>NC_062225.1:41693505-42296005 GCF_902686445.1 Sciurus carolinensis
CAGGAGGATCACAAATTCAAGGCCAGTCTTAGCAACTTGGCAAGACCCATCTCAAAAGATAATAAAAAGGGTTGAGGATGTGGCTCAGAGGTAGAGTACTTGCTTAGCATGTGTGAGGCCCTAGGTTCAATCCTCTGCACCACAAACAAAACAAAACAGCTCTTCAAATGACTCTACTCACCATCAGATTTGTTATTAATTTCTTCATTGTGGTTTATTAGGAGTTTTATATTATGTTGGAATTTCATATCAAGATAGGAAAACATTGGGGGCTGGCGATATAGCTCAGTTGGTAGAGTGCTTGCCTCACAAGCACAAGGCACTGGGTTCAATCCCCAGCACTGCCAAAAAAAAGAAAAAGAAAACAAAGAATGAGGTGAACCTGGGATCCGATTCAATCTCTGCCAAGTCCTGGCCTGTGAAACTTTACTAGCAACAACATGGCTCTACACAGAAGGGACTACAAGAACCTCTTAGTCCTGTGAAATACATTTCCAACTCATCTTCCCCCTAGCCAAATCCTCAGGCTACCTCCAGTCATTCCCACAACACAGACTCAAGGGGAAGTATGGGGGAGAATAAGCTAAAGTGGTGAGAGGCACCAGGCCTCAAGGATTGCACTTAAAAGTATTTTCTGTAAAATTTACAAAAACATGACTGTGAACCCATGGCTAGAGATTCTCCCAGGGTCATGCAAGGGACTTGTGCAAGTGAGGAGCCCTGAGGCTTAAGCTTCACAAGTTTCATGGTAAATTCATACCCTGTTGAGAACACAAAACACATACATGATGTACAGTTTTCTCTTATTGGGTAACAAATTATCCCCAAATTAGTACTTTTGAACAACACACACTTATTTTTTCTGTAGTCAGGAATCTAAGCACAGTATAGGTGGGTCCTCTGCTTCTTTGTCTGGCCCAAGGCTACAATCAAGAGGCTTCCCCAGGCAGTCTCACCTGAAGGCTGGACTGGGGAAGTAGTGGCTTCTAAGCTCACTTATGTGGTTGTTGGCAGGCTTGGGCTCCTTGAGGACTGTCAGTTTGAAGGCCTCATTTCCTAGTATGCAGTGGCCATAGGCCACCTTCAGCCCCTTGCCACAGAGGCCTCTCCAACATGGCCTCCTGCTTCATTAAAACTAGCACAAGAGTCTGCTAATAAGATGGAAGTCAGGATCATTTATAACCTAGTCATGGAAGTGATATCCCTTTACCTTTGCTATATGCTATTGGTTAGGAATGAACCTCTAAGTCTACACACTTGGAGGTTCCAAGAAGCAAGTCGGGTTCTAGAAAAATTTCTAATCTCCCTTGACTAGCAGGGACACTGGACACGACAGGAGATCAAATGTTAGACTACTGTCCAATGGCTCATGCTGAGATTCAGGTCTCAAAATGAACCATCAAATGCAGGACTGGGGAAGGTATCAAAGCTAAAAGCAGAGGAAACCGGAAGTTGGAAAACTGAACAAGAGCCAATTCAGTTGTGACAGACACCCATGGCTAATTCTCAGGTTACCCTGCATAGGCAGGGACTGGGATAGGACAGGCTGAAAGGATGTAATGAAGAGTTAGCTTCTATGTGCAAAGAACACTTCCCTGCTTTTTCTTCCTCCCCTCTCTGGAAACCTTTTGATTGCACTAACTTTTCTTCTTTCAAGAGAAGTTCATTTAAGGATTGCCTGTTAAACTCCTATTATAGACAAGGTATAGAGCTGATCACAACAGATAATGTCCCTGTCCTTCCAGAACTTTTCACCTACTTTCACAGGAAAGCTGGAAGACAACAAAGACGAGATTCCAACTTAATCAGTCTATCTGGTTATTACAAAATCTTATGAAAAACACTTGGGGAATCTTAAACTGTTACCTATTCACTCACACACTTCCTCCTTCCACACTCAATCTACACCTATTTCTTGAACTCATATTTCAGGTGAGGTACAGCAGTGACACCTGCCCCTTGTAAAACTTTTCTTCTAGAAGGTGAGAGACAGTATACAAAGTAACAGGTCCTTTGAAAACAGTTAAGTGGGGTAGCAGGCACCAGGGGCTCAGGGATAAACAAGACAGAACAGGTCTCTACACTGTGAGAGCACCCAATCCAACAGGATGACAGACAGGAGGACAGGGAAGTACCCTGCTCAGTAAAATTCAGCCTCTACCCCAGACTGCATCCTGGTTCCCAGCAACCAATTCACAAACTGGCAGGGGGCTCAGGACATCATGGGATCAGAATCCTGGTATTTCAGCAGCAGAAGAGGTCTTGGGTCTTTATTTTAACTGGGAAGGAGTTACAGAGAGCTCAGGGAAAGCCCACCCCAACCCTGGGGAGAAAATACCAAAAGGGCATTTGTGGCAGGCAGTAATCCTTTTAGAGTATCCTGGGAAGATGCTACCTGTTATTGATATTGGAGAAACAGTCTGAATTGATCAGTTTGGTCTGCTTATCACAAGAATTGGAATTGTATAAACTTCAGAGTCAATGGAATTTTATTTTTAATACAACTTTATTGGGATATGATTCATAAACCTAAAATTCAAGGTTTAAAGTCTATAATTCAATGCTTTTTAGCATATTCCCAGAGTTGTGCAAACATCAGTACAATGAGTATTTGAACATTGTGATCATCCCAAAGAGAAACCCTACACCCTTAGTGTCACTCCCTACCTCCCTCTGCCACCAGCTCCAAGCCCCTGGCAACCACTAACCTGCCTTACCACTTACTACCTATTTGAAATTAAAAGGTCACCTCTACATGAGCCTGTTTTCTCACCAACAGCTCTGTCTACTCTGGGTGCTACACACCTATATTGACAAACATCATAGGTGTGAATAAAGTGCCAGGCCTTGCACAGTGAGCCACCAGGGTGGGGCTTTATCAGACTCTGGGATGGCAGAGCCTGAGTGAAGCATCTGGGGGAAGCAAAGATCTCTGGACATTTGGGCATGGTGGTGCACACCATGTAATCCCAGCAACTCAGGAGGTTAAGGCAGGAGGATTGCCAGTTGGAGGCCAGCCTCAGCAACTTAGGGAGATCCTGTCTCAAAATAAAAAAAAATAATAATAAAATAATGATGTTGAAGCTCCATGTAGGGGGCACCCCCACACTGGCTATATGGGTAGCTAAGCCCTAGCTCACCCTCTCAATCCTTCCAGCCCACCAATAAAATGGATCTTACACATACACACACACACACACACAAACAAGCACACATATACCTTCCTTTTTTTTTTTTTTTTTCTTTTCTTGGCTCTGCACATGTCACTAGAACAAACCCCTACAAATTTGACCCTGACCAAGAAGCTACACTCTGTCACCCAGGATGCACTGACCACACCAGGAAGAAGGCTGGGTACCCTCTACTCCCCAGTTTTCCCATCTATATTCTCTGCCCCAGCACAAGGGCATCAACTCCCTTTCCTGGCTGCCTACTGCAGGCTTCTCATGAAAGGAATCTGGTGTCACCCATAGAGGGTCTCAACCTAGGGAAGGAACGAGGCTTCCATGACATCTGTCAGGACCAAGAAACCCAACTCTAGCTAGCTTAAGTAAAAAAGGGAAAGGAAGGTTCTCATGGCCAGAGAGCTTGCCCGAGGGTGGACCTGGGCCCAGGGGCTCAAAGGCTCACCTGTCACCACCACTCTCCTGGCTCCCTATCCTCAATCTCACCTTCTGCCCAGGGGAAGCTTCCTCCAGGTAGTCAGGGAGATGGCCAGTGACTCCATCACCCCCTTTTAACCACACCAAAGGGAGAGGAGCTCCCCTCTCCCAGGCCCAGGGAGGATTCAGATAGGCCAAGCTGGTCACCTACCCTCCCTACATCTGGGTCCTGTCTGTCTCCAAGAGGCAGATGGAGGGCCACTGCTGGGCAGGCAAAAGCAGTATACAGCCGTCCTCTCCATGGCAGCTATTTTGAGAAACTTCCCATCTCTGAGTAAAAATAGAGGCAAATGCTCCAAAGTAAGGGAAGAGTCTGAGAGGCGGAGAGAGCTGCCAAGAACAGCCATCCTGTAAATAAAACTGTGTGCTGGAGCACAAGGGGCCTGGGAGCAGCTGCTGTGCTTGGGCCCGGCGTCGAGGGACGCTGGCTGAGGAAGCCAAGGTTGCCCAGCACGGGAAGGGAAGGCTTCCCACCGCAGGCCTTGGTGCCCCTCCACCTGACCTGGCTCTCCTCTCTGGGATGCCCCAAAAGGAGGAACTGCAGGAGCCCAGCCCTCCTTGCATAACACCCCACTGCCTTCTCCCTGAGGAGGTCTACCCTGGCTCATTCCTGCCTCAAGGGCTCGGCCAGGTGGTCTTCTTCTCCATCCTGTCCCCCTAGGATGGTTCTGGCCCAGGCCTCCACAGCAAGAGGTGTGTGCCCTTTGGGGCTCTGCAAAGTCACCTCTGAGGCCCTGCAAAGTCACCTCTGACATGGACATGACTTGCACAGAGGAATCCTTACTCCTGTCAGTGTGGCTTTGTCCGTGCCCTGACCACCTGTGCTGAGGAACACTGAGCTCTTCTGTTCCATCTTAAGGCCACGGATGTTTTGAATGCAACAGCCAACCCTAAGGTGAGGAAGTGAGCAGTTAGGGTAGATCAGCATTCAAGGAAAGGGTAATGACCAAACAGTGAACAGAGACAGAAATAATAAAGTGACAGAGAAAAAAAAAAAAAAAAAAAAAAAACCAAAGCAACCGCTATTTATTGAGCATGTAGTACATGCCAGGCTCCAAACACTACATGAGTTAATACATTTAATAATATATACATTTTAAGTGTACAATGCCCCCCCCATGTTTTTTCTTAATTATAAGGAGAAAAATAGTATTTTACCATGGAGAAACCCAGTGCACAAGGTCAATATTATCAGTAATAGGGACACTGTGGTATCATTAACCCCTGCTGTGACATACCGAGAAAGACAAAACATTGCTCCTGTGATATTCTAGTCAATGACACAGGGCTGGTGATATAGCTCAGTTGGTAGAGTGCTTGCCTTAGAAGCCCTGGGTTCAATCCCCAGTACTGCAAAAAAGAAAAGAAAAAGAAAACAAGCAAACAAAAAAAAATCACATTCTTTGCTGGGGATGTGGCTCAGTGATAAAACAATTGCCTGGCATGCATTAGGTGATGGGTTCAAATCCTCCAGCACCAAAATAAAAAAATAAAATAAAAGGACACATAATCTCATTCTAACTATGAGAAAACATTAGACAAACCCAATACTGAAGAAAAGTCTACAAATAACCAGTACATTGTCAAAAATGTCATAGTCAAGAAAGCTAGGGTAAGGGGTAAGATTGAGAAACAGAGGGGTGATCAAGAAAAAAAAAAATACCAAATGCAATGTGGGACCTTACCGAGGATCCTGGAACAAAACATGGACATTAGTGGAAAACACTGTAAAACTCAAATAAGGGCTGTAGTGTATATAGACCAGAGTTCTAGGAACTCCTATTGTTGGATGGTCCAATATTGATTTTAATAATAATAATCTGGCTATGTAAGATGTTAATATTAGGGAAAGTTGGATAGACATATACAGCTACTCTGTACTAGTTTTACAACTTTTCTGTAAGTCAGAAATTAATTCAAAATTGATATTTTAAAAGTTACTTTTGAATTTAAAGTTTCCTAAGTGGAAGTTTCACCCAACAAATTCAATCTAAAGAAAATCAGCTTATCAGTTTATCTATTAGCAATGAAAAATGCCCCAAAACTGGGATAAAGCCCATATATATATAAAATATATATTTATATGTAAATATATATTATATATCATGTGTGTGTGGTACTGGGGGTTGAACTCAGAGTACTTTACCACTGAACTATACCTCCAGTTCTTTTTATTTTTTATTTTGAGACAGGGTCTCACTAAATTGCTGTGGCTGATCTGGAACTTGGGATCCTCCTGTCTCAGTCTCCCAGTTGCTGGGATTAGAGGCAAGTGCCACAGCACCTGGTAAGAATATTTTTAAGTGCTGTATCATTAGAAATCTGCCCAGGTGGGTTTTCTGTGGCTAGGATTGTCCCTCGTAGTTGAGCAGGTACTCAATAGCAGGAAAAAGCACTAAGCATGTCTGCGATTTCCAAAGATGTGACAGTGAGACAGGATGCCTCCCACGAGGAAGGGCTCCTCCCCAGCCAGAGAGCCAGCGGCCCTCCATGGGGTTGTTTTGCATCTTGTTTGTCTTGTTCCTTAGTCCAGCGGGGCACAGTGAGTAAGAAAGTGCTTCAGCCCTCTTGACAGTACATCGCCACCCCTCCTTCTTCATTCCTTCCACGGTGACTCACTTGTAGAGGCTTTTGCAATCAAATAAAGAAAGGCATTTCCCACCAACTTTAAGCCCAACAGCTTTATCCTTCAATGTCTACCCCTCATTTCTCTTAGCCCACAAGAGGAAAAATAAATGTGAGATGTTGCTATGTAAAAGAGGCTTGGATTTGCACACATTTGATTATTTTCTTCTGTTTTTCTCTCTGTGTTTCCCTGGGTTTCTCCATCTCTCCAGCCAGGGGTGTAACAGCAGATCAACAGAGGCTGCCGCCAAAGAGTCTGCAGCTCTGGCCTCCTGGTTGACCGCAACTTGGAAAGCAGGTATGTTGGTCCTCAAAAGTTCCAATAGCCAAAACAAGAAGGCAGGACCTGTGCCTTGTCCTGTGCTGGATCTTGGCACCTCCCATCTGATTCTGGGTCTCTGCCCAGTTGGGCTTCCCGCAGCCCTCTCCCGTGCTACATTTCATTCTCCTCTCTCCAGACTGCAAACTAGAAATAAGTTGTCCAGTGATTAGTTACCATCCCATTACTGTGCCACATTTTGTAATGAAGAAAAGGCATTCTGACCCTGGCTGCCTCAAGTCCTTGAACAGGAAGAGCAAGAGTTGTAGAGGGTCACTGAGTCCAAAGGAGGTGAGAGCTGGGAAGGTCTGCAGTGTCTAGGGAGATGCCAGGGGACAGTCAGACTGAGGTTGTGAGGTCGGGACCTGGCCATTTCCCACCTATCCCAGGAATTTTGTGCAGCTAAAGGACTGCTACCTGGGCAGGGGTGGGTGGAGGAGGGAGTCTACACTTGGCACAGGACAGACATCAGCAAGTCAAAACAGAATGTACTGACTCTCATGACAAAGGAACTGACCTTAGAGATCAGTGTTCCTGCCCTGATATGAGGGGACACTCACATCTCCATCATACTCCTGGGTAACCCAGAACCATATGGGAGGGAACTGAGAGGGTTTACACCCTCCACCCGACCTGTCCTATGGGTGAGAGCACTCAAAAGGATCGAAGGGCTAGGGGTATAGCTCAGTGGCAGAGCACTCACCTAGCATGCACGAAGATCCCCAATACCTGCCCCTGAGCCCAGACACAGGAGCAGAAGCCAAGAAACAATTATGTCATATCAGGGGGAAATACATTTAGAGACCATAAAAAACATCCGCTTCCATTTCTTACAAAATAGACCTCCCCCAGGCCTGGGGACTTGGAAAGAGATCATCCCCTAGGATGGGGTCAGGGCAGAAGGCCTTTTGCTGAGTTTGACTATGGTACTAAGAAGTCTCCACAAGCAGACAAGTGGGACCTCATGGGCTTCAGGGAAAGCCCAGACAGGTGGGTTCTGCAGAGGTGAAATGACAGAAGAGGTGGTGGGCTTGTACTACTTGGGTGCCCAGGTGACAGAGGGATCACAGACAACAGGATAGGTGGGAAGTAAACTTAGGAGGTTCTCATTGCTTTGAAGGGCCTTCAACCTCTCACTGAAAGAGACTGAAAACTGGGATTGATTCAGAAAAGAGTGAAAGGCAAGCACAAAGCCCTGGGTTCAATCCCCAGTACTGCAAAAAAAAAAAAAAAAAAAAAAAAAAAAAAAAGAGCAAAAGGTAGAAATGTTGCAGGAAGATGCTCAAAGATAACTGTGAGGAACCAGAGGAGACCTTAGGGGAGAGGCCCAGGAAGAGGCTGCGGGAAGCATGGGAAATTCAGAACCAGGATGTTGACAGGATTAAGGAGCCAGAGCAGGTTTCTGATCAGCAGCTAAAGAACCAGAACAATGGATATTGTGTCACCCAGAAGGAAGAATTTCAAGGTGGTCAGTGCAGTGAAATGCTAGAGGTCAGCAATGACCTTCCAGTTCAGTTCCCAGTTCAGGAGGACTGTCAGAAGTATCTGTGCTGTGTAATGACAGTGAAAAGATTCAGAGACCTAAGGCAGCAGGGGCAATAAAAAGTTACCATCAACAAAGTAGATGGTACAAACATTTCATTTCTGAAAGAAAAGGCATTATACTAAGGGCCAAATGGAAGAGGAAACTGCAGGCCAGAACATGAATGGGAGAAGGCTGCAGAGGATGTGGGTCAGCCTTCCCAGGGGAGCTCCAGAAAGGGTCTCAGCCTGGAGGAAGTGGTGGGGGTAACTTCCTAAGGAGTTGGCTATACACAGCTGAACCAACCGCCCCCCCCAAAACACACACACCTGCACTCACAAGTGCACACACAAAAATACCAGCTGGGTTGAGAATGAGCTCAGATGCTTACCTACTAAGAATTGTTCCCTAAACTGAGCAGAGACACAGTTCTCAGGTTGGGAAGAGACCATATGTCAAACACTCCAAAACAGCAAAGAGTTCCAGCAAGGGGTGGGAGTGTCAAGGCCACCTGCTCCCCACTTGCTCAATTCATGAAGGGAAACCAGGACACATGCTCAGTGAGACCCTCCTTCAGCTCCACTTCAGGAAAATGGCTTCTTGGATAGATGGTCTTGAAAAAGAAACACTTCCCAGAACTTCTACAAATCAGTTTAGTCCTTCATTCACAAAAAGGGCTGAGAATCACTTAGTATTCTCTTCCATGATAATCGGGGAGAACAGTGGCTTAACTAAGTCCTGAGATAATGCACTAATAATTATCAAAAGAAAAGTAATCTGCTTCATTATAAGGAGTCCTTGCATATTTAAAGAACTGGCCCTTATGGAAAGGAGGACAGTCAGGAAACAAGACATCATTTTGGATTTTTTTTTTTAAAGAATAAATTTGGCAGGCTGAGGCTGTGGTTCAGTGGTAGAGTGCTTGCCTTGCGTGTGAGAGTCCCTGGGTTCAATTCTCAGCACCACATATAAATAAATGAGTAAAATAAAGGTCCATCAACAATCAAAAAAAAAAAAAAAAAGAATAAAGATGACTGAAATAAAAATTCCTATACATAGCTAAATAATGGGCTGGTTAAGTGGATTATAGAGATAGTTGTACATAACTCTATGGTCTACCAAAATTGTACACTTTTTCTTGAGGGTTTTTTTTTTTTCAACATGGGGGATTAAACCCAGAGCCTCACACATGATAGGCAAGTACTCTACCACTTAGCTACATCCCCAGCCTTTGACTCTACACTTTAAATAGCGAATGTTACAGGAGGAAAATACACCTCATTAAAGCTATTATTAAAAAATTGCCCAGCCAAGTACAGTAGTGCAAGCCTGTAAACCCAGCTATTTGTGAGGCTGAAACAGGAGGATCTCAAGTTTGAGGCCAGCGTCAGTAACTTAACAAGATCCTGTCTCAAAATAAAACGAAAAGGGCTGGGGATGTCACTCAATTTAGAGTGCTTATCTACCATGCATAAACCAGGTTCAAACCCCATTCCTCCCCCACACACATGCACACACACACACACACACACATGCATGCACCTCACACAATCCCAACAGCCCATCTCTCAAAGGCCTCAGACAGGAGAATTCTGAGGTATGTATTTTGCATTGTTCTTGAACCCCCACAGGACTGAACTCCCAGGGTGGTAGTTGGTTTCATACTCCACACGCACTCCCTTCCCAGTATCACTTCCTTCCCTTCCCAGAATCACTTCCCAAAACTCTACTTACACAAGAATCCTCATCTAAAAGTCTGTCTGGAAGAACCCAAACCAAGGGTAGCATAATTTTTATTTTGTATTCTTCTGACCTGTTTTTTTAGAAAAGAAGTGATTGAAGGCAGAGACTGGATTAGGGTTATTCATGACCTGTCATGAGGGAAGCCAATTTCAGGGAGGGTTTGGAACTCTAGTTGACAGGTTGAAAAGGGTAAGTCACAGATGGTAGGTTTCCAGAGCCCTGAGGTGAGCCCTTGCTACAGACTTAGGGTTCAAGTTCTCCATGTGCCTTACGGCCTAAGAAGGATGAAAGAGCTCTACTCTAATGCCAGACCACTGCTGAGAAGTTGCAAGCACCTTAGTTCAATTCAGATTACACTCATATTAAAACCTCAGATTCTGCTGCTTCAGTGCAATTAATAATCCGCGTTTTCATGGTGCTACAGGAAGAAAGGAACTGCCAAAGCTCAAAAGCCACCACGACTGCTTGGGACGAAAATTCCCAACCAGATCAAAGTGACAGAGAAGCAGGAAGTAGACCTGAACAAACCTCCAGCTCTTAAAAGCACGGTTTTAAAATACATAGACTGTAGAGAAATTAATGCTATATTCCAATTATTCCACGATGTAATATTTTCACACATCTTAACTATCTGTAATTGAGGAACATCATACAACGTATATAAATCATATTGATTGGCAGAGTTTTTCAATGAAAAGATATTATACTTTACAATGAACAAATATATGAATTCATGTGATATGAACAGATTTGGGGGGATTCTTTTTTTTTTTTTTCCTATCATCTTCTGGGCAGGGGATTTGAACCGCGGTCCTTCGGCATGCTAGGCGAGCGCTCTCCAAAAGGAGCCATTTCTTCAGCTCAGATTTTGGGGGGATTCTTTAAAGAAAAAAATGACCTCATTCTTGACCTCTCCTTTTCAAGATGCAGTAATATGAAAGGCAAAAAATTTTGTCAGTTTATCACTTTGAGATCCAAATTAGGATAAATACTTCAATTTTTCAAATTTATTATTAGCTCTAAATAAAGTTCAGTCTCAAAATCTCTTATTCAGTAGATGTTCCTAACATTGAAAACAAAAGTATAGAATTAATGTTAAGAAAAACACAAATTTATCCTATAACCTCAATAGTCCAGCACATCAATGAAAGATTTTCCCCCTTGTTCTGAAGAATTTTTCCTTTGTCTGGCTGTTTTTGTTTTGCTTTTGGCAGAAAATAAATCACAGAGAAGTTAACTTTTAGCTCAAGTAAAGGCTTCATTCATTTCATCTTTCCTGGAAGTGAAAAATAGTCATCTCCCTTTCCTGCTTCTGATGGGCTAAGATGGCTTAGGTCATCAAATATTCATCACTACCAACCAGAAGAGCAAACATGGGGGATGGTCACTCTTGGGTGTCTTTAATTCTGGACCCAATTTCCAGGGTAACCAAGTGTTTCCCCAACTTCCTATCCTCCTTTTCCAGGCTCCCTCAACTCCAAAAAAGGAGATGGGCATAATTGGGGTCAGGGGTGGTGCTATTTTGGTCAGCCTTTCCCTAAGGCCTTGTTATAGCTTAAATGTGAGATGTCCCCCAAAAGCTCATGTGTGAGACAATGCAAGAAGATTTAGAGGAGAAATGACTGGGTTAGGAGAGCCTTAACACAATCAGTGAGTTAGTCCCCTGATGGGATTGAGTGGTAACTGAAGGTGGGTAAGGCGTGGCTGGAGGAGGTTGGCATTGGGGGCGTGGCTCGGGTATATATTTTATATCTGGAGTGGAGTCTCTCTCTGTTGCCTGATCATGTGAGCCGCTTCCCTCTGCCATACTCTTCTGCAATAATGTTCAGCCTCACTTGGAGCCCTGAGGAATGGAGCCTGCTATCCATGAATTGAGACCTCTGAAACCGTGAGCCCCCACATAAACCTTTCCTCTTCTGTAATTGTTCTGGTCAGATCTTACAGTCACAGCAGCAAAAAAGCTGACTAAAACAGGCCTGCTTGGGTTTATGAAACACTCAAATTCTGGCAACACTCATTCTTCCTTTTTGACCTTCAAACTCAAAATCAACATGAATTGAGAGCAGACATGAAAAAAGCCAGGCTCCAGTTTCTGCTGAGGCTTCAATTATTATTGAGCGGTTCTCAAAGAATTAATTAGTCTTGTTGGACTTACCACCATGAGAGAGGGGATCAGGTCAGAGTCCATCTCAAGGGCACCAAGGGAGGGCTTCATGGATTAGGCTCAGTCAAGTATCGTAACTGAGCCCAAGCATGTGTACAGCTCTAAAACCTAGACTCCCTTTGCTGCAAAGCCCAGGAGGTTAATCTCAAAGCACAGCAATGCTCAGCATTGTGGGCTCAGGCAGTCAGTGCACAAGAACTTCTGCCAAATAAAAAAGGGCCAGAGATTATCTCACCCAAATATAATCAACACCAAGGACTCATGTTCCAACAATAGCACCCTTATCAACTGCAGGCTCACAAAATCCCCCCAGCAACCCTCTAAACCTGTTATAAGGCTTCTTTCTTTGCAGAAGACTTGAAACTTCATGGAAGCAGATTCCCTATAAGGAAATTCCCCCTCAGGAGAAATCTACTACCTGAGACTGCATGGTCAAGTTACAAGAACAGATGCATATTGTGAACCAATTACCTTTGGGTGTTCTCAGAGCTTCTTTATTCCTCTCTAAACCTAATATGGCAGAGTGGCCCTTTGGGAAATGGGTTGGCAACCACAGGAGTGCAGAAGTCAGATGCAGGCCCCATAAATCCTTCAGAAAGACCAGGTTTCAAAGCCTTTGAGCCCACATCAAGGATCTGTGAGCTCACACTTGCTCATACGTGGCCTCAGCACTCCTAAATAGTGGAGGACAGTCTGCAATCTTCTCACAACACCAGTCCTCCTGTTCTGAGTTTTATCAAATGTCCACTTGTTTTTAAGTGCACATTGTTCACAGGAGTCTACGAAAGGAACAGGAGTGGTCAAGGCTGCCTCTGTATTTCATCAGTGTGGTCACAACCCCCACAAAAAGGAAACAACTCAGGATTCTATGGTCTTTGCAATGCAGAACCTTTCCCCAGTTAAATTATTTATATTCACTAAAAACAGAAGCATAAGTAAATATTCACACTTCTCTTTAAAGACTAAGTGGGAAAGGACTTTTGAGATTTTAAAAGGAAAGATGGATGATCCATTGAGAGAAAAACTCATAGTTCAAAATTATTGTAATGGCTTCTGGGGAAAATGTAATCAAATATAGGAAAACACAAATTATTACACACAACAATTAAAAATATGGTGACTTTATTTCCACTTTTTTACAGTCCCTAGTACTGCATGTGATAAGAATTCTTATCTCTAAAAACACAAAAATATTTCAAGAAAGCATGTTACAAGATAGTACATATAAGCAATAGCTTGGCAGAATTTTATCAACTCTAGTAGTTCATACTCCCCAAAAAACACAAAATTTTAAAATTCAAAAATAACCATTAGCTTTATTTAACATATGTTACACCTTAACATTTAAAATACCATGCTCTAGTTAAATATTTCACCAACAACACTGTATACAAATAAAAATATTACACAAAATATATTTAAGAAAATGTTTTGGTCTTTGATCTGAACAATAAATAAAAACACAGGCACTTCTACACTGAGACAGGGAAGCAACCACTACTCAGAATAATAATTTTGTATAAGCAACATGTGAAAATATGGCAAGAATAGAATCCTGGAGTTTTAAAACTGACAGACCATGTAAGAAAAGGTCTGCAACTTCAAACCTTTCACTTCAAGTTCAAAAGTCACTATGCTTCCTGATCCACAGTGAAAATTCACAAACCCATATATCTGTCAGGGGCAATTCAATTTCCAATTGGCCATTATGAAATCATACTCATTATTTTCAAAAATACTAAAATCAGATCATTATTATGATACCACCTAGCAAACCAAACACAAGAGAAATTAAACTCATTCTCTCCTCATCAAAACCACAAGACCACACCAAGATACACTGGATGTGTCACACGAGTCTCATTTTGCAAAATTAACTGATTAAATTAACATAAGAAAATACTGTTGGGGTGGCAGGAAATTTTGACTGAAGTCCATTTTCTAGATAATTTAAAAAATTCATCCAAATTTCATGAAAATAAATGTAATTCCATTTCACAAAACCACTGAGTCATGAATAACAAAGTCATGGTAGCCATTAGGTTCATAAACACCTGAATTCCAGATAAATCAGGCATGATAATGGAAGTAGGAATAATATCATATAGCAGAGCAAAATAAAAACAACTTACAATGATCACATTCTAGGAACTTAAGATTTCAGATAAGAAGGGAGGACAAATTAGAAAATAATGACCACTAGCCGGTAGGCAAGTTCAGAACCAATCATCCCAACAAATCCTCCATAAAAATTATCATCTTCTGCTTTCCCTAGTCACAAAAGTACCAAACTAAAGGGTTTGGAGGTCCTCAAATGGATACTACTTATGAAGGTAATTCTGATGGTTTAACACAGAAATTACCCTAATGTGAGAAAACAGCATGGGAACTAGGGAAGATATGTCTTTCTATGTAAAAATTAGCGTGTATATATTTTAGCATTTTAAATGAGCATTTTGCAACCGAGACCAAATATCAATCATCTCTTGAGGTTTTCTACTATGTACTAACATCAGATCTACGTAAGAACAGATGTTATTCTTATTTTTCTCCTCGATATCAAATGTCCTGAAGCCTTTGTGTTTTTCTGGAACGAGGCCAAGTTTCTGAAGGCACATTCCAGTATAAACGTCATCAATGGGGTAAAGATGGACCCGGTCAGTTATGTTGTACAGCCTCAGGGCCAGGTGGCCGGAGTAGAGGAACCCACCTCCCCCTGCATAAGGTGGGTAGACCCCAGAGAAAACCACCTCTGGGATGTAGTACTTCAGTTTCTTGTCTCGATGAGGACCAGCATTGTGGATCACATCACCTATAAACAAATCTTTGGCTTTGTGCTTGGGAAAGCTATTCAAGTAATTCAGGATGTGATGAGTGTTCACAAAAACATCGTCATCGCCCTTGAAAACAAACTCTGTGTCTGGGCAGGAAGTGCTCACCCACCTGAGAAACAGCACTTCCTTCAGAGACAAGTTGAAGAAAGTGTCTCTATAGTTCCACATAAGAATGTCTTGGTGCTTCTCACTCTCAAATTTCAGCATGTCGGAAAGGTCAGGGTGGTTGTCTTCTGGGGGAGTCTGGCCCAGTAAGAAGACTCGCACCACTGTCTGGTTCCCCTCGTTGGTTTCTCTGCCCCAGGACTCCCGAATTGCTTGCCTTCTGGCAAAATGTGGAGTGAGAGACTTAATTGCCAGCAATAAGAAGGGTTTCTTTGCACATTTATTCGGTTGATCTATAAGCAGTGAATAATTTCGACATCTCAAATACAGGAGAAAGTCTTTAAATCTGTCCGGCAAATTGTTAAAATCTGTCACAACTGACATGACCCTCAGGTCAGGTTCACAATAATTCAGATGGCTTGTATTTGATGACCCATATACATCTCCCGTTTGGTTGGCCAACACGTTCAAAATGGGATTGTACCGCTTGTTCAGCTTTTCTTGTTCCCTGTTCCAGTATGCTTGGGGAGGTAAGCTAGATATCTTCCAGAACTTTTCTTTGGGTATTATTACTTCCCCCTTTCCATTTTTTTCTTGGTTACTGCTTTTGGAGACTTCCACAATCAAATAAATGAAGGCATTTGCCATCATCAGGATACCCAACAACTTTATTCTTCGACGTCCAACACTCATTTCTCATATCTGGAATAAAATGCAGGGAAGTATTACATTAATTTGGTAATTATGAATTTGCAGTTGCATGTACATTTTAATTCATTTCACTTGCCTTTTTGTCTCCCCAGGAAGAATGGTTTAGAACAAGGACTCTAGACTTACCAGCTCTGGCTCAAATCATGGCCCTTCCTCTTTAGCTTTGTGACCTTTGGCAAATGGTATAATAATTGATGTCTCAGTTTCTCCATCTGTGCAGTGTGGACAATAACCATAGCAGGCACTATGTAAGTGATGATTAACATCACTGTTGTTTTAGAGACCCAGAAAGCAGAGAAAAGGGTCATTATATAACCACCTGGGTATTCAACTTCTTTGCTTATGAGGTTACATACAAATCAACTACAAAATGATCTGCCTATAGTTCATAATAAATATATTTTATACTGAGATACAATAATGCACACATATTATTATTATTATTATTATTATTATTTTGGCAGTACTGGGGATTGAACCCAGGGTGGCTTTATCAAAGAACTATATCCACAGTTCTTTTTAGTTATGTATTTATTTTTAAATGTTGAGACAGGCTGCTGACAGGCTTGCTAAGTGCTAGGGCTGGCTTTGAACTTGTGATCCTCCTGCCTCGGCCTCCTGCATAGCTGATTACAGGTGCTACTGTGCCCAGCCATATTTTTTGTGTTGCACTCTAAATTTCAATTTTAAAAAAGTGCTGTTCCCTCAATTATTTCCATTTTATATCCACCATTGCATAGACAAAGAAACTGAGGCAGAGAGATTAAGATGCCTATGGAAGTAGGAAGTGGAAAAGACACTGCATATTCCACTGTGCATTAACCACACTGTGTATTCTGAGTAATAAAATGAAAAAAAGACTCAACAACTTTATCCCAATAACTAAAAACTGAGAACAAACCAAATATCAAAGGAGAAGGGGTTATCAAATCATGACATATTCATGCAATTGGAATATCCATTAGTAATAAAAAAGAAATAATTGTTACTAGCAACATTACATTGTGAATGAAAGCCAGACCCCCAAACTTCAATTTTTTCTACTAACTCCTTGTGAAGGAGGTGGAGGCCTGGGGAGGGGAGAAGGAACATCCTGGGATCCAAATAAGTACTATATACATGCTGCTCTGGGTGAGGGCTTCGAAGATGAGTTCATCTGTCAAAGTTCAAGATCTCGATTGTGCATGGCAAAAAAGCAAATGCAAATGACATTTTAGTGAAGCATCAAAGGATTTCAGGCTATGAGTAACAGAGGAACAAACAAAGAGTAAGGAAATGTTTTCTGGGGACAACTCCAAGATTCTAATACCACTGCAACAGATGACCTGCACAAGAACAACTATTTAGACAAGCTTGACATTAAAAGAAAACCCAAAAAAGTGGAATGGCAAAACACTCTAAAGAGCTATTAGACTTTTCTTACCAGGTCAGTTCTACAACTGGGAACTTATCCGAAAGCACTGTCACTATTATTCCCATTTAACACTGAGGAAACAAATTTAGAGCAGTTAGGGCTAGGCTGGACTCTCAGTCAATGCCATCGGATTTCAATGGTAGTCAGTCTTCTCCAAAAACTTATAAAACAAAGTGGTCTGACTATTTTAATCAAGAGCAGTATTTACTTTTTAAAAATAGAAGTGGATTTTTAAGTTCACTGGGTTCTAACAGTCAAGGAGAAAGATCATTTGTCGTGCTGAGAATGCTGTGAAACTATGACATGTTGAACATCTCAGATCAGATTCACTGGAATTCACAGCTATTTTATTTCTCCTAAGATCCATCTAGTAGATCTTAATTGAGTGGATTGCATTTACCACTGCAAAAGAGTTGACACAGACAGACCTGCAGTCAGGCCCCCCACAACCATAAGTCAAAGATATTAAAAGAAAAAAAAATGTACCTGTATTGAACATGTATGGACTTTCCCCCTTTGTCATTCTTCCCTAAACAAAACAGTACATGGCTATTTAAGTAACATTTAGACAGCACTGGGTATTTTAAATACTAATGCTACTTTATATAAGGGACTTGAGCATCCATGAATTCTGGTAGCCATAGGAATCCTGGAACTAAATCTCTGTGGATACCAAGAGATGACTCTCAGTAAAAAGGTTGGTATTATTTTATCTATTTATTTGTTTGTTTGTTTGATTTTTAAGAGATGGATGCTATGCTGCCCAGGCCAGGTCCAAACTCCTGGGCTCAAGCAATCCTCCCATCTCAGCCTCCCAAGTAGCTGGAGTCACAGGTGGGCACCACTGGAACCAGCCCTTACCTCACACCTCCAACTTCCTAAAGCCTTTGCACATCTAAAGAGAGTAAAGGAAGAGAAATGACATAGGTTCCTCAGCTCACTAAAGAAAGTAGCCTCTTATCACCATTCCATGTCCCCTC
The DNA here is from genome assembly GCF_902686445.1 of Sciurus carolinensis. NCBI lineage: Eukaryota > Metazoa > Chordata > Mammalia > Rodentia > Sciuridae > Sciurus > Sciurus carolinensis. Next base: position 41,711,585 of record NC_062225.1, read on the forward strand.
ACCCCCCAGTCACTACTCACTTCTATGCCTCCAGAATCCCGCCTCTGAGCCAGCAAATAAAGGGGGTGGGGGATCTGCTTCCATCCAAAGAAGGAGATCACAGTACATTTCTTACTTCTTACAGTTCAAAGCACCTCAAGTTACACAGCCTGACTAACATCAAACTGTCCTTATCTAAATAACAGGGTCACACCCTCAGGTTGGCTGCTTTCAAATGAGTTTTTCAGCAGATCTCAGGAGTGAGCTCCCTGCAGGTAGGAGTCCGGTACATCTCGGGTACTCTCAACCCCTGTGCTGTGAAGGTGTGAGGGCTCCAATGGCAGAATGCACTTGCATGGTATCTGATGCAGATCAAGAACTAGCAAATAAATCACAGATACATTGAAGGGGTTTTGTTTGTTTTTAATTTCCAGACTTGAGACAAAATACTTTTCAAAAATAAATGGTTTTCTCCAAATTGGAACAGTTCTCCAAAGGCAAAAGCAGCCCTTGACCCTAGGCTGAGAGAAAAACAACAAGGAAAAGGATAAGGAAAAATAGAGAAAAACTATAAGAAAAAAGATCTGGAAAGATATGCAGGTTGGGGAGGTGGGAAGACAACCAAAACCCATTATGAATGGCTAAATACTAGGCATAAGAGAACTGAGATACCAAAAGACAATTCCTGAAATTTCTAAAGTAAAAGCCCACAGCTTACAGAAGAAGAAAGGGAGGTAACAATACTTTTTACATAGCAGGTTGTGAGCTTCCAGAGCTTAACTCTTCTAGAAAAAGATGTAGGTGAAAAGCATGGAAAAATGCAGATAAGTTAATAAGTTAAGCATCCAGGTTGTGAGGGAAGCCATGGATGCCTGGAAGGCAGCCCTAACTATGTAACATTTCCATCAGGAAAGCTCCAACCCTTCTTTTGAGAAAACTTTTTTTTAAAATTTATTTTTATTGTAAACAAATGGGATACATGTTGTTTCTGTTTGTACATGGAGTAACAGCATACCATTTGCGTAATCATACGTTTACATAGGGTAATGATGTTTGATTCATTCTGTTATTTTTCCTTCCTCCCCACCCCTCCCGCCCCTCTTTTCCCTCTATATAGTCCCTCCTTCCTCCATTCTTGCCCCCCTCCCACCCACCATTATGTGTCATCATCCGCTTATCAGTGAGATCATTCGTCCTTTGGTTTTTTAATTTTTTTTTATTGTAAACAAATGGGATACATGTTGTTTCTGTTTGTACATGGAGTAATAGCATACCATTTGCGTAATCATACATTTACATAGGGTAATGATGTTTGATTCATTCTGTTATTTTTCCTTCCCCCCCACCCCTCCCACCCCTCTTTTCCCTCTATACAGTCGCTCCTTCCTCCATTCTTGCCTCCCATGGACCCCCCATTATGTGACATCATTCACTTATCAGTGAGATCATTCGTCCTTTGGTTTTTTGAGATTGGCTTATCTCACTTAGCATGATATTCTCCAATTTCATCCATTTGCCTGTGAATGCCATAATTTTATTATTCTTTATAGCTGAGTAATATTCCATTGTATGTATATACCACAGTTTCTTTATCCATTCATCAATTGAAGGACATCTAGGTTGGTTCCAAAGTTTGGCTATTGTAAATTGAGCAGCTATGCACATTGATGGGGCTGTATCTCTGTAGTATGCTGATTTTAAGTCCTTTGGGTATAGGCCAAGGAGTGGGATAGCTGCGTCAAATGGTGGGTCTATTCCAAGTTTTCTAAGGAATCTCCACACTGCTTTCCAGAGTGGCTGCACTAATTTGCATCACCACCAGCAATGTATGAGTGTACTTTTCTCCCCACATCCTCTCCAACACCTATTGTTGCTTGTATTCTTGATAATCGCCATTCTAATTGGGGTGAGATGGAATCTTAGTGTAGTTTTGCTTTGCATTTCTCTTATTACTAAAGATGGTGAACATTTTTTCATATGCTTGTTGATTGCTTGTGATCTTCTTCTGTGAAGCGTCTGTTCATATCCTTAGCACATTTGTTGATTGGGTTATTTGTATTCTTGGTGTAGAGTTTTTTGAGTTCTTTATAGATTCTGGAAATTAGTGCTCTATCTGAAGTATGAGTGGCAAAGATATTCTCCCACTCTGTAGGCTCTCTCTTCACATTGCTGATAGTTTCCTTTGCTGAGAGAAAGCTATTTAGTTTGAATCTATCCCAGTTATTGATTCTTGCTTTTATTTCTTGTGCTATGGGAGTCCTGTTAAGGAAGTCTGATCCTAAGCCAACAAGTTGAAGATTTGGACCTACTTTTTCTTCTATAAGATGCAGGGTCTCTGGTCTGATTTCAAGGTCCTTGATCCATTGTGAGTTGATTTTTGTGCAGGGTGAGAGATAGGGGTTTAGTTTCATTCTGTTGCATATGGATTTCAGGTTTTCCCAGCACCATTTGTTGAAGAGGCTACCTTTTCTCCATTGCATTTTTTTTGGCACCTTTGTCTAGTATAAGAAAATTGTATTTATTTGGGTTTGTGTCCATGTCCTCTATTCTGTACCATTGATCTTCCTGTCTATTTTGGTGCCAATACCGTGCCGTTTTTGTTACTATTGCTTTGTAGTATAGTTGAAGTTCTGGTATTGCGATACCACCTGCTTCGCTCTTTCTGCTAAGGATTGCTTTAGCTATTCTGGGTTTCTTATTCTTCCAGATGAATTTCATGATTACTTGCTCTATTTCTGTAAGGTACATCATTGGGATTTTAATTGGAATTGCATTGAATCTGTATAGCACTTTTGGTAGTATGGCCATTTTGACAATATTAATTCTGCCTATCCAAGAACATGGGAGATCTTTCCGTCTTCTAAGGTCTTCCTCAATTTCTTTCTTCAATGTTTTGAAGTTTTCATTGTAGAGATCTTTTACCTCTTTGGTTAGATTGATTCCCAAGTATTTTTTTTTTTTTTTTTTTGAGGCTATTGCAAGTGGAGTTGTTTTCCTCATTTCCCTTTCAGCTGTTTCATCGCTTGCGTATAAAAATGCTTTAGATTTATGCGTGTTGATTTTATAGCCTGCTATTTTGCTGAATTCATTGATGAGGTCTAGAAATTTTCTGGAGGAGTTCTTTGGATCCTCTAAATATAGAATCATGTCATCAGCAAATAGTGACGGCTTAAGTTCCTCTTTTCCTATTCGTATCCTTTAATTTCTTTGGTCTACCTAATTGCTCTGGCTAGAGTTTCGAGGACAGTGTTGAATAGAAGTGGTGAAAGAGGACATTCCTATCTTGTTCCCATTTTTAAAGGGAATGGTTTCAGTTTTTCTCCATTAAGAATGGCTTAGCATAAATAGCCTTTACAATGTTCAGGTATGTTCCTACTATCCCTATTTTTTCTAGTGTTTTGAGCATGAAGGGGTGTTGTATTTTGTCGAACGCTTTTTCTGCGTCAATTGAAATAACCATATGATTCTTATCCTTAAGTCTATTGACATGATGGATTATGTTTATTGATTTACGGATGTTAAACCATCCTTACATTCCAGGGATGAACCCCACTTGATCATGGTACACGATTTTCTTAATGTTTTTGGATACGATTTGCCAATATTTTGTTAAGGATCTTTGCATCTATATTCATCAAGGATATTGGTCTAAAATTTTCTTTCCTTGATGTGTCTTTGCCTGGTTTGGGTATGAGGGTGATATTAGCTTCATAGAATGAGTTTGGTAGGGTACCCTCCTTTTCTATTTCCTGGAATACTTTGAGAAGTATTGGAATGAGTTCTTCTTTGAAGGTCTTGTAGAACTTGGCTGAGAATCCGTCTGGTCCTGGGCTTTTCTTGGATGGTAGGTTTTTAATGGCTTCTTCTATTTCATTGCTTGATATTGATCTGTTTAAATTGTGTATGTCCTCCTGGTTCAGTTTGGGAGGAGCACATGTCTCTAGAAATTTGTCAATGACTTCGGTAGTTTCTATTTTGTTGGAATACAGATTTTCAAAGTAGCTTCTCATTATGTTCTGTATCTCAGTGGTGTCTGTCATGATATTTCCTTTCTCATCATGAATTTTAGTAATTTGAGTTTTCTCTCTCCTTCTCTTTGTTAGTGTGGTTAAGGGTTTGTCTATTTTGTTTACTTTCCCAAAGAACCAACTTTTTGTTTTGTCAATTTTTTGAATTGTTTCTTTTGTTTCAATTTCATTGATTTCAGCTCTGATTTTAATTATTTCCTGTCTTCTACTACTTTTGCTGTTATTCTGTTCTTTTTCCAGGGCTTTAAGCTGTAATGTTAGGTCATTTAGTTGTTGACTTTTCATTCTTTTCTGGAATGCGCTCCATGCAATGAATTTTCCTCTTAGTACCGCTTTCATAGTGTCCCAGAGATTTTGATATGTTGTATCGTCGTTCTCATTGACCTCTAAAAATTTTTTATCTCCTCCCTGATGTTTTCTGTTATCCATGTTTCATTCAATAGCATATTACTTAGTCTCCAAATGTTGGAGTAATTTCTTTTTTATTTTGTCATTGATTTCTACTCTCAGTCCATTATGATCTGATAGAACACAAGGCAGTATCTCTATTTTTTTTGCCTTTCCTAAGGGCTGCTTTGTGGCATAACATATGGTCTATTTTCGAGAAGGTTCCATGTGCTGCTGAGAAGAAAGTTCCATCCATCTGCTCAGTGATGGATGGAATATTCTATATATGTCTATTAAGTCTAGGTTATTGATTGTGGTATTGAGTTCTATGGTTTCTTTGTTTGGTTTTTGTTTGGAAGATCTATCTAATGGTGACAGCAGTGCGTTAAAGTCACCCAGAATTACTGTGTTGTGGTGTATGTGATTCCTGAAATTGAGAAGGATTTGTTTGATGTACAGGGATGCACCATTGTTTGGGGCATAAATATTTACTATTGTTATGTTTTCCTGAGTTATGGTTCCCTTAAGCAGTATGAAATGTCCTTTTTTATCTCTTCTGACTAACTTTGGCTTGAAGTCCACTTTATCTGATATAAGGATGGAAACCCCCACTTTTTTACTGAGTCCATGTGCGTGGTAGGTTTTTTCCCATCCTTTCACCTTTAGTCTGTGGATGTTCTTTTCCATGAGATGAGTCTCTTGCAGGCAGCATATTGTTGGGTCTTTCTTTTTAATCCATTCTGCCAGTCTATGTCTTTTGATTGATGAGTTTAGGCCATTAAAATTCAGGGTTATTATTGAGATAAGATTTGTATTCCCAGTCATTTGGTTTATTTTTGGTTTTTAAGTTGGCTTGGTTTCTCCTTTGAGTGGTTTTTCTCTAAGGTAGTTCCTCCCTTTGCTGACCTACATTGTTGTTTTTCATTTCCTCCTCGTGGAATATTTTGTTGAGAACGTTCTATAGCGCAGGCTTTCTATTTGTAAATTCTTTTATCTTTTGTTTATCATGGAAGGATTTTATTTCATCTTCAAATCTGAAGGTTAGTTTTGCTGGGTATAGGATTCTTGGTTGGCAACCATGTTCTTTCAGAGCTTGAAATGTTGTTCCAGGCCCTTCTAGCTTTTAGAGTCTGGGTTGAGAAGTCGGCTGCTATCCATATTGGCCTCTCCCTATATGTAAACTGATGCGGCCTTCAAAATCCTATCTTTATTTGAATGTTAAGCATTTTCATTATAATGTGCCTTGGTGTGGACCTGTTGTGATTTTGTGAATTTGGTGTTCTGTAAGCCTCTTGTATTTGATTTTCCATTTCATTCTTCAGGTTTGGGAAATTTTCTGATATTATTTTGTTGAATAGGTTGTTCATTCCTTTGGTTTGTATCTCTGTGCCTTCCTCAATCCCAATAATTCTTAAATTTGGTCTTTTCATGATGTCCCATAGTTCTTGGAGATTCTGTTCACGATTTCTTACCATCATCTCTGTTTGGGCAACTTTATTTTCAAGATTAAATATTTTGTCTTCATCGTCTGAAGTTCTGTCTTCAAGTGGTCTAGTCTTTTGGTGATGCTTTCCATTGAGTTTTTTATTTGGTTTATTGTTTCCTTCATTTCAAGGATTTCCGTTTGGTTGTTTTTTGAGAATCTCTATCTCTTTGTTGAATGATCTTTTGCTTCCTGCAGTTGCTCTTTCAGCTTATTGGTTTTATCATTCATTGCCTGCATTTGCTCTCTTATCTCAATCCTTGCTTTGCGAATCATCTTAATCATGTGTAATCTGAAGTCCTTTTCTGACATTTCTTCTAACATACTGTCATTGGATTCTATTAATATAGAATCTAGATTTGTTTGGATCATTTTCTTCCCTTGTTTTTTCATGTTGTTCATGTATCTTCCCCTGTAGTAGTGCAGATCTGGGGTATTGCAGATTTCCGCCTATAGGCTTATAGTGGCCCTATAGGTTTCCAAAACCCTTTCTTTAAGGGGAGATCAATATTAGCAGTGCCCAATTCAGACACTATGCAATCCTAGACCAAATAGCCCCTATGAGGACAATAACAAAATTGTCATAATAAACAGAATGAGTTCAAATATTGTCTTCAGTAAAACAGATTTGCAATAAGGTCTGCAGTTTCAAATGAAGGACAAAGAGGATGCAGAGGGATGTAGAATGTGGCTGTTAATGGGATAAGAAAAGAATATACAGAAGTTCTAAATAGAAAGGGTGAGAGTGTAATCAAAAGAAATTGGATGTTAGCATGCAAAAAAGGAAAAAGAGACTCTGAGGGAACAGGTAAACAAAAGGAAAAGAGAGCAAGAAAAGTAAAGAAATAAAAACTTAAGTTTTTTCAATAAGGAGAAAAAAGAAAATCTACAGTATAACAATCATATAGTAATGAAACTCCCAGTCTTCAGTAGCCTGATGCATGAGAGGTACGTGACAATGAGCTTCAAGCCTCCAGCCGGCATCTCAGGATGGGATTTGCCCCACCTAAAGATCGGAGCTCCGGCTTCCAGGATTATCCAAGATGGACGCTCTGGTTTCAAAATGTGTTGGCAAATGGGGAGCTGCAGCTCAGGGTGTGGCCGTGGTCAGCTGGATGTCTTGGAGGTGGGATGCAGTTGGTCAAGCAGGGGTCCTGGAGGTCGGGTGTGTTTGGTGTGGTTGTGGGATCCTGGAGGCCAGGTGCAATCAGTCGGTCTGGGGTCCTGGTGTTGGGTGCAGTCAGTTGGTCTGGGGGTCCTGGCGGCAGGGAGCAGTCAGTTGATGTGAGGGCCCCAGAGACAGCGAGTGATCAGTCAGGCTGAGGGATCCTGGAGACAGGGCTCAGTCAGTCCGGCCAGGGGGCCTACGGGGCCTGACTGTTGTCTCAAAATGGCAGCAGCCACATGTAATCAAACCTGCAGGTACTGTAACAGTGAACTTCCAGGCAACAGCAGGCAGCTGGTTTTCCACTGGCAGTCGGCGATCAGTTTGCTGACTGTTGTCAGACGATCAGAAGGTGAACCTCGTGCATTGGGTGATAGATAGGTGCAAGGCAGGCAAAGGACAGGCGAGAGGCAGGCAAATGGCAGATGATAGGTGCCTGACAGTGAGCAATCTGCACTCAAAAAAGGTGTAGATATGCTGGCAGACTGCAGGTGATCACAGCAGACAAATGGGGTAAACAGCAGGGGATCGATAAGCAGCAAAAACTGCCTCACAAAGAAACAGATATCCTCTGCTTGAAACCGGAGTTACGGAGGGACAAGGAATGCAGCCTCCCTCTAGTCCACCATCTTGGATCTCCTTGAGAAAACTTTAAGTAACACATTCGGCTTGCAGACCCTGGCCAACATTTCCAACTTCATCAGCTACAATTCAGGCTGTAATTTCCTCAGTCAAGACCCAGTCAAGGGCTGGGGAGATAGCTCAGTTGGTAGAGTGCTTGCCTTGTAAGCACAAGGCCCTGGGTTCGATCCCCAGCACCCCAAAAAAAAAAAAAAAAAAAAGAAAGACCCAGTCAAGATGAATCCTCATGTCACCTCAACTCAAGACAGGTCTTATGGCTGGCTATCTAAGGAATATCATCCTCACCCTGTACTTGCTCAAGGCCTCCAGCTGGCTAAGCATCTTCTTGCCCATTTGGACCCCCTCCAGGAACTGACAGGATGCCACTTTACCAGTGAGAAAAATGAAGGCTCATGGGAGTGGGGGAAGGGATTTGCCTGTGCATGACACAGGAGCTAAGAATGAAGCATGGCCTCCTTCTGGCTTCAAATGCAGGGCTGTCTGCGTGTCTTCCTTTTTCTACAAGGCACAAACACATTCTGTAAACCTAGCCCAGGTCTACAGTCTTAGGGACTGGCTCTAGACTGAAAATATACCCAAGGTATGGGGTCATGTACATCTGATCGTTGCCAAGAATCTTAAAAGAAAGGAGCACCTATCAGATCCTGCCCCTTCAAACAATGGGCCAGTCTTTCTTTGAACAGCCTACATTCCCAAAGGCTCGATTTGGGGCAACTCTTCCCATTACTTGCCAAAGAGAATTTTTTGCCAACCTACTGAGGAAGAAGGATGCAAAACCAAGATTCTCAATTGCATACTTCCTTAAGGTTGCATCTTTCACTTGTGACCTGGGTGTAGACTCCTGCATAAGAATTCTGCTTTTAGACTCTTACAACAAACTGAAGAGGAGATGATAAAGCAACGACTCCCATAAAAACATCTGTGGGAAAAAGTTAACTATCTTAGCTAAATATTCCCACTGCAGACATAAAGCCTGATTCTGAATCCTTTTTTGAGCAGGAAGTTACATTGCTCAAAAAGAATTTGAGGAAGAATTACTTATCCAAAGTTGGGGAAAATGGCATAAACCTTCACTGTGAAATACAGAATTTTTATAATAATAGAAACAGGAGAAATTCCCACATGCAAAAAAAAAAAAAAAAAACCCAAAAAACAAAAAACAAAAAAACATGACCTTAGCTCTTTACCTTGTCCCCAACAGGGGAGAAACAGTTTTCAAACTTCTAACAATTGTTGATTTTGTTTAATGAAAAACAATTTCTTTATTTTGCAACTAAAATATTTAGAAAGGAATGTGGAAACAGGGAAAATGTTAGCTGAAAATGGATTACAAAACAGAATGGATATTATGCTTCAAATTATGTGAACATCCAGATAAAATACCACACATAACAGAACTGGTTTGTTCAGGGAACTAGGACTAGAGGGTGTTTCAACGTCCTTTAATGCTGCCACACCACCTTTCCTTCAAGCAGCCCCTGCGGCACACCTGGACACTGCCCAGAGAAGGAAGCTTGGCACAGGGGCCCAGACGCTGGGCTCCCACCTCCACAGGCCTCTGTAGCCTGTCCCTGGCTGCACAGTGCCACATGCATTGCCTCACCAACCTGACACCTGTAGTGGTTCAGAGAGGCTGTCACTACCCTGCCCCAAATCACCTGCACCCCTCACCTGTGCCACACCATCTATCAGAAAAGATTCCTAGACAGAAGAATACATGTGCTATATTTTAAAAAATAGATTAGACATGTGTGAATACATGTGCTATATTTTAAAAAATACGAACCAAGCACCAGCGATCCTACTACTCTAAACGCCCCTCCACACACCTTGCAGATGGGGAAGAGATTGAGGCACGAAGGAATGATGAAATTTGCCCAAGGTGACACAGCTGGTAAATGTAGAGCCAGGATTCAAACCCAAGCAAAATGATCTCAGAGTCTGAGTTTTAAACCATAATGCAAAGTGAATCCTGATGCACAGGCTTAGGATGACAGGAACTGAAGGGATGCTAGTTTTATTTTCAGTAGTTAATCTTCTTAGAGTAATTATTTTAAAAGCTTTATATTTATACATTTTAACCCACTAAACTACCATGAGACAAAAATCAGATATGGGAGGCAGGGATGTTCTAAGTAACACTTATTGAATTATTACTCAGGCAAAAGGCCTCTCCTCTTATAAAGGAGGAAAATGGGAATCTTGGTTTCCTAGCCAGGAAGCAAGGAAGGGAGGATCTGAGCCCAGGCAGTCTGCCCCCAGACTGCTACATATTGCACTAGAACATGGGGAAAGATCATCAAACTGTGAGAACAGACGATGATACCCACATGACCTCAGGGAAGCCAATTTCTCAAGACCTTAGTTTCTTGATTAAGGAGCCGTTTTTATTTTTCCCCCTCCCATACAAAACCATGGTTGTCAAAAACATCAATTTTTCTATTTTCCTGTTGTTCTATCAACTGGTAGCTGTGCTCCTCCTCCCCCAAGGGCTCCCTCCCACCCAGTCACAGGAGGTAACCAATGCTAACAACTACCATTTTCAATTGGTTTAACTCCAACTGAGAGCACATGCCTTCAGCTACTCAGACTTGATTTTCTTTAGGACCCCAAAATACTGAAACAATTCACATGTTTCATGTACAGACGCCAGACTGGAAACCACTGAACTGGATGATCCTAAGAGGTTACTTACAGATCTGAAAGTTCTAAAAACAGAGGCAAAGTTCTGGCTAGCATATGTGAGTGTGACCAAAGTGGCTGCCCACAGTCCATTCTCACAGAACCCTGAGGCAGGGACTAGCCTCCCCCAACAAGGGGCTCAGGCAAGTAATATACCCAAGCCAGACCTAAAGCCCATGCCAAGATGCCCTGTACTACCCCCAGCAAGGTGGTTTGGTGACATTAAATATCCCCCAAAGGCCCATGTGCTAAAGGCTGGGTCACCTTTACAATGCTATTGGGAAGTGGGGAACCTTTAAGAGGTGGGGTTTAATGGAAGGAAGTTACATCTTTGGGGATATTGGGACTCAGACCCTGTTCCACCCCCAGTGCCCCCCCCTCCCAGCTTCCTGGCCACCATGAGGTAAGCAGTTTCCTCTGTTACATGCTCCCACCATGATGAACTCTGTCACCACAGGCCCAAAAGCAGCAGGGCCAACTGACTATGAACTTAAACCTCTGACAACATAAGCAAATAAACCTTTTCTTCTTTAAGCTGATTTATCTCAGGGTTTTGTCACAGAGCTATAAATCCAATTAACACACAGGTTAAGGATTTTTAAAAAGGCAGAACCTTCTTGTAATCATGAAATAAACGACCAGACACCCCCACCCAATCAGGTTGAGACAAGGAGGCTGGAACCCCAAACCTGTGACTCAATCCCAGGAGAGTCTGATTCAGCAGCCTCCATGTCTAGGGGGTCCTATTTCCTGCTCGCTCTTCGGCTCAATTCCCAAATTCTCAGAGAGAAAGAAGCAGTCCAGGCCCACTGCCACACAATGAGGGCAGAGAACCAGTATATCTTTGTGCCTGCCCTGCTCTGGGGGCCTGGCAAGAGTGGTTTCTCTAAATCTTCACCTCCCAGGCTACTCCATCTGTTGCCTGTTCTTTGCCAACCCTTTCCAGGTTCTGCTCAGATAAACAGAGACAGTTTGCAGCTAAGTGGTTCTGGAGGAGATAACAGCTCCCAGCACTCATGGCAGATGGTGGGGTGATGAGGATGTGAGCACAGAGGCTCAGTGGTACCAGAAGGGCTGGGCCATATCTAGAGCAAGAGGACTAGCCTGGGTTTCTGCCAGTGCAAGGGCAGGGAGCCCCAGGACTCCCCCACTCCTCACTGAGAGGTTGGCACTAGGCTGTGTCTGACTGCTTTTTGGTCTGTAAATTACAGAATAACTATAGCCTAAATTTAAGGAATTTGGTTCCTAGTTATTAGTTTTACCCTTCAGGTCCAAAATTAAAAGGGAAACGTATTTCTAATGGATCTATTCACCTACACTTCCCCACAGGCAACACTACAGATCAAAGTGTCTGGCAGGCTGTGTTCTGGTCCTTGTTGATTACAACTCCCTCAAAGTCCAGCACAGCTGATTTGCTCAAAAGGTATTTATCATTTTTAAAATGAAATTAATCACAAGGTGGAGGTGGAGTTCAATGGTACAGCACTTGCCTCGCATGTATCAGGTCCTGAGTTCAATTCTCTGTACTGAGAAAACAAAACAAAAATAAATAAATCACGGGATTTGTTTCTCAAATAAACAAGTATAGAAATTTCAGAAAAGAGGGGGTATAGAAATGATGACAGGGAGGTCATCTTATCCTGCCTTTAATAAAACTGAAAGGGTTTTAGGTCCTCAGTGGAAAGATTATGTAATTTAAAAATAAGGCTAGCAGATGTTTGAGGATGGAGATGTCCCAGATCCAACTTCGGTCTGGAAAACCAGTCTGGCATCTGCTGTCAGATCAACCAGTCAAATTCTCTGATTATGTTACATACTGGTTATGTGACCTTAGGCAAGTTACTTGACCTCACTGACCCTAAGTTTGCTCACTTGTGAAATGGGGTTGATATACCAGCATGTCATCACCATGCCACAGGCATTCAATATTCTTTCTCAGGAGTTCTGCTTCCTCCACCAAATAATAAACAACAGCATATTATTCAAGTTTTGTCCTTCACTGCCTCTTAAGTTTTCTTTCTAGAAACTCATCTATTCACTGCCATAAACATCACCTCCAAAAAATTCACAGTGGACACACCTAACTCCAGATCTTAGCTTCTGAAGGCCTTGTGGAGACCCTCTTTCAGCATCCCCCTGTCTCCATTGGTCAAGTTTCTGGGCATCTGGATGGAAACCCCAGCATTGCTTTGAACTGTTTCTTCCCCAGCTCTTCACATTCAACCAAGACCAGGCCTGTGTTCCTACCTTCGCAACACCACTCACACCTCCTCCTCGCCTCTCTGTTCAGTTCAGGCTCTGCCACCAGCCACAAGCCTAAAGCCTTGCTGTCCACTCTGCTCCTGATATGCCCATTCCCCACACATCAGTCTCTGTGCCCTGCACATACCCTCCCTGCTCAAGCTGCCCTCCCAGCATGGTCAGCCACCACCACAAGATACTGCTCCCTTGCAGCCTAACTCTACCTCCATGTGTCTGCTAGAATACCTCTCTTCACTCCCAGGGCTTGGACTCAGGGCTTGGGCTCAAGGCTCCCTTGCTGCTTCTCCTCCAAGAGGCAGTGCCACCATGACACTACAGCACATGGCACTCAGCATTTGCTGAAGGAACAGATATGCCAGTCATCTGGTCAAGGTCATTGAACATTGTGAGTACTAAAGAAAAATTGGATTAATTAAAATATATATCCTTTCTCTAAAAAGATGATGTGTAAAATCACATGTGGGTTGGTGGAGTATACATACATATTTAAATGATATAAATCCATCTCACTTGACTAAGTACTAAAGGACAATAAAAATTCTTTTGAAGGATTTTCTAAAGTTAGGATACATAAGCAGTGAGTCCATGTGGAACCTAAGGGGGTGGGGGTGGGATCTTAAGAGTAAACTAGAGTATGAAGTGTAGCCACCACCATCCCATTTCCCCCAGTCAGGCCTACACCCACCAAAGGCAACACGACACACATGCTCTTTCTGAGTATCCCCAAGCACAGGAACACAGGTGTGCAGGAGTCAGCAGGACTTCTCAGATGAGGGCTCCATCCTCCCTCCACAGCAGATTGGAGTCACTCCCCACCACATTCCAAAATGGGGAGGCCTCCACCTCCTTCCTGCCCAGAGCCAAAACTCCAGCAATTGTCACCTACAAGGCCATGACAGCAGAGGGATGTGGAGAGCCTGCCTAAGACAAGGAATCAAGGGCATCAACTTGCTAAGGTGGAACAGTAACTTTGGAGAACAAATGCTGCAAAGCAGTCAGTCCTTCCTGGTGAGCTTGAAGCCCTTGTTAAGAATCTGTACATGGCACTGGCACTGTTTCCCCTCTGACCTCTAGGGCCTTAGTATAAGCACATGTAGCCTGGCAGGGTCTCAGAAAACCCTCTAAAGACTTCTCTCCAATTCAGCCTTCTGCTTGCTTAGTGGAACTGCATGGGATGCTTCACATTCTGGGTCCAACCAGGAGACAGCAATTTAAGTAAGGGACGTTTCAGACAAAGAACATGATAACTGAGTAACTGTGAAGATGGAGTAAGAGTCTAAAGGGTGGTCTGGGACAGATGAAAAGAGCCCCAAAAGGACGAATTTGGAAAGGGGGGCGGTGTCATTGTTTGTTGAAGAAGGTACAGGTGGCAGAAAAGTTCCTGGTACCCAGGTCAGAGACAGCCCACTGTCACCAGGAAAAGCAGGGACCACCATCTGGGGTGTGAGCAAGCAAGGCTGTGTGTGGAGTGGCATGAGTGGGTTATGGGAGCTGGGCACACAAACAGGGAGTCTTGGGAGCTGTCCAACTGGGAACTGAGGAGGTTCCCTCTATAGGAGCTCGGCACATCAGCATACAGCAGGGCACAGCAGCTTGGGGAATGCTCAGGAGAATAAGTAGATGGCCAGTCGCTACATGGCCAGCACCCATGGGGCACCATGAGTGCTCATACATGGCAGCTGAGGGCAAGGAGCAGAGAGCAGCAATCAGGGTTGGGCCCAGGCTGCTCTGTCTCAAGTTCCCAGTCTCACCACTGCTGCCGGAGAAAGCAACAGAACAGCCCAGTGCTGGTGAAAGCTGTGTCCTGGTGGCACCAAGGTGTGCAACAGCAATAGGCTCTCTACAAAGCCAGACTCACACCCTAACCATGGACACACAGACACTGGGCTCAGGAAGGACAAGTTCCTTCCTCCTATGAGGAAGAACCCTCAATTTATAGAAGGACCCATATACCCATTTTCAGAGATCAGGCAACAGCAGGTGACTTTGGAACAGAGAGGTAATAATTGAAAAACTGGCAAAAGTTGTAGATCACTGTATCGCCAATCCAACGTTATCTCTAACCATAAACATTTCAAGTCTGAAGTTGAAGGGTAAAGTGTATAAAACATGCTTCCTGTACAATGAATCGAAGAAAAGCAATAAATACACAATAGTGTTTAGCTGATACCAGGAGACAAGGCAGGATCTGAATGGGGCTTGCAACAGGACAGATTCCAGAAATGTGGGGAGAACAGGATAGGGAATGAGATAGGGGTTTAGGACAGAGAGATATACTGAGTCTTTTGTTTGTAATTTCCACAACCGCAGAGTGCTGGGGACTCGAACCCGGGCCTCCAGCATGAGAGGCAGGCACTCTACGAGATGGGCTATATGGCCTGCTATACTGAGTCTTAAAGGAAATATCCATGAGTCACCAAGATGCAGAAAGCACAGTTATAAATCTTGAGCAAGAGGCTCTTGGTCCATGCCCTTGTAAAATGAGGGAGGTGTGTGGGGGCAGGGAAAACTGGCATGAAGTTGTATGGTTCCACGTCCCGTCTGGCCCTGATACAGTCCTTCTATAAAAATTGAACCCCCAGCCCAAGGCAGGGCTTCTCACACTCGAGAGAGCCTGCATTCTCTTTAATGTGTGTCTACTTTCTTATGGGAAATCATGGGACCCTTCTCTGGAGACATTTCTTGTCCCATGACAGGGAAGAGGTAGAGTAGCAGCATGGTGTCTGCAGGCAGAAATCAACACAGCCAGTTCATGGGCACATGGGTTCTGAGGCCACCAGGGACAGGGTGGGTAGGAGCTGGTACCCTTGGTCTATCCACTAGGAGGAGGATGAACCCTGCTGACAGCTAAGCTGCAGAGATGGTTCAAACATGCTTCTATCCCATCTCCTCTGCAGAAGAAAGGAAAACTGACTGCATTACACAGGAATATGAAATAAGGGGGGAAAGAAGCACTCCAAATCGGAGGTCCATGATGATCACAAACATAGTGGGCTATTAGCTTCTCCAAGACTTCACTTCTAGAAAGTGGATTCAGGTCTGGCTGGCCTCCTGTCCTCACATCCCCACACCTCTGCCCAGCACACAGGAACATTTGGTCTGCCTCACCAACTGCTAACCAATGGGCCTGAGTTTTCCTGACTTTCTCTAAACTGAATAAGAAGTGACAAACTGGGGGCTGGAGAGATAGCTCAGTTGGTAGAGCGCTCGCCTCGCAAGCACAAGACCCTGGGTTCAATCCTCAGCACCGCAAAAAAAAAAAAAAACATGTATGTCTTCTTTCATCACGTGACCATTGCCTCTGGAAGAATCACAGAGGGAACACAACCTGTTGAAGTCATGTAACATCTAACTGAGGGATTCCCTGTACCCTCACCCTTACCCCCCCCCCGACAATAAGAAAAGCCAGACTGATTTACCCTCTCATTGTACCCCCAAGAGCATGATGTCATCAACACTGACAGTGGACATTGTCTTTAAACCTTTACTACATTAAAACACAAAAACAAAAACACCTCCTTGTTTTATCGTACACCATCTTTCCACCGGCTTCCTTCCTGATTTTCCTACTCCATGTTCCCTTTGCCCATTTTTTCTATGTCAGGGTGTTCCCATCTCATTCCATCTTCACAATGAGCTTTAAAAAAAAAGGTGAAGCAGTTACTTTGAGGTCACAGTTAATCTGGGTGGAGCCAGAATTTGGGCTTTGGACCCTGACGAAGTCCACCCTCCAGTCCACTCTTGTGCACTTCCTACCACCAGCACTGCAGTGCTCAGAGAGGACTTCAAGAATCCTAGAGCAAAGCTGCACTTCCTAAAAATAATTAAGGACCTGAAATCAGTAGTATTTACAGGATACCCAGGAATATTTAAATAATTCCAAGGAAGTTCAGGGAATTTTGAAGTTCTTAAAAACATCAAATTGAGGGACTGAGGTTGTAGCTCAGTGGTAATGCACTTGCCTAGCTCATGGGTTCCATCCTCAGCACCACATAAAATAAATAAATAAATAAATAAATAAATAAATAAATAAATAAAATTTTAAAAATAAATAAAATTTAAAAAAACAAACAAACATCAAATTGAGAAAGGAATAATGTAGACAAAATGGCTGCTTGGATACCCGCCCTGAACTGAGGTGTCCAGAGACCTTGGTCTGGTTATACAGGTACCTTCCATACCTTGGGTAGAATTTCTTGCAGATGTTTCATGATTCATGGTTACATTTGATTAGTGAGTTATTTATCCATACTAAAGAATGGGAGATTGGCAAGGGCTTAAACTAACCTCGTCACAAACACGTCCAGGCAGAGCCTTCTGTCTGAGTTGTTTACACAAGAGAGGAAATCTGCCTCCACTACCCTCCAGTACCACAGTCTGAGGAAGAGACCCCTACAGCCTGCTGTAGGCTAGACCCCTGCTCTCCTGCTCTGAGAGAACAGTCAGCCAGCCTGGAACAGAGGTGACTAAAGAACTAGTGCTAACCACAAACTGGACCATTTCAGTCTCTTCCAACAATATTCATGTATATTCTGCTCATGAATCATATCCCAATTTCATTACCAGGAAAAAAGTCTTAAGTTTCATTTCCAAGACCAAACAGATCACCTGCTCTAACCAGCTCACTTACAGATGAGGAGACCAAGATCTCTAGGGATAAAAAACTGTGCCTGGGGTGCCATAGAGAGGGCAATCAGGACTGTCACTTCCCATGGGTACTGTGAGATCTGCAGAGAGAATTATTATGACAAAGTCTCCTTCCACAGTCTACAACTTCAATTCTGGGTGATCAACATAAAAAACAAAAAAGTCCATTGGCCCCACAGCCCCATTTCTCCCAACCTGGATTGGGCTCACTTTTATTACTTCCTCCTTGCTACTACAACACCTCACCCACATTTATCTGACCTATCACTATGTGATAACATGTCAGACACACCACAGAATGCCCGGCTCTATCTCTACAGAAGCCTGCCACTCCAGACAATAAATATGAGGACAAGAAAGACAAAGAAAGGGAGAGGCAGTAAAGGAAGTAGAACCTAAAGAAAAATCCTTATTCTTAAATCTTGTGATTGAGAGTAGTTAATACTACACTAAATAATCATTTCTGGATAATTTCACACACAGGTCCTAGTATCCAGCACCCACCCACAAAGCAACCCTCCCTGGCCCCTGGCAGTCTATTTGCCAGTCTGGCTACTCTTGTCCACAAGATCATAAGACTTTTCCAATTCCTGAGCTTTTTCCTCAACACCTCACCTGTCAGGACTGTGTAAAGGCACCATGTCAAGGTAGTACTTCACCTAAAACCATCTCTCAAGAAACAGTCACATACAATTAAATTAATCTATAAACAAACATGAGCCCAAGGGATGGGAGAAGGGAGGGAGGAGGCAATTAAAAATTAATAAATAAATATGCACATGCATAAACTGTAGTACTGGATTAGAAACAGATCCCATTACATAAACTGAGTTGTCAAGCTGACCTTATGTAATTGCTTCTGGAAATAAGTAGGCCATCAGTCCGGGCCTGGCAACCTTGGTGTGCAGAGGTATGGGGGTTGGGGAGGTAAGATGGCCTCTGCCAGGTGGGCTACTCATAACTACAGACACACAAACAGAACAGCGGGGAAATCAATTAAGAAAGAATATTTTCATATGGATATCAGAAAAGTGACTTATTTTATCTGGTAAAATGTACCAAAAAATCAATTAATGACCAATTAACAAAATTTAAAAGTTTGATTACCCTCAAACTCTTTAATTTTGAAAATGACATCATCTTCTAGCATGTAGTTCTAAAGGCTATGACAACTGACCACAAACATAAATAAAAACTTTAGATTCTAAAAGAATCACTTAACTGTTAGGTACTTGGACAATCAAATTCAACCTGCCATTTTCCATGACATAAAGAACCAGCTGTGTCACTTCCAACAGGTATTATATGGATACCAGTCCGTCCCAATTCTATTAAATTATATTTGGTCATTCTTGTCCCATGAAATACAGAGTTTGAGAGCATGTCCATAATTTTCCTGCAATTAAATTGTTTATATGTGTATCCCTCCCAAAATAAAAATATAAGCTCTAAAAATAAGGAAAGCATTGTGTACAAACACCCTCCAACTAGGGATTGCATGAAACATTAATAAACTGCCTTCTTTTGTAACTTTAATAAACTTTTAAATTTATACCAATGACATTCTTTGTGTTTATTTTAAGTAACTTAATAAATTGCCTTGGGAGGTCTCAATTTCTTGGCTATTAGGAGGAAGGTTTTCAGTGACACATTTTCTTAAAAGAGAACATACCCGTGGTGGTGAAGAGGACACCAAGGAGCACAGTTCAGACTCTAGGACTCCTTGATTTACCCACATGGAGTCTCTTAGAAGAGTAGCCTTGAGATAGCTGCCTGACTCACTCTGCTAAAAACTGGCATGAAAAATCTCACAGCAGAGGCTGTGGTGTGGTTCAGTGGAGGAGCATATGCCTAGCATGTGCAAGGTCCGGGTTTCAATGCATCGCAAAACACACACACACACACACACACACACACACCCATATAGAATATTCTGTAAAACTGGCCTGTGCAGAGATTTTTAAATGATGTATTAAAAAGGGGGACACGACAGGAAGGCTGGCCAAGGATCTGACACCTTGTAGGAGGGAAATAATACAAGAAACGAGATGGTGGTACCAATGACACTACTTATAACAAGACAAATTAACAACTGCACACCTAGTCCCTACCCAGTCACTGTGCCAGGAAGTGTGCCAAAGGCCCAAATGGATACATTCTGTGAAGTAGTTACAAAGGTCTCTTTCTCTCACAGATAAGCAAATAGGCTCCCAGGATGAGAAACTTGTCTGAACTTTCCAGAACACACAGGGAGGGTCAAGAACTGGGAACCTATGCCCCAGCAACAGTATGGAGCTGCAAGGTCGGGTACCTCATCCTCACCGAGGACTCTCACAAAGACCTGATTCTAAATCCAAGCATGGCAAACCTCACAATCCCCTCCCGGCAGCCTTCTGCACACAAGAACCCCTTAAAAACAACTTCTATCCTCCCGACCCAAGCCTTAGCTCAGGCTGGCTTCTCTCCGCTTCAAATGCCCTTTCTCTTGCTCCTTAATTCTACCCCTATCTTGAAGGTCCAGATTCAAATCTTGCTTCCTACTTCCTGGGTTTAACCTCTCTCCCTGGCATCCATGATCTCCCCAAACTGGAGCCCCTCTAAAGGAGTACCAACATCTAGTCACCTGGAAATCACCCTCTGCACCAGCAATGCTTCACAGAGACCTGAGACCCAGTCCTGAAACCCAAGGGAGACAGAACTACATACCCCAACCTCAAGTGCCATAAATGACTGACAGGAGATGCACCCAACCACCACAAGCCAGGCAACCACTCCTCACACAGTGTCTCCTTCTCCAGGATCAGACTCCTTCCAGAAGACCACCTTCCTAGTGACATGTGACCCTGAGTAGCAAAAACAAGTCAAATAGCTCCTTCTCCCGGCTCCCATTTCTGATTCCTTCCCTGTCTCTTTTCCATTTCTCAAATGTTGGCTAAATTTCAACTAGTTACTGGTAGGTGCTTGAGCACTGTGGTTTCTAACTTGTTTTTTAAAATATTAAAATAAATCATGTGAGTTTAGAATACATAGCCTCCAAACAAATGACCTTCTGGCCTTTCATCCAAATATTCCATTAAAGGAAGGGAGTGGAGGAATCATTCAATCATTCAACCAAGACTTATGGCTACTTATTTAAAGAAGGTGAAATAGTAACACAGCTTTCTCCCACCACTTGCCAAGAAAAACATGTGTTGCCAAAATAAAAGAGATCGTGTTGTTTGCTCAATAATGGGCACATTGCTGAGCAGCTAGGAAAGGGAGCCTCTTTTGCCAAGCAATTTAAATCACCTTGGTTTTAAGTATGTCTATGAATGTCACCGTCACAGTGCCTCGAGCTCCCCATTCAAACACTGGGCGGTGCTCACTCACCCGGAGCCATGCGCTCAGCCTCTAAGGTCTCTCCACTCCTGTGGACCTCCACACCCTTCTGCATGGTCACCAGTGGGGGAGGGATGAAAAAAGCAATCATACCGCTGAAAGCACAGCTGGCTACCTGAAGCTTCACTATACACTTCTCTGTGGTGCTTGTTTGAAAACTTCCATTATAGTTTTTTTTTTTTTTAAAGGATTCATCAGAACCTCAAAGAACAAAAACTCAAAAGAGAAACATTCAGCTAAAAATAGGGGTATTCATGACAGATATTTTAAGTTCATTTGAGGAAAATAAGCCCTTATGTGGGGAAGGGAGAAAAGTAAAATGGCTGCATCTCACTTAAAAGAATAAAACAAGCTTCAAATGCAGCTATAAAATAATAAATGTAAAAAATACACCTCACTAGTTCTGTGAGGAACTCATTCCAGGACCCTTGGGGATAGCAAAACTCTCTGATGCTCAAGTCTTTAAGATGGCACAGTATTTGCATATAATCTATGTACATTCTCCAGTATACTTTAAATCAACTCTGGATTATTTATACTACCTAATATGAAGTAAATTCTATAAAGGCAGTTCTTTTTTTTTTTCTTTTCACATTATTTTATTGGTACATTATACTTGAAAAATAATGACAGGGTTTGTTGTTACATATTAGTACATGCATACAATATAATAATATAATTTGGTCAATCCAGGCATTTTCCCCCATCTTAGTCCCTTTCCTCTGCTGATCTCCCTTTGATGTTTACAAGATCCTTCTCACCCCCCATCTTCTTTTCCTTTTTCCTCTCTAAATTTCACATAAAAGAGAAAATATACAATCCTCAACCTTCTGAGTTTGGCTTATTTCACTTAACAAAATGGTCTCTAGTTCCATCCATTTTCCTACAAATTACAATTTCATTTTTCTTTATGGCTAAATAAAACTTCATTGTGTATATATTCCATATTTTCCAAAAGCAGTTCTTACACTGTATTTTTTTTAACTTGTATTATTTGTTGTTGTTGTTTTCTGAATGTTTTTGGTCTACAGTTAGTTGACCCCTCAGCTGTGGAACCCACAGTTACAGAGGGCAGGTACATTTATTCTGATCCTTTCTGTGTTTGTGTGTTAGACAAATGTATTTGATTTTGAGAACATCACCAGGCTTCCTACTGAACAACTAGGGCTAGACATGGAAGGTTTGTTTAAACACACACACACACACACACACACACACACACACACACACACTGTATCACTCCCTGATCAGGACTCAAAAAAGCAACACTTTAGAGAAGCATTTGAATGTTTAGTGTTTTTCAAAGAAAATAAATGATAAAAATTGTGAAGCATAAATTACAAGCTGTGACAAATTTATGGTTCATAGAAATACCTTACTAGAGTGTTAACACCTTCATATTCACAATTTCAATGGATTTACACTTAAAATAAACTCATGAAGGTGGCTGTGCAGGTTTTATCCTATTTAGCAAGGGGGTGGGAAAGAGAAGCTAGGTGAGTTGCCATGGTTACAGTGATACTTGATGACAGCTCTGGAACTTAACCCTCCTTCTGCAACATCTCCACATCACCCAGTCGCCCCCACTCCAGAGTCACTCTTTCTCAGGACTCCAAGCCCTGGTGTTAACCTTTGCTATACCCCTAGGGTCTTGAACCACTAGCAATCTCCACTTCTCCACTGAAAAGTTCTCTCTCCAGCTGCTGCAGACACTCATTCTTGTCATGCCCCTTTGTCCTGTCTTGACCTTTTTAATTGCCTTCACCTCTAGCATCTTCACAATCCTTGCACTCTCCTGAATTCCCAGGGCACCCAACACCTCTGGCCACCACTTCTACCCTTCCTGTTTGGGACAAACCCTATCACCTTTTGATTCTCTTCCCTCTTGACAGCCTTGATTCATATTCTCAACCCCCCAAAATGGGCCTTCCCCATACTGCTGGGCCAAGTCCACTGCAGGGTCTTCCCTCATCCCACACTCCTGTCCCCTGCACCCTGAGACACCACCACATTCTATATGCTAAATGACATCCCAATGGACCCATGTCTGTAGCTCACCTCCTCCACACCTTCCTTAAATGGTTTATAAATCTTATTCCACCCAACCATGAGTCATTTCATCTCTGACTCTTCCAAACACACATGGTCTTCAATCCTGTACCACCTCTGCTCCGTTTTTGAACCGAGTTTTTCCCTTACCATAACTAATGAGTTGGACTAATTCAATAAATGCCAAGAAGCACCCATTAAAACCAAGCAGTGTCTAAAACAAGGAACAAAAACTAAAGTTACATGACTGTTGTTAGGGTGATAAAGTGCTTAGATGAAACATAAGACACAGAACAGGGATTAAGGATAAGGTCGTGTTAAGTGTGGAGATCAGAAAGAGAAGGATGGGGGATAACTTCAGGTAGCGGTAGCAGCTGGAACCAAGACCACAGGCAGGAAAGCTAGTGTACGGAGAGGTGGAGGGAGATGGGAGAGGTGGAGGGAGATGGGAGAGGATACCATCCCAGGAGGTGACGACATGAGAACTTTGGCTTTATTCTGGGGAAGACAGGGACCCACTGGAGGAGTCTGAATAGAGAAGTGACCTCAGTAATTCTAGCTTCTTTCCAAGAATAGACTGAGTGTAGGGGCAGCAAATGGGAAGCAGACAGTCCGACCAGGGACTGTAAAATGACCCAGGCCCCTGATCAGTCCAGCCTCCCATCCAACTCTCTCAACTTTGCCCTCTCCAATGCAAGTCTGACTATGACATGTCACCATACCCTCTGCACCCCAGCACTTCCAATGGCTCCCCACTGCCTCAGTGATACTATCAAGTACCACATCTTTGCAGTCACTGAGGTTGTGCTACACGCTATTACCTGCTCCAAAACACCCTACACTCCAAACTCACAGGATCCCTTGTTGCTTCCTGACACTCAATGAGCCTCTGCAGTATCCTTTTTCTCAGGCTGCAATCCAATGGCCACCTCTGCCTTCCTTTCTCTGCCCCTGAAATGTTATGTGTTCATCCTTCAATGCTAAGTCCAAATGCCATTTCATGAGGGAGACTTCCTTTGGCTGCCCCAACACACACCCTGTTAACCTCTCCAGGAGCACTCTCGCCAATTCTTGGTTAGTGTCTACCACCCACTTCACCAGCCATCATCCTGAGCTCTTAGCTAGAGTAGGAGGATTCAAGAACAGGAGATCCCCCTCGGTTAATGCAATCTGGAGGTTCCTTGGAGGAAGCCTCCAGCACTCTGGAGAAAAGGGACTGCTCCAAGCAGGAGCCAGAGTGTGGGTGGGCCTGAACCTAGGCCTTCTAAGACACCTGCCCTATCTGCCAGCATCTCTTAGGCAGGCCCACACACTATCAAATATGCCTAAAGTGCCAGTGATGTGTTTTTTCTACGGTCATTCTAGAAGTGCACATATGCAGAGAAGAGCACCTACAAGGGTCCAAATCAAGTTATCAACAGAGTTAAGACACAGTGGGATTCATTTTCATTTCCTTTACCTTATCATGAATATTGTTTCTAAATAATAGAAGAAAAACTTCTAGAAAGAATGCCAAAATACCACCCAAGTTACATTTGAAGAAGGAGCTCAAAAATAAGAAGTATCAAATAAACCCACTGGGGACATGAGATGATTGAATACATAAAACCACTTATAGAGTAAGATTACAAAAGTCAAAAACATTTTAAATGGCTTATCTGAAGCATGCAATTAAAACAATTGGCCCCGTGCTTTCACTTCTGAAATAATTACTTCACAAAACATAATGCAGCAGTAAATGTTCTAAGCATCTTGGGCACTTACTGATGACTTTCATCTAAACTGAACTCTTCCACATTCTTCAAGATCAAATGCAAACCAGCTCTCATGGTTGCAATCTCTGCATGCTAGCTCATAACACAGCTGATCAAGAGCTCTGTATGGGACATTTCAATGACTGTCATTTGAGAGGAAAAATCCATTGGAAGTAATAGAAGATCAACTATCTAAACTAAAAAAAATAACTAAAAACTAACTAAATAACTAAAAACTAACTAAAAAAAAATACGTTTTTTTAAGCTAAATGCCACACCAACAAAGTATTGAATCAAAAAAATTGGTTTCTAACCTTCCATAAAAAAACCCCATATATAAAAAAAAGACATATATGACTTTCATAATTTATTTAAACAGAGAAGACATAGTTGCTTTAGTTACCACCTTTTTAATGAAATAAAACGAGGGCTGGAAATTGCCTATCAGTCACAGTGCTTGGTATTTTAAGTGTATCATTCACTTTAACTTTCCCAGCATATCTATGAGATAGGGCTTTATTTCCTCCATTTCACAATGAGAAAATTGGCTCAGAGAGTCAAGGAACTTGTCCATAGTAAGTGGCAAAACAGAACTCAAATCCAGGTCTGTTTCACAAAAGATTACACATTGTACAATTCTGTGAATCCACTTATGTGGATTCCATTAACTATTCCCTCTGGGGAGTGGGTTCTGACTAGAAAGGAGCACCAGAACCTCCTATAGTAGTAAAAATGTTTACTTCTGGATTTGGGAGGTAGAAACACACACAAGCTCACACTTTGGGCACTTCACCCACTTTATATTATACATTAAATTTAAAAAAATCATCCGATTGACTTTAAGTTCATGCTTACAACCACTAAACTACCACACCACCACTGACAGAACCTAGCCACACTCCAGAATTGATTACCTTGGATAATCCATTTTTAAAAAACATTCCGGTAAGCAATGAATCCTAGTCCCATCACACTGAAGACATCTGAGCAATAAACCCGGTTTAAAATGCTACAGAATGAAAAGTTGAAAGTATCGGTTTCCTGGCTACTGGGAATTTCCCCTCTGTAGCCACATCAGATTTTTTTTAAATAAAAAAATAAAATAAACCCTGCCTTAAGGGAACATTTACAGAGGCACAAAAAATAACCTGTAACAAAGTTCTTAGATTAAACTATGGAAATGCTGAAAGTTAAAATTACACAAAGATTTCTAGATATGTGTAGTAACTTTATCAACAATACTAATTCTCACAGTTTGGATTTTGTTATGGTGATTAAATCAAGCCAAGACAAAGCTGTTGAGCAAAGGACATAAAACTCACTGTAGGGGCAACATACAGTAAGTGCAAAAAACCTCAACTCAGAGTTGTAAGAGATAGAAATTCAGTACAAATAACTTGTTTCAGCAGTAGCCAATGTGCCACCATGTGCCCTGGTAACAAATTCTCCATCAAGTAACAAGTTCTTCTCACTGAAGCTTTGTTAGACTGGCAAAGCCTCATCACCAGTGGGTGATGATGAAATCATTACATCAATTCTCTCAAAGCCTTACCCCGCACATGCACACATCTCTCATCCGAACAGTAATTGCCTCTCCAGAGAGAGGAATATATTCATTCTACAATTTGAGGACACATTTGGCCCCACCTTGAGGGACACAGGACAGACAACTGGATCCATACCTGTTTCATACCTGTTGGGGGTATGCATTGTCTTCTTTAACGGTGCTTTTGATTATGCAGCCAGGAAGTATTTATCAGAGACTAGTTTAATTCACATTTCAGCTTTCTGAGCACACCAAAAAATATCAGGCAATTGATCAAAAGGACAAAGGACTTTGGTTTCTCCTAAGCATTTATACATAAGACTAAAAGGCCTTTATAAGAATCTTTCAGTAATTTATATATCCTATTGGGTATGCTGCAATAGATTACATAAACAAAGGATCTCAGTATTTATAAAAGTAACCATTTAGTCAGGGACAATGGCAAACTCCTATAATCCCAGAGACTCAGGAAGCTTAGGCAGGAGGATCACAAGTTTGAGGCTAAGCCTGGGCAATGTAATGAGACCATGTCTCAAAAAATAAAAAAGACTGGGGATGGTAAAAGCACCCATGAGTTCAATCCCCAGTACTGGGGTGGGGGACGTATTCATTTGCATTTAGTAATTTTAAAAAATATTTTTTAGTTGTTAGTGAACCTTTATTTTACTTATTTATATGCAGTGCTGAGAATCAAACCCAGTGCCTCACACATTCTAGATAAGCATTCTACCACTAAGCCACAACACCAGCCTCATCATTCAGTAATTTTTAAAGTCTTAACAGACTAATAAGACTGTCCAAAAAAATAAAATAACAACAACAACAAAAAAAAAACCCACTGAATAGTCAAATATTGCATACACTAAGTAAGTTAGAAAGAATTAAAAGCACCAACCCAGTGTGTCAAGAGAGCAATATTTCAAGGATGGGTCAGCATTCTTAAATTAGGTTTTTCAAAAAAAAACCCCAATATTATTAGAAATCATTAAACGTTAATGCTTTCAGAAACAAGGATTCGCCTTTTCTTTTAATCCCTCTGTCAGCTGAAAAAGCCTCACACATCTCTATCCAGAACATCTTAGCTTTATACCAACAATGTATCATGTAAAATAAAATGATTAATGTTCTTGGATCTTCCTTCTTTTTAATGCAACTTTTAAAAATAAAAATCACATTTGAACAAAGAGTACAGTATAAAGTCCATCATGAATTACCAGTTCCACTTTCCTATTTTCAGCATAACTGTAGTATACAAGTTTTAGAGAAATCTAAATTTTGAGTTTTTAAAACAAAGAAATCTTCCTAACTATATAAGCCATCTATATACCCAGCCCTCCTTCAGAAGCTCCCCAAATCACTTCATAAAAATTTTTTACAAGAAATTTATGCTTATTTTCCTCAAAAGACAACCACATTCCTTGGATTTTAAAAAGCTGCTAACTGCATTTGCCAAATTTGGCTGATTTCAGACTCAGACAAATCTGTTCCCATAGGGTCACTGTTTTGGATAAAAGGAAGCTGATGCTAAGAGGAACTTCTATATTAATGGCACCAGGACCCCTCATTAAGATCTTCATAATTTCAACAGGCCAGTGATAGGAATGGGAAATCATCCTACATGTCCTCAAAACAATCCCCCAGGGCAGACACCACCAAAACTAGATATGGGAAATAAGGCTCCAATGAGAAACAATTCACCCTGGGTCACTGAACAGTCCGTGGCAGAATCAAGACAAGTGAAAGGTGAGGGTGGGAACTCTTAAATTTAACGGAGAATTAGGGTTTTAGTCATACATATGCCATTGGCACACACACAAACATACACACACAAAACTAAATTAAGAGCAGTGAGCCCCGTCTGCAGGGAGAGTACCAAGGGAAAAAGCAATATTCCACAGTGAAAAAGAGTTTCAAACAGAAGATAAACACGTTTGAAAAGGCTAGGCAAGTTTTACTCGAATTACTCAAGGAGAGTTCTTATAGGACTCCTTCACTTCTCTGGTCTTAAAATCTAATCTGGCTTAAGAGTACACACGGGCTCTGTGTAAAACTCTTCCAAATTCCACCAGGCTTAATAACCTCTATTCAAAAGAAGCAGAAGCAGGAGCAAGGGCAGAGGGAAGTGACCTGACCTTCCTCCAGGTCAGCTGTCAGATCCACTTGGGCGCGACCATGAGACAGCATCAGAACCCCCAGACTCGGTCAGGATCCCCACCTTCCTACTCCCAGTCCCAGACCCGTCGCCACCTCGTTAACCATCCCATCACCTCCGCAGGCACAAATAATTACACTGGAGAATTTGTTATAACAAGTAGAAGCCCATATTCACCAACTGGCTTCGCAACTTGACAGACAAGGCTCTAAAAAGGGAGGGGCAGGAGAATAATTGTTCTAAACAACGTCTACGAAGTCGGGGAGGTTGAGGCGGCCAAGGAGGGTAGGGAAGCAAAGACAAACGATCCCAACGTTTTAAGGAGGAGAAAGCCTTCTCGCCAACCGAGATTATAAATGTATGTAATATTTTTTAAAGAGGACCTTTCACGCTGTGACACTTGTGGGGAATTTCTTGTCTGTTCTTCCACTTGATGGGGAAAGGGGGGGGGTTCAGAGGCTCCCCAGCTCAGAGTGTAAAAAAACCGTGGCCTGGAAAGTAACAAGGTGACTCGGTTATATTGCCTTCATGAGGGTCCGCCTGCCTTCCCGCAGCCACCAGACCAGCGTCGCAGCCCCAAGGCCCACACGCCCACCTTCCCGCGAGGTGTTTTTCAGAGAGCGGCTTTGCGCGCTCCCTGGCCTGCCAGCTACCCCCACCCTCCGGGTGTCTCGGGCAAGCAGCCTGGTTAATCATTCAACACGGGTGGCGTGGAAATATTTTTAGAGGTCAAAGCGAAAGGTTTTCCCTTAAGTTTCGCAGAAACCAGTCTTTGGGGACCCAGAGATGGCAGTGCAAAAGGTTGGGGGTGGGGAGCGGGTGCCGGCGGCTCTCTGGCTCACAAAACACCTGATCTCCCCATGCGGCACTGGAGACCAGCGCAGTGCGAGGGTGGGGTGCGGGGGTGCCAGCGAGAAATCGCACACGGCCCCCTCCCCAAAACGCCCAGATACCCCTGATGAGGACGCCCCAACCCAAAAAGAAGCCCATTCCCAAATCATGCAGCCCTGGGCGCGGGATCCCCCGGAAGTTAGGGTGCAGAGAGGAGGGGGAATATCCCTGGGCCCCAGGGGGTGGGTGTGGAGTGGGGCAGGAGGTTCCAAAGACACTCAGCCAGGGGTTTCGTTATCCTCTTCATCTGGGGTTCGGAAGATGCAGAAACCAGAAGGGAAGGCGAGAAGCGTAAATGCGGCAAGAGCCACCTAGGAACGGTTTCCTCCGCTGGGGCGCCGGTATGGAGCCGGAACTGGCGAGGGGGTGGGAAGAAAGAGGGGGTCCAGTTTGGGGGCCCGGGAGCGGGGAGGTGAGAGGGGCGGGCAGAGTGGACCCGGGTAGGCAGCGGGGGAGGGGAAAGCGAGGAGAAAGGAGGTGGGGGTGACCACCCGCCAGGGCCCTACCTTGTCCAGGAGCAGTACCAGCTCGGCGGGGCGGGGGCGGGAGATCTCGGCCGCATCCACGTCCCAGCCGCTCCGCGCGGCTCAGCCCGGCGACCGCCGCCGCTCACGCTCCATGCGCGGCGCCCGGGACGGGCAGCCCGGCGGTGTCTGCGGTGTGGACAGTTCCGGCTCGCCTCCAGCACTTGTTGCCGCCGCAGCCGCTGCGCCTCACTCCCGGCTCCGGCTCCCGGCGCCGCGGCTGCCTCCTGGCGCCCGCCCCGGGCCCGCCCCCGTCCGACGCGCCAATCAGGCCCGGCACCGCCCCTCACGTCACCGCCCAGCACGGTCGTCCTCCCCGCGCCCCAAGTTTTGGGAAGGCCCTGCTCTTGCCGGCCCGCCACCAGGCGCCCAGGACCCGCCCAGGCTCGTGCTTCCGGAGAGCCTAAGACCCCTACGTCCACACCTGGAAAGCAAAGAGTTAAACTGGACAAAAGGGACGCCCTAGGAAATAAACCCTCTCTCGAAAAACAGGGCAACTTGAAACTTTAAAAAACTGTTTAACTCAAGTCTAACCTAAATTCCTCCAGTTGGCCCCTCTGCAGTCCGTTCGATGCTGGGGGTCAAAGCGACTCACTTGATGAGAACTCCAGTGACCTTTCCTGGCCAGAACTGGTGTGTGACTGGGCCTAGACTGGATCCCAGCCGCCCCCCAGGTGCTGGGGTGGGTTAGAAATGGTTCCACCGTGGGAGATGGGGCGGGGGAACGGGGCCAAAGTGGAACCTGACCTTTGCTTCCTGTCCACCTAGTACCTGCAGCCACTTATTGGATGCCCGAGGTCTAGGGTGGTGCCCACTTGGCACCGCCACAGGATCCTCGGGTTTATGAAGCCGCCTCGGGTTTATGAGACCTTTCGGGAGTCTTGTTCCTCCTAGCGGTGAAGTTCAGAGGGTTTCCTCGAGGTCCCCCTTGAGTCTCAGGAAGCCGGAAATGCAAGGTGTCCGGCGCGGGGCTGCTAACCCGATGCGGCAGCCCAACAGGCAGGTACCTAGGCGTAGTCAAATGGCTGAACGCTGACCCCTCGCGACGTCGCTGGGCTCCGCAAGCTGGATGGAGGCTCGGCGTCAACCACACCCACCCGCCCTACCTCTCCGAGCCACCGGTACATCCTCCTAACCCAGCGCCCCTGCCGTCTCGCTAGAGCACTGCATGACACGATGAGTCCGACCCGCTGACAGCACTTTGGGGCCCCTGGCAAACTTGGAGCGACCGGTTGGAGAAGTTGCCCTGGTTTGAAAGGTCCAGCCTAACCCGCAAGACCCGCCCGAGGTGCACCTGGAAGCGCTCCCTTACCTTGTCCTTTCCCGATGGGCTGAAAATAATCCCCTCTAGATAATCGTATTGGGGAATTAACTATTTGCCTTCCCCCCCCCCCCCCAGAATACTGTCAAGAGGCGAAGTTAGACAAAGGGAGGGAATTACTAGTGTAAGAAATTTCGGGCACCTGCAAATTCAGCTCAATGGACCATCACCATCGGCACTTATCTCTTAACCAAACTGGGAAGGAAAGAAGAGCACCTTGTCGCTGGATGCCCCGAGCCACGTGGGTGCGACCCTCCAGAAACAAGGATTCTGAGTCAGTGGATCTGGAAAGGCGGTATATCTTTCCGCTTTTATGTTATCACATGATTTTCCTAAGACTACGATGTGAAGTCCAAGAAACAAGTTGTATTTTGTATTCATAGAAAAGATATTTGAAATGATGCACACGGACCATTAACCATAGTAACTAGAGTTTGGGATTGGAGCGGGGTAAGAAAGGGAGATAAATTTAAACGTTTATAAAAGGGCATAAAACTTGAATGTTGTTCTTCCAGTTTTGTTTACTTTCATAATTTAGCAAACTAATAAAACTTTTAAAGAAACAAATTAGAAATTAATAAATCTACAGAAACTGTACACTAATAGATAAATGAAACCTGTTTCTTTCATTCCGTGTAAAAATAAATAATCCTGAACCGGGCGCACGACTGTAATCGCACCGGCTCGGGAGACTGAGGCAGGAGGATAGCGATTTCAAAGCCAGCCTCAGCAAAACCAAGGTGCTAAGCAATTCTGTGAGACCCTCTCTCTAAAAAAAAAAAAAAAAAAAAAAAAAAAAAAAAAAATACAAAATAGGGCTAGGGATGCGGCTCAATGGTTGCGTGCCCCTGAGTTCAATCCCCAGTACTCCCCCCAAAAATATACAAATAATCTTGAGTCCATGTTCCTTGTTTTAAATAAAGATATTTGTAGTCTCTGTTTTGGTCTTTAAATGTTGTAAGGGGGCAAAGCTAGTATCTGAAGAAGATCCTTCTGGGCCATCAGAATATTTTGTTACTGTGCATAATTCGTCTTTTTAAATTCATTCCCAATAGCCACAGACATGCTTTCAAGGACTGCCAGCCAAGCAGTTTTTAGTAAAGGAACTGCTACAATGTCAGCTGGCAACCAACAAGGAAATTAAGCTGTGTCCTTCACAGCTGCCAAAGGCTGTTCAGGCCCTGAAATTTTAAAATAAGGGCATTCTCTCCATGTTGCCATTAATTAGTGCAGCTGGGACTGTATTAGCAACAGTTATACTGTGACTTTAAGGGAAAGGCTCAATGCTAGATTCCATACCCACTTATCTATAGTCCATACTCTTAGTTAAGGACTGGGGTTCATCATCAGTAAGTAGAGATGTTTTATTCATTTATTCAACAAGTTATGTGCTAACTACTTACTAGGTGTGGGATGGAGGGCTAGGCACTGGAGTAGTGAACATGGCAAACATACCCTTCCCTCTTGGAGCTCACATTCTAGCTGGAAAAAGGGGTTTAACAATTGAATGCACTAAAGTAATTGCAATTATGATATGGGCCAGGGTGAATGTAAGGTGGTGGGATCATTCGGGAAGTCCAAGAGAAGTTTCTGGCTGATGCAGGATATAAAGAATAAAGGTGGAGAGGTAGGCAGGGTCAGACCATGCAATGGCTAGTATAATATGTTACAGAGTTCAGACCTTATCTGAAAAGACATCTGAAGCTGGAGTTGTATACTCAAATTTGCACCTTAGGGCCAGGCATGGTGGCACATGTCTATAATATCGCAACTCAGGATGCTGAGGCAGAAGGATGCCAAGTTTGAAGCCAGCCTCAGCAACTTAGTGAGGCCCTAAGCAACTTAGCAAAATTCTCTCTCAAAATAAAAAATAAAAAGGCCTGGGGATGTGGCTCAGTGGTTAAGCACCTGATTTAAAAAAAAAATGCATCTTGGTTAAGATTACCCTGACTCCAATGTGAAGAAGGAAATGGGGAAGGGGAGGGTGGGAGTGGAGGACAGGAAGGTGTTTGCCTAGACAAAATGGTAGCATCAATGGAGAGTAGATACCAACAAGACCAGGTCATCACTCAGATAGGAAGGAACCAGGGAAAACTCCCAGATTTCTGCTTCTTCAGTCATGTGGATGATGGTGCCATTTTCTGATACAGGGAACCCAGGAGAAGAGGGTCGAAATAATGCTAGCAACATTCAAGCATGGTCAAAATAGGTTTGAGATGCCTGTGATTGGTCTGAGTAGAGATGTTGAGCAGGTAGTTGGTTATAGTCTGGTGCTTTGAGGAGAGTTTGGGGTGGAATAACTTGTGTAGCTGTGGTGATGAAGCCACGGGAGTGAGCAGGTCTCATGGGAGAGTACAGAGTAGATAATGGCTAGGAGTGATCCTTGATGAATCCTTATCTCTGGGCTGGGCAGAAGCAAACTGGCAGAAGAAGTTGAAGAGCAACTAGAGAGGCAGGAAGAAAGCTAGAAGCTTGAGGAGGTGGGGGTTGCAGAGCCCAGAGAGCCAAAGTGCTATGAGAAAGAGGCAGTACTCAGCAGCACTCACGATGACCGAGACCAGTATGAAATTAAGACTGAATAACGACCACTCAATTTAGTGACCTCGGTGTCATAGATTTTTAAAGCAGGATTGGTGGAGTGAAGAGGAAGGTGACTGGAATGGACTGAGGAAATGAAGAAAAGTACTGAGTGAAAGCAACTTTTGAAAGGTTTGACTATGTAATGTCAGGAAGAGAAACAGCTAGCATGGAATGTTATGTCAGCAATGGATTTCCTCATTCTGATTTATATATTTTTATATTTTTAGGATAATACAACTTGAGTGTATTTAAACACTCCCATAGAGAAGAGGACCATGAAGGTATAGCAGGGAGAGGATAAAGAACAGTAGAGCTTCCTGTAAAAGGGAGAATGGAATCAGAGTGAGTGGAAAGGCTGACCTCAGGCAGAGGACCACCTTTTCCTTTGTAACAGAAGGAAGGGGGTTGCAGGAGGCTGCATCAGGCAGGTTTGGTATGGATAGCTGAACCTTTTCACCTGAAGTCTTCCTAATCTGTGACATAAGGAGGATTGTGACCACCAGAGAAACAGCCAAGTAGCAAGACTGCATGACAATCCACTTGAGGTTACTGGCTTTCCTCTGTGGTTTCCTGCAACAGTTCAGTGGTCCACTCTGGCATGGGCTCAGGTGAGGGAATTGCTAGGGCAGAGGAGCAAAGAGATTGAGAACATTGGCCACTGAGGTTAATGTGATGCGTGATCAGAGAGAAAGGACAGATGTCAATGGGCTGGAGAGCTCAAAGGGATCACATGAGAAAGAGAAGAGGTTGGTTAGAAATGTGGATGCTTAAATAAGGGGCTCAGGGGGTGACGTGTAGGGCCATGGCAAATCCAGGATGTGATGGGGAGGAAAGTAGAGGAGAAAGTCATTGAAGAATGTGAGGTCAAGGGGTTAAGAGGCAGTGTATTTTGGGTCTGGGTTTGTGGTTCAGTGGTAGCACGCTTGTCTAGCACGTGTGAGGCACTGGGTTTGATTCTCAGCACCACATAAAAATAAATAAACAAACAAATAAAAGTCCATTGACAACTAAAAAAATTATTTAAAAATAAAAGAGGCAGTGTACTGGATGGATCACCTATTTAAGTGAAGCTGTCCCAGATGTGGGCAGGCACTAGGAATGTGGTATGAAGGCCAGAGAACCAGGAGTTAGAGCAAGGAAGAGGGAGTAACCAGGAGATCAGAAGATGGAAAGGACCAGGAAGGGGAGAGGGAATATGGCTGGGGTGACAGTCTCCTCAGAGGAACCAGACTGTTTGCAAGAGGGAGAGGAGAGGTGACTGGTAGAGGACCCACCCCCACCTCTGGAGCCTGGGAGACACAGTGGGTGAGAGTCAGCAGGTTCAACACCCAGTGCTGCAAGGAAAGAATAAAAGAGTTAAATTCTGAGCAAAGGTGGATGAAGGATGGATGGATAAACTGACGGACAGATACACAGATTAATGAAATCAACCTTTCATTCAGCTCATTTGTTGAAGTCGACAGTTCCAAAGGTCCATGTTGAAGGATTTGGGGGCAGCGGGTAAGTAGAAGGGATAACTCAGGTGTCAGGAAAAGCAGAGTGTGATGGCATGATGGCAGGAGAGAGGAGCCACAAGGGAAGATGATGAAAATTAAAGTGAGAGGCCCAGTGGATTTTGCTTTCGTGGTCACTTTATGAAGCCTTACCCAGTAGCTCTGCAACCAGGGCCACATTCCCTTACTTTCTTTTCCTCCCAAGATTTCCATCAATCACAACAAGACTTGTGAAAGTCTCCCTCCCTTCTTCTCTCCTAGGGGCACTGTTGTCACCAAACGAGCTCCTATAGGCCCTGTGTGTGAATCAGGAATCCCAGGTTTGTCTACCTCTATTGCTTACCTCCCTTCCTCAGACACTTCTTGATTTCTTAGTCTCAGTTTCATTTTCTGTAAAATGGGGATGCTAAAACATACCTACCTCTCAGGGTTATTTCAAGGAATCAAGGAAATAAGTACTTTCTACAGTGTGAAGTCTCAAAGTCAGTATGAATCACAAAAATGAGTGATTTCCCTGTCTAGAGCCCCCACATGGCCCCAGATACACCTACATCTCTCTCAGTTGCCCTTCAGAGAAGACTGTGACTCTCTGCTCCAGAGGAAGTTGTAATTTTGCCCCAGAGACAGGACAAACACATGCAAAACAATTAGAAAGGGATGCGCAGCTGTGTCTGATTAAGTGCTAAATTGTAAGGTACAGACAAAAAAGCTCCAAGAACAGAAAAGGGAATGATGAACTAGGTTTGGAAAAATCTGGGAGGCTTCCTGGAGAAGGTGGAATGGAGGGCGCCCAGATTGCTCACTTATCCTAAGAAGATCATTTGCGAATATGTCCCTTTCTTTGTGGTTGCAAAGACTGTTGATCTGACATGGGTCTATAAGAAGGTCCTAGGTCCTAGATTTCTCTCTTGACATACCTGCATCTCAGTTTATTCTTGCTCCTGGAGCCCTGTCCCCTCTCAGTCATACTCATTTTCTCCTCCCAGGGGGACCTGCAGCCTAGGCTACAAAATGAATCCAAGTGCTTTACCCTGGGTCTCTCATCTTTGAGTTTCCCATGTCACCCATTTTTTCTGTTGAGGAAATTGAGGCTGACCTTTACCAAATTTCCCATGCCTTCTCTTTGGTTTTAGTATCCACCTGGTATTTTTTGCCTAGCCAGACAGCAAGCACTTGAGTAAGCAGACTTGGATGCCCCGCCTTCTTGGTTTTCAAGCTCTGTAGTTTGCCTTACTGTACCTGGCCAAGCTAGGGTACCTGTGTGCCCACACAGCCAAAGCCCAGGTCACACCTGACTCCTTTGTTCTTTACTGCCTCTGCCTTGCTAACCCAGGAGTACCCACCAAACCATTTAGTATAAGCCCCTCACAGCTGCCACCCTGGACCTGAAGTTCAAGCATCTTGAAGCCCAGAGCTGGATTCCACCTCCTTGATTCTAATGGAATCAGTTTTTGTAACCCATAAGCCTGTGGCCTGGTTGACACCTCAGCCCTGTACCTCTTCCTCCTTTCCCTACAGGCCCATCAAAGCTCCCAGTATACCTATGGGCCAGGCACACATAGATAGCATCAGCAACAGAAATTCTCAAACCTCATGCATTCTGTGACCTTAGATTGTTCTAGAAGGATAGCAGTGTTTTCTAGTCTGTTAATCAGTTCCAGGTGGGACTATGAAAACAATCACTTGCCAATGGATAAAACATTAATTATTGATGGGAAGTATGGAATCTTGGCACTAGGATTCTTAAGAATTCCAGTTCAAATCTCTTGGAACTGGCAAATAAGCAAAAGGCCCCAAAAGTAGCTTCCCAGAGGCCAAATACCTGATACTAGAGATAGTATCTTGAATGCTAAACAATTAAGTCACAGGTTAAAAACCACCTGACTCCTAAAGCAGTCGCTTTGCTCCCAAGGTTACTGTGACTTTGCAACAGCAGAAAAACATAAAGCCTCATTATCAGATGCAGATACTAGAGACAAATGTCATGATTCCCAGAGGACTTGCTCCATATTCCACAATCCTGATGCTAGAAGAACTCAAAATTC
The DNA here is from genome assembly GCF_902686445.1 of Sciurus carolinensis. Taxonomy (NCBI): domain Eukaryota; kingdom Metazoa; phylum Chordata; class Mammalia; order Rodentia; family Sciuridae; genus Sciurus; species Sciurus carolinensis. The sequence continues at coordinate 41,748,593 of NC_062225.1, forward strand.
CCAGGTTAGTGAAGTCCAGCTTGTAATGACATTGTGGTGGAGCATAAAGTCAGCCATTGAGGGGGCATGAACAGCTGTCTCTATGAGGGTCATCACATTGTTTTGGAAATGGAATCCTCATTAAGGAGAAATGCAAAATCATACTCCTAATTATCATTAAACTGCAAAATTATGTTCAGGAGAAGAGGCCTATAACTGCAGCACTGAGCATGAGACAGTGCTGTTAATATGATTATCAGGGCATAAGCCTATTAGAGAACTTAATGCCTCTTTGCTGGCATCATCTCCTGTAAAGCTTCCCAGGGTCTAGAAATCATCTCAATTGTAAACATAACTGTGACAAAACAGTGATTTCCAAGGGGCAAAACAAAAATCTGCTGACCTTTACCAAAGGCCAAATCTGCCTGGCTAAGGAGAAAGAGAATATTTCTGGAAAATGAAGACTGATCAGCAACTCTGGTTGGCTCTTATTGAGGAAGGAAGTACATCTGGCTGAGTCCCATGGAACCTTGCAGCAACCCAGTGGTGGATATAATTGTGAGGTCTAAACACCAGCAGGAGTTATGTATGAGTGAACTCAGATGGCCACAGTGACCCAAGTCTCAGCTGCTGCTAGTGAAAAATCATGGTATGAGAGTCTCCAAACCCGAGTTCAGATCCCATTCTGGGAAAAAACTGAATGTAGTACTCATGGGAATAATAAGAACTATTTGAAAGAGTTCCAAGGAAGAGGAAAGGAAGCTGTTTATGTCCAAGTGCCTGCAGACACTTGGTGTTTAATAAGTGTTTTTTCCCTCCTTTTTCTTAGTCATAGGACCAAGTCCTAACAAGGATGAAGTATGGGGTGAGTGGTATCTACATTCTACAATGCTAGGCAGTATCAACATTAGTCCTGGGTCACAGGAAGAAGTGCCATTTTGTCTTCATTCCAAAATGTTCTGATATCATCATCATCATCATCATCATCATCATCATCATCATCATTATCCAGAACAGAAAAACCAATCGGTTATCCCTGGGAGGAACCACCCGCTTGGTCTTTAGGACCCAGTGCTGTTTGAAACTCAGTAAGTCCATCCCACAGCAAAACCACCACCAGGAGGGGCATGGCCTCTTTCTTAAATATGACAGTTGATAGGAAAATCAGAGAGCAACAGACCCCATGAATAGTCTTAAAAGCAAATCAGGATACATAAACATGTAGAATCTGAAAACGCCAAATGAAAGAAGTCTTATACGAAGAATATATATAAAGTTCAAGAACATAAAAAAGTTCATCTTTAGCAGTAGAAATCGGAATACTGGATGTCTTTGGGATCAGGAGAGGATTAACTGGAATGAGATATGAGAGAATTTTGTGGGATAAGAAAAATATTCTCTTGACTAGAATTGTTGTTCCATAGGAGAATATGATTGTCACAACTCATTATACATGCATTTCAGATTTGTACTTTCAAAATAATTTTTAAAAATAATCTTTTTACTGGTTAACTGCTTGATGCAAGTGCACTTTGCGAATTTTCTTTTTCTTTTCAAAAAAAGAAAAGGAAGCCACCATCTTTAGAGAAAGGGGAGTACAGGCAAGTAGAAAAATGAAAGGGGCTCCCCACCCATCAATCCCACAACCATCTGGGGCAATTTCCCCAGTGCCAAACTCTAGGACAGTTAGAAACTGACATTACAAAATAAACCAGATAGAAGGGGATGCATTTTTTCTAAAAATTAATATCTTAGTCTGGGCTCACCATTTAGGATCAAGCCCTGTTCCTTTACATTTTGAAAGCTTTTTCATCACCATTTCCTTCCTTTGTCATCTTAGTGAAATGACTTTTCAGAGTCAGTATCCTTCACCCCCAGCAGCACACACCTATTGCATAACATTGCCTTTACAAACTTGGTGCTCATAATACCATAGAAAAACAAAGCCGCATTTAGTTGATCTAGTCAATATATATTAATGATCATCAAAACTCAGAAGAAAGAGTGTTCGGGTTACCAGCAAACTTCCAAGAACAAATTCTGACAATTAAGTTTTCAACAAACAAAGACCCTTAAAGGGTAAGAAAACAGACTGGACCACTGAAACTAGAACAAATATCACACACTGTAGATGCAACACCATCATTAGGTGCCTGTGTGACAGTTCCCTTCTGTGCTGTCAAAAGGGACTCATTGCACATGACAAGAAGATTGTAGGCAGGGCAGGCTTCAGCCCAGCATGTTATGGCTCTTCTTCAGTTTGACTTTCCTGCTGTTCTCTTGGCTCTGTCTTCCCACGTCTGTTCTTTTCCACAGCTATTTCAGGCATCTTATTCAGAGTCAACAACCAAAAAAGGGACTCTTTCTTCCCTTGTCTCTTTTTATGACCCAAGAAACCTTTCCTATAGTTCCCTACCAGATTTCTCTTCCCATCTCTTTGGCTAGGATAGAGTCAAATGACCCTTCCTAAGCCAGTCACTGGCAAAAATGAAGGTACCACCCTGAATCACTTGGGCCAATCAGGATTTACTCCTGAATCTTCACATGAAGAGAGCATGGTCCCCTAGACACAGTCAGGGCTCTACTGGCCAGGATAAATCAAGTGTTGCAGGTAGAGTTTCCCAGCCTGAGAAAGAGGTTTGCAAATAGGAAGTTTGTTGGGGAGTACTCTTAGCATCAACACCTGAAGGGAAGAGAAGTAAGCAGGAATGGACAGGGAGAGAAACTGAACAGCAGTGCAATCCTGATAATGGCCTTCACTTATCTGTCAGGGAACTCTGGTACCGGGATGACTCAGAGTCGTTCCAAATTGGATGAAAGGACTAGGCCTTTTTACACCTACATCAGTCAGTCATTGGGTGTAGGCTGCCCTTGGTTAATGAAAACATGATTTTAGGCAAGGTCCTTCAGCAGAGGACAAATCTCAGAGAGGGGCTCAACTGAAAGTTGCTGCCATCAACTCTTCTAGTAGAGAGACAAGGGTATAGTTTAGAGGTGGCACATATGACCTGCACCATGCACAAGGCCCAGAACCAAAAAACAAACAAATCAAAACAAAAAACCCAAAACAAAACCCCAATCCCAATAGACAGGGTAAATGAGTGCATCTGTCTCAGAGGGAAGATGGGTTTGGGAACATGTCATCCACTTCAGGGGAGATGGATATTGCCTGGGCAATCCCTCAGATCTCCTAAAAATCAAACTGGAGTCCACACTCTTGTTTGGAGAAAATATTATGTGGCTACCTTTACCAGGAATATCTCTGGAGTCCCATTATCTCCTTACCCCTCCACCTCCTTAAGGAGAGGGGACAGGAGACCTTCCATGTGTCAGCTACTACTTTGGTCTTTATGAGGACAGCTGAGAAAAGGCTCTCTAGACTAAGTTTGGGTGGAACCCAAGCCCTCAGACTTAAGGGGCATGATGCCCACAAGAATGAAAATCCACAGGATTAATTTTGAACAAGCCAAGAGCCTGCTAAGCCCTGGCATCTGCTGAACTTCCCAAATCACACACATTAGACCATTCAGTTCCACATTTCTACAGTGTGCTTCCTGCCAAGCTTCCCAACACAGTTGACACAATAGGAGAATCAAAATGAGCAGTTAGAGCAATTATGGATATGCAGGTCAAATAAATAAGCCTTTATCTAGAATTTAAACAGACATAGTCAACAAGGGTCTAATCCAAAACTGAGTTTTAGACAAAGAAAGGCTTTCTAAAACAAAGGGGAAGAGGGAGTGGAGATGTTTTTTCTGCCTCACTGAAAATACTAAAGAAATATTTTATCCAGTCTCTCCCTGCTGCCCTGACGCCCTACCTCCCCATCCTCCACACCTTAAACATTCCCTAGCTATATTACAGCCTGACCACAGGGTCAACTCACAGGAAGTGTTATGCTAGCAAATGAAAACAGTTGTCATTGAAAGGAGCTGGGGAGGGCTGGGGCTGTGGCTCAGTGGCAGAGAGCTTGCCTACCATGTGTGAGGCCCTGGGTTCAATCCTCAGCACCACACAAAAATAAAATAAAGGTATTATGTCCACATACAACTAAAACAAAAACACAGAAAGAAAGGGGCTGGGGAAACCACTTGTTCATTGTTATATAGTTAGTAGAATGCTTAAGAATTAGAACCATATACGTGAGTATTTGTATTTGTGTGTATGTTAAGGAAGTACAGAGATTTTGTTGCTTACTGACACCTCAAGTATGTCAATCAACTGAATAGGTAAATTGAGGAACTTGAATCTGATACTGAGAGGTGTTACAAAGCCAGAGGAGCTACAACTTTCTCTTCTTTTTTTCCGGGGGTTGAGGGGGAATAGTGTGCTCGGGATCAAAAATCAGGGCCTTGATCACACTAGGCAAATACTATACCTCCAGGCTCACCCCTCTTTTTTTTTTTTGGCACTGGGGATTAGACCAGGGGCATCTTATCACTGAATATACCCCCAGTCCTTTACTATTTTTTATTTTGAGACAGGGTCTTACTAGGTTGCTTAGGGCCTTGCTAAGTTGCTGAGACTGGCCTCAAACTTGTGATCCTCCTGCCTCAACTCCCTGAGTCTCTGGGGTTATGGATGTGTGCCACAGAGTTGAGTCCCTATTTTTTTTTTTTTCATGAGAAAAATTGTATACAAGTTTCACTCCTCATTTTAGCAGTGGAGACACCAAGTCCCCCTAGGAGGAACTATTGGAAGACCTCTTTGATTGTGTAGCTGTAAGGCCAGTGGATTTTTGTTTTTCCAGGGAAAAGGAAATTAAGAACAGTTTTGTTTTCTTTGCCCTACCCCACCTGGCCTGACAAAAATCACTCCCACTCAAACAACCCCACAATCTTCCCTAAAATTATTTTTATTTCTACTTTTATAGTTTTGGTGCATGGGATGAAACCCAGGATCTCATGCATGCTATGTACCTGCTCCATCACTGACTACATCCCTAGCTCTCTCTGCAACTCTAAGTCGGTAAAACTGAAAAATGAAAATTTTTTTTTTTTTTCCCATAAGATGGCACTAAAACTAAACTGGCTGCAAAATCTTAAAGGAATTTGTGGGAGAATAGTTAGAGTTTTTATCATTCCCACTTTATTTATTCCCTCTTTATTTACAAATATGTTAATGTGTTTGATCACAGGTGCTGCTGGAAACACATTACTATATCTAGTGAAGGATATTAAATAGTATACAGTATGTGTACCCTGTTACTTCCCTAAAATCCACAAAGTTCTAATTTCTGAATAAGAAGTGTGGGCCTGTATTAGACTCTGATGTAAGGACCCAGGCGAGATTAGAATACGGGATCATCTCCCTCAGCCCCCACTCCCCAAGTACTGGGGTTTGAATTCAGAGCCTCACACATTTCAGGCAAGTGCTGTACCTCTGAGCTACACCCCCAACCATGCATCATCTTGACAGAGTGACCAAGGTTTAGCTCTAGGGCTTACAATGGTGGGGAGGGAGGAGGCAGTGTGTGCTGCCAGTTCTGGGCACAGCAAGTAGTTGATGGGGAGCCACCTGTGCAGTGGGACAACAACCTAGCCCATCCTGTCTTTGGTGGACAAAAGCATCTATTTCTGTTAGCTAAAATACCCAGGTATTGAGCTGCTGGAATATATATATATATATTTAGTTTTAGTAGCTACTGCCAAACAGGTTTCCAACATTGTCATACCAATTCATATACTCCCATCAGTATAAAATTCTAGTTGCCCCAAATCCTTAGGTCTTCTAAAATATTAGCTGTTTCATTGGAGCTGTAGTTGTGCCTCACTGCGGTTTTAAAATGCATGTCCCTGATAATGACAGGAAGTACCCTGTCATATGCATGCTAATTGTTTAGATATCTTCTTTTGTAAAGTTCCTGTTTGTGTCTGTTGTGCATTTTAAATAGTCTTTTTCTTATTGATTTATAGGCATTCTCTATGCATTCTGGATGAATCTTTTGTTGACTATATATATAGTAAATGTCTTTCCCAGACTCTAAATTGTCTAGATTTTTTGGGGGGAGGGGGATAACTGGGGATTAGACTCAGGGGCACTCAACCACTGAGCCACATCCCCAGCCCTATTTTGTATTTTATTTAGAGACAGGGTCTTACTGAGTTACTTAGTGACTCACTTTTGCTGAGGCTTACTTTGAATTCGTGATCCTCCTGTCTCAGCCTCCTGAGCCACTGGGATTACAGGTGTGTGCCACCATGCCTGGATACATTTCTTTTTAAATTACAGATTCCTTGCACTGGGAGGTGGACATGTCATTTCTTTAATCACTCAGTGATCAAGGTGGAGCAAACAATCAGGTGAACAGGAAAACTTCCACATAACAGGGAGGCAGTGATCCTGAATGTTGGAATCAATTTTGGAACTTCCTCCCATTTGTTATAAATAGGTCCTCTTGTTCCACTGACAAGAGGCTAATGTTCATCTGTTCCAAATAAACTCTTTTGAATTTAAATTAAAAACAACAACAATCCCCTGGATCAAGGAAAGTGACCTGGGGAGAAGCAAGGTTAGACGGGGATACCAGTTAGAAGGCTGGGTGAAGAGTATAGATAAGAGATGGAGGTTTAGATGAATGTAGCAGCAGTGGGTATGGGGAGAAAGATATTTATGAGGCAATTTTACTGACTATTAGGGGCAGGGATGGGAAGATTGTGGAAGAGAGAAAAGAGTTGGAATAACTGGGTAGATGATGACAGTGCCCTTTATTGAGTGTGGGAAAACAGGGAGAGTGAGGAAGAGCAAAGTGGTAGGGAAGGTGAAGATCTGGTAGAAACCATGAGTCTGAGGTGTGATATCAAAGTAGAGATATCATGAGACAGCTGGATAAGATCTAGAACCCAGAACAACCAAGAATGAAGAATCTATGGGAATTATCAGCATACAGATGATAACTGAAGTCATGGGAATGTTTAGAATGGTCCTGAGATTGAAAGTGAGTGAGAGGAGAGAGCCTAGGATGGCTTCTCTGAGGATCTAATTTAGCAGATGGGCTAAAAAAAGAAAATCTAGCAAAAGTAAGCCAGGAAGAACTGAGAAAAAGAAAGCCCAGAGAATGGAAGTCCAGCAACCTAGGAAGAGTTCATTTCCCTGTGGGGGGTGGTGATTAGTGCTGGTTCAAGGAGGTCCATGACTGACCATAAGGCAGCTAATGGATTTGTAGTCCCCAAAGTCTTGTCTCCTAGGAGGTTGAGAACATGTCTTCAACTTATTTTATCTTTTTAACAGCACTGATCTGTGTGCGCTTTGTTCATTGCAGGTACTCAATAAAGACTTGTTTATTCATTGAATATGTGAATTACAGCCATAGATCAGAGGCAAACCTGCTTAAGAGAAGCCTCATTTGGGATAAAAAGACGGGGAAAATGACAGAAAGAACCCAGAGCAAGAGCACCAAAATGACTGAGAAGCAAGAGAAGTTTGTTCACTGCCATGAAGAGTTGAAAGAAAATTTTACTTCTTACCAAGTAGAAGAGTGACAGGTCTGGGCAATGAGATAGTGAACATTGCTAAATCCCTGAGGTAAAAATAGGAAGAACCGTGGCATAGAGGAAGTAAATTAATGCAATAAATATTTGATTCTTAAGCTCTATAAATCAGAGCAATTTATAGAACCTTAGAGATAATTAAATCAACTGTATTATTTCACAAATGAGAATGAGAAGTAAGAAGGGTACTCAGAGAGCTGAGAGACTCGCTTAAGGAAGCATCTACTTACTGGCAAAGCTTGGACTCAAACTGAGGGCTCAGTCCCAAGACTTGTGCTAAAGGACAAAGGTGTCTGGTACTATGTTCACTATAAGCATAAAATCTCACTACTAAGTCCTTCTTTCCACTTCCTGTCCATTCTTTTCATTTGCCTATGAGTGAAGTGTGGTTAGAAAGAACATCTAGGCAGCTGTGACCATCCGTGTGAAATCATAGACACTGAGACTATAGTACTCTCAATGGTCGATGGTACCATGAAGGAGTTGGGGGCCAGAAGTGGAGGGTCTACTCATCCGGAAACCCCTGAGAGGGAAAAGTCAAACATGGCTTCAGAAAATTACTTCAGAGGAATCATTTAAAAATGCAGTGGGGGAGAAGACAGTGTGCTATTTTCTAAATGGTAATTATTATTTTTCCTAATCAGAAACATTCTTTTTTTTTTTTTTTTTTTTATGTGTGTAGGCAATTGGGGGAAAAGAGTTAAGTAGAAACAGACTTTTGTCAAAATGACCAGCAACCATTTAGAATCAGGATGTGCCAGATGAAAACAAGGTAGCGATTGATGGGAAAGTGTTCTACTTCCCCTCCCTTCTTGTTTTCATTTGTCTCAATTTGTGGGTTGTTGGTTGGTTTAAAGGTAAATTTCAGGGCAAGGCAGCAACTTGCATAAGGGGGATGCGGCATATTTCTTAACTTGGTGAGATGGAGACCAGTCAAAGGAGTCAAGGGGATAAAAAAGAAATGGACACTGGAGAATGGGGTGAAGTCATATGACTTTGAGGAACCATTCAATGAAATATTACCTAAGTACCTATTATGAGCAAGAAAAAGAAGAATGGAATGGGGGCCTTTCTTTAAAATGAGTGCAGTTGGATTCACTGCTCTATTCTCCCATACTCAGCATGGAAGAATAGGATGTTCATTCTTGAAAAGATGCACCACATTCTGTCCACTGGAAAAGGTTCTCATACCCTTTTCTTTCAGTTTTAGATCCATTAATCCCAATAGGTACCCTGTGCTCCTGGTACTGAAGGGCCATCATTTCCCCTCTCCTGATATTCAACACTGCTGGGCATTACATACTGAGTCTGTCTTTTGAATTCCTGGGCGTTGAGAGAAGACCCAGACCCTACTGGACAGTCAACTGAGCAGGCAATCTTCTCCAAGACTGCTCAGTCCTCATGCCTAAGGTCAAACATATCATTCTGACCCATAAGCTCACCCCCAGGGGCAGTTTCTTCCCTATTTAGTAGCAAGATCCAGGCCTGGCTGATGTGCTATGGTGTCACAGGCCAAAAGCTATTATAATTTACTCCCCAAAGTCACTTTTAGGTCCCAGAAAAAGGAAGTTATCTCCTCTACAACATGAAACACAACACTGCAAAACAGCTGAAAAGGTCTTAGAAATTTCTCAGATGAGATTAATTCCAACCTTCCCCTCCCTCAAGGGTCAGCTCCTGCTGTTCACTGAGACACCCCGAGTTGCTGTGCTGTCTGTGGGTAAATGAGCCTTCCAAGGACTTGAGAATCTGGTTTGGAACACAGTGTTGTGTAGTAAGTGTTGGCTGTCCCTAAGACGGAAAGTTTCCTGCCTCAGATGTTATAAGCCACAAGTGTAGGAAAGCCCAGAGGCATTATTGCCAGGAGCATTAAGTATGGTTCATAGCTCTAATTTTCAGCCAAAGAAATTCTATCCTCCAGTTTCACTATGAAGAAAACATCTCATGGCATGGAAGCACTAAGCTCACCATCAGAAAAACCAGCTTTGCTTTGAGAAGAATTCAGGGGAATCAATCTCTCCATCCCATGTCTATAAGCTCTTACCACTGACATGAAATAAGAGGTTCACCATAGAATTGAGGCAGCACCTGACTGACTCTTGCTACTGCAGGAGATTTCTTAGTGCATAGAGTTGAGCCTAGCCCTGGCTTGGTTACATACTGCTTGGAGGCATTTCAGGAAAAAGGGAGACATTGTCCTCAACAGGATGCACACCCAACCCAAACACAGGTTGGTTTCTCTGCCTATGGATCAATGACATCCTTCTTAACAAATGTCAAATGTCTTTGTGCTTTAAAAGATCCATGTGAATGGATGTGCTGAGGCATCTGATTATAATTTAGGGGTTTTTTTTTCACCCAGTCTAAGTAAATATTACATACAGGAAATGATGTCACATGCTGCTAGAAAACCAATGTAACACCCAGGCCCCTAATCTCAAGGAGCTCATCATCTAGTGGTGGAGAGCATGGGGCATGTCAGCTATGAACTCTGCCATACCCAGAGTCCCCAGAGACTAGACAATGACCTAGTATACTTTTGCTATCTGGTTTTCTCTGTGTACTGATACATTATACTCAATTCTATCAACAAATATTCTTTGCTTCATAGAGGCAAGATGGCTGGGGAAAAATGTTTACTCAAACTGGCCCAGTAGGAGGTGAGGGTGGTGGGATGATAGGAAGAAGGAAGAGAGTCACCCCTCAAAGTCAGTAAATCTATTGCATAGGGGCTGGGGAGGTAGCTCAGTAGTCGAGCACTTGCCTAAATTATGAGGCCCTGGGGCTTCAGCTCCTGCACCACAAAAAAAGTAAAAGTTAAAACTTAAAAATGCATTGCATAAAAACCAAGTGAGGAGACACTTGACATGGTGGCTCCCTTTCCCCAGAATGAACTCTAGGTCCAACCTTCTGTTAGGCAAGAAAGGTTCTCTTCTCAGATAAAATTAGTTTATTTGGCTAAAAATGCTTTGTTTTGAATGTTTTATTGCACAATCACAAAATAATCAAAAAGTCTCTCTTGGTGAGAAGGGCCATTGCTCTGCTCTAACTATACAGTTAATTTACTCAAATTAATGCAGCAGAAGAAGAGTGGGGGTGGAATCTTCTTTTCTATCCCATTTTTGCATTTTTAATACTGATAAGCTTTCATAAGCTGTGCTCTTGCAGCCTTTAGTTTGAGGTTAAAGAGAATGAGTTGGAAGGAATAGGATTATATTTATTTTGATAATTTACCCTCTCAAAACAATGAGAAAAAGTACATTTTAGATCTTCTAAAAAGAACATTAAAATGCTTTCAAATAATCCTAAGCTTTCTCTTGCCTCTAAAAAGGTACTTTTTCTCATCTCTTGGTGCATATTATCTTGTTTGCCTGGGATCTGCTTTTAAAGCACATTTCCCACTAGGCCAATTCAACAGCAGTCTACGAAATGTCAGATTTCTTACCTAAAACACAAATGGAAAAACACAGGATCTGAATTCACTTGTTCCTTCCCCTCCCCCATCCCTTTTAAATAAAGGATATATTTATTTCTTTCATCCTAAGGCTTTTGGCAACAGCCATTTAAAAGAAAGAATCATACGGTAATTATTAATTTTGCATGAAATCGACTCTGGCCTCAGCTTTCATCTGAGATGCAGTTACATGAAAAACAGACTGCGATAATTTCATTCCTCTGGGGTTGCTTGGCAACAAGGCCTTGTTCCAGACCATCTCTTCTTGGCCCAGTGTGATCTCTTTGGGGTGTCTCTCATGCTAAGGCAATCATCACCCTGTTGCTGTTTCTTTTGTGTGTCTTATGGTCCTGGTGACCCAGGGGGTTAGTGGCTTTGCCCTAGTCATACTGAGTAGAGTCTGTATAAGTTCAGACTAGCTGAGATAGTAAACTAGGCTTGGAGAGTTTGGATTTGTGCTATCCAGGTTAGACAGAAAAGACCTATCTTTTCTGAGCCTGAGAAATGTCTGAGGTGATGCTAGAGAATAATTGGGCTGAGATGAGGTAAATAGTAGTCCTTAAAAAAAAAAAAAAAAAAAGCATTACTATGTTCTACTTCAGAAATATTTCTAAGTTACATTGCTAAATAATAATGCAAGGTCCAGGACAGTATGCCTTAGATACTAGCTTTCGCATGTATGCAGAGAGAGAGGGATTAAGAACATATTTTGCTTATGTTTGCATAAAGAAAAATACAGATGGTCACCTGTGAGTGTTTGTGAGGGATAAAAGTGGTGTATAAAGGGCAGAATCCAGAACAATATTTTTCACTGTGTATTTCTTTATATTGATTTGCTTTATAAACTCAAAGAATGTGTTACTTAGTCTAAAAAAAAAACCATCAAAAATGTTAGCAATCCAAGTTATTAACATTTGGGGGAGTTGAGAAAACTGAAGGTTTTTCTTTGTTTTTGTTTTTGTTTTTGTTTTTTATTTATTTATTTATTTTTTGGTTTGGTTTGGTTGGTTGGTTTTTGGTGAGTCTGGAATTATTTCAAACTTTAAAGTTAAATGTATTAACAACCCAAACAGATTTTGTGTACTTTTCTCTTACGGTTTAAACCCCATTCTTGACATCCTATTTTAATAAAGGAAGGCAATCTGTACATTTTGAACATTTTGAGTGACTTTGTAGGAAACAGGAGTATCAATGAACATTTTGAGCTACAAAGAAAAGCCTGCAGGAACATTAGCCTTCATCAGAGTGTGGTTCCATTCCTGCCCTGAATGGCTTCTGCTGTGGACCCTGGGGGCTGGCCTCTGAGTGTGGAACTCTCATGATGAAGGCATTTCTCTTTTATTTAAATAAGCCCTTGGTTTTGCCTTCCTGGCTTTCCTGGACATCCAGTCTTCTCACTTAGCAAAAAGCTATCTCCTCCTCCTTTCATTGTTCATGTGTATCACTCTAGTTATATCTTTCTCCACTAGGTTTAGCTCCTTGAAGGTAGGTTTGATGGCTGAGTTATCACCTTACATGGTTCCCTGGCATAAATTTTTTTCTTAAGTTTTTATTTAAAAATAATTATAGATTTGCACGAAGTTGCAAAAATATATTCTTTGGTCACATTCTGCATTCCATCCTGGAATGCTGCAAGCTCCTGAATGATTCTTTAAAAATTTGTGCATATAAAAAAATTTTGTGATATAAAGTTCTATGGGTTTTGAAAAATGTTTACTGTCTTGTATTCAGCCTTGTAGTATCATAAAGAATAATTTGACTGCTCTAAAACTATCCCTTGTGCTTCACTTGTTCAAGTCTCTCCCACCCCAAAACCCTGGCAGTCTCTGATATGTTTACCATTTCTATAGTTTTGCTTTCTTTTGAATGTTAAATAATTGATCTCATGCAATATCTTACTTTTTTTTCCTGATTGACTTCTTTCACTTCACTGTGTATTAAAAAGTCATCCATGCCTTGAACAGCTCCTTCCTTTCTTTTCCTTCTTCTATTTTTTTTCACCTCTTTTCTTTTTTGGCACTGGGGGTTGGACCCAGGGCTTCACACATGCTAAGCATGTGCTGTACCACTGAGCTACAGCCCTAGCCCTGGCTTCTTTCTTTCTTTTCTTTTTTAACATTTTTAGTTGTAGATGGGCACAATGCCTTTATTTATTTTTATGTGGTGCTAAGGATCAAACCCAGTGCCTCACTCATGCTAGGTGAGTGCATTACTACTGAGCCACAACCCCAGCCCCCTTAGCTTATTTCTTTTTATTGCTATATAATATTCCATTGTGTGGATGTGCCAGTTTGGATTTCTAGCACCATAATCACAATTTAGAACAGTTCCATAACTTTAAGGATCTCTCTTTGTTGCCTCTTATAACCATAGCCATTTCACCACTCCTCCCCAAGAATATTATATAAATCAAATTATTTAGTTTGTACCTTTTGGGATAGTTTCTCCCCACTGATGCAACACAATTTCCTTGAGATACATCCAAGTCGTTCCGTGTATCAATAGCTCATTCCATTTTATTAATGCATAGCATTATATGATAAACAAGTACCAAAGTTTGTCTAACCATTCACCTATTGACAGGTGTGACACCTGAGTTGTTTCCACAGTTTGGCAATCATGAAAAAAGTTCCTGTAAACATTCATGTGCATGTTTTTGTGTGAGCATAGATTTTTATTTCTCAGGAGTGCAATTGCTGGGTCAAATGTGTGATTTTAGGTTTATAAGAAACTGCCAATCAGTTTTCCAGAGTGGTATATCATACACTATATTCAGCAATATTTGAGTGGTCCAGTTTTTCTTCATCTTTGCTAGCATTTGGTTGCTAGCCTCCACGTTAGGCTCTTGGAGTGTGGAGGAGACCCCATTCCTGAATGTGAGGGATTGGAGGGCAAGTGCATGAGAGGAAGCCAGTTCCTCCAATGTCATTCCTAAGAACCCTACAGTCTCACAAGTAATGATGTGTGTTGAAAGATAAACCCTGAACCCCTAACAGAAACCTGTATCAGGGACAACTTTTCTATGGACTGCCCAACTCAGAGAGAAAAAAACAACTATAGAAGGTGTTACAGTTGGGGGCTGGGGATATAGCTCAGTTGGTAGAGTGCTTGCCTCACAAGCACAAGGTCCTGGAAAAAAAAGAAAAAAAGGTGTTACAGTCGGGATATGAGGTGTCCCCTAAAAGCTTCCTTGTTAATGCAGGCATATTCACAGGTGCAATGATTAGTTTATGAAAGCTGTAACCTAATCAGTCATCCTAGTTTGAATGGACTGACTGGGTTGTAACTGTAGGCAGGTGAGGCACAGTGCAAAGAGGTGGTTCACTGGGGGCCAGTCCTAGAAGGGTGCCTCTTCCCTGTGGCCCCTTTCTCTTTCTCTCTCTGTTTCCTGGTTGTCATGTAAGCTTCCTCTGCCACAATCCTTCTGCCATGGTGTTCTGCTTTCCTCAGGCCCAAAGCAATGGTTAGCTGACTATGGACTGAACCTCTGAAATCATGAGCCCAAAATAAACGTTTCCTCCTCCAAGTTGTTCTTGACAGGTATTTTGGTCACAGTGACATAAGGTTGACTAATACAGAGGAGTAAAGAAGAAAATCACTGTCAGGATCCAATAGAGGCTCAAGTCAGCGGTTTGAAGCTGTGGGTAAAAGGAATGACATTTACTGTTTGGGTCTTCCAAAAGTAGTTCATATTCTACCTGTGTTTTGCAAAGAAATAAAACGAAGCTAACAAAGGCTCCAGCCTATGTGTGGCAAAATTGGACTGATTTTTTTTTTTTTTTTTCAGTATTCAGGGCCTTGTGCTTGCAAGGCAAGCACTCTACCAGCTGAGCTATCTCCCCAGCCCCTGGACTGATTTTTAATCCGAAAGAATACCCTATCCTTTCCCAGTAGATTTTGCTAAAGAAGATTCCTAAGTCACGGTCTAAGACCTACTCTCTCATTTTCTTCAACTTCCATCTATTTAATTAAGCCTAGGACAGTAAGTTCTATTTACTGGTAGTTGTGAATGTGGACAAAACCATGTTTCTATATAATTAATGGATCTCAGTTATCTAAGGAACAGAGGACTTTGATTATTAAAAAAAAAAAAAAAATACCTAGCTTTTAAAAAGCAACTCTTCAGACAAAAGTTAGTTTTGTCTGAAATGGCACAGAACACTGTGCTTAGGACTTCATAGAGGAATAATGCTATCAGGGAACTTTCTGTCCTTCCCTGCATACCTTTCTCCACCCCTGTCCTTCCTGGCTTCACCCTAGGGGATATCTATTGTCCTCATTCTAGTCAGACTTTTTAAAAGTATTTATGCCCCACCCTACTCCAAAAAACTTTGAAGAAATTTAAAATTTGAAATATTTTCCTCTGTAAAACTGCACAACAAAAAGGAAAACTGAATCAAAACCACTTAAAAGAAGCAGAAAAATCGATGTAGCCAAATTTGCATTTGTCATTCATAATGATCTTACTTGGCTTTAAGAAATACTCCTAGTATCTAATACTCTAATATAACAACACTTTTAAAAAGCTATCACTTGACTTTTCCCATATGAAATCTCCAAAATTCATTGTATACTCCCATATTTTCCATTTCATGATTTTGTTTCTCAGTCACTGAGCTCTTAGTGACTTACACACTTAAATGAACATCATAAGGATTTTCTAGTAGTCTGACTCTAGTTGATGGCTATTGTTTCTTCTAGAGAACAATACAGAGGGCATTTCTGTTGCTACTATGGACAGATAATTCATCTCAAAAACTTTCTGATGATAATTTGCAAAGATATGATAAAAACAGTGCTATCAACTGAACTGTGTCCCCCTCACACTCATATATTAAGGGGCTGGGGTTGTGGCTCAGTGGTAGAGCATTCACCTAGCATGTGTGAGGCATTGGGTTTGATCCTCAGCACTACATAAAAAGAAAAAAATAAAACAAAGGTATTGTGTCCATCTACAACTAAAAGATAGGTTAAAAAAAAAAAAACTCATAAGTTGAAGCCCCAACCTCCGATGTAATGTTTAGAAGAGGGGCCCTTGGAAGGTAAAAGTAAGATCTTCATGATGAGATTAGTGTCCTTCAAGGAAGAGGTAGAGTATGCAAGATCCTCTGCACCCCACCCCAACCGACCCCACCATGTAAGGACATGAGAAGGCCATCATCATCAGCAAGCCAGAAAGTGTGCCACAGGGACCAAATAGTTGGCACATTGATCTTGGACTTCCCAGACTCCAAAACTGTGAAAAATACATAATTGTTTAAACTATCCAGTCTATGGTATTTTGTTATAGTCACCTAAGCTGATTATGTTGACCAAATCAGCCAATGAATAAATACATTTTGAGGTACTCCTATTGATAAATGCTATCAGAGAGTAGAGGTCTTGTCTTTCTTGTGTCCCTCACACAATGCCTAGGACAGAGACTCAAATACTGACCCACAGTTGTTGTGTGCCTTCTCTGAATAGCATACTGGTCTTACACCTTCTAGAAATATGCCCAGATAAAGAATTCAGGGGTTCATGACCAGCACCCCCCATGCTCACCCAAGGCCCATCATGGCACATATATTTATTGGTGAGAAAAGGCTTTGACCTCCTAGGCAAAAGCCTTTCAGATGACCAAAGATTCCCATCTTCCTTGATGACCACAGAAACCCTATGCAGGCCCATCACATGGAAATGAGAGGAGCATTATTCACTAGATGTAGGGAGGATGTAGTTGTGCAAAGCCTTGGCTAGTTGTAGGTAGAGATGCACTAGCACACAGTCACCCGTTTAGCTACTCAGCCTCTGGAAATGGCACAGTGCCACCATGTTTTAGGGAACCACAGAAGCAAGAAATCAAGTGTGAAATAACCCCTTAGGTCTTATTCTCTGAGGTTGTAGTTTATACCAGTGCATAAAACTGGGACCAGATCTTCCAAGCCACAGGTGCTACTAACCTTGCACCCTCCCACCCTGCCACCAGCTATGTTAACATTGCCACCTGACTTCCCAGCTGCTACCTCTTTTTTACTTTTTCTTTTTCTTTTCTTTTCTTTTTTTTTTTTTTTTCTTGTACCCAGGATTGAACCCAGGGGCACTTAACCACTGAGTCACATTCGCAGCCCTTTTTATATATTTTTTATTTTGACACAGCATCCTGCTAAAGTTGCTTAGGGTCTCACTAAGTTGCTGAGGCTGGCTTTGAATTCCTGATCCTCCTGCCTCAGCGTCCCAGGCCACTGGGATTACAGGTGTACACACCACAATGTTCAGTGCTTCATCATCTTTTCCAAACACTTTGCCATTAGTTTAGGATGGCGCTCAGAGGCTGTAGCACTCTAAGTTTGGTTCTTGTCCCCTCAGGCAACAGGCAAATGTTTAGGGCAGGAGAAACAACCTAAAGATCAACTAATAAACCATATGAGATACTTACTCCCCACATTCCAAAACACAAACCTGAGAGTAGTCTGTTTAATTAGACCTCAGTCTTTCTCTTTTCTGATAAAGCCACTGAGTAGAGTAAGTTCTTAACCTTGGTGTTATTAGCATTTTGGTTCAGATAATTTTTTGTTGAGAGGGCTGTTCTGTGCATTATAGGGTTGTTTAGCAGCATTCTTGGTTTCTAATCACTAGATGCCAGTAGGAGTCACCCCCAACCAAAAATGTCTACCAACATGGTCAGATATCACTGGGGTAAAGTCAGCAACACAATCTGAAGCCCAGGTGTACAAAAAAAAGTCAACGAATGCATTAGCCACAGCTGGTGGAATTTGTTCTTAAAAAAGAGTCAAAATGTCAGTAATTGATGAAACTTGTTAGTTTCTGAAAACTTGGACTTGTTTCCAAATCCAAAGTCTTAAAAAGAGAGAAACAGATATCACTTGGATTGTAGAAGGAAGGAAGGAAGGAAGGGAGGGAGGATAGAAGGGAGGGAGGAAGGAAGGAACTTCATTGAGATAATTCATATATCAAACTATTCACCCATTTAAAGGGTGAATTTAACTCCATGTTTTCCCTTAAATTTCATTTTAACATTCCACTTAAAGTCAATGTTCTTTAGTAAGTCCATAGGATTATGCAAACATAACCACAATTTTAGACATTCATTCCCCCTAAAAGAAATTCTACACTTGATACCAGTTGCACAGTTTGCTCACCAGGCAACCACAAACCTACTTTGTCTCTACAAATTTACCTATTCTGGACATATATATAATTTTACAAAATGCGGTCATTTGTGATGCATTCTTTCACTTATAATAACATTTTTTGAGGTTCATCCATATTGTGGCATGTATCATTACTTTGTTCCTTTTTATTGCTAAAAAATAGTTATTGGTGAATGTATGTTTTCATTTTTCTTGAATTTACATGTGGGAGTGGAATTACTAGATCATATGGTAACTTTCTGATTTTGAGGAACTGCCAAACTGTTTTTGAAAACTGCAGCATACATGAAGCCCAGGGTTCAATCCCCACTACCATACAAATGTGCACACGCGCACACACACACACACACACACACACACACACACACACAAAGACTGCACCATTTTATATCCCCACCAGCAATGTATAAGGGCTTCCGTTTCTCTTTGTCTTCCTCAATACTTGTTATTTTCTGTTTTGGGGTTTTTTTTATTTTTTATTTTTTTAAGTCATAGCCATCCTTATCTCATTGTGGCTTTGATTTGCATTTCTCTACAGACTAATGATGTTGACATCTTTTCGTGTACTTAGGGGCCATCTAGCCATCTTCTTTGGACAAATATCTATTCAAATCCTTTCCCATTTTTTTCAAATTAAGCTTTTTATTTTAAGATATAGATTTACATGCACTTCTAGGAAATAATACAGAGGTCCTATATATCCTTTACTCAATTTTCCCATGGTAACATTTTATAAAGCTATAGTATAATATCAC
Source organism: Sciurus carolinensis (assembly GCF_902686445.1). NCBI lineage: Eukaryota > Metazoa > Chordata > Mammalia > Rodentia > Sciuridae > Sciurus > Sciurus carolinensis. The sequence goes on from NC_062225.1 coordinate 41,767,425, forward strand.
AACCAAAATATTGACATTGATACAATCAAGATACAGAACTTTTCCATCACTGCCAGGATCCCTCATGCTGCCCTTTTACAGCCAACCCACTTCCCTCCTGCCCCACCCTGGCAACTCTTAATCTGTTCTTCAAGACATTCTGTCATTTCAAGAATGTTATAAAAATGAAATAATGTGACAGTTTGGGATCCACCCCCCACCTCAGTATAATTCTCAGGAGATTCATCCACATTGCTACATAATAGTTTGTTTCTTTTTATTGCTGAAAAGTACATTATCCTCAGGATGTATCAATTTGCTTAATTATTTACCTATTGAAAAACATGGAGTAGCTTTACAAGCTACTATAAGCATATTTATAGGTTCTGGTTTGGACATTTGTCTTCATTCCTCCAGGATGAATGCCTGGGATTGAAATTGGTGGGTTGTACATTTAATTTTCAAAGAAATTGCCCAACTGATTTTCAGCATTGCCATATCATTTTACCTTCCTTCAGCAAGGTATGAGCAAACCAGTTTCTATACAAAAGTACAGCTTCTGCCCTCTGGGTGAATACTGAGTGGGAAAACTGAGACCTGGTCTTCTCTGAGGCACGGGTTGGACCAGAAGGGGAAAGGTAAATGAGCCGGTTTATGTTTCAATGCCATAGACTCTCTGTTCTTACAGAGAGATTTTAGCAGATTTTCTTGAAAGAATGTTTCTTCATTTGCCATATGCCCTAGAGACTTCTTTTAAAAAATTGCTAGGAAGAGGATCTGCTTAGCTCCTTATACATTCTGGAAGTCCCAACCTCCAAGCTTGATTTTTATTTTTAAAAATAGACAGTCACATTATGTTACCCAGGCTCATAACATTGATAGACATAATACCAATATTGAACAGCCCATGCAACCTAGAGGTCCCCTGCTCCTAGGAGCCACCATATTGATGTCAAATTTAGTGCAGACACCTGATCAGCTTAGCACACTACAGTCTCAAACTCCTGGGCTAGGTGGTCTTCCTGCCTGAGCCTCCCACTTAGCTCCCACAGCATTGCACCTGGCTCTTGGTTTTTGATATGACCAAGCATTTGGTAAAGGGGAAAAATTCCCCATCCTGTCCCCAAATTCTAGATCCTCTAACAGAGCAAGCATTCCAAGTCCTCCAATGGACCATGAGAGTGGAAATGTTGCTGCCTTCCAAAGTCTTGGTTGCCTGTAAGGCTGGATGAAGTACACTGCCCAAACATCTCAGAGGCTGGCCTGTCTTGAATTTAAAAAATAGAGTCTCTCCTCTCCTCTCTTCCTCTCCCCTTCTTCCCTCACCTCTGTCTTCTTTTCTTTTTCTTGAAGGGGTTGGATATGTCAGATAATAATAATGAATTCATTCTGGAAGATCAAAGCTATTTAGTACTTTTAAGTTTTATGCCAAATATACTTCTAGTTCCAGAAGCATATTGTCTTTGGAGCATCCAGTTGAGTAGCTTATTAAAGCTAGTCACCAACAGGGGAGTCAGTGGACCAAGTTAAAGAAGTAAAGCAAAGACAAAATTTTTTGTTTGTTTAGGGTCGGGGGTGCAGCTCAGTAGTAGAGTGTGTGCCTAGCAGGTGTGAGGCCCTGGGCGTGATCCCATACACCCTCCACTCCCAACACACACACACACACACACACACACACACACACACACACGGACACACAGAATTTTTAAAAATTACTATTATTGGACAGCACTGGGAAATAGTTTACAGAATGGCACATAATAGGACTTCTGCCACTCCTATTCCCCTGCCACCCAATTCTCCTCTACTGGCAAGCCATCCATGAACTTAGTCCCTTATATATCTTTCCATGGATATGCTATATAAACAATATGTATCTTGTTTTCCTCCAAAGCCTATGTTGAATTCCAATTTTGTTCTTTACTAGCTGAGTGATCATTAGCAAGTAAGTTAACTCTTTGAGCCACAGATTCTTCATCTGAAAAATGGGGATAATGATACTTACTGACAGGGTTAGGGTGAGCACTTTTGTATTTAAGCCAGGCATGGTGGCACATGCCTGTAACCCAGCTACTCAGGAGGCTAAGGCAGGAGGATTCCAAGTTCAAAAGCCAGCCTGGGCAAATTAGTGAGACCCTGGCTCAAAATCAAAATTAGAAAGGGCTGGGAATACAGTTCAATGATAAAGCACCCCAGGGTTCAATCTCTAGTACTAAAAGAAAAGAAAAAGATTGTGGCTTTTTTTTTTTCAGTACTGAATATATTCATTTTATTATTTGTTTTTATTTTTGTTGTAATCTTTATTGATGTGGAATTATTAGCCAGGTTTACTGGAATGGAAGAGAGATGGGTAGGTTAGCAGGAAGTTGATGGCATTAATTAGTGAGAATACCAATGATGAAAGTTCATTAGACTAGGAAGAAGTTTTGGAATATGATCATTTTTTTAACTCTATTCCTAAAAGTGGTCTGGTCTAATCTCCAGCCTTACAACACATGACACTGAATCATCCCACACTAATATCTTTCATAATCTTAGATTTTTGACATCATCCTTAAATAACCCATTCCAATGTTAAGATGTCCTTGATAACGTTTTCCTCCTCAGTCTCTTCCCAATGTTTTTTTGTGTCTTTTTCCTTGTTTCTCTGCCTGAATGAGAAATGTAGAATAACTACAATCCACTCTGAAAATCATACACCTTCAAATTTTTGAGGACAAACTTACAACATTCCTGAATTTTATTTTGTTAAAGACACTTCTACTTCTTTGTGATCATCACTTATGGCATAATATTAAAAAGTGATAAATGACCAGATGATTATTTTTTTAAGAAAGTTCAGTGTATGTAACCCATGTCAGCATTTCAATATGTGTGGTCATTTGATGGGCTGCTTGATGAAAGAGGCACTTTTGAACCAGAGTTGAATGGACCAGATGCCTGAAGCATCTGTGTCAGGTTAGTCAGCAAAATGATCAGTAACATGCCCATAGTCCCTTTTTATAATCTTTTAAATTGATTCATCATCCTTTAAATTTAAACTTCTAGCATATAGCAAATCTGAAACTAAACTAGCTTATTAGCATTTTAACATTCCTCACATGAAGAATGCATTTATACTTTTTATATGGGATCATAGTTATAAGATTTTCTACAGACCATCTGCATGTCTCTTTTTTTTTTTTTTTTGACCCTTTTTTTTTTATTGTAAACAAATGGGATACATATTGTTTCTCTGTCTGTACATGGAGTCAATTTACATAGGGTAATGTTGTTTGATTCATTCTGTTTTTTTTTTCTTCCCCCCCACCCCTCTTTTCCCTCTATGCAGTCCTTCCTTCCTCCAAAGATTGTGTTTAATGGTACTTTTTAAATAGAAATATAACATACCAATGCCAGCTGTTGTTCTAATGGAAGCAGCTACCATGTACCAATAGGGAGGTAAACTAACTGTATTCGGTAGGTTCTCCAGAATGAGAACCATTGGTGCAGGGAAACACCAAAAGTGGATTGAGAAAAAAAGAACATAAGCCATTGTAGTTAAAGTAGGTATAAAGTAGGATCTGAATCATTTGCAAGGGAAGAACTCTGGGGAGTCAGTGACACACAAAAACTATCAGGGTAAATTAGAGAACCTTTTCATCTATCATCCATGGACTGATGGCATTCTGCAGGGTTCAAGCCTCTATGTGACCCTTCTCCCCAAAGAAGCCCACTTTTGAATCAGTGACAGTGTTGGGTTTAACCGAATATAGACTTGAGTGGGTTTGGGTCTTCCAACAACCATGTGGAAAGACTGTTTCAAAGATTATCTAGAATCCAATTTATAACAGGATCAACCTAGGAGATCTGACAGAGACTCAGGCCAGGAGACTAAGACTCACACTGAGGTAAGCATACATTTGTTTCCAACCTTCTCCTTGACAGAATGAGTAAGAATAGCAGCAGGCAAAATAAGAGAAAGAGAGGGGATAGAAAGTTCAAAGCCAGCCTCTGCAACTCAGCAACACCCTGTCCCAAAATAACAAATAAAAAGGGCTTGGGATGTAGCTCAGTAGCAGAGCACTCCTGAATTCAATCCCCAGTACCACAGAATAACAACAACAACAACAAACAAAAACCCCACCAGCCAAACAAACAAGCAAACAAAAACTACCCAGAGAAATTCTCATACATGCACACAATATAACAATTTAATTTGGTCAGTATCATTCCCTAATATCCCCCCTTTCCCTCCTATCCCATACTCTGCTGATCTCCCTTCATGAGTTCCCCAACTCCACCTTTCTTTTCCTTTATCCTCTCTAGCTTCCATATATGAAAGAAAACACAACTCCTGACTTTTTGAGCTTTGCCTATTTTGCTTAACATAATGTTTTCCAATATCCCATAAATGTCATAATTTCATTCTTCTTTAAGGCTGAATAAAATTCCATGTGTATATACCACATTTGATTCATTCATTAATCCACTGATGGACATCTAGTTTGGTTCCATACTTGGATATTGTGAATTGTGTTGCTCTAAACATGGATATACATGTATCACAATAGTATGCTGACTTAAATTCTTTAGGATAACCCCAGGAATTGGATAGCTGGGTAATATGGTTGTTCCATTCATAGTCTTTTGAGGAACTTCCACAATGATTTCCATAGTGGCTGTGCTAATTTACAATCCCTCCAACAGTGTGAAAGTGTTTCTTTTACTTCACATACTCTCTAGCATTTATATTTATTTAGGTACTCCCCCAGGGGTGCTTAACAACTGAGCTGCATCCCAGCCCTTTTTATTTTTTTGAGACAGGGTCTCACTAAGTTATTTAGGGCTTTGCTATGTTGCTAGGCTTGCCTTGAACTTGTGATCCTCCCGCCTCAGTCTCTGGAGTTGCTGGAATTACAGGCATATACTAGCACACCCAGCTTCCAGCAATTATTATTGTTTGTATTCTTGATGGTGGTCATTCTAACTGGAGTAAGATGAAATCTCAATGTAGTTTTGATTTGCAATTCCCAAATTGCTAACAATGATGAACATTTTTTCATTTATATGTCAGTTATTTGTACTTTCTTCTTTTGAGAATTGTCTGTCACTTACCCATTTATTAATTGGGTGACTTGTGGGTTTTTTTTTTCAGTTTTTATATATTCTGGATATTAATCTTTTGTGAGAAGAGTAGCTAGCAAACATTCTATTGATCTCTCTCACATTCTTTATTATTTTCTTTGCTGTGCAGAAGCAAAGACCTCAGAGAGGACTTTTACCTCATTGGTTAGATTTATTTCTAGGTGGTTTTATTTTTTTAGGCTACTGCAAATGGGATTGTTTTCCTGATTTCTTTTTCAGCAGATGCATTATTGATGTATAGGAAAGCTACTGATTTTTATATGTTGATCTTGTGATCTGCTACTTTTCTGAATGTTTATTAGCTCTTATACTCTTCAGGTGGAACTTTTGGATCTTCTAAGTGTAGGATCATATCATATGTAAACTGTGATAATTTGACTTCTACCTTTACTATTTTTAATTCCTTTTATTTCCTTTACTTGCCTAATTGCTCTGGTTAGAATTTCAAGTGATAAGAGTGAACATTCTTGTCTTATTCCATTTTAAGCATTTTAAGGAAATGCTTTCAGTTTTTCCAGATTCACTATGATATTGACTTTGAGTTTGTCATAGTCTTCATGATGTCAAGGTATGTTCCTCCTATCCCTAGTTTCTTCAGTTTTTTATCATCAATTGGGTTCTGAATTTCACTGAATGTTTTCTTTACATCTATTGAGATGAGTAACTAATTTTTGTCATATATTCTATTTGTTATGAATTACACTTATTGATTTGTATATGTTAAATCATCCTTGCATCCCTGGGAAAAAACCAACACTTCCAGAATGAATCTGGAAGTGTTCCACCCCTTTCTATTTAAGGGAATAATTTGAGAAGCACAGGCATTACTTCTTTAAAGGTCTGTAGAATTCAGCTGAGAATTCATCTGGTCCTGAATTTTTCTTTGTTGGAAGGCATTTTACTTCTGCTTCTATCTCATTGTTAGTTATTGGTCTGTTTAGGTCCTCTTGATTCAATTTTGGCAGGTCATGTGTGTCTAGAAACGTATTCACTTTTAAGTTTTCAAGTTTATTGGAGTGTGTTTTCCAAAATAGTCCTTAATGATCCCCTGCATTTCTATGATGTCTGTGGTGATTTCTCCTTTTTCATCTCTAATTTACTAATTTGGGTCTTCTTTCTTTTTCTTTTGGTTAGTTTGGCTAAGGGCTTATCAATTTTATTTATCTTTTCAAAGAGCCAACTCTTCATTTCATTGACCCTTTGTAATTTTAATTCTCAATTTTATTGATTTTTGGCTCCAATTATTTCCTTCCTTCTATTGATTTTGGAATTGATTTGTTTTTGTTTTTCACAGGCTTGGAGGTTCATCATTGTGTTGCTTATCTAGGATATTTCTAATTTTCTTATGCAGACACTCATAGCTATAAATATTCCTCTCAGAACCACCTTCATAGTTTCCCAGAGATTCTGGTATGTTGCATCTCTATTCTTGTTTTATTCTAAAAAACTTTAAATTTCTCTCTCATTTCTTCTATCACCATTCATCATGCAAAGTATATTGTTCAATTTCCATGTATTTATATAGTTTCTGTATGTTTTTTATTTATGGTGTTGATTTTTAATTTCATGCCATTATGATCTGATAAGATGCAAGGAATTATATCAGTTTTTTTTTTTTTTTTTCACTTTGGTAGACTTTCTTTGTATTCTAGAATATGGTCTATTTTGGAGAAATTTCCATGAGCTGCTAAGAACAAAGTGTATTCAGCTATTGTTTGAAGAACTATTCTACAGATGTCTGTTAAGTCCATTTTATTTATTATGTTATTCACATCCAAAAAGTCTTTACTGAGTATATCCCTGGATACACTGTGTATTAGAGAGGTGTGTTGAAATTATCCAGTTATTACAATACTGGGATCTGAGTCTTTGAGTCTTTGAGTAATTAGGTGCACCAATGTTTGTGGCATAAGTCTTCACTATTATTATGTCTTCTTCTTGGATTATTCTCTTTACCAGTATGAAGTGACCTTCTTTGTCTTTTCTGATTAATTTTTGTGGTTCAAAATCTGCCTTGTTGGATATAAGAGTAGCTACTCCTGCTTGTTTCCAGGTTCCATATGCTTGTTATATTAATTTTCATCCTTTCACTTTCAACCTTTGGCTCTCCTTGCCTGAAAGGTAAGTTTCGTGTAAAATCATATAGTTGGATCTTGTTTTTTAAATTCATTCTGCCAGGTGATGTCTTTTGATTGGGGAGTTGAGACCATTAACATTTGATGTAATTACAGAGAGATGTTTGTTAAATTTGATAATTTTTATTTTCTTTCTTTCTTTTTTTCTTTCTTTTTTAGAGGATGAAGTTTATTTTGACTGACAGTTTCAGAATTTCAGTCATAGGGAGCCTACTCCATAGTTCTGGGTGGAAGGTGGGGCAGAACAATATGATGTAAGGAAAGCAGCTCAGTGCATCACAAACAGGAAGAGGAGACAGAGACGGGGGGGGGGCAGGAAGAAGGGGGAAGAGGAGGATCCATTTTGATCTATTTCTAATGCCTAATTTGGTCCTGTTTCTCCTTTGTTTAGTTACTCTTCAAATGATATTTGTTCATTTGTGAGCTCTGGTTTGTTTTTTTCCCCTCTGTGTGAAGTAGTTCTTTAAGTATTTTCTGTAGTGCCAGCTTAGTAGTCATGAATTCTTTTAGTTTTCTGTTTACCTCAGGAAGTTTTTGTTTCTCATTTGATTCTGGATAGATTTTTTTTTTTTTTTTTTTTTGGATATAGCAATCTTGGTTGACAGGTTTTTTTTGTTTGTTTGTTTGTTTGTTTGTTTTCGGGGGTGGGGGGCACTTAGAATATGTCTTTCCAATCCTCCTGGATTTTTAAAATTTGTGCTAAGAAATCAGAAGTAATTCTGATTGGCTTGCCTCTCAATGTGACCTGACAATTTTCTCTTCAGGTTTTTAAAACTACCCTTGTTTGGTGTGGTGGCATACACCAGTAATCCCAATGGCTCAGGAGGCTGAGGCAGGATGATCACAAGTTCAAAACCCAGCCTCAGGAGCTTAGCAAGACCCTCATCAACTCAATAAGACTCTGTTTCAAAATAAAACATAAAAATGCTGGGGATGTGGTTCTGTAGTTAACCCTCCTGGGTTCAATTCCTGGTACCAAAAAAACAAAACAAAACAAAAACTCTATCCTTGTTCTGTATGTTAGGCATTTTAATCATAATGTGTTGTGAAGTGGTTCCTTTTAATCTTGTCTATTTGAGGTTCTGAATGCTCACAATTTCTGGAAGTCCATCTCATTCTCAATGTTTGGAAATTTTTCTCTTGTTATCCTGAAGAGGTTATTAATTTCATTAGCCTGCATCTCACAACCTTCTTCAATTCCAATGATTCTTAAATTTAGCCTCTTAATGTCCCAGAGTTCTTGTATATACTGGTTATGGTCATTTTTATTTATTTATTTATTTATTTATTTATTTATTTATTTATTTATTTCTGGGAATTGAACCCAGGGGTGCTTAACCACTGAGCAACTTCCATAGCCCTTTTTTATATTTTATTTAGAGACAGGGTCTTGCTGAGGCTGACTTTGAATTCATGATCCTCCTGCCTCAGCCTCCCAATCTGCTGGGATTACAGATGTGCATCACTGCACCTGGCTTTTTTCTTTTATTTAATACTGCCTGAATGTTCAAGAATGATCACCTTGTCTTTCAGCTCTGAGATTCTGTCTTCATCATGGTCTATTCTATTAGAGGCACTTTCAACTGAACATTTAATTTGATTTATTGTGTTTATCATTTCTAAGATTTATGTTTTATTCTTTTCCAATGGCTCTCCTTATTGAATTTCTGATTCATATTCTACACTGACTTCCTTAATTCATTTAGTTGTTTTTCTGTGTTATCTGGAACTCATTGATCATTTTTATAATCACTCTTTTGAATTCTTTATTTGGTATTTCATCTACTTCAATATCTTTGGAGTCAGTTGCTAATGATTATGAACTTTAAGAGGTGTTATGTTACCTTTTTTTTCATATTTCTTGTATTCATGTGTTGGGTTTTATATATCAGTTGGGATGGATTTCTCTTCATTCTTAAGTGTGGGCCTCTTAAGGGCACAGCCTTCCCTTGCCAAAGTATCCTACAGTCATCTAGATTGAGACCCCTCATAGGTGTGGTATCCACAGACTTTGTGTTAATTTTGTTTTTGCTGCAGAAGTCAATGTCCATGAGTGGGCTCTGAGCACCACCCCAGCCATTCCTACTTCGGCCCTCATCATTTGTTTGGGTTTTTTTTTTTTTTTCTCTTTTATTCTTTATATTAAACTATATATAGTTGAAGTTTGAGTGTGGTTAATTTGTGTGGATTAGGGTGTGTTTTCTTGGCTTGGTTTAGTTCAGCAACAGACTCCCTACCCTGTGAACTTGTAGCATCCCTCTAGATTCCAAGTATCTCACAGAAAAGGGAGAAACAATAGCAAAAACTGAAACAATACACAGAATTAAAATAAAACACCTGGTTCCTACTATGACATCTACAACCCTAATTACCACAAAAACAGGAATGGTGGGATGGGCAATTGCAAACAACAAAAATAATAAATAACTATGAACAGGATCAGACATTAAAGTAAACAGCAGGTGTCAACTACGTCATCCATAGTACTAAAAACTGCCGTAACATGAACAATGGGGGCAGGAGTTAAATAAACCAAAACTTCTAAAAGATGGTAAAAATACAGTTTGTTAAGAGAAAATAAAACATGATAGGAAGGTAGAAGAAAGTTTAGAATGTTCAAAATGTGAACAAAGAGATGCAGAAGAAATGTAGCAGGTGATGGGTGTAAAGGAGGAGGAGAAAAATAGAAAAGACAGAATAAAGGGAGAAAGAGAGAGAAAGAACAAGAGAATTTGGCTATTAGAAGAACAAAGATAAAGAGAAACAAAAACAACAACAAAACCAAAACCAAAATAAACAAACCAAATACCCTCAAACAACAAGAAGGAAAAATGACTATTTAAAAAATGCTAAAAATGAGAAAAAAGCAACAAAGGTATATATGAACCCATAAATCAATCAGCACAGCAAGAAGACCACCACCAACAATTGAAAGAAAGAAAGAAAGAAAGAAAGAAAGAAAGAAAGAAAGAAAGAAAGAAAGAAAGAAAGAAAGAAAGAAAGAAAAAGATTCTTAATGAAAAGTTTAAAACATCTCCAATGAGGTGGTCAAAATAGGCAATGAGGATGGATGGTTACTGCCTATGCTGACTATCCCTTCTGTTTCTTCTTGAGCTATGTTCTGAAGAGCAGGAGGGGCAGAGAAAGCAAGAGCATGTGCATGCAAGGACTGGGTGTTGTTAACCCCCTCCTCTTTTTGTGATACTTACCAAGCTGTCAGTTTGAGTGGCCTAAAACTAATGCTGGTTGAAATAGTTCTCAGTTTTTCTTCTCACCAGTATAATGTGGGATAAAATGGGAAGTACTGTTGATAGGAGTTTTGTCTGGACAGACCAGATGGATGCACTCCCAGGGTGGGATTGCTACATAGTTCTAAGAGGGCAGTTCTGATGACTGGGACTTAGGTCTAAGCAGGTCTTAGAGGCTTTGTTGGGTGGTATCTGCTCTGAAGAGATTAGATCAACATACCACAAGGCCCAGGCAGATGCTCATCTCTGCTGCAAGTCTGAATTTCAGAAACTTCCCAAGAATTCTACTCATGAGGCAGAGAAGCCAGTCCTCCATACACTCCACTGCCCAAGAATATGGCCTTCCCAGGCTTAGTTCCTGACTGTACTCACACCTGCCTGTTAAGTTTCCTGACCCTCTTCAGCTGGTCATGTTAGCTGCTAGATTCAAAAGGGAAAGTGCATTGTACTCCTCTGTACTTGAATTCCCTCAGGTACAATCTTCTCTGTGCCTGTTTTCTATTCTGCTAGTTCTGCCACAGACCAATAGGGACAGTATGGCAATGTTTGCTATGATCTCCTGAGCTCTGGTAGCAGCAAGCTGCAGTGCGGTCTCTTTAAGATGGCTCCCAATTCAGTTCTCTATTTGCCAGTTGAGAAATACAGAGCACTTTTCAAACAACAGTTTTCTGTGCAGCATCTAGATGAGCTAAGTTCAGGCTGCTTTTCTGATCCATAGGTTTTTTCCCTTACCAAATTTGTCCATTGTGTTTCTGTGTATCATCTCTCTGTGTATCATCCCTCCTTTCTGCAGTTAAACAGCATCACTGACACTGCTTCACTTGGCTTGCCTCCAATGTACTCTTTATTGTTCTTTGTTCAATGTACCCAATTTCTGAGTCTCTAAGAGGCTGACTGTCTGATATGAATTTTAGTGAATTCCCTTTCACCCACCTTGCTGAAAAGCAGTACTCCCATTGATTAAATACTGATTCATGGAGCAACTGGAAATGCAGCCATCCTTTAAACTGCCATCTTGAATCTCCTCAAGGTCTCCTTTCAGAATTCACTAAAAGTAGTATTAATTGGCTGGGGTTGTAGCTCAGTGGTGCAGCATTTACTAAGCATGCATGAGGCCCTGGGTTCCATCCTCAGCACCACATAAATAAATAAAATAAAGGTATTTTGTTCAGCTACAACTAAAAAAAAAAGTAGTATTGAACAAGGGGGTTGGGGATTAGGAGGTTGAGGCAAGAATGTCAGGGAATTGACAGATGGATTAAAGAATTGTCCTCTCTAACATCTGTATTACTATCCAACTTATGTCGATGTCTTCAAAGATAAAATTTCCCTGAACAGCAAATTAGAAGCAATCAAAATTGCATCTTACAGATAATCACTCCCAACTAAGATGACACATAAATTATGTTTCCTTCTGCATGGGTCTGCTTTTATAAGAACTGGCCACCTCCTACATCCTGCAAAGGAGGGATTCTGGAAACCTTCCATACCACACAAAAACTAGTTTATGTATTAGGCAATGTAGCATCCTCAGAGGTGAAAGATTGCATTATGAGAGCTATAACCTCATCAAATTAATCTATGTGATGGATTAGTAATTTGAAAGGACTGCTGGGTAATAATTGTAAGTCACCTGGGGTAGCTTTGAACTATATCTTGTCCCTGGCTTCTTGCACACTCTCTCTGCTTCCAGTTGCCATGAACTGAGCAGCTTTCCTCTGCCATCTCCTTCTAACATGTCCTGCCTTGTCTTGGGCCCAGAGCAATGATCAGCTGACCAAGGACTGAAACTCTGAAAACATGAGTTCAAAATTAATGTTTCTTCCATTAAACTGTTTTTCCCCCCACCCCCAAAACTTGTTGTTTTGGTCACAACAAGTAAAAACTAACACAGAAATTGGTTCTGGGAGTTGGACCATGAATGTGACATAATTGACCATGTTGCTCAGAAACCTTTGAAACTGGTTTGTGGGAGTTTTGGAAAGTTTGGAGATGCAGGCTGGAGAAGTCTTAGAATGCTATAAGCAGAGTTTAGAGGATCCAAGATGGTGGACTAGAGGGAGATTGCGTTCCTTGTTGCTCTGTAACTCGGGTTTCAAGCAGAGGATATCTGTTCTTTGGTGAGGCAGTCTTTGCTGCTTATGGATCCCCTGCTGTTTACCCCATTTGTCCAGTGTTATCACCTACAGTCTACCAGCTTATCAACATCTTTTTGAATGCAGATTGCTCACTGACTGGTGCCTATCATCTGCCATTTGCCTGCCTCTTGCCTGCCCATCACCTACCTTTCCCCTACACATCACCCACTGCCCAAGGTCCCCCTGCAGATCATCTGCTGGTGGCCTGCAGACCAACCGCAGACTGCCAGCAGATCACCAGTTGCCTGCTGTTGCCTGGAAGTCCATTATCACAGTATCCGCACATTTGGTCACACATGGCTACCACAATTTTGACACAACAGCCAGGACCTGTAGGACCCCTGGTGGGACTGACCAAGTCCCCTTTCCGGGGCCCCTGGACCAACTGACCATGCCCCACCTCCAGGACCCCTCAACCAGACTGACCATACCCCACCTCTAGGACCCCTCAACCAGATTGACCACACCCTGTCTCCAGGACTCCCAGATGACCATGCCCACACCTCGAATTGTAGTTCCCCATTTGCCAACACATTTGGAAGCCAGAGTGGCCATCTTGGATTATCCTGGAAATGGAAGCTCCCATCTTTAGGTGGGGCAAATCCTATCCTGAGACACCTGCTGGAGACTGGAAGCTCATTGTCAGAACAGGTTTTGGAAACCTATAGGATCACTATAAGCCTATAGGGGGGAACTGCAATACCTCAGATCTGCACTGAGGGGAAGATATGTGAACAATATGAAAAACAAGGGAAGAAAATGTTCCAAACAAACCAAGATTGTATATTAATAGAATCCAGCATGGTAGAAGAAATGTCAGAAAAGGAGTTCTGAATATACATAATTATAATGATTCATGAAGCAAAGGATGAGATAAGAGAGCAAATACAGGCAATGAATGATAAAACCAATAAGCTGAAAGAGCAACTGCAGGAAGCAAAAGATCATTCAACAAAGAGATAGAGATTCTCAAAAAAAGAAAACACAACAACAACAAAAAACACAGAAATCCTTGAAATGAAGGAAACAATAAACCAAATAAAAAACTCAATGGAAAGCAGTACCAAAAGACTAGACCACTTGGAATACAGTGAAGACAATGAAGACAAAATATTTAATCTTGAAAATAAAGTTGACCAAACAGAGAAGATGGTAAGAAATCATGAGCGAAACCTCTGAGAACTATCGGATATCGTGAAAAGACCAAATTTAAGAATTATTGGGATTGAGGAAGGCACAGAGATACAAACCAAAGGAATGAACAACCTATTCAATGAAATAATATCAGAAAATTTCCCAAGCCTGAAGAATGAAATGGAAAATCAAATACAGGAGACTTACAGAACACCAAGTGTACAAAGTTACAACAGATCCACACAAAGCACATTATAATGAAAATGCCTAACATACAAAATAAAGATAGGATTTTGAAGATTGTGAGAGAAAAGCATCAGATTACATATAGGGGGAAACCAATAAGGATATCAGAAGATTTCTTAGCTCAGACCCTAAAATGTAGAAGGACCTAGAACAACATATTCAAGCTCTGAAAGGACATGGTTGCCTACCAAGAATCCTATACCCAGCAAAACTAATCTTCAGATTTGAAGATGAAATAAAATCCTTCCATGATAAACAAAAGTTAAAAGAATTTACAAATATAAAACCTGTGCTCCAGAACATTCTCAGCAAAAATATTCCATGAGGAAGAAATGAAAAACAACAATGTAGGTCAGCAAAGGGAGGAACTACCTTAAAGGAAAAATCAATCAAAAAAGAAACCAAGTCAAGTTAAAGACTAAAAATAAGCCCAAATGACTGGGAATACAAATCATATCTCAATAATAACCCTGAATGTTAATAGCCTAAACTTATCAATCAAGACATAAACTGGTAGATTGGATTAAAAAGAAAGACCCAACAATATGCTGCCTTCAGGAGACTCATCTCATAGAAAAGGACATCCACAGACTAAAAGTGAAAAGATGGGAAAAAATTTACCATGCACATAGACTCAGTAAAAAAGTGGGGGTTTCCATCCTTACATCAGAAAAAGTGGACTTCAAGCCAAAGTTAGTCAGAAGGGATAAAGAAGGACATTTCACACTGCTTAAGGGAAACATAAATCAGGAAGACATAATGATCATAAATATTTATGCCCAAAACAACGGCACATCCATGTATATCAAACAAATCCTTCTCAATTCCAGGAATCAAATAGACCACAACACAATTATTCTGGGTGAATTTAACACAGAGTTTAATGGGCAATTCTGGTGTGAACTCAGAAGTCCAGTATGTGGACAAAGAATGTGCTCATGAGTTCAGATGGAAATGAAGGTACTCAATTGGGAATTGGACTAGAGGCCATTTTTGTTATATTCTGGCAAAGTATTTTGTAAATGTACTGAAAATCTCTGTGAGGCTGAATTTATTTATATATTTGTACTTTTTCTCCAGTTTTCATATATACATACATTTTTCAGGATGATAAACATAGAATATATGTAATTTGATCTTTTACTTTGTAACTTAAAAATCTCTCAATGTTGCTATAGAGTCTTTTCCCCCCTCTTCATTAAACTTTGTCTTATTGAATCATAAAACTCTATAAAAGATTTTTAGTCAAGTTGTTTCCATTGAAAAGTACTGATTTTAAAAACTAATAAATTAAAACTTTCTGTGTGACTGAATTTAAAGGTGATGGAGTAATTCATCTGGCAGAGGAAATTCCAAAGCAGCCAGCAGTCAGGTGATGGCATGCATATTGCTGGTTGATTTTAGCCAGGTTTACTGTGATAATCAGGAGAAGAAATATTTTTAAAACTTGGAGTTTGTCCAGAAAAGCATGTGTAAAACTGGGGCCAAGGAAGACATGGTTGCTGAAGAGATTACTGTCACTAAACATAAGCTAAGTACTTTGCACAGAGACAGTGGGAAACATATCTTGATAGCATCTCAGGAACCAGCAAGACTAAATCCATCACAGGCTTAAAAAACTCATTTGGAAAGACAATGGGGGCATCTGCTTGCACACAGGTGGCTTGGGAGTAGTTTCCCCAGAATTCATTTCATTGTGCTCAGCAGCATAGGTACTGAGAAGTCATTGCAGTCATAATCCAAGGGGTCAGGTTACTGCTCAAGCTGGCAGCAGATTTCTGCATCATCCACATGACATTGACTCTACAGGAATGCAGGTGGCAGGAGTTAGGGGATCTTGGAGGCTTCCAGTGAGATTTTAAAGAAAGATCTGGAAGGACAGGCAAAGTATAGTAGGGTTGAAATCGCTATAGACAGCTCCTAGAGAGGGTGATGTTTGAGGCTGTGAGAAATAAAGTCAAAGCTGGAACAGAGGCCCCAGGGATTAAGAGATGCTAAGACATGGGAAGTCTGTTGAGGTAAGCTGCAGGAAGAGAGCAAAGGCAGGCCAAGAGAGGTCATGTGGGCTGCAACTATCAAAGCCATGGGGCAGGATATCATACCTCACTGCCATGTGCCCTATATGCCAGATGTGTAGCTACATTTTAGTCTTGTTTAGTCTTATTCTTTCTTTTTGTCCCTATTCCTCTCTTTTGGAATAGGGATATTTACTTTGTGCCATTACATATCATATGTATGCAATTTGCTTGCTTTTGATTTTTACAGGGGTTCATAGACAAGAGTTCACCTTGAGTCTTAGAGGAGACTTTGGACTTGGGACTTTTTAGAAATGCTGGAACTGATAAGATTATGGGGACTCTTGGATATGGACTGAATGTATTTGTTTTCTTTTCTTTTCTTTCTTTCTTTCTTTTTTTTTTTTTTGGTGGTCAATGGACCTTTATATTTTATTTATTTTTATGTGGTGCTGAGAATCAAATCCAGTGCTTCACACATGCTTGGCAAGTGCTCCACCACTGAGCCACAATCCCAGCCCATGGACTGAATATATTTTGCATGGTGAGATGGACATGAGCATCTGGGGAAAATGTTTAGGTCTAAAAATGTGCCCCAAAGACCGCATGTATTAGGCAATGTAAC
Organism: Sciurus carolinensis; assembly: GCF_902686445.1. Taxonomy (NCBI): domain Eukaryota; kingdom Metazoa; phylum Chordata; class Mammalia; order Rodentia; family Sciuridae; genus Sciurus; species Sciurus carolinensis. The sequence goes on from NC_062225.1 coordinate 41,784,072, forward strand.
AATGTCAGAAGTGAAGAAATCGGATGATGAGAGTTATAACCTCATCAGATTAATGCATTTTATTGGTTAATAATTTGAATGGGTGCTAACCGTAGGCATGGATGGAGGAAATCAGATCATTTGGGGGTGTGGCCTTGAATTAAACTGTCCAATACTTCTCGCTTTCTCTCTCTCTTGCTTCCTGCCTGCCATGAGCTGAGCAGCTCTATTCTACCATACCATTCTACCATGATGTTCTGCCTTACCTCGGGGCTAGAGCAATTGGAATAAGCTGACCATGGACTAAGTCTGCTGAAACCTTGAACTCAAAATAAACTTTTCTTCTCTAAATTGTTATTATCAGCTATTTTGGTCACAGAAAGGAAAAGCTGACTAACACATAGTTCTTTCCTTTTCCTCTTTCTTCAATACTGAAGCCACGGGCACTCTACCACTGAGTTACTTTCTCAACCCTTTTTACTTTCTATTTTGAGACAGGGTCTCCTAAGTTGCCCAGGCTGATCTGGAATATGCAATCCTCCTGCCCCAGACTCCAAGCAACTGGGATTACAGGCCCACCATGCCCAGTTCAGTCCCAGTTCATATAGCAGGCACTCAATACAATTTGAGAATATTCCTCCAATTTCATTCTCTAGGATAGACCAAAAACCTCTTGATGGGCAACTGTTTCCAAACTACAAAGGCTCCTATAAATCATTAAAAGAAAAATAAGAGGAAAAGGTGCAAAGGACCATTTTATGAGGAATAAAAAATATATAGCAAATATGTAAAGATGTTCAACCTCAGTGGGAAAATTGAAAAAGTTTTTGGCTCATATTGGTAAAGATGTATTTTATCAAACATTGTCAAGAGTAAAGGGAAACAGATGCTTTCATATACTACTTGTGTAAGTATAAATTGGTCAGGTTACTTTAGAGGGCTTTTGGCCAACATTTGATGGCATTCCATGTTTGAGGGGCCATTTCAAGAGTTGAATATGCATTAATGTCACATTAGTAGCTTGAAATCAGTCATGGTAGGAGAATTCACACAATGGAAATCTCCAAGTGCTACAAATCAGTACCTATCAACCCACTCCCATTTTTTTTTTAAAAGACTGATTATTAAACATTTATCTGCACTCCACACATAACCCATAACATGGCATGCTATAGTTTGGATCTCAACTGTCTCTCAAAGGCCCATGTATGTGTTAAAGAATTGGCCTCAAGCTTGGTGCTTTTGAGAGGAGATGTAACCTTGAAAAACTGGAGTCTAGTGGAAGAAAGTTAAATCATTGGGTATATGCCCTTGAAGGGAATTATAGGATCCAGATGTGTTAGTTAGCTTTCTTGTCACTGTAACAAAGTACCTGAGAAAGTTAACATATAAGGAGGAAAGATTTATTTTGGCTCATGGTTTCAGAGATTTCACCTCTCAACATCCTTTTGAGGGGAGTGCTGATAAATGTCAAACAATTAATCTTAAAAAAAAAAAAAGAAGGTGGGGTGTGTTGGTAAGTGCTGATTTGTAGCATTTGTAGATTTCCATTTTGCCTTTGGGCCTGTAGTGAGGCAGCATATTATGGTGGAAGACATGGTGGTAGAAATTGCTCATCTCATGACAGTCAGGAAGTGGGTAGAGAGAAAGAGGGAAAGGGAGTGAGAAGGAAAGAGAGGGAAAGAGAGGAGAGGGAAAGGGAGAGGGAGAAAGAGAGAATTTTATAAGGGATCAGTGTTCCAATATACCCTCCATGGGCATAGCCACAATTACCTAACCTCCTTCCACTAGGCCCTACCTCCTAAAGGTTCAACCTTCTCCCAGTAGTGACACAGGTTTGAGACCAAGCCAACAACGCAACCTTTGGGAGACATTCAAAATTCATACTAAAGCACCTGATATCTCTCTCTCTCTCTCTCTCTCCCTCTCCATTTTTCATACGCAGCCATCAGCCATGAGATGAACAACCTTCCTCTGCCATGAGGAACTATGCTGTCACAGACCCACCAATAGAGTCAATTGGTCGTGGACTGAAATCTCAAAAACCCGTGAGAGAAGTCTGTCCTTTTTATCAGTTGGTCATCTCAGGCATTTTGTTAATAGTAATGAAAATCTGCCGAACACAGCAATTCCTGGGTTCTAAGGTGTATGTAAACATACATACAGGGAGGCATGTGTAAGGATGTTCACTGTAATGTTGTTTGCAATGGAGAAAAGTTGAAGACAAACTAAAAACTCATTGTTTAGGGAACTCAAACAACCACAACGTGTTGTGGCACTTGAAATTAATGAAGTAAATTTATATTTAACAGTTGGAAAGAAAAACTTATCTATCACTGACTTGTCAGTGACCTAGGAATTAACTGACAACAGGCAAATGAACAGGAGAAAAATGTACATGCAAGGAGTACCTCAAAGAGAGTAATTTAGGAGTAAAGAAACATCAGCTTAATAAAAGCAGAGGAATTTAGGACTTCAAAGGGTGGAAGGTTTTGAATGAGGCTTATTTATACACTTTTTTTTTTTTTGGAATGTCCTTGTGCTCAAGGTTAGTAACTCCCTAACTGGAGCCCTTCCTGGGGAGGGGCTGGTTAGGGCAACAGATTCCAGTAAAACTCTGCTTTCACCAGATAAGAGAATTACAGATATTTTTTTCTATATCTTCTGTAGGTCAAATGTTTCTACTCTGAAGTATTTCCTAGGACAATTTGATGAGTAGTTGGTCTCTTTAATACTAATACATAAGTCTTAAGACATACTGTGGGGTGGGGGAGAATTTCCAAGACAATACATAATGACTATACTTATGTTATAGAAACACAGAAAACAATACTGTAAATGTGGACATACCTACAAGTAGGTAAACAAAAAAAAATCACAGAAAGAACCTGGAAGGTAACACAATCAAAATGACAGTAAAGGTTATTGCTGGAGAAGTAGAGAAATAAACTAGGATCAATGGTATTGGTCATGGGGACCTTTGTTTTAACTATAAGGTTTAAATGTTTCTCAAGTATGAGATTTACATGCATTATTTGTGTAGCTGAAATAAAATAAAATTCCTTGAAGACAGAACGTCCATAAGCTTCCACCCAAAAGGTCAAGAAAGCAGAGTTCTGTGCTCCTGGAAAAAAGCACCTTACTCCTGTGATATAATCCCTTCTTCTCTAGTGACCTAGGTCTCTTGAGGGGTCCTATACTTCTCCCCACAGGATAATCTGTAGGATATATGGCTAGATGAAGACTCTTAAAAGCCCCTGAAAAACACTAAAAAGATTATGGTTCTCCTCCCTCCTCCCTCCTCTACATTTGGAATTAAAAAGAAAAAAAATCGTTTCTACAAACTTCCGATTTTTCCTATTATGACTACAGTGATGCTTTTGATATTTGAAAAAAATTAATTTCTCAAAAAATTGTGACTTAATTGGAGGCTTGTGCTTAATTCTGACTTACTGGGTCATTTAGCATGTGGCAATATAATGAAGGGAAATGGCACCATCAACTTTTGGTCATTTCCCAAAGAGAAGGATAAAAGAATGGAAGGAAAAGGTAACAGTTTAATCACTATGAGCCTCCTCAAACCAGAACCTTAACAACCATGTACACAATTAATTGGGTAAACTGCCAGACAAAACTAGGTGTGGCACTTGAGCTACAAAGAATGGCACAGGCTGTTGTTACTGTAGTAACCACCTCTCTCCCAAGGCTTGCTCAAAGCAACAGGGACTTACTTGCTGGGTCTTGCCCCTCCAGCAGTGATTCTCGGGCTGGTTGCCCAAGGGTGCTTCAAGTTGATTCTCTCAGGGTTGGGTCCCCAGTGAGGAGATTTCTCCAGCTCTTCAGGGACCATCAGAATGAAATTCCCTTAGCTTTTTGCTCAACTGTTCTCCATGTGTGTAGGGAAAGGGAAGGATGCTGTTTGTTAAAATTTTGCATTAACATTCCCCGTTTATTAAAATTACTTTCATAATGATGAAAAGTCAGTTTTTCCAACCTGTCTCATTAAGGGAACTGGGTGGTCTTGAAAACTTACTAGATGCTCCTGGTCCCACATTATTCTGGTCATTTTTAAACTTCCTGATGTTGGGAGAAAATATTCTTCTCTGAATTCCTCCTAGACCATACTTATAGCAGTGGTTCTCTATCCAGCAAATGGATATATATATATTATATATATATACATATACATATATATATACATATACATATACATATATAATATAGCCATATAATATATATTATATATTATATATAGCCATATAATATATATGATTTAAATGCATCATACATTAACTTATGAAATGATTTGCTTTCTTCCAACTCAAAGGGAATCCCAGGAAAGGCATCTTCTTGGTCTATGCACACCATCTGCATGCAGAGGATTTGGAGTCTCATCTCTTGCCCCACCTGGCCAGGCAACAGGTCAGCCTGAGGGTCTGTGGATAGCCTGCCTTCTTGTGCCATTATTAGGCTAACATGGGTTGTGTTGTGGTTGAGATATGAGGTGTTCCTGAAAAGCTCACGTGCAAGATAATGCCAGAGGGTTTAGAGGTAAAATGATTGGGTTTTAGAGTCTTAACCTAATCAGTGCATTCATCCTCTGATAGGAATTAATTGGGTAGTAACTAGAGGTGTGGCTAGAGGAGTTGAGTACCTGGATGCATGCCTTTGGATTACATATTTTCTCCTTGTTGAGCCAAGTTCTCTGCTTCCTGGGTGCCATGTTCCCAGCTGCTTTCCTCTGCCACATTCTTCAACCATGATGTTCTACCTCACTTCATACTTCAAAGAATGGAGCTTGGTCATCTGTGGGCTGAGACTTCTAAAACTGTAAGCCCCAAAATAAACTTTTCCACCACCTCTAATTTGTTCTTGTTGGGTCTTTTAGTCACAGTAGCAACAACAACAACAAAACAAAAACAATAACAAAACAAAAAACCTGACTAGAATAGGTTGATGGGTAAATATAAATCCTGGGACGAAGTTAGTTTTGCACAGAGTAGCAGTCTTCATTCCTTTTAAGTCTTCCACAACTGAATTCTGCTTTGAAAGAAAGGTCAGGAAGAGATTTTATGTTTTTTTTTTTTTAAACCCTCATTTTCTCTGGCAATCTGCTTGGGGGATATGAATAAATCTTCTAGGTTAACAGGACATTGGTTCCTTTTTTGTATTCCACTCACTTTCCCTTCCCTGTACAGGATCTAAGCTCTAGTGACTCTATTTCAGGAGGCAGGGAAGAGGCCCCTGAAAGACATCACCTTCCTTCTGAGGCAAGTCAGAAAGGCCCCACAGCACTCTCATGGATACTACAGAAATTGCTTCATGTCTCAACTCCCCAGGGAGGCAGTGAGTCTTGGGATTTGTTTAGTTGCACAGTTCCACTTCTGTTAAGGGTCATAGGTTCTCTTATCCAGCTATGTTTGGCTTTGTTTGATTGTCTTCCATGGGAACACAACTGCCTTGCCTTCCTTTTCTGAGTTCTCAATTTATAAGAACTTGTCACCAAAAACCTGAGCCCTAGATAATGAGCTGGGTGTGATCCAGGTTTGTAAATATCAAGGGGAAAAAAAAGATCCCTTCCATGAAGAGGTGTGACCACATTCATTCTTGGACATATGTTCCCATCTCACCTCCAAATCCACATTGTTTTTACCTTCATTTATTTGGCTTCTCTACCCAACTTAGAATACTCCTCTGATTCTTTTCAAATTTGCCTGATTTTTAAAAGGTTTTGGTCTTTCCTAAAGTCCCCAGGTCCCTCTGCCCTTTCTCTTTGCTAAAACTCACAGCAATTGCAGTTTGCACCACTTATTTTAGCAAATGAGCTTTAATTGGCTCCTGACTTTTATTACTTGTAAATTGTTACTGGTTTCAGTTTCCTAAGGAGACAGTTCCTAACAGTAATGATAATAATAGCAGCAGCAACAAACATTTGTATGTGTTGACTCAATGCCAGGTAGTGCTCCAAAAGTGGAAACATTAACTTATTTTATTCCAAATATTCTATATTCTACCAAAGTAGGTACTATTGTATTATCATCTCTTTTTTTTTTTTTTTTTTTTGCGGTACTGGGGATTGAACCCAGGGCCTTGTGCTTGTGAGGTAAGCACTCTACCAACTGAGCTACATTCCCAGCCCCTCATCTCATTTTTTTACAAAGAAAAGGCACAGAACTGTTAAGGTGCCCAAGATTACATAATTAGTAAGTAAAAGAGCCAGGATTTTATCTGGATATTTTGCCCTTAAGTCTCTAAAAGATGTCTTTTAGATTGTCTCCTAAATCCCATTTACTCCACAGTACCTAATCCTGTGAATTAGATTTATCATCCCTATTTTCATATGAAAAAACTAAACTTATAAACCTGGTGCAGAACTGGGATTCAGATCTATGTTTGACTCTAATGCTATCTTTTTCCTCACCAAATATAATATTCAACTCAATCATCACATCTCTCTCTCTCTCTCTCTCTCTTTTTTTTTTTTTTTTTGTGGTACTGGGGATTAGAACTCAGTGCCTTGCTCATGCTAGGCAAGTGTTCTATCACTGAGCTACATTCCCAACTCTCATCACATCTCTTGATGCTCGTTCATCTCATGCACATTTGTAGAGAGACTTGGAGCACAACACAAGGTGAGTAGAGGGGACCCAAAAATGTATAATATGTGGCCCCTGCTCTTAAGGAGTTCACAGCCCTGTAAAGACAGATGTGAAGACAAGGAGGTCTACTAAATGTAGCTACTGAGATGGCAGCTGGGGAAGTTCAGCAAGCACAAAGACAAAGTTTAAGTCCTTGGAGGTATCTGGGACTGACGCATAGAGAAGTGGACTCAGAATTTACAATTTGTTATGCCTAACAAAGATCTTCACTATAGGAAGTATTTTCTAAATACAGTGAGCAAGGACATAGATGGTTTTGTAAGCATATTTTTTTTGAAAGGTCTAGCAAGCAGAACATAGAAATGAAAGACAGTAGCCCTGAAATTTCTTCCTGACCATGCCACTGTACAAGTCCTCTGCCCTTTTCTACCCAGATGTTTTCTTATGATTGACAAGATTCCAAAATAGCTTCCACCAGAACCTACAAACCAGTCATTCTAAGATCTATACCAATTCTTAGCCATGTTTCTAAAAATAGAATAAAATCATATATGATCCCCAAATTTCTATTTCTTTAATAAAAAAACCATAATAACATTAAAGGAAAGAGATTTTTAAAAATATTTCATCCTAAAATTCTTTTCTCATTGTAGAGGTCTTTCACCTCTTTTGTGAGATTGATTCCCAAGTATTTTATTTTTTTCGATGCTATTGTGAATGGGGTAGTTTTCCTAATTTCTCTTTCTGAAGATTCATCACTTATGTATAAAAATGCATTGGATTTATGAGCATTGATCTTGTAACCTGCTACTTTACTGAATTCACTTATGAGTTCTAAAAGTTTTCTGGTGGAATTTCCAGGTTCCTCTAAATATATAATCATGTCATCAGCGAACAGGGATAGTTTGAGTTCTTCTTTTCCTATTCGTATCCCTTTAATTTCTTTGGTTTGTCTGATTGCTCTGGCTAGAGTCTCAAGGACGATGTTGAATAGAAGCGGTGAAAGAGGGCATCCCTGCCTTGTTCCAGTTTTTAGGGGGAACGCTTTCAGTTTTTCACCATTTAGAATGATATTAGCCATGGGCTTAGCGTAGATTGCCTTTATAATGTTTAGGAATGTTCCCACTACCCCAATTTTTTCTAGTGTTTTGAGCATGAAGGGATGCTGTATTTTATCAAATGCTTTTTCTGCATCTATTGAAATAATCATGTGATTCTTAACTTTAAGTCTGTTGATATGGTGAATGACATTTATTGATTTCCTAATGTTGAACCAACCTTGCATCCCTGGGATAAAACCCACTTGATCGTGGTGCACTATCTTTTTAATATATATTTGTATGCAATTTGCTAAAATTTTGTTGAGAATTTTTGCATCGATATTCATTAAGGATATTGGTCTGAAATTTTCTTTCCTCGATGTGTCTCTGTCTGGTTTAGAACTACAGAACACTAAAGAAAGAAATTCAAGAAAACCTTAGAAGATGGAAAGATCTCCCATGTTCCTGGATAGGCAGAATTAATATCATCAAAATGGCTATACTACCTAAAGTGCTATACAGATTCAATGCAATTCCAATTAAAATCCCAATGATGTACCTTGCAGAAATAGAGCAAGCAATTATGAAATTCATCTGGAAGAATAAAAAACCTAGAATAGCTAAAGCAATCCTCAGTAGCAAGAGCGAAGCAGGGGGTATTGCAATACCAGATCTTCAACTCTACTACAAAGCAATAGTAACAAAAATGGCATGGTATTGGTACCAAAATAGACAGGTAGATCAATGGTACAGAATAGAGGACATGGACACAAACCCAAATAAATACAATTTTCTCATACTAGACAAAGGGGCCAAAAATATGCAATGGAGAAAAGATAGCCTCTTCAACAAATGGTGCTGGGAAAACTGGAAAACAATATGCAATAGAATGAAATTAAACCCCTATCTCTCACCCTACACAAAACTCAACTCAAAATGGATCAAGGACCTCGGAATCAGACCAGAGACCCTGCATCTTATAGAAGAAAAAGTAGGTCCAAATCTTCAACTTGTTGGCTCAGGATCAGATTTCCTTAACAGGACTCCCATAGCACAAGAAATAAAAGCAAGAATCAACAACTGGGATAGATTCAAACTTAAAAGCTTTCTCTCAGCAAAGGAAACTATCAGAAATGTGAAGAGAGAGCCTACAGAGTGGGAGAATATCTTTGCCAACCATACCTCAGATAGAGCGCTAATTTCCAGAATCTATAAAGAACTCAAAAAACTCTACACGAAGAATACAAATAATCCAATCAACAAATGGGCTAAGGAAATGAACAGACACTTCACAGAAGAAGATGTACAAGTAATCAACAGATATATGAAAAAATGTTCAACATCCCTAGTAATAAGGGAAATGCAAATCAAAACTACCCTAAGATTTCATCTCACCCCAATTAGAATGGCGATTATCAAGAATACAAGCAACAATAGGTGTTGGCGAGGATGTGGTGAAAAAGGAACACTCATACATTGCTGGTGGGGTTGCAAATTAGTGCAGCCACTCTGGAAAGCAGTGTGGAGATTCCTCAGAAAGCTTGGAATGGAAACACCATTTGACCCAGCTATCCCACTCCTTGGCCTATACCCAAAGGACTTAAAATCAGCATACTACAGAGATACAGCCACATCAATGTTCATTGCTGCTCAATTCACCATAGCCAGATTGTGGAACCAACCTAGATGCCCTTCAGTTGATGAATGGATAAGAAACTGTGGCATATTTATACAATGGAATATTACTCCGCAATGAAGAATAATAAAATTATGGCATTTGTAGGCAAATGGTCGAAATTGGAGAATATCATGCTAAGTGAGATAAGCCAATCTCAAAAAACTAAAGGACGAATGATCTCGCTGATAAGCGGATGAGGACATATAATGGGGGGTGGGAGGGGCTAGCATTAGGTTTAGGGTTAGGTTTAGAGTTAGGCTAAGGAGAGCGGCAAGAATGAAGGAAAGAAGGACTGTGTAGAGGGAAAAGAGGGGTGGGAGGGGTGGGGGGAGGGGAAAAATAAAATAAACATCATTACCCTATGTAAATGTAAAAAAATAAAAAAATTAAAAAAAAAGAAAATACAAATGGACGTTAAGATTTGATCATCAGTCTAATTGATGATCCAGAAAATGCAGATTGTAAAAAAATAAAAATAAAAATAAAATAAATAAATAAAATTCTTTTCTCTTCTTCCACTTGAGCAATCAAATTTTTCCCCCCTTTTCCTCTTCCCCACTTGCATCCTGTGAATCAACAGATTGAACACCTCACACCAGCCGGAAACCAAAATCAATCAAGAGTAGGTGAAAGAGGAAAAAAAGGCCTAATTATACATCTTAGTGAATAAATGATACAAATATGCATATTTTGCTATCTGCTTATGTACAGCTTTAGTATTTTATTCTGATAATTTATGCACTGAACTTTTAAGTTCTGTTAACTGGCACCCTTATCTGAGAGGAAGCAGTTCTAAGCAGATTCCTTTACAATAAAGGCTAGCTCAATGTGGCATACAGTTGTGATGTTATACAAGACAACTGTGGTCCTCTCCATGTAAGGGCCAATTGACCACACTTAGATAAAATTGGAGGTTAAAAACTATCCACTCTACAACTAGAGTTAAACATAAGCTAATCATATTCTATTTAGGTTTTCCCTTCTAAAATATCCCAACATCTTGTCTGTAGAGGTGGAAAGCTAAGAATTGGAAGATAGCAGATGTCCCACAAAGGGGTGCAGCATGCTGTTCTCTTAAAAAGTATTCCAATCATTTCTCAGCTGACCCTAGGATTCTTTCTATATCCTTGTTTCTTTCACTGGTCTAGGTACATACTGTTCACCTCAGGAGACAATTATTTTCTAACATCTGTTTAACATTTATTTTCCTTTAATTTCTATTTATATTCTGTTTTCCAAATTTTCACCCAGGTCTATAAAAAGAACTTCAACAATTAATAGCTCCACATGATGCTAGCTATTTAAGATTTTAGATACTCAGTGTCATCCTTTGTTTTTCACTGCCTTCTTGCATTTGTGGGAAAACAGTTGAATAAGGTTTTTTAAATGCTGTAATTCTTTTTGAATCATCATTAAAATAAGACTGGGGAAAGAGAGATTACATAAAGGAAAGAAGAGGCCACACTAGTGGAATTCAGGTCTCCACTGATAAAGCTGATAAATCAGAACCAGAGCTTCCAAGAAAGCCAGACCTGAGAACAAGGCCGAACCCTGCTTACTATCAACATGAAACTATCAAAGTCTGTACTTTCTGACCAGATTTTGACTTGGCTGGATTGCTTCTAACAGACTGAAGTTAGAGTGCTTATTGCTGAAGTAATTCAAGAAGTCCTGATTCAGACTGAGAATTATTTTTGTCTTTTGTTTCCTGAACTTGAAGCAGTTTAAATCTAGGATCACTAAAGTAGAAAACCTAGTGGAGTCTCTGGAATATTTATGCTAGTTTTCTTCCTATGTGCTTTCTTCATGCTTGCATTGTAAATGTCTCTTACAAAAATTACAAAAACAACTTAGTTTCAGAAAATATAAAAAATATTCAATCAGGTGAGGAGTGATTTATTCTCATACTTTCTAAGATCAAATACAAATTTATATAACCTTTCTGAAGAGCAATTTGGCAGTGTTTATCAAAATCTTAAAAACCATGTATTCTACTTCTAGGAATTTATTCATGGAAAGTAAACTCTTTTCCTGGTTCTCTCTTTACATTAGGTTGATGGGTCATTTAACTGTTTTTGTTTATTTCTAAATTTTTATAGTAGACTATAATAAACATATACTCCTTTGACAATAAAAAAAAATCAATAAATATAAAACACCCTATTCAAAACCACTTTCATTCAAAAGTGGTTAGTATTAAGTGTGGGAACCATCTTCAGCATTTTTTAAAGTTATTTTGGAAAACAGTACACATTAATGGAAGTTTTTCTCACAACCTAAGGACTAGGGATTTAAGAAACAAAAAAACTCATGCCCACTTTTGTGACCATTACTTTCATGGGATAATAAGCAGACTCAAACCACACTAATGAGTGGCCCATGGGCCATTCCTTCATGCTTCCACAAACTTGCATGGGCTCTGTAAGTCAATACTAATGTGGTAGCTATAGTTCTTCCTTCTAAGACTATCTGAAATTCTATTATCTGATGATATTCTTTTCCTCCATTTTACAGCAGGAGACATTATCTAAATTCTCCTTATTAATGGTGGTAGCCTGGGGAACAGAAAGCAGTGTTAATAGTTTATTTATTTATTTATTTTGCCAAACCACATGCCTTTTCTGAATCTACTTAAAGTACTGTTTCAAAATGTTTTCTGAGGGGTCCATAGGGGCTACATTTAAAACCTCTGGTCAATGTTTGCTAACTGCTGGGATGGTTTTAATCAGGGAAGAGGCCAATATTTTCAGTTTGAGTGTTGGAAGAGCTCCTAAAATATCTCTAAATTATTTAAGAGAAGCTCCTTAATAGAAGAGGACTTATGCCTATCCTAGAATAAACTCATTAGAACTGACATACAACAAAAGACAAAGAGAATCACATTTTTTGAACATGTTATATCCCCAAATCAAGTGAAGTTTCTAAATATCATCAGTATTAAATGACGAGGCTGTTCAAAAAAGGACTATAGCCTCAATGTGCTGGTTGACAGTTTCCCTCTATTGAAATATTCTTGAAGTTTGATAACTTACTATGGTTTAGATGTTAAATATCCCCCTAAGCCATTTGTTGAAGGCTTAATTGCCAACCCTTGGTGCGATAGGGAGGCAGTGGAATCTTCAGGAGGTGGGACCTAGTGGAAGGAAGTTAAATCATGGGGTATGTGCCCTTGAAGAGGATACTGGGGCCCTTGTTCTATTCAACTTCTTTGGTTCCTGGCCATCATGAGGTGAGCAGCTTTGTTCTAACATGTCTCCTCACCATGATGTTCCCCCTCACCACAGGGACAAAAACAATGGTTCGGGAGATCCAAGATGGCAGACCAGAGGGAGGCTGCGTTCCTTGTCGCTCCATAACTCCAGTTTCAAGCAGAGGATATCTGTTTCTTGGTTCACCTCCCGATCGTCCGACAACAGTCAGCAAACTGATCGCTGACCACCAGTGGAAAACCAGTTACCTGCTGTTGCCTGGAAGTTCACTGTTATAGTACCTACAGGTTTGATTACATGTGGCTGCCGCCATTTTGAGACAACAGCCAGGCCCCAGAGGACCCCTGGCCGGACTGACTGAGCCCCTTCTCCAGGATCCCTCAGCCCGACCGAGCACTCCCTGCCTCCGGGGCCCTCACATCGACTGACTGCTCCCTGCCACCAGGACCCCCAGACCAACTGACTGTGTCCTATCACCAGGATCCTAGACCAACTGCACCTGGCCTCCAGGATCCTGCAACCACACCAAACACACCCAAGTTCCAGGACCCCTGCCTGACCAACTGCACCCCGCCTCCAGGACATCCAGCCGACCAAGTCCACATCCCTAGCTGCAGCTCCCCATTTGCCAACACATTTCAAAGCCAGAGCGGCCATCTTGGATAATCCTGGAAGCCAGAACTCCAATCTTTAGGTGGAGCAAATCCCATCCTGAGACGCCTGCTGGAGCTTTGAAGCTCATTGTCACGTACCTCTCATGCATCAGGCTACTGAAGACTGGGAGTTTCATTACTATATGACTGTTATACTGTAGATTTTCTTTTTTCTCCTTATTGAAAAAATTTAAGTTTTTATTTCTTCACTTTTCTTGCTCTCTTTTCCTTTTGTTTACCTGTTCCCTCAGAGTCTCTTTCTCCCTTTTTTGCATGCTAACATCCAATTTCTTTTGATTACACTCTCACCCTTTCTATTATCTAGAACTTCTGTATATTCTTTTCTTATCCCATTAACAGCCACATTCTACATCCCTCTGCATCCTCTTTGTCCTCCATTTGAAACTGCAGACCTTATTGCAAATCTGTTTGTTTTACTGAAGACAATATTTGAAATCATTCTGTTTATTATGACAATTTTGTTATTGTCCTCATAGGGGCTATTTGGTCTAGGATTGCATAGTGTCTGAATTGGGCACTGCTAATATTGATCTCCCCTTAAAGAAAGGGTTTTGGAAACCTGTAGGGCCACTATAAGCCTATAGGGGGAAATCTGCAATACCCCAGATCTGCACTGCTAGAGGGGAAGATACATGAGCAACATGAAAAAACAAGGGAAGAAAATGATCCAAACAAATCTAGATTCTATATTAATAGAATCCAATGACAGTATGTTAGAAGAAATGTCAGAAAAGGACTTCAGATTACACATGATTAAGATGATTCGCAAAGCAAAGGATGAGATAAGAGAGCAAATGCAGGCAATGAATGATAATACCAATAAGCTGAAAGAGCACCTGCAGGAAGCAAAAGATCATTTCAACAAAGAGATAGAGATTCTCAAAAAAAATCAAACGGAAATCCTTGAAATGAAGGAAACAATAAACCAAATAAAAAACTCAATGGAAAGCATCAGCAAAAGACTAGACCACTTGAAGACAGAACTTCAGACAATGAAGACAAAATATTTAATCTTGAAAATAAAGTTGCCCAAAGAGAGAAGATGGTAAGAAATCATGAACAGAATATCCAAGAACTATGGGACATTGTGAAAAGACCAAATTTAAGAATTATTGGGATTGAGGAAGGCACAGAGATACAAACCAAAGGAATGGACAACCTATTCAACGAAATAATATCAGAAAATTTCCCAAACCTGAAAAATGAAATGGAAAATCAAATACAAGAGGCTTACAGAACACCAAATACACAAAATCACGACAGGTCCACACCAAGGCACATTATAATGAAAATGCCTAACATTCAAAATAAAGATAGGATTTTGAAGGCCGCGAGAGAAAAGCATCAGATTACATATGGGGGGGGCCAATATGGATAGCAGTCGACTTCTCAACCCAGACTCTAAAAGCTAGAAGGGCCTGGAACAACATATTTCGAGCTCTGAAGGAACATGGTTGCCAACCAAGAATCCTATACCCAGCAAACTAACCTTCAGATTTGAAGATGAAATAAAATCCTTCCATGATAAACAAAAGTTAAAAGAATTTACAAACAGAAAGCCTGCGCTACAGAACGTTCTCAACAAAATATTCCATGAGGAGGAAATGAAAAACAATGTAGGTCAGCAAAGGGAGGAACCACCTTAGAGAAAAACCACTCAAAGGAGAAACCAAGCCAACTTAAAAATGAAAAATAAGCCAAATGACTCGGATTACAAATCTTATCTCAGTAATAACCCTGAACGTTAATGGCCTAAACTCATCAATCAAAAGACATAGACTGGCAGAATGGATTAAAAAGAAAGACCCAACAATATGCTGCCTGCAAGAGACTCAAATCATGGAAAAGGACATCCACAGACTAAAGGTGAAAGGATGGGAAAAAACCTACCACGCACATGGACTCAGTAAAAAAGCGTGGGTTTCCATCCTTATATCAGATAAAGTGGACTTCAAGCCAAAGTTAGTCAGAAGAGATAAAAAAGGACATTTCATACTGCTTAAGGGAACCATAAATCAGGAAGACATAACGATAGTAAATATTTATGCCCCAAACAATGGTGCATCCCTGTACATCAAATAAATCCTTCTCAGTTTCAGGAATCACAGAGACCACAACACAATAATTCTGGGTGACTTTAACGCACTGTCACCATTAGATAGATCTTCCAAACAAAAACCAAACAAAGAAACTATAGAACTCAATAACACAATCAATAACCTAGACTTAATAGACATATATAGAATATTCCATCCATCACCGAGTGGATTCACTTTCTTCTCAGCAGCACATGGAACCTTCTCGAAAATAGACCATATGTTATGCCACAAAGCAGCCCTTAGGAAATGCAAAAAAATAGAGATACTGCCTCGTGTTCTATCAGATCATAATGGACTGAGAGTAGAAATCAATGACAAAATAAAAACCAGAAATTACTCCAACACGTGGAGACTAAGTAATATGCTATTGAATGAAACATGGATAACAGAAAACATCAGGGAGGAGATAAAAAAATTTTTAGAGGTCAATGAGAATGACAATACAACATATCAAAATCTCTGGGACACTATGAAAGCAGTACTAAGAGGAAAATTCATTGCATGGAGTGCATTCCAGAAAAGAATGAAAAGTCAAGAACTAAATGACCTAACATTACAGCCCAAAGCCCTAGAAAAAGAAGAACAGAAGAACAGCAAAAGTAGAAGTCAGGAAATAATTAAAATCAGAGCTGAAATCAATGAAATTGAAACAAAAGAAATAATTCAAAAAACTGACAAAACAAAAAGTTGGTTCTTTGGGAAAGTAAACAAAATAGACAAACCCTTAGCCACACTAACAAAGAGAAGGAGAGAGAAAACTCAAATTACTAAAATTCATGATGAAAAAGGAAATATCACAACAGACACCACTGAGATACACAACATAATGAGAAGCTACTTTGAAAATCTGTATTCCAACAAAATAGAAACTACCGAAGACATTAACAAATTTCTAGAGACATATGCTCCTCCCAAACTGAATCAGGAGGACATACACAATTTAAACAGATCAATATCAAGCAGTGAAAGAGAAGAAGCCATTAAACCTACCATCCAAGAAAAGCCCAGGACCAGATTCTCAGTCGAGTTCTACAAGACCTTCAAAGAAGAACTCATTCCAATAATTCTCAAAGTATTCCAGGAAATAGAAAAGGAGGTACCCTACCGAACTCATTCTATGAAGTTAATATCACCCTCATACCCAAACCAGGAAAGGACACATCAAGGAAAAAAAATTTTAGACCAATATCCTTGATGAATATAGATGCAAAGATCCTTAACAAAATATTGGCAAACCGTATCCAAAAACATATTAAGAAAATTGTGCACCACGATCAAGTGGGGTTCATCCCTGGAATGCAAGGATGGTTTAACACCTGTAAATCAATAAATGTAATCCATCATGTCAATAGACTTAAGGATAAGAATCATATGGTTATTTCAATTGACGCAGAAAAAGCGTTCGACAAAATACAACACCCCTTCATGCTCAAAACACTAGAAAAAATAGGGATAGTAGGAACATACCTGAACATTGTAAAGGCTATTTATGCTAAGCCCATGGCCAACATCATTCTTAATGGAGAAAAACTGAAACCATTCCCTTTAAAAACAAGACAGGAATGTCCTCTTTCACCACTTCTATTCAACACTGTCCTCGAAACTCTAGCCAGAGCAATTAGGCAGACCAAAGAAATTAAAGGGATACAAATAGGAAAAGAAGAACTTAAGCTGTCACTATTTGCTGATGACATGATTCTATATTTAGAGGATCCAAAGAACTCCTCCAGAAAATTTCTAGACCTCATCAATGAATTCAGCAAAATAGCAAGCTATAAAATCAACACGCATAAATCTAAAGCATTTTTATACGCAAGCGATGAAACAGCTGAAAGGGAAATGAGGAAAACAACTCCACTTGCAATAGCCTCAAAAAAAAAAATAAAATAAAATACTTGGGAATCAATCTAACCAAAGAGGTAAAAGATCTCTACAATGAAAACTTCAAAACATTGAAGAAAGAAATTGAGGAAGACCTTAGAAGATGGAAAGATCTCCCATGTTCTTGGATAGGCAGAATTAATATTGTCAAAATGGCCATACTACCAAAAGTGCTATACAGATTCAATGCAATTCCAACTAAAATCCCAATGACATACCTTACAGAAATAGAGCAAGCAATCATGAATTTCATCTGGAAGAATAAGAAACCCAGAATAGCTAAAGCAATCCTTAGCAGAAAGAGCGAAGCAGGTGGTATTGCAATACCAGATCTTCAACTCTACTACAAAGTAATAGTAACAAAAATGGCATGGTATTGGCACCAAAATAGACAGGAAGATCAATGGTACAGAATAGAGGACACGGACACAAACCCAAATAAATACAATTTCCTCATACTAGACAAAGGGGCCAAAAATAAGCAATGGAGAAAAGATAGCCTCTTCAACAAATGGTGCTGGGAAAACTGGAAATCCATATGCAACAGAATGAAACTAAACCCCTATCTCTCACCCTGCACAAAAATCAACTCACAATGGATCAAGAACCTTGAAATCAGACCAGAGACCCTGCATCTTACAGAAGAAAAAGTATGTCCAAATCTTCACCTTGTTGGCTTAGTATCAGACTTCCTTAACAGGACTCCCATAGCACAAGAAATAAATGCAGGAATCAATAACTGGGATAGATTCAAACTAAATAGCTTTCTCTCAGCAAAGGAAACTATCAGTAATGTGAAGAGAGAGCCTACAGAGTGGGAGAATATC
This sequence comes from Sciurus carolinensis, assembly GCF_902686445.1. Taxonomy (NCBI): domain Eukaryota; kingdom Metazoa; phylum Chordata; class Mammalia; order Rodentia; family Sciuridae; genus Sciurus; species Sciurus carolinensis. The sequence continues at coordinate 41,802,058 of NC_062225.1, forward strand.
TTTGCCACTCATACTTCAGATAGAGCACTAATTTCCAGAATCTATAAAGAACTCAAAAAATTCTACACCAAGAATACAAATAACCCAATCAACAAATAGGCTAAGAATATGAACAGACACTTCCAGAAGAAGATCTACAAGCAATCAACAAACATATGAAAAAATGTTCAACATCTTTAGTAATAAGAGAAATGCAAAGCAAAACTACACTAAGATTCCATCTCACCCCAATTAGAATGGCGATTATCAAGAATACAAGCAACGTGTTGGAGAGGATGTGGAGGAAAAGGTACACTCATACATTGCTGGTGGTGATGCAAATTAGTGCAGCCACTCTGGAAAGCAGTGTGGAGATTCCTTAGAAAACTTGGAATGGAACCACCATTGGACCCAGCTATCCCACTCCTCAGCCTATACTCAAAGGACTTAAAGTCAGCATACTACAGAGATACAGCCACATCAATGTTCATAGCTGCTCAAATCACAATAGCCAGTCTGTGGAATCAACCTAGATGTCTTTCAATTGATGAATGGATAAAGAAACTGTGGTATATATATACAATGGAATATTACTCAGCTATAAAGAATAATAAAATTATGGCATTTGCAGGCAAATGGATGAAATTGGAGAATAATGCTAAGTGAGATAAGCCAATCTCAAAAAAACCAAAGAACGAATGATCTCGCTGATAAGCGGATGATGACACATAATAGGGGGTGGGAGGGGGGCAAGAATGGAGGAAGGAGGGACTGTACAGAGGGAAAAGAGGGGTGGGAGGGGTGGGGGGGAGGAAAAAATAACAGAATGAATCAAAGATCATTATCTTATGTAAATGTATGAATATGCAAATGGTATGCTATTACTCCATGTACAAACAGAAACAACATGTATCCCATTTGTTTACAATAAAAATAAATTAAAATAAAAAAAAAAAACAATGGTTCGAAGCAACCATGGACCTTTGAAATCATGAGCCAAAACAAGTTTTTCCTCCTTTTGATTATCTTAGGTATTTCTGTCTCAGAGATGGAAAGTTGACTAACATCCTTTTCCACTAGTACCTACTTTTTATTATACTCATTTTTCTTGAAGACATGTTCTGGAAGAGCCTTCATTTGATAACTCAAATAAAATTTTCTGAGGTAAAAGACTTCATATCACCTCAGCAGACATTTTCCCCTCCTCATAATCCCAACTTGAGTCAAGAAAAGGGAGGGAGTTTCTTTGTTTGGAGGCCAGTTTAGTTTTAGGCTCCACAAGTCTCAGTAGCTAAGATCAAACAAAATCCTCCCAAATTTAGGCAGAACTAATTCAATTATCTGCAATCAGTTTGAGAAGACTCTTAATAGGGTCAGGTAAATCTCTTCTGCTCCAGGTAGTTTCCTCTAGGCCTTAGCTTAGGATATATGACATTTTGATGAACACTGTATTTTTAAGACTAAAATGTTTTCTTCCTCCTTTACTAATTCTTGCATGATTTATCATATATAAATTACTAAAATCTTTCTAAGGAATAACCAAAGGAAGGAATACCAAAGCTGACCCCTCATACCCCAATCCTCGTTCTAAATCTCTGAGGATAAGGCCCTAAAAGGCTGTGTGTGTGTGTGTGTGTGTGTGTATGTGTGTGTGTGTGTTGGCAGTGGTGCTGAGGATCAAACATGAGGCTTCACACATGATAAACAAGGGTTCTTCCACTGAGCTACATCCCTAGTGTCCCCACCTTTAAAATTGTTTAATCTAAATGCTTTCAAAAATACCCCTTATGGTTTTTCTACATGCTAAACTACAAGAACCTTTACATTAGAACAACTGTAAGAGTAAATGAAAGGGAGAGGGAAGAAATCTTAGGAAGCAGAAGCAGAAGCAGGCAAGATTTGACTTTTGAGAATTTAATACCAATGGGGAAACAAAATTTTAAAAAGGTCAGTAGGGAAGGATTGTGAACATTGTTTCAACAATTTGAAGTCTTTCCTACATCATCTTCAGTTAGGCTGGTTGCATCAGTGTGCTGATAGTTTCTTCTACCTCTGAGAGTTTCTTCAAGATTTGGTTGACCTTGACCTCATCAAATTCCAAACAGAGAAATTCAGATTCCTGTAAAACATAAAAGGATGTTTTAGAGGGGATCCCTAAGATAGCTAAGGTTTTTCATTTAGCAAGCTCCAGAGACCCAACCCAGCAAGTCCACCAGTTCAGGCCTTAATACCTAAGTGATATATTATTCCAAAAAGCAAATCCCTGTTATACTCTAAATGAAATTGCTTATATGATGGTGTTTCATAAAATGTAAAGAGGTATACAGATCTCAGGTACTCTCATTATGAGGAATATAAAAAAATTCTTCCCATTCGTCATCTCATTTCATCCTATAATAATTTTTAAGTACTCAAATATTGCTATTTTATAGACAAGAATTCTAGGGTACAGAAAAGTTAAACTGTATCAAAAAAATTAGAAAAACGGCAGAGTGAGATTATGAATTCCCAGTATTGGCTGACTCCAAAGTCCATACTATCTCCACAGCACCCTGTAGAATAACAATGAAAGGAGGATTTTGATTTGCTGAGTTAGTTTGGGTTAACTCAGATTTAGTGGTTAATCTAGAAATTGTGACAAATTCCTTGGGAAACATTAGTCAGACAATTAAAATACCCAGATCTTGAAACAGCAACAAATATTTCTGGGGTCTTTCCACTTGTAAGATTGCCTTCTAAGGTTGCCCAAATAAATTCCCTTCAATTAATGTTAAGCTTACTATATCAATCCTAGATTAGGTAGGTCTCCCAAGTGTGGCAGAAGAAATTTCAAATATACTGGACAAATCCTAGGTATGCAATGTCTTGAGAGAAAGGAGAAAATTATATGTATCCAAGAGTGACAATATTCAAGATCCTTAAGAAAAATAAACCAGTAATTTTATAGTAGTACAAATCCATAGAGATCATATAATCCAATTGTTTTATTTTGTAGCTAATGAAATTAACATACCAAGTAAGTTAAATAACACCTAAATTCCCTCTGTGTGTTAAGGTAGAGTCACCAGTTAATGCTCTCTTCTCTACATTTTCCTCTCTAAATACTAAAGGGGATCAGAATATCACCCCAAAATATGTCACTTTGGAATATGGATTATTTTGAACTGAGGTCAACCAAGAATCAAAAAGTGGAAAAAGTCTTCTTGAAGTTTCCTTTATTTGAATAAAAAAGCAGAAACTTCTGAGAAATGAGGACTGCCTTATATAAGTCCCTCCTTTGGTAGAGTCTTAGGGAGATGAAGAAGATGGAAAGTTGGAACCAAGATGAATCTGCACAAACAGGATTATTAGCTGGGTCTGGGGGTGAACTCCCATAATCCTAGCTACTCAGGAGATAAGGCAGAAGAAACAAAGTTCAAGGTCAGCCTGGGTAACTTAGAGTACTCTGACTAAAAAGAAAAGAGGACTGAGAATATAGCTCAGTGGCAGAGAACTTGCCTAGCATGTGCGAGGCCCTGGGTTCAATTTCCAGTACTGCAAACAACAACAAACAAGCTTACTAAAAACCCCTTATCTATCATTAGTTCCCCCATATAGTTATCTTCCCACAATTTACCACCACTAGTCACTTCATAATTTATCACCCTTTTATTAAGATGGTATATCAGATTTCAAGACTAACTGCCTATTTGTGTTTTCAGTTTTGTTCTTTTTTCCTGTAAAGTCCTTGTGCACCTAATATTGAAAATATCAACATTAGTAAAATTTGGTAACTTTTCCTCCTGTTAATCTTTTCTCAGTTTAATTTATAGGTTTCATTCCTAAAACCAGAAAGGTAGAGGAAAAGCTTCCCTCCTACGGCACTTCCCACTCCCATCCCCAAAGGTGCAGGTAAAACAAAGGCCAACAAATCTCTTCAGAAACTAAATCCTTAATGCTTTAAACTCATTTCCTACCAGGATCTGAGAGTATAATTATTATTAGTCTGTAGAATAACTAAAGGTGGCTATTAAGCAGATATTTGGTTCTTTTCATCTACATACTACATAACCTCTTTATGTATAACTTCCATTTATATGATCTTTCTAGGTCCTATAAGCTATTTATATGATCTTATCCTATAAGATCCTATAAGGATCCTTATCCTATTAGGTCCTATAAGCTATACTTGCAAGACAATACTATGGTGTTAAAATAATAAAATTAGAAAATAAAAAAGACATGACATTAAATGCTTAATTGGAACAAATTAGAACAAATCAACTAAACAAAAATTCTATAATTTTCCATTATTTCTCACTTAAAATTTCATGAAACTGTATCAATTTATTGATCTCGTTTAATGATATAATGCAAATTTGGCAAGTTCTAATGTGTTGTGTTTTCTTTTAAAAATGATAAAACTGGTGAAGTAGGCCAGCAATTTCATTTCAAAGCATCTCTGAGCTTGCCAAGTAGACAACATGAGCAAAGCTCACCCTCCTAAACTGAAGAAAATTTATGGAGAAGTTACTGAAATTAAATGGTGGCAGACATGTCCAAGGAATATTGCAGGGATTTGACCCCATTATGAATCTTGTGATAGATGAAAGTGTGGAGATGGCAACTAGTGGGCAACAGAACAATATTGGAATAATGGAAACACAAGGAAATAGTATCATGTTAGAAGCCTTGGAACGAAGAGAAATTCATGTCTCCTCTCCAAAGAGTCTGTTTAAGTCTGACATAAAAATCAGGTCATATACATTTCCATATTAAACTTTTTTGTTAAATAAACTTTTAATTGTAAAAAAAAAAAAAATGATAAAATTAGGGGAAAAAGGGTGCCAGTAGGAAAGGGTACCTTAGGGTCCAGATAACAAGTACTAATTAAAGAGGTTCATGTAAAAAGCTGGCCAGGTTTTATAAGGCTTATATGCAAAATTTTTCTTTTGATTTCACCTGTTGTTACAAAGAGACTACTTACTGAGCACAAACTCTGGCCATAAAGCCTGTCATTTGGCCTGGCCTTTCATAAATTTAAATAACCCTCTGACTTACAGCTATGCAATCCTGTATATTCTGTGTTTAACAACTGGGAAGAGAGAAAGAGCATGGAGGTAGCGGTTAAATTGGCACTGGGGTTCTTGAGATACAATTTTCTAACAAGTGAGATATCCGGTAGCTCTGAAATTGTCCACCAGAGAAATTCAGAACATCTTGAGAAGTAAACTTGTGTTCTCCACTCATTCCCACACTTAATGTGGCATTCTCAGAATCATCATTGATACTGCTCCTTAACTCCTTCAGGATTCCTTGAATCTCAGAAATAGCTTCTCTGCAGCAAGACATCCAAGTTCCTAAGGAATCATTTATTCAAAATTAAAATTTTATAGTTCCCTGAAAACTGTGATTATTCTCCATTGGTCCTATCACATCCATTCTCTACCATTCTCTGCCTGCCTTGAGGCTGTTCTCTGAAGGCACTGTCACTCTTTCATTCTCTAGCTGACAGCTGGGTTTAGGCAAGAAGAGAGGTCATAAACTTTATTCCCTAACCCCCAACTCCTCTTCCTCTGCCATTTTCAACACTGTTTACGTGGATATTATTTCTTCTTTTCCTACCTTATTTATTGACCTCAAGTACTCTTTTTGTTTCACACAGAGCAGAGTCTCTTCAAATACATAATTACCAAATACAAAGTCAAAAGATGAGGAGAACAAATTTATCATGCCTAAATTCATAAGCCTTTTTAAGTGATAACACAATGATCCAGAACCAATACAATAGCTGTACCCCCTTTCATGGGGGATATGTACAAGATCCTGTCCCAGTGGATACATAAAATCATAGATGGTACTAAAACCTAAATACACCATGCTTTTTTCCTATACATACACATGCTAACTTACTGCCTTTTACATCTTAATGAAGCACTTATCTTGCATGGTGGCTGTAACTTTTCCAATATGAGGTGTGACAATAAAACTAGCATGAATTTCTTTTTTTTTTTTTAATTTAGCTTTTAATTTTTTACAGACTGCATTTTGATTCATTGTACACAAATGGGGTATATAATTTCATTTCTATGGTTGTACACAATGTAGATTCATACCATTCATGTAATCATACATGTACATAGGGTAATGATGTCTGTCTCATTCCACCATTTTTCATACCCCCCTCCCTCTCATTTCCTTCTACATATTCTAAAGTTCCCCCATTATTCTCTCATTCCCCCCCACGCCGCCATTATGTATCATTCTCCGTTTATCAGGGAAAACATTTGGCCTTTGGTTTTTTGGGCTTGGCTTATTTCACTTAGCATGATATTCTCCAATTCCATCCATTTATTTACAAATGCCATATTCTTCTTTATGGCTGAATAGTATTCCATTGTGTTAGCATGAATTTCTTTTTCCTTCTTCACTATTACATGGATAGAAAATTTATTCTTACTGTAGACCTCCATAACCTAAGCATACAATTTTTAAGTTGAGAACTTTTCATCTGTTATTTTATTATTATTTTTAAGTGACACTTAAATTATACATACTTATGGGGTACTATGTGATATTTTGATACATGTACAAATTGTGTGGTGTTTAAATCAGATTATACATAACTATTTCCTCAAACATTTAATATTTCTTTATGGTAAAAACATTGAAAATGCTTTATTCTGGCCTTCTGAAATATACAAAATATCATCTCTAGTCATCCCCAGAATGCCTTATGCCTATCTAATTATGAGTTAGTACCTACTGATCAAACTCTCCATTTTTCCCTCTCCATTATTCCATGCAGTCTTTGGTAACCACCACTCATTTCTCAACTTCTATGAGACTGACTTTTTTTTAGTGCTGGTGACTGAGCCCAGAACCTTACACATATTAAACACACACTCTACCACTGAACTATAATACCCCCAGTAAGATAAACATTTTAATATTCCATGAGTGAGATCATATAGCACCTGTCTCTGCCTGACTTATTTCACTTAACATAATGTCCTCCTGTTCCATACATGTTGTTGCATATGACAGGATTTCATTCTTTGCTATGGCTGAACAGTATTCCATGGCATATATGTACCACTTTTAAAAATTCACTTGTCTATCAATGAACACTTAGGTTGTTTTCATTTCTGGTTATTGCAAATAATGCAAAATAAACATGGGAATACAGATGTCTCTTTTGACATACTGATTTCATTTCCCTTTGGCATATAACTTAATAGTGGGACTTCTGGATCATATGGTAGATGTAGTATTAATTTTTTGAGGGACCTCCACATTGTTTTCCATAATGGCTGCACTAATTTATAATTCCACCACAGTGTGAAAGTGTTCCCTTTTCCCTATGTTCTTACCAGTACTAGTTCTCATTTGTCTTTTTGATCATGGTCATTCTGAATGGTGTGAGGTGATACCTTGTGGTTTTGGCTTGCATTTTTCTGATAATTATTAATGTTATACATTTTTTTCAAATATCTACTGGCCATTTCTATGTCTACTTTTGAGAAAATGCCTACTGCCCATTTTTTAATCAGGTTATTTGTTTTTACTACTTTAAGCAAACATCCTACCACAGAGTTGTATCCTTGGGTGCTTCTAGTACATTTATGTAACTTATTTATTTAATTTTGGCACCAAGGATTGAACCACTGAGACACATCCCCAGCCCATTTTTTTAAATTGGTTATACATGACAGTAGAATGCATTCTGACCCATTGTACACAAATGGAGCATAACTCTTCAGCCCATTTTATTTTTAAATTTTGAGACACAGTCCTGCAAAGTTGCTTAGGGCCTTCTTGTTTCTGAGGCTGGCTTTGAACTTGAAATCCTCCTGCCTCAGCCTCCTGAGTCCCACACTTATTTATTTTTGATACTGGGAATCGAATGCAAAGGTGTTTTGCTACTGGGCCCCTCCCCACTTTTTAAATCTTTTTGTTTTGAGTCAGGGACTTGCTAAGTTGCCCAGGCTGGGCTCAAACTTGCCATCCTCCTGCCTCAGCTTCCAGGTTGCTGGGATTAATAGGTGTGCCACCATGCCTGGTTCTTATAGTTCTTTTAAAGAAGTATTATAAGCATTTTCAGGTCTTACATTTTTAAGTCTTTAATCCACTTCAAGTTGCTTTTTTTAATCTGGTGAGAGATGGGTTCAGTTCATTCTTCTGCATGTGACTATTCAATTTTCCCAGCACTGTTTATGGAGAAGACTGTCCATTCTGAGAAGACTGTCCATTCTGCAGTGCACATTCTTAACAGTTTCGTCAAAAATTGGTTGTAGATCCATGAATTACTTCTATGCTCTCTCCTCAAATCCATTGGTCTATGTATTCTTTTTTGTCATGACAATATAATGCTGTTTTGATTACTACAGCTTTATAGTATATTTCAAAGTCGGGTAGCATAATCCCTCCTGCTGTGTGTGTGTGTGTGTGTGTGTGTGTGTGTGTGTGTGTAGCCGGCACTGGGACTGAATCTAGGGTCTTATGCATACCAGCGCTCTGCCACTGAGCTATGTCCCAGTTCTTTTTAAATTTCTATTTATTTATTTATTTATGTTTGTATTTATTTATTTAACAAGGTCTTGCTAAGTTGCTCAGACTGGTCTCAAACTTGGCAATCCTCCTCTCTCCACCTCCTGAGTAGCTGGGAATACAACCATGTGCCACTGTGCCTGGTCTCTTGCTTTATTCTTTTTGCTCAAAGTGACATTGGCTATTTGGGGTTTTGTGGTTCCACACAATTTTTAGAGTTTTTTTTTTTTTTTTTTCCTAGTTGTATGAAGAGTGCCATTGGTATTTTTACAAGAACTGAACCGAAACTCTCAATTGCTTTGGGTAATCAGAACATTTTAACAATACTGTTTCTTTCAATCCATGAACACAATATGTCTTTTTTTCCAAATGAGTATGTATTTGTAGCTACTATAAATGGATTTTCTTTTTACAGTTAATGTGATATTAGTGTATAAAAAGGCCACTGATTTTTTGTATGTTGATTTCGTATCCTGCCACTTTGCTCAATTTGTCTATTAGTTCTAATAGCTTTTGGTAGAGTCTATGGGGTTTTCTAAATATAAGATCATGTCACCTCTTTTCCAGTTTGGATGCCTTTTCTTTCTTTTGATTGGAGGCTCTGGTTAGGATTTCTAGTACAATGCTGAATAAAAGTGGTAAAGTGGGCATCTTTATCTCAGATGTTAGAGATTAAGCTTTTAGCTTTTTCCCATTTGATATAATATCATTTGCTAGCTTATTATATTTGGCCTCTATTATTTGGAGGTATGTTCTTTCTATATCTAATTTATTCATTTGTTGTCATAAAGCATTACTGAATTTTATCAAATGCCTTAGATTCTACATCTATTGAAATATGCTTTTTTCCTTCATTCTGTTGGTGTGTTGTATCATGCTTCCTGATCTGTGTATGTTGAACCATTCTTGTATCCCTGGGATGCATTCTACTTGAACAACCTTTCTTCTTCTTCTTTTTTTTTTTGTTTGTTGGGGAGGGTGCTGGGAATTGTCTGGAACATGCTAAGCACAAACTGTACCAGTAAGCCACACCCCTAGCCCAATGGTGAGTAATCTTTTTTTACTGTGTTCTGGATTTGACTTGTTACTATTTTGTGGAGGATTTTTGCATTCATGTTTATCAAGGATACTGGCCTACAAGCTTTCTTGTGTCCTTGTTTGGTTTTGGTATCAGGGTAATGTTGGCCTCACAGAATGAGTCTGGAAGAATGTCTTCTTCAATTTTTAGAAGAATCTAAGAGGAACTGGTATTAGGTCTTCAAATGTTTGATAAAACTCAGCAGAGAAGTCATCTGGTCCTGAGCTTTTCTATGATGGGCAACTTTTTATTAGGATTCAATCTCATTATGTGTTATTAATCTGGTTTTCTATTTCTTCATGATTCGATCTTGGTGAGGTTTATGTGTCCAGGAATTTGTCCATTTCCTCTAGGTTACCAAATTTGTGGCTGTTATGGTTTAGATATAAGATATTTCCCTACAGTTCATGAGTGAGACAATGCAAGAAAGTTTAGAGGTGAAATGACTAGGTTATAAGAGCCTTAATATGATCAATGCATTAATCCACTTGAATGGATTAACTGGGTGGTAACTGTAGGCAAGTAGGGTGTGTCTAGGGAAAGTGGGTCACTGGATCTGACTACATCACATCAACCCTGCAAAAGGTTTTATAGAAAGAGATTAGAATTATTGGGACGAACTTCAACTGTTACTTCCACAACTACTTTTGAAAATTAAGCCAGAAAGAACTTTTTATTTCAAACGTCTTTAAAACATAAATACTTTGAATAGCAGTAATGCAAACAGTCAGTAACACTTTAATATTAATTGAATATCAGGAGATTTGGCTGGGTATATTGATCAGTGGTAGAGGGTCTTGGTTCAATCCTCAGCACTGATAATAATAACAATAATAACATCAACAACGATTGTATCAGATTTATTTTCTCCCAGGAAGACTGCACTCAAGTAGCCTACCTAACTCATGGTTTACACATTAAGAGGGGCTTGTGGGTGGAGGTGGCACAAAACATAAAAGGACAAGGAAAGTACCAAAAGCAAATTCCTCTCCTTACCTAATAGCCCCTATCAGATGCACATATATATCCATGGTGAAAAGTCTTCAGTTACTCAGATGCCTTGGTTCACACCCTCCCTGTTCTTCTAATTAGCCATTAACCAAGGCTGCTAGGCATTAGGGAAACCTGGGGACCTTACAAAGGAGGAATTAGCAATATAAACTCAATGAAAACTGTCTAAACTTTCCATTGCTATAACACATACCTCAGATAATCAACTTATAAAAAACGTTTATTTTGGTTCACAGTTTAGAGGTTTCAGGTCACAACTGATTGGTGTTTCTGCTTTGGGCCTGGGATGGCATGGTATGTGAGTGGGAGTGCTTGGAGGTAGTGCAGGTCTATTCACTTCAGACAGGGAAGTGAGACAGAGGTAGGTGGACGGTCCCACTATCTCACTCAAGGGCACACCTCCAATGATCAGAGGATATTCAACTAGGCTCCACTTCTGAAACTTTCTATTATCTTCCAACGTGCCAAGCTGGGGACTCGTCTTTTAACACAAGAACCTTTGGGGGACAATTCAGATCCAAACTATAGGAAAACAAAGCTGAATGCATACACGCACACCCACGACCACCTACACCTCACCCGCTACATACACATTATTTTGCTGCTGTGTCTTCACTTCTATCTATAGGCTTGGGGTTGTGAGTTAACAAGGTAAGGAAATTCCAAGAACACTGTCAACTCAAAGTCTTTTAATTTCTAAAAAGAAAGAAAATGGGAATATGTCAAAAACAACACCTTAAGATTCTTCTCTGGGTTTAAGATTTCTTAGCTGGAAACAAGCTAGAGACATGATTTCGAAGAAAACTAGACTAGCCTGCCCTGCTGATGTGTGGACAAAAGAAACATGTATTTTGGCTCATGTAATGCTGACTTACTTCTAAAAGGGAGAAAAATAGTCTTGTTCTTACAAGAATGGGTGGAAGAGGACCTATCACTGGATAAATTATATATAGTTGAAGACTAGCTGGGCACAGTGGCATATGCCTGTAATCCCAGCAGCTGTGACAGGAGGATCCCAAGTTCAAAGCCATCCCCAGTAACTCAAAGGGGCCATACCTCAAAATAAAATACTTTTTTAAAAGGTTGGGGATGTGGTTCAGTGATTAAGCACCCCTGGGTTCAATCCCAAGTACATCCCATTTCCCGCCAAAAAAAGACTAACACTATTATTTTTCCCCCAGAGAGTTCAAACAGCCTGACATACATTCTACTCCCCATTACAAGTCAGTAAATAATGAAAGGTAGAGGTACCATTGATCATCATTTTACTATGAGAGAAAAACAAACAAACAAACAAACCCACCCAGAGATGCCCCAATTACATTAAGTCCAGAATTCCCAGTTTGATTCAACCCATGTGACTCTGAGTTCAATCACTTTTGAATCTGATTAGTGTACATTTAGAATAAAAACTCATTAGTAATACTAGATTTTATGTTGTATACATCAGCTTGAGGACCTACACCTTTATAGGAAATTTTAGAAACATCCAACAAAAGAAAACAAAATATAGCCAAGTTATATAAACATTAAAAGCTGAATACCAATGAATCACTGGATAATTTCTGTTTTTTTTTTGTTTGTTTGTTTGTTTTGTTTGTTTTTTTTTTTTTTTTCAAAATATCATACCCCAGTTCATTTTACAACTTTTCATTTTGGGCAGGAATTAATGTTTAGCTGTTAAGATTTTCTGTATTTTGAAAACCTTTGGCTGAAAAATATTTTGGTATAAAACTATTTTTAGGTTCTCTGGTTTGATCTGCAGGATGCCATGCTAATTTTTGACAATGGACTGAGTACCTGAGGAACAACTATTAAACAGCTGAAAGGCAAACCACACTGAAGGGAAGGAGAAATTTCACTTAAATCTTTAAGAAACCAAATGTCAAAATTCCTAGCACATTAAAGAAAGCATATTGCTGATTTTAGATTGAAATTCAAACTGGAACTCATCATCATTCCTGATGAGGTACATACTAGAGCAAACTCATTTGCAAATAGTCCATAGTATATTTACATGAAAGGAATTCAGATTACTCCCTCCCCCACAAATTATTAAAGTCATCTAGAGTTACCATATTTCATTAGTGAAGTTGGAACAAACTATGCAATGGCACTGGCTTTCTAAGGGGTTCTTAATAACCTACAGATTAAGATCAGAAACACAGTGTAATATATCTAATATAAAAACAGGAGAGCAATGATGAATGACAATCTTCTTGGCAGGGAGAAAGGCAGAAGTGGTACTAATCAAACCAATTCTGGGATTGTGGGTTTTCTTCAACTAAAGGAAGCACCAACTTGCTCTGCCAACAGCACCATCTATTTATTTCCAGCATTCTCAATGTGGTTTAAGTTATTAATGACAGTATTATTAAGCAGAAATAGGCATAGTTGAAAGCAAGAAAGCAACATTTCCCTGTCCCTTCTCTAGAGGAAGCAAATAAAGCTATGTAAGAAAGGCAATGTTTAAAATGACCAAGGGCAGAAAGATTTTCAAATTCAGAATGTGTTAATTCAGGGAGAGAAGTTTTATGTATATATTTTTTTCTTTCTTTTTTTTGGGGGGGGGACGGTGGGAAACTGGGGTTGTTGGAGACTGATTTTGTGGGGTTCCCAGTTGCAAAATGTCTTCCTATTTGTACCCCTGTATTAGTGTTCTAGGGTTGTCATAACAAAATACCACAGATTGGGTGGCTTACACAACAGAAATTTGTCACCTTTCTGTAGCTTAGATGCGCAAGATCAATTGGACAGAAGGTTTGGTTTCTTCTGAGCCCTTTCTTCTTGGCTTACAGATGGTTTTCTTCTCATGTGCCTTTTCTCTGTGTATAAGCACCTTTGGTGTCTTTCTCTTCTCATGCAGATACCAGTCATTTAGTATTCAGCTCTACCCTAACATCCTCCTTTTAACTCAATCACTTCTTTAAAGAACTTATTTCCAAAAATAATTATATTCTGTAGCATGGAATAGAATTTCAAAATATGAATGGGGGACACAATTTAGTCAATAACAACCCTCAATGCTTAAGGGCTCCTGCACTTATCAATAATCTGGTATTTGTGGTTGATATGATGAGAACACCAACCTCACACTTAACTTGTAGTTTGCTGGTTGTGTTGTACAAAAATGAATCTCTAGTAATTAGTTCAGAAATAAGGAAAAAAGAATACAAATACAGAAAATCTACTGATTGGCCAGCTCTGCCAGCCCAGTTTGACAGAAGTCATATATGGCCTCACCCTCACTGAACTTTATTTTGAAGTATCATTTAATCTATAGTGCTGCCAGGACAAAAGCTGTCAGGAAGGGGATTATATAATGGCACAAAAGAAATCTCTCCTAATCCCCATTTTTACAAGGGCTTGCCTGCCATGTTGTGTCCTAAAGTCTAGACTTGGGATTTGGCACACCACTCTGTGAAAGAATAATGTGGGCCTGAGGGAAGGAGAAAGGACTTATAGAGTCATGCATGAAGTTAGTCAGTCACCTGCCCCTCTAGTTCAAATAGTTTACTGCAAACTTCTGGAGGTGGTATGCAGAGAGAAAAGAAGAGAGGAGGCTGCATCTTTATTATCTAGAATTGAGTTCTGACATAACTTGGGTTGCTGGGGACTTTGTTCAAATGCAATAATCAGCCCTCACATTAACACAGTGCTTTATAGTTGAGAAAGCCTTTTCACATGCACAATCTCATTTGATCCTTAGAACAGTCCTGTTAACTAGGAAGAGACAAAGTCAGAAGGTAAGCTACTCTGAACAATTACAAAAGTGACAAAATTTGCGCATCTGACCCAAAGCAGATCTTCAAGCCATTTCTAGCAGAAAGACTTGGTCAGAAAATGTAATAGGTTTTATAGGCTTTGATAAGCTCTGATCCCAAATATGGAAAAAAATAAGCATCATTTATTTAAAATTGCCCAAAATTCTACAAACTACAGCTTAAAAGTTTATTTCTTTGCAAAAAACAGCAGGCAATTAAGTCCTAACTAGGGAAGATGTACGATTCTTACTTGGTCATCACCACTCATGCGGTAGACTTTGGAAGTAGTGAAGGGAACAAAAAAGTTTGGAGATGGGTGGGATACAGGGATCATCTCTGGGCCCTTGGGAGAAATGAAATGCCATCATTAAAGAAAAATAAGCATGGAAGATAGGAATTGAAGAGATTGTAGGAAAAGGTTGACAAATCTGAAGACATCAGCAATTTAGGGAAAGAAAAAAATATAGTAAAAATAATAAAATATAATGATAACATTAATAAATAATGATAATTAACAATGGCTAACATATTAAAAACATACTAAATATCAAATCTTATATACACATTATTTCAGGTCATTGAGGATAATTTTATCCCATTTTACAGGGGAGGAAAGATAATATGTAACTTGTTCAAAGTAACACAAGTAGTAAGTGGCAGAGTCAGTTTTAAATCCAAGACTGGCTTCAGAACCTGAGCACTTAACCATTTCACAATACTGACTCACATTCATATATAACTTAAACCCCATCACTAATAGTTACTAAGTGCCCACGTGTGAATGCTATTCCATGATTTAATTAACTTTTAAGACTCAAAGGATGGCTGAGTGTTGCCAAACAGATACTCAAAGTCAATCTACAGTGACCAATAAAAACCCATTTGTAGATAAGCACATCCTGGCTCCATTTGGAAAACGTCTAAAATGAAAATAGTAGTGTGATGGGGCAGCAACACAGCACAGTGAACGTGTGCATGGAACCCAGGTAAGAAGCATATTTTAAAGAGATTAAGTTCTTACAATGCCTTTTATTCTTTCTTTCTGTTGGTATGGAGGTTGGGGAGGCCGGGAAAAATTCACAATATTGCTAGCTTCTTGTTACCATCAGCAAGAGAGCTGAAGCAAGGTTTACCTTTGTTACTCTATGGACCAAAGTGTGGAGCTCTGGGAATGAGATTCTCTCATTACCCTAAGTCTAAGTCAGTAGAACCAAAATATCTGCTTAAACCCATGGTTCTTTCAATCTGTAATCAGGAAGAATTCCCAATTCTGCCTTGTGTCTGATCCAAGAACACCAAATTACTCATCTTTTAAAAATCAAATCAGCATTTATAGACACTTTTGGAATGCAAGAAGATAAACATTAAATTGTGAGTTTAAACCTTTAACATTCTTCATATTGGCCCACATCTATTCCTTAAGCCAAGAGTAAGTAGGACTAAGTAGATGGAAGAAAGGGAAAGAGAATCCTGATCTACATAACATGATCAAGGCTTGACTGACAACCAGTAAAACATAAGGAGAAGGCAAGTAATATGTAGATTGATATAAATAAACACACACAAATAATTAGTAAAAACAAATGATTCTTGACTTTGTAGCTTATCCTTTCATTAAAAAGAAAACATTTACCATGCTACCCAAGCTTATATTAATAAACAAGAACAATGAATTACATAGGAGAAATAAAAAGAAATGGGAAGAAAATATTAGCCAAACAACTAATTATTTGGAAGAAAAATGAGGTTATGTCCCGAGTGGAGATATAAGAAAAACATCTTGACAATATGACTTGGGTATTTTCTTTGTGAAATCAGTTTGTCTTGCTAACTTGGTTTGGCAAATTCTTTGCCAAAGGAGGAAGTATAAATAAAATATGGACCTTAAATCTTTGTGAAATGCCTCATCAATTAGGTTTTGCTGGTTTCTGGAGAATTTTAGCTACATTTATAGAATGTAAGACATCTGACATTTTTTGGTCACATAATTTCAAGCATAAAATATAACTAAAATATTGCTTTTCTTTACCCAAATTCACCAATTTTTCAATTGTTTACACTTTGCTATATTTGCTTTATCATTCTACTTCTCTCACAGCCACTTGAGAATAAGTCGGGGATGTTGTGCTCTTTTTTCCTTTATATTATATTTAGTGTAAACTTCCTAAAGATGAGGACATTCTCTTATATAGCCAGTTATATAAAATTGAAAAATTGGGGCTGGGGTTGTAGCTCAGTGGTAAAGTACTTACCTAGCATGTGTGAGGTACTGGGTTTGAGCCTCAGCACCACATAAAATTAAATAAATAAAGATATTTTGTCCATCTACAACTAAAAAATTTTTTTTGAAAAATATTGATAAATTAAGATTGAGCATCCATAATCCAAAAATCTGGCATCTGAAATACTAAAATATCCAAAACTTTGAGTGCCAATGTGCTAGCAGATGGGGAAAATTCACACTTGATTTCCTGTGACAGGTCACAAAATATAGGTTCACTAAAAATACTATATAAAATTACATTCAGGTTGTATGTATAGGCTGGTGTATGTGAAACATAAATGGATTTCATGCTTAGACTTGGGTCCAGTTCCATTCTCCAGATAGCCTATTATTATTATTATTTTGGTAACAGGGATTGAACTTGGTGACCACTGAGCCACATCTCCAGCCCTTTTTATTTTTTATTTTGAGACAAGGTCTCAATAAGTTGTTTAGGGCCTTGATAAATTGCCGATACTAGCATTGAACTTGCGATCCTCTTGCCTCAGAACTCCTAAACTACTGGGATTATAGATGGGCACCTGTACCCAGTCCTAAGATATCCTTATTATATGCAAATATTAAAAAATCAGAAATCTTTGAAAAACTTCTGGTTCCAAGCATTTGGGATGAGGGATATTCAACCTATATTAATGATCTGTCAATATTCAAATTTTATGAAATGACCCCCAAAATATGATTCACATATTTGTTTTTTCCCAGTCTGAAACCAAAGCCATAATCACACACTGCATTTAGATGTCATTAATGTAATACAAAGCTGCTCCCCTGCCCTTTACGCTGCATCGCAACCTAGCTAGTCAGTCTGAAAGCTGCTCTCCCTGCCCTTTAGGCTGCAGCCATTTCCCCGCCTCCCAACTACTTGTCAGTCTGTGAACATCCGAGCTAGCTATTGGTTCATCAGTCAGCTTGCAAGTATCCTTCTCCATTATTGGTTCCCTGTTAGCCCAGCGGAATTCAACTGCTTAAGGATAGCTTCCCTGCCATCTTTTCTCTTGCTTTCTCTCTCCTACTCACTTTCTTTCTCTCTCCTCCTTGCTTTTCCACTCTCTCTAGCACGTGCCCTTTCTCTTTTCCTCTCATTTTCTCTCTTACCCTGCAGGGAGACACTCTGTTTGCTTAATAAACCCTCTTATGTGATTTCCCATGTCCAGCGTGGTTTTCGTGGGTTTCTTACAATTATTCTCATTAATCTTTTATCTTTTACCCGAACTATTATTCCCACAAGGAGAGTCCTCACTTCTAAATTTTACATATCTTCAGAAGACTAGAGTAAGTTGTACTTCCTTAATGAGAATTTTCTTAATCCTTTCATTCAAATAAGTCTGTCCTGCCTCTGAATTTCTAGAAAACTTAGTGATCTTGTAAATGTAACAACTACTGCTCACTCTTTTATAGTGTCTGATTCTGTGTGCATGTGTGTGTGTATGCCTATTACTAGTTCCTATCTCCAATGACTAGTGAACATAGGTTTTGAAGTTGTACAAACCTAAATGAAAATCTTAATTGAAACTCCAGTACTTCCTAGCTGTGTGGTTGGTTAAGTTTTAATTTCCTAATCTGTAAAACAGTGATTTTTACAAATTGATGAGGTTTGTGTAAGGATTTTATGATAACACATCTAAAACAACTCAATAGTTTCAGGGGCAAAACTATATCTTATATCTCTCTGGTTTTATCACAGCACCTCATACCCAGCAACGTTAAAATTACATTTGTTAGTTAAGCAGTATTTCTTATTTTCCAAAGGGAAAAATAATTAGTTTACTCTGACACTAACACACTGTACCTATAGCAATCTAGACTGGCCAACATACTTCACTGCCATCCTGAAATCAGCAACAGGATCCTTTCCTCTGAGGTTTGGCTGTGACAGTGATTAGAGCAGCTCAGTAGAAGAGTATGACAGGGCACAAATGCAAACAAGGCTCCAGACTAGAATTGCCAAGAATGTGCACCTGTTTGGGAGACTATTAATGAGCACTCTGACTAAAAGGATCAGGAACTCAGGTGCAAACTCTTCTTCCTGTCTGTCCATCACTGTCAATCCTAAGAAGAGAATACCCAAATCAAACACTTTTCTTATAACCAAATTGAGAGATAATTTTAATATTCAACAATAACATTGAAAAATCATAAGTACATAGTTCAAATGCCATTTATATTTTATTTTCAGAACTTCCTTGCTCTTAGTAAAAGGGCAAGGGAGCTAGTATGCAGAGCATTTCCAATCTATTGTTTTGTATGGTAATCTCATCTTCCCCATCTGAGAAAATATCAATAAAGTTGTTTATGTTAAATGAATCCTCTATGTCAGATATTGGAATAAACAAAACAAAACAAAAACTACATCATCTGTAAAACTTTAAAGTATGAGAGTATAAACCCACTCTAAGATTTGCAATCAAATTTGAGTTTTTTCTGTCATTAACTCAAATACTCCATCATATTTCTTTTTCTCCCCTTTCTATCTATTGGAACTGCAAATGAAAGTCACATGTTCCCTAGGGGCAAAAAAATAAAAATGAAACAAACAAGAAAATCCCTATATCCTTCATTTCATGCTGCAAGGATGGGCCTTCACTAAAGCTAATAAGGATTTACATCTATGATCTGAAAACAGAAAAAATTCTAAAACAAAACCTTTACTTTTATTTTCATCAATGAAGAGTAAAAATACTGAAACATGAACATTAAAATGGAATGTTCAACAATTTTGTCATTTATAGAGCAGAGGCCCTAAGTTTGAGACTTCCTCTGAGAAATACATTAAAATAAACAGTTTTAGAAATGTGAACTCTCAACTCATGACAATGAAAATGCTACAACCTGAAGGTATTATTAGCCTCTGTTCCTTTGGATATAATGGCCCCTTTGAAAATTTCCATAAATTCACAAATCCTTTTTTTGGGTAGGGGAAGGGTACTGGAAATTGAACCCAGGGGCACTTTACCACTGAGCTACATCCTAGCCCTTTTTTATTTTGAGACAGGTTCTGGCTAAATTGCTGAGGTGGATCTCAAACTTGTGATCCCCTTGCTTCAGTTTCCAAAGTGATTAGGATTATAGACATTAGGATTATAGGCACCACACCTTCCCACAAATACTTCCATGGATATCTTTAATTTGGGAGAGAAAAGCTCATCTCTCATTACTCTGATGTGTTGGGGCTCAAAAAAATGATACCCCAAAGTATAGTATTTTGACATGCTGATCTAAAGAAGTAGTTTCAACATCTCCCTGACCTTCTCTCTGCACCCTGTATCTCAAGCCTCTTTCTTTCCCAAAGTGCAGGGTAGGACTTTTCTCTACAGTTTATCTACTAAAGACCAAATCTTGCAGAAGAAAGAAGAGAGACTATAGATAACACCAAAAGCACAGGTTGAAATTTGTCTCAGGTTATTGTGTCTATTCTTTAGGCTGTTCACACCCTCTACTGCAACCCCCACCCCAAATTATTTACTCTTCCCTCTTCCTTAGGAAAAGCATATTTAAGCCTTAACCGTCTGCTCCTTCTTTGAATTTTCATGTTGGATGACTCCCATTTGTTTGCATATTAATACATTTATAATATTTATATATTATAACTCATTCATCTCATTTTTTTTCAGTCAAACCTACAAAAGACAAAGGGGAAGTTCCCTTAGTCTCAGCAACTGCAACATTCATGAGCTCTTCATATGATGTTTAAAAGTTAAATATATATAAAGCATTTTGAATTTTAGGGTTAAAAAAGGAGTCTTTGTATGTAAATTCTGCTATTTTATACCCCACTTCCCTCTCCTTCTGTAGGAAAGTCAGGAATTGAGCCCTCTCCATCACTACTATGGAACCCCAAGCAATATTAATGGGAAAAAAAAAATCAGTGACTTGATAATTAGGCTATGTGGGTTTAGATCTGGCTCCAACATTATTAGTTTTATGACCTTGGAGAAATTTTACTTTTCTTAAGTCTTGGTTTCCAAATATAAGAAAATGGAAAAATAATGCCTACTTTGTAGGAGTGTGTAAGATAGCACATGTACAAACCCCCAGACTATTTCCTGTATGAAACAGGCTCTCGATAAATGTTAGTCTCTCTCCCTACCATACACATATCCTGTCCCTTAATACTTTATATAGAGACCTACTAAATACTTTGACTACCAGCTCTGTTTTCTTCAAAAAAAAAAAAAAAAAAAAAAAAAAAAAAAAAAAGGTGCATGGTTCTTAATAGTGACAGTCATGTGAAAGACTCCTGGGGCCTGACATTGTCCCAGAGAAACAAAAAAAGTTCTCATACTGGTGAACGGCACCAACTGCTTCAGGCTTTAACAAGCCCCAAACAGTAAATCCCTTCCTGCATGTTTTTTAGTGTTACTTAACATCCTGAGAGTCTGGGCTCTTCCATGAGTCTTTTCTCCTTGCAAGGATCAGGCACACTGTTTGCCCTATTTTTCCTTCTTCATAGAGGTCTTTATTGAATAAGACCACCCACTGGATTAAAATATTAGGAATCAAAAAAGGCCAGGTACAACCAGGAAGAAAGTGACAGTTTTAGTACTAAACAGTAAACCCTTCTTAACCTTTTAGAATTTGGATTTTTATACTTTCTAATCTCAGAAAGAGCAAACTTCCTAATGCACTGGTTCAAACATGTCTGTGTATTTCCCTTACCTATACTACCAAAAAACTATTACTATGTGGGAGACTTCCTATTGAAGTCGAGTGTCAGACTGCAACTATAATTTTTAAAAGCTGTACTTCTCAAACTCTCCCTTCATAGGCTAGATAAACTTTGAGACACACACACCTCTTGGGAAGCTTTGAACTAAAGTGACTTAAAAGCAATGATGGCTACTGCATCCCAAAACTCACTTTAAGAAACCAGAATATACCACCTCAACATAACCTCTTTGTCAACAAGGACTATTTTGAGAAACTGCAGACATAGGAGAAGTGCTGAAAAGTTATCCTTTTGTTAAAGAAATTTATATCAAAAAAGGAAATCTCCATTTGTAAGAGTATCCTCTCTGTGCCAGCAAGAGAAGGATGACCAGACCAGTAGAGGCTCTTAATGCAGAAAGCACAGACTTAAATCTGCATAATAAATCTTAACCTTTGTTTTATGGTGCTTTCCTGGGCATGTTAGTCAGGTCTTTCTTTCCTTCAGAGAATGATGGTATTTAAGCCTCAAGTTTAAACTACCCCTTTGAGGTCTACTGTAGAGACTGAATCATCTCTCTGGGTTATCTGCTTTATATATTGGAGCTATGTAAGTTAACTTGTTTTTCTCTTGCTAATCTATCTTTTCTTTAATGGAGCATCCCAGTAAGAACTCAAGAAGGGTACAGAAATTATTTTTCTTCTCCTACACTACAAAGGGTTAAAGTACAAGCAGCACTGAGAAAAGGTATGCCACCTAACACAAACTTTACCACATAAGCTCACTGTTTCAACTCCAAACAGCTCAGAGTCAATGTTCACACTCTCTTACAGGGCTGATCATTCTGTCAGATCAAAAGGAGAAAGTATACCTCAGAAAGGCAACAAATACTGACTTTCAGCAGCCATTTCTTAACATAAGGATTGCAAAACCTTAAGTCATTGACAAAGGCATAAATTACTCAGTGTCTTATATTTGCCAGGAATAATTCTAGGCAGTGGAGATTCAGTTTTAAATAACACAGAGTTTCACCCCTTAAGGAACTCCCCAATTTTAATGGAAAAGACAGAATAAATTAAAGCAACTTAGAAAAGCATTTCAATAGGTCTTGTAGTTTAACACTTCATTTACAGTAGACATGTAGAACAATACTTTTGATGTCATCAGAAAACTGTTAGCTATATCCCAAGTACTTTATTCAAAGGGGTAAAGAAGACTGAATGAATTATAGATAGAGGCTGACCTAGTTCCAAAATTCAATTCTTACATTACTATTTGCTATGTCTAGCATCAAAGCCTCTATATTTTGCTAACATACAAAAGCAAGGATGATATATATCATTTATGGGGAGATAATGAAAACCCAGACAGTATAAAGTTACAGAACACAAAACAAGAAATCAGATCGAGGATCTACTTCTAATTCTATCGCTTGATAGAATTAGAGGAACTTGGGTAATTCACTTAAACTCTTAAAGTCTTAATTTCTTTATCTAGTCTGTTCCACTTCATAGGGCTTTTAGCAAGTTTTAATGAATCAATAAAAGAAAATATTTGAAAATATTTAAAACATCGGGCAAATACTAACTACACTTGCATAATCAAAATGTTAGGAAGTTCAAAGGAGAAGAGACCAAACTAACTACTTTAAGATCATCATAAGTCCTTGCTCCTGTATATTAGTTGTTTTTAAATTGTTGCTTCCATATTCTTTCCTAAAGAGACACTCACCTTTTGGAGAAATAGATCCCCCAGAATGTTGTTGTTAGAGCTGCTAAAGGGTGACAAACACCTTTAGGAGGAAATTTCTACATTAACGCACCTTCAGAGTATCCTTTCCTTTTGATTCAGCAAATCTTTTTGGAGAAATTTAAAATGGGAGTTCCTCCAGTCAAGATTACCAAGCAACTCTTTTTCTTTTAGGCACCTAAACTTGGCTTGTTGTAATACTAAATTGAGCATGCACAGAAGCATTTGTGTCTACCACCTTGTAAACGTTCATATCTACCATCTTAAACTTTTAACATACGATCTTGACCTGGAGCTGGGCATGCCAGAAATGTACATCCTATACTGAGAGTGCTCAGAAATGTGCCCACTCCTAAAGTGCCTTCCTATATGAATTGGTATAGGCTCCCCAGCAAAACCCCATTCTTTAAGGAAACTAATGCTTTACAGATAACTCTGGTGTTGGTGTTCTCCTTACTTGTGAGTAATTAATCTCTCTTTCAAGGGCCTAGCTCATGTTGGTCAAGCACTCTACCACTAAGTTACAACCTAGACCTTTAAAAAATTTATTCTGAAACAGTGTGCCACTATGGTGTCCAGGCTGGACTCAAACTTGGAATCTTCCTGCCTCAGTTTTCCAAGAATCTGGGATTACAGTCATGCACTGTCACTCTGACACTCTTTCTCCATTGTTTTATCTTCTGATTGTGCTTATTGGCTTCACACTTTTTAAAAAGCAAATCCACTGTATCTGGACACAATGTCAGGCTAGGAGCCATTTTTAGTGATTATCCCCCACCTCATTGGGCCAAGACCAGAAAATTATTCTCATGTTTCATTTCTTAGTATTCTGTTCCATGATTAAATGCCCTTGCTGCTAGGTGCTAAGCAAGGTAGGCACCCATAGCGGGCAAACTCCTATACTTACAGAGAAAAAAGCTGCTGCCCTTTTAAAAGATTGTTTATGTGCCTTCAAAGTTGTTTTTTTCTTCATGTTTCAGCTAAGACTCTTTGGAGAAACATACAAGGAACCAGTCAACATTACCAAGTCACTCTGACTCATTCTTTTAGGTAACTTAAACTTTGCTCATTATGACATAGAAGAAATAAAATGAGATAGGCAGTAAGGGGGAAAAAAAAAAAAAAGGAAGGAAAAAGATACTATACTTTAAAAGTCTTGTACTAAAACCTCACACCTTTCTTCCCCAAGCCAGTTCTCTCTCCCAGGCCTGTCCCTTCCAAATTTCTATAAGTCTTCACTCACAATCTTAATATTACTGGAAATTAACCCACTTATGAAAACTGCCCCATGCACTGTTAAGTGGCCTATAAATACATGTATTTTTATAATAGATGCAGAAAAGGGAGATACATAATGTAGAGTGCTTTCCTAGCATTGTTATCTATTAATCAAATAATGAAAAAGAATCAACCTAAGAAGCCTAAGAACTACCGGACCACCATAAACCATTTTGTGATCACCAGACTGATATCATCTTCAAAAACCTTCCCATGGCCACCCCTCACCAAGTTTCCTTTAAAAGAAGAGCCTGAGAACTCCCAAATTGCTTCTCACTCTTGAGATGGTCCACTGAAGAAGATAGAACAGATAATAAAATGGTCAGGCAGACAGGGTAAAGGGCCCCAATCAAGCCCTTGTCAAATGTGAAAACCACTCCATGAGGCTAACCTGTAGAAATATTCCAGTCAACTTCTTTGTCCCACAATGGTAGGAAAATGGAAGATGGTGTGAACCAAATGAGAGTTACAGGAGGGATTCAAATTCAAAGGCCAAAGGACACAGTCAACAGCCTTGATACATTTTCATAGATACCCGTTTAACATAGATTGTGGCCAATAGTCTTGATACTTTTTCATTTAACACAGATTTAGTCAATGCTCATACCCAAAAACTATATAAGCCCCACGGCTAGAACACCAAAAAAAATGGTATCCTGCTCTCAGGTCTCCTCCCATATCAAGGACAGTTCTATCTCTTCTCACTTAAATAAATTCTACTCCATTTACTCTTCCCTTTGTTATTGTCCATGGATTTTATTCTTCAAATTTGTAAGACAAGAACCCAGAGGAAATTGGCTATAAGTTACTGGGGTTTTCCGCGACACTAAGAGCTGTACCACACAGCTTGGTAGTAGAAAAGAATCTAGTTTTGCCAGTTACAACCCTTGGGGCTGGTGCCGGCAGGTATAATCTGCTGTGTCTAGCTGCTAATACTAAAATGCACTTTCTTGGCTATAGAAGCCTGTACCCTTGCACAAACCCTATTTGCTAACAGAAGCAGGGAATGTAGTTTTCTCTCAAATTCTGGTTTCACCACAATATCCCTTGAATGTGTACTCCTTGCTTTCCTAAATAAATCTCCGTCCTGCAATATCTGATACATGCTTAAGTTCTTTTCTATCACATACACCAAGGCCTCTACAGTCCTAAATTGAGGAACCCTCTTTGGGCCCTCTTAGAATCTCCTCCAATGACAATTATAATACTAAACTCCCTGACCAGAAAGGTTGGTGTCTGCCATCTTCCTTTATGAACATGTAAATTATGACCCTCAACTAAGCATGCTCAGGAATGTGCCCATTCCACATGTGCTTTCCTGCAGGTTCCCCAATAAGATACCCCTGCTTTCTTGTTTGAAGACAGTACTGCTTTGCAAATAACTCCAGGTTCTCCTTACTTGCTGCAAGTAATCAATCTTTTCTTCATTCTTTTATTTTCTGGTTGTGCTCATTAGCTTTCCACTTGCCAAGAGGAGAATCCATTATGTTCAGTTACACTTACTGTATGAGTTATTCTTGATGATTACTTTCAACTTGGAGGTAAAAGGTAATGATGTGAGCAGTAGAACCCATGGTTAAGGGAATAAGTCTATAAACTGGACCTACTGTGCTGACTCCCATATGCTTTCTTTTAAAAAGCAATTTACCTGCAGCCCTACCTGGCTTAACTCAATAGGATATGCTATATTCCTCAAAAGACAACCTGTTATCTACAGGAGAAATGCAGGCCTGAAAGCCTCATCCCTGCTAATAAGAATATGAGTTACCTTGAAGGGGTACTTTTGTGATCTTTACAAGATCAGATTCCAGGATTCAGGAAGATATAATAATTAGAACCAGTAGAAGTCTGATACAATCCTGTAATCAGTCAAAAATCAAGAGGTGGTGGGCTGGGGAGATAGCTCAGTTGGTAGAGTGCTTGCCTTGCGTGCACAAGGCCCTGAGTTCGATCCCCAGCACCAAAAAAAAAAAAAAAAAAAAATCAAGAGGTGGACCTGGGCTGGACTCTCTGGAAACTTCCTTGGGACTCCCAATAAAACTGGTTAAACTGGAGGACAGGAGGGCACACTATCCCTCTCCTCTCTCAGTGTACCCACTCTCTCCCTTGAGAGTGTCCCCTATTTCCTTTTATCTATTCCTTCTCATAAACTCATGCCTGCTCCTCTGAGCAACATGTCAGAAATCTTTCCAGTAAGAATGCCAAGAACTGCTAATGGACAGACCACCATAGCTGTCTCAGCTCAGTGGTGGGTAGGAATTTAAGCATACAGTCACCTCTCTTAGCTATTAAGACCTTGATTATCAAGCACCTTAATAACTTTTCTTCTTAGAAAACTGCCCTTTTGTTCTCCAGAGTTATTTCAATAGTTACTATTTTAAAATCAGTTGCATATGGGTCAGGAGGGCCAAGTAGAGAGTTAAAGTAAGCTGTTGGAGCAATGTGGGGAAGAGAACAAGGAGTGATGGGACTGAAGTGATGAGAGAAAGAATCATCTAAAGGGATAATCGTTTCTTAGCTCTAGCCTATTGTTGGTAGAAAATTCAGCCCAGTATTGCTGGATCTTAGTTATTTCAAAAGATTTCAGAAACTAAATTCTTGTGTGACACAGGAGCAATTATAAATAGAAAGGAACCATAACGTGTTGCCCTAAAATATGCTATCATGGCATAAGGATGATCTTGAATTGTAGCCACAGAAAAACTCTACTTCCCCCTATTTACCTAAAAGCAGAGCATAAATTTCTCTTTGAGGAGGTGTTCCCCATCCCTCTCTCTTTCATACAGGAAAGCAGAACTACTCTTAATCACCTGAGAGGACTCTAGATTCTTATCAGTCCATAGTTGGAATGACAGAAATCTGCATAAAAACGTTACCTAAAACAATTCTTATCTTCCACTAGTGTACCCATCCACTACCTTCCCACAACTTACTAGCCCTAGAAAGCTCAAATTCCTTTCCCTTTGTCTTTTCACATATCCACAAATTTTACTCTTAGGTCAGAATTCTGAGGCTTATTTGGGTCTTCATTCCTTTTCTATAAAGTCCTTTATATGCAAACATAAGAAATAATTTCTTCCATTAATGTGTTTTCTGCCAGTCTAATGCAGGGCCCCAGGCACTGAAACTAAAAGTAGAGGAAAAAATTTTTTTCCTATAGGTTTCATTGTGTAGACTTCTTTTGCCTATTTTATGAAAAACTGAATTATTTATTTTAAAAGTATTTATTGGTGCTGATATGTAATTTATCATTTTTTCTGATATGGGGAAGTAAATATTAAACCAGGCCTTGCAAGCTAGACTTGGGAAAGAGGACAATTCAGGCTAGGCAAATGTGATATGCAAAGACAGGAGGTAGAAATATGCCTGGCATGTTGGGGGAGGAACGGAGATGAACAGACTAGTTTACTAAAAGATTAGATTCCTTTAGAGAAGTAGAACATAGGAAAAATTGTGAAAGATAATGAATTCTAAAGATTTTTATGAAACCTTTTTTTCCCCACAGCTTTACTGAGGTAAAAGTGAAGTGCAATAAAATGCACATATTTGAAGTATTCGATTTGATCAATTTTGACATGTATGTAACTAATACAATCAATATAAAAAGCATTTCCATTACTTTTTTTAAAATTTGAAATCATGCAAACTGTTTCCTGCATGATTCATTACATTAGAAATCAATCACCTTAAGATATACAGAACCACCCCACCCCACATGTCAACTATTTCAAAATTAAATGGCACATTTATAGATATCTCACAGATCAAGGAAGAAAGCACAAGAAAAGTAAATAAAAAGTGATTTGAACTAAGTGAGTATGATCTCTGGGATGAAACAGCACTCAGATGAACATTTATAACTCAAAGTACTTGTGTCAGAAAGAAGCTAGAATAACAAATTTGAAATTATTTTCAAATTACATAGTAGGAAGGAAAAAATAAGAGTATAAATATATGAATTAGAGAAGAAATAATAGTTAAAATTTGATAAAACATAAATAAGTCTAATCAAGAAAAAAGCAAGAACACAAAAATTAGTATCAATGGAAAGGAAGCTTTCAAGATAACCCTACAGATGCTTTAAAAATATATTAAGGTAATATTACAATTGTATGCCAACATATGTGATAGCTTACATAATATGGTCTATATTAGAGAAGGAGTCATGTGCTGCTGAGAAGAAAGTATATTCAGTCATTTTTGGATGAAATATTCTATATATGTCTGTTAAGTCTAAATTATCAATTTTATTTTTTACTTCTATAGCTTCTTTATTTAGTTTTTTGTTGGGAGAATCTATCCAGTGGTGACAGAGGCATGTCAAAGTTATCCAGTATTATTGTATTGTGGTTTACCTGACTCTTGAAATCGAGAAGGGTTTGTTTGATGTACATGCTTCATTGTTTGGGGCATAAATATTTGCAATTGTTATGTTCTTGTTGATGTATAATTCCCTTAAGCAGTATGAAATGGCCTCCTTTGTCCCTTCTGATTAACTTTGGCTTAAAGTCCACTTTATCTGATATAAAGATAGAAATGCTTGCTTGTTTACGAAGTCCACATGAGTGATTTTTTTTCCATTCTTTCACCTTTGGTCTGTGAGTCTGCCTATGAGGTGAATCTCTTGGAGACAGCATATTGCTGGGTCTTGTTTTTTAATCCAATCTGACAGTCTGTGTCTTTTGATTGATGAGTTTAGGTCCTTCGTGTTCAAGGTTATTATTGAGGTATGATTTGTATTCCTGGTCATTTTGGTTTATTTCTAGTTTTTAATTAGAATTAGTTTCTCCTTTGATTGACTACTTCTTTAGTGTAGTTCCTCCCTTTGCTGGTTTTCACTTTTTTTTT
Source organism: Sciurus carolinensis (assembly GCF_902686445.1). Taxonomy (NCBI): domain Eukaryota; kingdom Metazoa; phylum Chordata; class Mammalia; order Rodentia; family Sciuridae; genus Sciurus; species Sciurus carolinensis. The sequence goes on from NC_062225.1 coordinate 41,831,223, forward strand.
TTTTCCCATTTCATCTTCATGGAATATTTTGTTTAGAATGTTCTGTAGTGCAGGCTTTCTAGTTGCAAATTCTTTTAACTTTTGTTTATCATGGAAGGTTTTTATTTCATCTTCAAATCCAAAGCTTAATTTTGCTGGATATAGGATTCTTGGTTGGCATCCATTTTCTTTCAGAGCTTGGTATATGTTATTCTAGGATCTCCTAGATTTGGGGGTCTGGGCTGAGAAATCAGTTGGGATCCAAATTGGTCCCCCCCATATGTAATCTGATATTTTTCTCTTGCAGTCTCTAAAATTCTATCCTTATTCTATGTGTTAGGCATTTTCATTATAATGTGCCTTCATGTGGGTCTGTTGTAATTTTGTACAAAGGGTCCTGTAAGCCTCTTATATTTGATTTTCCACTTCATTTTTTAGGATTTTCTGATATTATTTCATTGAAAAGATTATGCATTCCTTTGGTTCATATCTCTGTGCCTTCATCTATCCCAATAAATCTTATATTTAGTCTCTTCATGTTATCCCATAGTTCTCAGAAGTTCTGGTCATGGTTTCTTCTCTCTGTGGTCAACTATATTTTCAAGATTATGTATTTTTTCTTCATTGCCTGAGGTTCTGTCTTCCAAGCGGTCTAGTGTGTTGGTGATGCTTTCTATTGAATTCTTAATTTGGTTGTTTTCTTCACTTAGAGAATTTCTGCTTGTTTTTTTAAGACTATCTGCCTCTTTATTGAAGTGATCTTTCACTTCCTCTCTGATTTCATTTCTTATACTGTCCTTAGTTCACAGATCAGTTTAACTATGTACTTTCTAAACTCCTTTTTTGACAGTTCTTCAACTGTAGTGTGGATGGATTCTGTTACTGGAGTATCTTGGTTTGTTTGGGGCAATTTGTTCTCTTGCTTTTTCATGTTGTTTGTGTGTCTGCTGATCTAACAGTATGGATCTGAGGCAGTAGAGTTTCTACCCTGTGAACTTATAGTGCCCCTTAAGGTTTCTAGTACCTCACTGTTTAGGGAGAGACAAATAACAACAACCAATGCAAACAAAATACAGCATTAAACCAAATAGATCCTACAATGATGCCTACAATGTTAATTATCACAATAAAAAAAAATGGTATGGTCAAATATTGCCTACAATAAAAATAGCAAGTTTGCAAAAGGGTTTATAATTTCAAATGGTGGGCAGGAGAGAATGGAAGTGATATAGGATGTGATGATTATGAGGGAGAAGGAGAGAAGAAGAAGAAAAAATTAAAGGAGGAGTGAAAGAACAATAGAGATTGGCTGTTAGAAGAAAAGAGAGAATCAAGGGAAACAGAAAAAAAATATATAAACATTTTTTAAAAATTAAAAATACAAATAAAACAAAACTAAAAATACTAATCAAACATCCTAGTTCACAAAAAAAGTAATCCATGAAAAATAACTGGCTTCGAAAATGCTAGAAGTGAGAAAGAAACAAATATGAATATGTGTAAATGTCCATGTACCATTAAGGTCACAATTAAAGAAAAAGAATTTTAATAAAGAACTTGATAAAAAGAATTGTTTCAGTTGGAGTTCAAAAGATTCTCAGTTTCTCTTCTCAGTAGTTTTAGGTGGGGTTGTCTAGAATGTGATGTTCCACCCTCTGGATTGGTGGAGTGAGAGAGGTAATCCTATAAGTGGAAATCCTAGAGGCAGGGTTTAGGTTTAGGTGGGTTCTAGGATCTTTGATGAATGCCTATTGGTCTAGAGATTTTACATCAGCGCACCTCCAGCACCCAGTATTTGCTGGTCCACGCTAGAAGACTGTACTCCAGGAATCTCCCCAGGGTTCCACTCGTGGTGGGGGACCCAATTCTTAGTCCCCACATCACCCTCAACCCCACATTTACTGGTCCGGAGTTCAGTTTCCAATCTCTCCCACCCCCGCCCTTCTGAGTTCTGGGCCAGATGCATCTCTGCCAGTCAGTCCTGCAAGCAGTTGGATTGGAGTGGGAGGGATAGAGTCAGGTGGGTTTCCACAATCAGTTGTCCCCTGTTAAACCTCTCTCCACGTCTGATTTTCTGCTGGTTACATAAGCACACTCTATGCTGTGCAGTGTGTATTTTCCAGGACTGTATCTTGGGCCAAACTCAGGTTGCCAGGAATCGGCCGCTTTTCAGCTAGCTGCCTGCCTGCCGCTCCCACAGTGGCTGCAAAATGGTTCCTTCCTTTGTCTTCCGCATGCTGCCTGGAAAGATGGCAGCTTCTTTCCCCTGCACATGAATATCATCCTTGATCTCTTAATCCTCTGTATCCAGATAGCCTCTGGCCTCCCAAAAATGCAGGTTTCTTTAATTCCCTTATCCCTCCACTATGTTTACAGAGGGAACACTCTGGCTAGACCTTCTGGCCCTACTGTGCTGCTGGGGTTTTTCTTCCTTATTTTAATTATATCCAACCTCCTGAGTTCCTCATCTGCTTTGAATGTCCTGTTTTAAATTCAGTAAAGTCCCTGCCTTTTTTTTCCCTCCCCACCTTGCTGAGAAGCTGCCTGTCTGCTTTCTTGGTTTCGTTCCACTGAGCAGACAGGAAAGCAACCTCTTCTATTCTGCCATGTTGAAAAACTCTCCTTTTCATGGATAACTTTGAAAGGATAAAATCTATAGACAATGGAGAACCATTATGAGGAAAGATATCATCATACAGTATTTCCTATCTTGTCTATGCTTATGTTACTGTTCTTTCTGTTTTTGGAAAATAGAATGTAACGTTGAAATGCTGACCCATGAAACCTGGAGTTCTGAAAAATTCCTAAATGAATACCAGTTTAACCAATCACACGCTAAGTCAACTCTGTTGGCAATGTGGTGATTAAGGCTTTCAAAGCAAAAATTAAATGATCTTTAAAGGCCTATTTCTTTTCAATCAATAAAAACATTTAGAATTTAAAACCCAAAGAAAAGGATACTGGATAGTTTGGCACACTGTCAGATTCATCATCAGGCAGTGCTTTCATCAGTCTGCCTGTCATTTGGCAAGAAGCTCATTGGGTAAGTTTGGCCTCATAAAAGTCTTTAAGCAAGAACAAAAGCCCAGAATGCACTGCCATCCATGTTCAACAAGTAGAGACATGTTCATGTTTCAGCCTTAGAGGCATTCTTGTTTTCTTCCATAACACATAATTCTGGGATTATCAGTGCAGGGATACTCTTAGTAAAATTGCTGGACATAAATGGCCAGAAGAATAGAGCTAGTGACTTTTACCATGACCAGAAATATTAAATTATCAAATTAAATACAACTTTACTCTTTTAAAGAAAGGATTCTAGAGGACAAATTGCGAAGGTCCATACACATACCACTGAAGAACTTAAATTTCATTACAAGGCAATGAAAGAACTGTTAATCAATTTTGGCCAGGTAAAGAATATTATTAGACTGTAAGGAAAACTAACCCGGTGGCAATATTCAGGACAGTTCAAAGTGAAGACAAAGACCAGAAGAAGGTAGAACAATTCAAGCAAATGCATGGAGTTGAGAATCAACAGGGTAGATCTTCAGGATAGGCCCAGTATGGGCCTCATGAGCCCAGGAAACTATCAAGAACTGTTGCTATTCTTTAAGAAGCATGTGTCTCTCGCTCACACACACATATGCTCAGACATGAATGTGTACTTCCCACAAAGAGTCTCTACTTCTGTTTACTAATTCTGTTTTCCCCCCTCCCTTCTATAAAATTTTTACAGTATATAGATTACCAGTAATTACTACCCCAACTCAAGCTCTATCTGACCTCTCAGTTACAGTGCACCTGACCATCTAGCAGCTTTCCTACATCAATAAATTCAAAACCCAGAGAAGAATTCATCTCACACAAAAATTATCATCTCCACCTAAGCAGAGCACATCACACCTAAATATGTCACAAATACTTATGAATTGGTCACCCTTGTTCAAGGTTTCCTTTGATATCAGTAGTTGGGTCCAGTGGGGATGGTTGAAAGGCTGATATGACATATTATTCATATAGCAAGGAAAGGGGGAAAGTAGTTTCTCTTAGGTCAGTTAGCCAGAGAGTATTTTGTGGTGCTATAACAGATTTACCACATCCTGGGTAACTTATAAAGAAAATAAATTTATTCTTTATAATTTTGGAGGCTAGGAAGTCCCAAGACTGAGGGGCCTGCATTCAACAAGGACCTTCTTGTTACATCACTCTATGGCAGAAGTGGAAGAACAAGAGAGCACTTGTGTGAGATAGCCAGAAAGAACTCAGAGCCTTAAGTCCTAAACACCTCCCCAAATTGTTACATTGGGAATTAAGTTTCTAAAACATGATTTTGGAGGGAACATTCAGACCACAACTACAAGGCAGGTAATGATAAGCTATTTTTTGCTATTGCCCAGGAAGAACAGAAAATAAAGCCACAGAGAACATTTAAAACCAAATAGAAATGATAGCCATTTAAGATCAGCAAACATGTAAGATTAATAGGTACTGACAGAAACAAATTGAACATTTGACTAAGAATGGTGAATATGTGCCTCTTGATCTAAGCAAACTACCACATATAACTAATTTCATACAAGTGGAAAATGTTTATTTTCTGAAGGATTTCACAGGTCTTTTGAATATAATTCCCTTATGGCTGGGAATGGAGCTTGATATTATTTGTTTGATTAGCATGTACTATGGGGCTTGATTCCCAGAACTGCTAAATAAACATATAAATAAATTCCTTAATACTGAAAAGTTAAAGTTTCAGAGATTTAATATTCTCTGAACTTATATATTATTCTAGGAACTTACATATTATTTACAATGACACATTGATTAATAAATCATATTTAAATTTACTAAATTCTATTTAGGTTTAATATTTATATAACATGATGTACTATGGACCTCAAAATACAACCTAAACAAAATTTGGTAGCCAAATTGAACATCTGACTAAAAATGGTGTATATCTGACTAAACATGGTATATGTATGTATCAATTTGTTTAGGTAAAGAAGGTGATAGACAATTAAGGATTTCAATTTTAATTTAAATTCAGTGCAAGCTATTTAGCCCAGATTGTGATAACCAAGCAGAGATTGTCTATGTGTTTTCTTAGCATTTTGTACAACTCATTCTACTCTATGCTATATATAGTTTATTTCTTTACATGGCTATTTCCTGAATCTAGGACACAAACTGTGTTTTGTTTATAGTTGTATCTTCAGCACCTAGTATCATACCTGGCAAACAACAAGCATTTCTAAGGATGAATATGTGGCTGGTGGGAAAGATATATAAACAGGATAAGAGATATTTAGAATCTAATCATAAGCTTTAATGAAAAGAAGACAGAAGGGACACGTCACAACAGAGAATAGTTTACTATGAATATTAGAAGGTTCTACTTATATTTCAGGCAACATCTAAAGACAGCAACTTTTTCTGAGCTTTTACTGTATGGGAAGCAAAATTATTTTTTCTAGTTATATATTTAGGGGTAATATTAAAATCAATCAATTCTTGAAATTGCTCAACTGATCTGCTCAATTAATTATAGAATTCAATTAAAATTTGAAAGCAAAGACTACTACATGCAAAGTTCTATACATAGTCTCCACCTACAATAAACTCAAGGTAATATGGAAGAGGTGTATATAAATGATGAACTGCAATTTGAAGTAACATATCACAGATATAACAGAAAAGCTTTACTCCAGATTATTGTACATACATATAGAAGGGGAATATTAAGTCTGGCTAGAGGATTAAAGAGACTTATGAAGAAAAAGGCATATGTATCAGAATTTTTAAAGGAAGAAAAAGAGTAAGGATATTTTAAATAGAAGGAACAGCAAAAGTATAAAATGGTTAAAATAGTTGAGAATATTTATACAAAATTTAAACATATGATCTGCTAGAAGAAGAGTTGAGGTGGGATTCAGTCAAGGTGAGAGGTCATAATAAGGCATTAGAACTTCATACTTCTGGTGATGGGAAGCTGTGATACAAAGGAAAATAAATATTTGGTCTTTGTCCCTGGTTTCTGACACGTAGCTCCTAAAATTCTTGCTATCTCCAGTGATAAAAGTATTTCTAATGTGTGCTACCTTGCCTTATGCATCCTTTCCATTTGACTGTCACTAAGTAGTATCTTTTACAATAAACTGGTAATTAATACATAAAGTACTTCACTGAATTCTGTGAACCATTCCAGCAAATTATTGAACCTAGAAGGGGATGCTAGGTATATTGTCTAGTACTGGGGAACATTTAAGTGTTATTTTCACTGAAGACATTTAGATCATAAATAATAAAAAATAGTGTGTCCTTATTCTTTGTAAAGATATATTTTAGATGAGAGGGGCCATCATCAAGTATTTATTAAGCACCCACTAGAAATGTTTAGTTAAGCATGATTCATTTCATGCTCTCATCTTTTGTTTAGAAAAAGTTCAAACTAAATTATAACAATTCTTATAGTCCTGAATAAAGCAACTGTGAACTTAAGAGTGGTCTAGAAAAATTAAGAAACAGTTTTTAAAAATTCATCCCTACTTTTGCTTTTATTTCTATGTGAAGCAGAATTCTAACCTCTTAAGGACCACAGCTACTTCTGTAAATTAGGGTAATAGTATTTGCCTGGCCACTTGAAAATTATGAGATAATATTCTCGTAACTCTTTGAAAAGAACACATGAAAGGCTTTAATTAACAGTATCAGGGGAATTACTCTGATGTCATTTTTCCTATCAGGTTTCCCTAAAGTCTGTGCTTGGAAAAGGCTACCAAAAATAATAATAATAAAATAATCTTTAAATATAAGTCTTAACTTGTCTCATCTAGGTGTAGATCAGTTATAACAACTATAGAACTTATGTAGAGCACATCAAAGAATACTAGTAAGGGCTGGGGTTGTAGTTCAGTGGTAGAGCAGTTGCCTAGCATGTGTGAGGCCCTGGGTTTGATTCTCAGCACCACATGTAAATAAATAAAATAAAGGTTCATTGACAACTAAGAAAAAATACTTTTAAAATCTCACTTCCTATTTTAAAAAAAAGAAGAATACTAGTAAGACAAGACATTTTGTAAAACTAATGGCTTCCATGTAGAATATAGATAACCACTAAAAAGCAACTGATGGTGGTGGCATAATTTCACTGAATTACAAAGAAGAGATGTCATAAAACTGAGTGTTTTTTAAACGAGTTAGGAAGTCATTATGTAAGTCATCCAAACCCCTGATATATGAAAATGGAAGTTGTGTTTAGAGTTGACTCTATGAAGAAAAAGAAAACAAATGACACTTTTCTAGCTACCACAAAAGGGGAATTTATTTTCTAACTTATATACTACACGAATAAATTCCCAATGTTAATGCTAAAAAACAACAGAAAAATCCAAAACAGGAGAATATTTTTAGAAGATATCTATACCTAAAACCTAAAATAAAACCATAAGAAGATTGACATATTTGGATACCTAAAAATAAGTCCTTCTAAAGAAAAAAAGCATCATTAACAAAATAAAAAGAGCAGTGCAATACAGATTTAAAATTCCTGTAACAAAAAAAGCTTCTGTAAATTGATTTAAAAATCATAAATAAATAATTTAAGAGAAAAAAAAAGGCAGAAGATGTGCACAAGCAATTAATTAATATGAGATTTTGATAGTAAATAGATATGAATGAACTGAGTCTCACTAGTAGACAAAGCAGAGTGAACCATGTACGTATGTCAAAATACACTCTACTCTCATGTATATCTAAAAAGAAGAAATAAAAAGAAAAAAGAAAAGCAGAGTGACACAATAATGGGATATCATCTTATAAATATCTAGGTTAAGCAAAATTAAAGAGTGATAACGGGCTGGGGAGATAGCTCAGTCAGTAGAGTGCTCGCCTTGCAAGCACAAGGCCCTGGGTATAATCCCCAGCACCGCAAAAAAATAAACAAATAAATAAAAAGAGTGATAACATTCAGGGATGTCAAGAATGTAGGTAAAGGAACAATCTTAGGTACTGGCAAAAGTGTGAACTAATGCAACCTTTGAAAAGTGATCTAGTAATAGCTATTAAAAATTAAAATGTGTGTGCGTGCGCGCGTGTGTGAGAGTGAGAGTAAGAGTGAGAATGAGAGAGAAAGGGGCGGGGGGAGAGAAAACTAAAAAAAAAAAAAAAAAAAAAAAAAAACATAAGAACACATACACACAACTTCATCCCTCCCTCCCTCTTTCCGTCCTTGTTTTCCTGTTAGGTATTTATAGTGGCAAAAACACCAATAAAAACAAAGTCAAAACATCTTAAATGTCATTAATGGAGAAGCTGCCTAGAACGTGGAATAAGTACTACGCAGTTGTTAGAAAAGAACAAGTTATGCCTGTATCTACTGAGTTCAAGTTGCCCAGGATCTATTTAGTGGTAAAAGTCACTTGCTTGAGCAATGTGTATAATATAATCCAATTTTGGTGAAGACATCCTCTACCCTCCCAAACCCCAAAGTATGATTATGTTTGTATTTGTAAGGGATGTGATGTGAAAAAATACTACCAGTGGTAGAACTGGTATATATCTCATTAAAGTTTTGTGTATTTTTATTGTTTTCACTATTTTATGAGTATTTCTTTTGTAATTTTTTAAAAGGCACTTGATGAAATTTTCTTAAGACAGGAGATCTTTATCCTATTTAGTGACTATTTAAAGAGAATTGAGACTATAAAACCCTTGTTTCTCTGCTGAAAGTTAATCACATCCAACAATTTCCACTGATTTCTCCCTCAGACCACAAAGCAAACCAAAACATGTCTTATGCACCAATTAACAAATGGCAATTACACAGGTTATCCATGTACTCAAAGCATATTTATTTTCCGTCAACTCTTCTAAGTACAAGGGACAGAGCAATGAATACAGTAGGCTCAGTGCCAGCTTTCATTCTGGGCATTCTCTCTCTTCTTCCTTTTTTTTTTTTTTTTTTTTTTTTGGTACTGGGGATTTGAAACAGGGTCTCACTAAGTTGCCCATGCTGCATGTACTCTGACACTGAGCTAACAACCCCAAATCCCTACCTGGCATTCTTTGGAAGCCTATTCTTGTGTGTGTGTGGTCCTGGATTCCATCTCCAGGACCTCACAAATGTTAGGTAAGTGTACCACTGAGCTACATTCCTAGCCTTTTTTGCTTTATTTTTTGAGACAGGGTTTCACTAAGATGCCCAGGCTGGCCTCAACTTGGAATCCTCCTGCCTCAGCCTCCCAAGTACCTGGGATTACAGGCATGTACCACAGTACCTGGCTAAAAGTATATTCTTTATTCAATTTGTATACCATAGGTAGGTACCAGAGCAAATAATACTGAATGCCAGCCATTTCTACAAGAAGAAATCTGAAGTGGACATATGTTTATATTTCATAGGAAGCAGGATACTTTGAGGCACTTACTTCAGACCTTTTGGAACGATTATTTTCAGAGCTAATACTTTTTAATGCTTCATATTCCACCACTCCATATTTATTTAAGTGTTGCATACAAACCTTATTTATCAATTCACAGTGAATTTCCAGTTCATTCAATTTCTTTCTTTCTGTCTGACAGAATTTGCCTTTGCTTTGGAAAGATCTCTTTTTAAATGACGTCCCCAGGAAAGTAGTCTAAAGAAAAAAATAGTTTGTTTCTAAGTGCCAACCATGTCTATTCACCAAGTTAGCTACTAGAAGCACAAAAGTAATAAGACTAGGTCCCTGTTCTGAAATTTGTAGTCTCTTAGAGCACAGACACAAGTACATAGATCCTATCCATAAAGTGAAGTAACATACAACAAGAGGGTTATACATAGGAAGCTATGCAGGTTGCCTGTGACACACATAACAATGTCAACCCTGCGTGGCAGGCAGACTGTAGAAAAGCCCCATGTGAGAGAGAAAAATATCTCCAACTTAGGTGTTTACCTTCAACCATTCATTTCTCAAAACGGAAGCTGGGGTTGATTTGATTAACCCTAAATTCAACTCCCTGTTTAAAATTCACCATTTTTCCCTTTAATAATATTTATTCTAACAAGTATAATTAACAAAGTTAAATTGTAATTATTCCAAGTTGAAACAAAAAGTAATCTTTTCCCTATCTTAAACAGAATTAAATATGTAGTTACCATTTAAACATGATACTGAACTAGCCTAATAACAATTATTCTTAATAATAAATGCAAAACTGCTTTTATTCTCCAAAGGTAGTATAAAGGATCTTCATTTCTTCCTCTCATTCAGTAAACAGATGTTTCTCAATTTTCTGGTTTTTTATCTAACCTTCCTTACTCCCTCCCTGGGCAAATGTGAACCAACACACTGCTAAAACAATCAATTCATTACAGATTATTTTCAGATTAATAATTCAGACCCTGATACATCTTCTGTCCACAGTTCCTGTATTTCTAGCAGTATGCTAGACACTGTTCTAAAGCCATCCTCCTAGTGCCTTAAACCTAACATGTCTAAAAAAATGAACTCTGGCACCACATAGCCCTCAGTTAAAATTCTAATTCTACCACTATATTAGCTGTGAGAACCAGGTAAATTACTTAAATACTCTGAATTTATTTCCCCCTGTGTAAAATTCAGATAAGGGCATTTCTTTCAGCAAAGTTTATTATGATGCCTCAAGATAATGAATGTAGACCTAAGCACAACACCTAACACACACATATGCACACACACACAAATTAATAATGTATTGGCCCCTTCTCTAGTGAACTTGCTCATTATCCTGTGTTCCCTATTTTGCCAAAAACACTACTTTCTCTCTTGGGAGGGCCTGCTCCATGTTCTCCCTAGAGAATACTTTCATTTCAACACTTCATGCTTTTTCTTTAAAATGAAACAAAACAAAAACACTAACATCCTTCTACTCATCAAACTCAACTCCCACAGTTCTCTCTGATACTTTCCTTTTCCTTGTGGCTAACATCCACTTAGTTGTCAAATCTTTCAATTCTGTCCAAATAAATTCAATTGCAACCAACAAGCATTTAAGGAAACTCACTCTGTTTATAGGGAGGGATTGAAAGAAGAGTATGATATATAATCTACCTTCAAGAAGGTCACAGGGCATTATCCTCAAACACTAAAACCAGTATGAATCTACTCTTTTTGTGCCACTGTCACCACTACTACCTAATTTTAGGTCTTCACCTTCTACCAGTTGGACTACTGCATTCATCTCCTACAGAGGCTCCCTGCTAGCTTTTTCACTCCAATACATCCAAATTATTCACCATAAACAGAATAGCTCTCTGAAAGATGCCTATAGTTATTTTACTTCTTTTCTTAATCTCCTACATAGTTTTCCAACAAACTACTTTTTCTTGGTACATGCCTCTACTTTTGATTCCTTTCCTTTATTCTTCCTATTCTTTCATTTCTGTCCCATTTTGTTGTTTATCATGTACCCATTTTTCAAGATGTGGGCCAAAGGCACCACTCTTTTATGTATTCCTTTCAGAGGGCAACTCCACCTCCCCCTAATTTTGGTCCATCTCAGAACTTTATCTGTCCACTCTCCTAGCAATAATCCTTTCCTAACAAAGAATATAGTTACATATCTCATACCTCCTCTCCACAGGTATCTGATTCATTATTGCATCTACAAAGAATTTTGAACATAGTAAGTGCTCAATAAATTACTGAGCAGTTGATAAAAGGATGAAAGTGCGTTTGGCTCATAGTCAGTCAGTTGGGGAGAATGAGAGTCATCAAATTCATTGCATGCTCCTAAATACAGCCTGAATGGCTAAAACAGTGAGGAGGGGATATAATAACTACAGAATTTTTTTCCTTTTATCATAACCTCCCTTCCTAAAATTCAGAGGAAAAGTTCTAAAGAACTTATTGCCAGAGTGCTCTCAGACTCTGAAGAATTCCAGCAACTCTGCTGGAAAATACCTTTCTCAAGGACGTTCATGATAATGGCATGAGAAATACGCTTCATACAATCAGATACTAATAATTTATTGCTTAGCTTTTATTTCCACGAACATTTATCATACTGCTACACTGAGCAAGAAGTTGTACTAGACACTTGAACATGTGTTGTCAGTATCTGAATTAAGCTGCAACTCTCAGGATGGGTGAGAAGCCAGCATGTGTGGCTAGGTAAGCAGAACTAAAATCAGTGAAGAACAAGATCTGAATTCTAGTTCTTCCATATATTATGAAGCTTTGGGAATCATTTATCCAGTTTTATTCTGTTCAACTACAAAACAGGAGTTATAATATTTACCTCATATGATTATATTCAAAATTAATTGAGACAGCATAAATAAGGAAATTTAACCAGAGACTGAGACATTATAGTTGGGCTCTTGTTTTCTCCCCCTGAACTAAGAGAATTTTCAAAAATCAAATTTCAAGATGGGGACAAGGTGAGGCAATGGGGGTAATAATTGGAATAAACTGGAGACTTATAAATTTTAAAGGGGACTGTCACTATTCCACTCCATCCAGTTATTTTTATAAAGGAACACAGGCCAAGTGGTGTTTTTGATATTTTTAAGAGAAGAGTCAGAAAGTTCCTATTAGTGTGAACTCTACCACTAAAAAAATTGACATGCAATTCAAAAAAAAATTTTTTTTAAATGTGTGCACCAAATAAAACATTTGCTAGCTAAATTTTTTAAGTCACTAGGTTATAATCTAAGCTTTAATGGCTAAGACAAAAGATAGAAGCAGTAAACACAGTTCCCTTGCTAGAAATTTCTAAAACTTGCTAAGAGTAGAAAGTAATGCCTTGTTATGTTTTTTGTCACTTGGTTCTTAAATTTTGCTATACTGCAAAGGTGATAATAGATATGAGGTGGGGTGGTGGTGTACAGAAGAAGGAGGAGACAATGATGACAACAATGATGACAACCACCACAACAAACTAAATACTGCTGTTCAGAGACTGTGCCAAACACAAAAAATAAAAGTCTTGAATATTCCTTAGCTGTCTGGGTTCAGAGTATGCCATAACACAAAATTTGACTGACCTTTGTTCCAGGTTCCTAGTAGAGAACATCTAAACCTTTGGAATTTCATCAATGGCAGGTGTGCCTTTGGTGGGCCCTAGCAGGCCCTGATAGTTTGCACTAAGGAAGTAAGTCACTGTGGGATCCTAGGGAGCTGTGCTAATGAGATAACTCAGCAGAGAGGCAGACCAAGTTAGAAAGATTAGAGGGTTGGTACTTCAGCACTAAATATCAGCCCAATCTCTGGGGACAGAGAGAGCTCTTGACTGAGTTTAACCATGTGGCCAAAGATTCAATCATGCCTATATGATGAAACCCCATTAAAAACTCTGGACACAGAAGTGAAGTGAAAATTTCAGGTTGATGTACTGATGTGGTGAGAGGATGCCACACCCTGATTTCAATGAGAGAGGGCATGGGTGTTCTGCTTTTGGAACCCTTCTAGTCTTAACCCTATGTGCTTCTTTATCTGGCTGGTCTGATTTGTATATTTTATAATTAAACTGTAATCATAAACATAATGCTTTCCTGAGTTCTGTGAGATGTTCTAGCTAATGATAGAATCTGAGGAGGATTGTAAAACCTCCTCCCAGGTTTGTAACCAGTTGGCCAGAAGTGCCTGTGGCCTGGGACCCCCAAACTTGCAACGGGCATCTGAAGTGAAGACTGTGTTGTTGGGAATTGTCTTTAACCTGTGGGGTCTCTGCTAACTCTAGGTGATTAGCATTAGGATTGGAATACTGCAATATTTTGAGAGCAATTCCTCTAATCCTAAGATTTAGCACTATTAACGCATTTTGATAGACTTAAATTATTGGTGCTACAAAAAAATTCCAAACTCAGGAGTAAGCAAGAGCCAATAATTTAGCTTACAGTCTAAATTCAACAGCTTGTATCTCAGTCACAAGTGCTAATGTTAGCAAAGCAAGTGACAAATGTTTCCTTGAGAAGACAAAGACAACTTGGAAATCATCTTTTTCTTAAAGCAAACCAGAAAACTACATTTATTCCATCTGAAAATTTATCATCACATGTCTTTTAACTAAGAGATACAACTTCCTTTAGATCGCAACAGTATGTAGTATTTTCACTCAACTTTCAAGTCTTTGCCCTACCACCATCCCCATCAACCTTTCTTCAACTGACTTCTCACCTGAGTGTCTACTCCTAATGCTATCTCAGCTCTAATTATTAAACAAATAACTGGCCTCAATCAATGAGAACTTCTCCTTCCCTCACATCATTCCCTATCATATTGCTAACTTATTTTGGCTTCTCTCACTGAAAAACTTCAAACCTCCCAAATCTGCCTCTGTTCTTTTTCTACAGAGTCCTAAAACACATAGTTAATGCCATGTTAAACATATGTCAACACTAGCAAAGTAAAAAATAGAGCCAGAATATAAAATATCTGCCTTCTGTTATTCAAAACCAAGTTTTCCTAAATCCCCAATATTAAGGCTCCAGACAAAACTATTAAAAAGCTGGAATTATTAAATTTTGCCAGTAGGTGGGCTGGGGATACAGTTCAGTGGTAGAGTGCTTGCCTAGCATGTACAAGGCCCCAAGTTCAATTAACTGGGATTTGAGAAGGCAATGAGAATCCTAAGCTTGTATTCTCTCATTCATTCACTCTCTCTCTCTCTCTCTCTCTCTCTCTAAGCACACACACACACGTATATATTCTTTACATATGTCTTATATTCCTGCAGAAGTTCTATCATTTATGACCTTGATACCATAATATCAAACCAAATACTTCAAAATATGGCACCCTGGCATACTGAATATTTTAAGCTTAAGGAAACTGAGAAAAGTTTTGAAGCACACAGATCACTCTGACCTTTTTTTTATAAAGACCTCATGTGACAGGTGTCCTCCCCTATCCCAAAGGGAACGAATATTATACAAAGAGGCATAGAAAAATTTGGACAGACCTTGCTAGGTTCCCCGTAGTTTATTACCATTGGGTCGTACCCTTTTTGTCTAATTATTCTTCATTAAGCCCAAGCACTTAAATACATAGTTTTCTCTGGGTCTTTGGGCCTTCATTTCTGAAGGCTCCCTAGTCCTACAAAGTTTATATTTCAATAAAGATATGTGCTCTTCTCTTATTAATCTGTCTTTTGTTATAGGACTGCTGAGATAGGAATTTGGGAATAAAGAGAGAAATACTGAGCCTCAAACACCCACGTACCACTGAAATGAAGAAAGCACCCACGAACAGTCACAACCCCTGAGTAACCCAGTCCATGCCTTTGTCTGAAAAAAGTAACATAAAGGTAATGTGCAAGCTCAGGAAAAAAATGGTATGAGATTGTATAACTCTACCCTGGCTGTATCTCTGGTCCAGTCCCTGGCAACCTCCCATTATAAATATTAACACCCCACACCATTGGGTTGCTGTTTCTCCCTCTGGAGATAGCTCATGTTCTCCCTTGAATGTGTATTCCTTGCTTTACCCCCAAAGGCCCCTCTCTCTCTCTTAAGATTGCCCCCATTACCCTTGAATACTTTCCTGAATAAGCCTCTGTCTATGCCTTTGTCTGGCACATGCTGAAATGTTTTTTCTGTTACATATGCCAAGAACCCCACTGGTCCTGAGTCAAATTACTTCTCTTAGGATCCCTTTTTGAAGATACCTGTTCTCCTGTGACAGTGTTAGCCATGAACCCTGCAACGGATGATGAAAAGATACTGCTTTTTCTCCCTTAGGACCAAAATCACATAATTTCCATGGGTCTTGGGGAAAATGATACCTAACAACAAAGGACTCTTGATGGTCAAGTGACAAAAAGGAAAGGAAAACACCTTAAATGAACTACATAAATAGAAGACTTATTCTAATTTTTCACTGAGGAGACCAATTTTAACTAATCATAAAGATCATGGTTCATTTTTTCCGTACATCTGACATGAAAACTTGAACCTAGAACTTTAGCAATAACAATAGTCCACCAAATCTGTTTAGATTTGATCTTGATTTGCATCACTGACCAGCCATTATAAAAGTGAAGTAGCTGTAGTCACAATTTCCCCTCATTGTCCCCTAGGAGTTTAGGCATTTTCATAATCACTTTCATGCAGACATTCTACCCTCCTCTCCTCCCTCATTCTACAATATAGGTATTTAAATGCCAAAGAAACATCATCTTAAAAATTAGAGCACAGTAGAGAAAGGAGAGGTGGCAGGGGAGGCATTCCTATAGGCATTTCAGGAAATAACTGTAAGATTAGAAGTGATAAATAATTCAAGAATCCACTTGTCTTTTCTCCAGTTTTATCTTCCAAAAGAAATGAGGACAAGTACTCTTAGTAAATTCAAATGAAGACTGAATAATGTCATTTTCATCGCCTATAATCAGCCAAAATGAGTGGGAAATTCTGATGTACTTCTAGGGTGGGCGGTAATGGAAAGACCCAACCACCACACCTGGGTATGTCACACACCCCTTACATTATGACTAGCTACTTCCCAACCTTATTTGTATCTTTTATTTTCTTTCAGAGTTCAAAAATTTGATGTTAATAATTAAACTGCATAACAGAATTCAAATAATCACAGAGTTTTCCCAGTTAAATGGTTCTTTCTTTTCTAAATTAAACAGGAACATTTAAGTTAATTTTTGCCTTGAGGCATAATCTATCAAAAGTTTCACCCAGAAACTTTTATTCAAAATGAATTAACAATTATAATAAACATCATACCACCATCTCAATGATATTATTACTGAAAGAGCATCTGAAATGAAAATAACAATTAAATTCAAGGTTCCCTTTAAATCAGTGTATACAAAATGTCACTACTGTACTTGTCTGGGTCATGGTGGCCTAGTGTTATGATTAGTTTAGGTTCATATATTTTGAACCTCTGTATCATACTTCTAGAATTTCAAACTATATCATATACTTGCCAGGTAAAAACAGTATATTATAATGAAAAATACTGATACAAAAAGACTGATTGTATTCCTTTGAATTATGTATTTTCATCCACCTATGCTAAATACCTTTAATAATAATTAAAATAGCTGCAGTTTTTCATTTTTGAGAATATGGTGAACAAAATATCCTAAAATATATCTCTTAAATGTTGGCTAAACACAACACATATGCTTTGCGTGTGTGTGTGTATATATACAACACATTATTGGAGATTAAACTAGGGGCACCGGACCATATCCCCAGCCATTTTTAGGTTTTACTTTTGAGACAAAATCTTCCTAAGTTGCTCAGGCTGCCCTCAAATTAACAATCCTCCTGAATCAGCCTTCTGAATCACTGGAATTACAGGCATGTGCAATTACGCCTGGCAACACATATGCTTTTTTTTTTTTTTTTTTTTTTTTGTGGTGCTGGGGATTGAACCCAGGGCCTTGTGCATGCAAGGCAAGCACTCTACCAATTTCCCGAGCCCCCACATGTGCTTTTAAATAAATCACCAAAGCCTATAAGAAAGCTAGGGAATGCTTAGAATGAAGAGGAAAGTTGAAAAATCAGTGAATTTACTGATCTCACAAGACAGAAGACAGAACCCAAGGCTCATACGAGGCAGAGATGGAATGAAATCACCTCTATGTAGCTGCAACCTTCAGAGAGCTTTTTCCTCAACAAAACTGCAGACAAGACAAAAAGCTACTTATCATAAGAGACAAAGAGATCATGTGATCTCTTAATCCAAAGCACAGGAAGATAAATGCTAACATGAGTGAGAATAAGCAGAAACAACAGAATTTAGACCTTAAAGAACGTCACAAAATGGAATCATCAGATAAAGAATAAAGGACATTATTGTAAATGAACAGGAAGATTTTAAAAGAGTTAAATACAAATTGTAGAAATGAAAATAAAACCACTAAATTCAAGTGGTTACTCTAATCTCAGAGAAAATTATAAAAATGTCCACATTGATACTGGAGTTTATACAAAAGAGATTCTTATGCTAATTTGTGTATAGACTATCCTAGCAAGGAAAAAACACAGACTAAATCTTTTACTAAAAATACTCAGAATAATTAATATAACAACATTGCTTTAAGAAATATAGTTGTGTGATCTGAAACTTGATAAGAAAACTGTCTCATTTACTCAATCATTTAAGAAACATTTATTGAACACCTACTATGTGCTAAGCAGATATAAATAAAATTCAGGAATATGTATCATCTGTTTGTATTAGACAGAGGTAATACTTGGATGTAAAAGAGGAATTTGACTTTTATGTCAAGCTTCAAATAGACTAAATGACCAAGTAAGGTGACAAGACTGTGAAGACTTTGATGACTTAGTTTAGCAAAGAATGTATGACAGGTGATCAGAATATTTATGCAGTTAACAAGTTCTCTGTCACAACTGTTCATCTGTTAAACGATAACATCCCTACTTTTTTTTTTTAAACTTCTTAGAGAAACTGTGAGGATAACACACACACACACACACAAAAAAAGATAATAAATGGGTTTTAAATGTGCCATAGAAACAAGGAATACACCAATATTTTAAAAAGAAAAAAGTACATCATCTAATTTGTCCTACACATGTTGATCCATGTAAAATTATGTTTTAAAATAAAATCTTGGGTCAGGTGTAGTAATACATGCCTATAACTGCAGTAACTCAGAAGGCCAAGGCAGGAACATCACAGGTTAGAGGCCAGACTTAGCAACTTGGTGAGACCTTAGCAACTCAGACTTAGCAACTGAGTCTCAAAATAAAACATAAAAAAGGAAGAAGATGTGACTCTGTGGTAAAATACCCCTGGGTTCAATACTTCCACCCACAAAAGAAATCTTAAATGATGACATTGAGAGTCATATCTCCACAAGTCTTTACTATTTCTACAAATTTTGTGAGTATGCTGCCTTTCTTATAAATTGTCTCTTCAAGAATATTAGTATAGTAAACAGTTTTGGAAGACAGAGAAGGGATCAACCTCCAGAGAAGAGGTCAAGTCTATTTACTGCCAATATAAAAATCTCTGCCCAGTATTCAGGATTCTTCTCCTATAACGCACCCAACTACATGTACAGGTTTGACCTGGACCTCATCATTCCAGTAGAAGAGGGACTTAGGTAATTGGTGTAAATTCAGATGCACTGGCTACTGCTACTACCGTGAATGAAAAAGTTCTTTGTCTCTAACTCAGGAATTTCATGACTGCTGATAGCATTCATAAAACCATGCAGACTGGGACTTGGGATTTAGCTCAGTGGTAGAGCACTTGCCTACCCTGGGTTTGATTACCAGCACAAAAACAAAGAAACAATGACAACGAAAACAAAACAAAACAACAACAATGAACAAAGCTAAGACAAATTTAGCTTGCAAGTAGGGTAAAATTTCAGATCCTTCATAGTTCTTTAGATAAGAACAGTAGTATTGAAACCAAAGTTTTGAGATGAAACTCAATTCCCCTTCTGTTGGCGAGGTGAGAGTGGAATTTCTCTGCTTCTGCTGGTGGGTGGGGTCTGTATAAGGCTGCAGCCAGGAAGTGTTGTAGCTCGTTTTTTTTTTTTTTTTTTTTTTTCAGTAGTTGTAGATGGACAGCATGCCTTTATTTTATTCATGTATTTTTATGTGGTGCTAAGGATGGAACCCAGAGCCTCACACATGCTAGGCAGTGCTCTGCCACTGAGCTACAGCCCCAGCCCTGTTGCAATTCTTAATGGTGGGCTATGCCCTCCAGTGTTGTAGCAGACCTCAGCAGTTCACTATCAATTTCTTCTTTCCAGGTCCTTGTCTTATACATTTGAAAAATGAAACCCATAGACCAGGATGTGTGTGAGTGTGATAGTAGAATTGTTTGAAGAATAAAAACAGGAACAGAATTCCTACAGTGCAAGAAGGACATGGTAGCAGCTTTTTCTCCAACCAAATGAGCTAGTTAGTGTAGGGGTTTATATAACATTTGGGTCACTGTTATTGGTTCACACTTAATCCTATTTAGAGTTTGAGAAAGTACAAACATGACTGGTCAACTCTTGAGTCCCAATTTCCATTCAGGTCTGCCCATTTCCATTTTCTTGCAGCAGGTCATAAAGCAGGAAGTCAATTTCATAGGATGGTCTACGCTCACAAATTCCAGGCTGCAGCACCTTGTAGAGCAAGCTTTATGATGAACTTCTGCCACAGGCATCCATACTGTGCCCAGGCCTGGTCACTAAAGGGTAACAGGTTGGTGCACCTTTGCTCACAGTGCCTCAAGATCACCAGGCCTGCATGGTGAGTTCCATGCAGACTTGGGCTCTGCTTGCCACCTGTGCTCCACCCACATGGTCTACCACTCCAACACTCCACAGTTCTATTGCCATTTCTTGGCAGGGACCTATAGGCCAGTTGCATGAGTTGACAGCTGGATAGCCGTATCAATGTTTCATCTCCATCTTTAATTAGCACAGCAATCTAAGAAAAGGAGAACACACTGTTTTGTGATCACTAACTACATAACAATCCAACATAATTGTCACAGAAAACGGTTTTTCAAAGGTCTGTATTCTTCTGCTTGAAGATGATCTTTGATAGCTTTCCAATTTGGTATTATGACCTATTAGTACTCTTCAACAGGGTCAATCCTGCATCTATCATTTCACCATAAAAATATTTAAGGACAAAATTCCTCATTCCTGCTTTCATTCTTAGGAAAATATTTTTATTATGGTAGGCAGAATTTGTATTAATATTTGAAACATCCTTTTGAATTCACAGGATATGAGTTTTAATAATTGAAAGAAAGGGCAGGGAAAAAATAGCCCAAGGAAAAGCAAAAGCAAAGTGTAATAAACCATGTAAAGGTGAAATCTGTCAGGACCTAAAACATTTTAGTACATTTTTTTTCCCTCATAAACTTACGCAACTAGATTCAAGATCTAGAGATCTATACTAGTGCATGCTTTCCATTGGAAAAACAACTCAGAGTGCACATCTCAATTAGATTAGCAAGTTTATTATCCAGTGATGATAGAAGTCTGATATGTTTAGTAGTTTTGTCTTGACTTAAACAGCAGCTGGTTAAACAGCTGGTTTATAGCTTGTATTGAGTGCAGTTGGTGGGTAATGCATTATTTTACTACTAGGTGATGATGACCTAGGGACAAGTAGTGGATGTACTATCAGCATCCACCAGACATGTGAAGACCTTAGCAAAACTCATAAATTCATAAGCTTCTTGGATTAAAAAAAAAAAAAAAGAAAGAAAAATCCCTAAAACTGCGATATTTTCTGTTAACTGAGTTAATTACCTAGAGATAAATTTTACTGCAATTAAGAATATCCAAACACATATGCGTATGCACATTTTGGAAAGGTAAGACTTAAGCACCCAACAATGTCCTACTTTCTTCCCTCAGGTAGTAGTTTCCACTTGCCATTAAGTACTACTTTTTTTCCCCCCAGGGCTCAGGATTGAATCCAGGGCCTTGCAAAGAAAGCTTTCTATCACTGAGCCACATCCCTAGGTCCTACATTTCATTTTTTAATTGAGCTATTTTGTATTTCTCATACCTCAAATTCTATGGACTCAAAAGGATGTTACATATATTAACATTAGGATGGAGCACTTACTTAGCACATGCGAAGGTCTTTCTTGATTTGGTCCCTAGCACCACAAAAATAAATAACATTAGTTGCATCTAACATTTTTTTTTTATTGTAAACAAATGGGATACATGTTGTTTCTCTGTTTGTACATGGAGTAAAGGCATACCATTTGTGTAATCATAAATTTACATAAGGTAATGTTGTTTGATTCATTCTGTTATTTTCCCCTCCCCCCCCACCCCTCCCACCCCTCTTTACAGTCCTTCCTTCCTCCATTCTTGCCCCCCTCCCTAACCCTAACTCTAACCCTAACCCTAACCCCTCCCACCCCCCATTATGTGTCATCATCCACTTATTAGCGATATCATTCGTCCTTTGGTTTTTTGAGATTGGCTTATCTCACTTAGCATGATATCTCCAATTTCATCCATTTGCCTGCAAATGCCATAAATTTATCATTCTTTATGGCTGAGTAATATTCCATTGTATATATATACCACAGTTTCTTTATCCATTCATCAATTGAAGGACATCTAGGTTGGTTCCACAATCTGGCTATTGTGAACTGAGCAGCTATGAACATTGATGTGGCTGTATTTCTGTAGTATGCTGATTTTAAGTCCTTTGGGTATAGGCCAAGGAGTGGGAGAGCTGGGTCAAATGGTGGTTCCATTCCAAGTTTTCTAAGGAGTCTCCACACTGCTTTCCAGAGTGGCTGCACTAATTTGTAGCCCCACCAGCAATGTATGAGTGTACCTTTCTCCCCACATCCTGCCAACACCTGTTGTTGCTTGTATTCTTGATAATCGTCATTCTAATTGGGGTGAGATGGAATCTTAGGGTGGTTTTGATTTGCATTTCTCTTATTACTAGAGATGTTGAACATTTTTCCATATGTTTGTTGATTGCTTGTAGATCTTCTTCTGTGAAGTGTCTATTCATTTCCTTAGCCCATTTGTCAATTGGATTATTTGCATTCTTGGTGTAGAGTTTATTGAGTTCTTTATAGATTCTGAGTGCTCTATCTGAAGTATGATTGGCAAAGATTTTCTCCCACTCTGTAGGCTCTTTCTTCGCATTGCTGATAGTTTCCTTTGCTGAGAGAAAGCTTTTTAGTTTGAATCTATCCCAGTTGTTGATTCTTGTTTTTATTTCTTGTGCTATGGGAGTCCTGTTGAGGAAGTCTGGTCCTAAGCCAACATGTTGAAGCTCTGGACCTACCTTTTCTTCTATAAGATGCAAGGTCTCTGGTCTGATTCTGAGGTCCTTAATCCATTTTGAGTTTACTTTCGTGCATGGTGAGAGATATGGGTTTAGTTTCATTCTGTTGCATATGGATTTCCAATTCTCCCAGCACCATTTGTTGAAGAGGCTATCTTTTCTCCATTGCATATTTTTGGCCCCTTTGTCTAGTATGAGAAAATTGTATTTATTTGGGTTTGTGTCCGTGTCCTCTATTCTGTACCA
Organism: Sciurus carolinensis; assembly: GCF_902686445.1. NCBI lineage: Eukaryota > Metazoa > Chordata > Mammalia > Rodentia > Sciuridae > Sciurus > Sciurus carolinensis. The sequence goes on from NC_062225.1 coordinate 41,854,195, forward strand.
TTGATCCACCTTTCTATTTTGGTGCCAATACCATGCCGTTTTTGTTACTATTGCTTTGTAGTAGAGTTGAAGATCTGGTATTGCGATACTCCCTGCTTCACTCTTTCTGCCAAGGATTGCTTTAGCTATTCTGAGTTTTTTATTCTTCCAGATGAATTTCATAATTGCTTGCTCATTGGGATTTTAATTGGAATTGCATTGAATCTGTATAGCACTTTTGGTAGTACAGCCATTTTGACAATATTAATTCTTCCTATCCAAGAACATGGGAGATCTTTCCATCTTCTAAGGTTTTCTTTAATTTCTTTCTTTAGTGTTCTGTAGTTCTCATTGTAGAGGTCTTTCACCTCTTTTGTGAGATTGATTCCCAAGTATTTTATTTTTTTCAATGCTATTGTGAATGGGGTAATTTCTCTTTCTCAAGATTCATCACTTATGTATAAAAATGCATTAGATTTATGTGCATTGATCTTATATCCCGCTACTTTACTGAATTCACTTATGAGTTCTAAAAGTTTCTGTGGAATTTCCTGGTGCCTCTAAGTATATAATCATATCATCAGCAAACAGGGATATAGTTTGAGTTCTTCTTTTCCTATTTGTATCCCTTTAATTTTTTTGGTCTGTCTAATTGCTCTGGCTAGAGTTTCGAGGACGATATTGAATAGAAGTGGTGAAAGAGGGCATCCCTGCCTTGTTCCAGTTTTTAGGGGGAATGCTTTTAGTTTTTCACCATTTAGAATGATATTGGCCATGGGCTTAGCGTAGATGGCCTTTACAATGTTAAGGAATGTTCCCACTATCCCTATTTTTTCTAGTGTTTTGAGCATGAAGGGGTGCTGTATTTTATCAAATGCTTTCTCTGCATCTATTGAAATAATCATGTGATTCTTGACTTTAAGTCTATTGATATGGTGAATTACATTTATTGATTTCCTGATGTTGAACCAACCTTGCATCCCTGGGATGAAACCCACTTGATCATGGTGAACTATCTTTTTAATATGTTTTTGTATGCGATTTGCTAAAATTTTGTTGAGAATTTTTGCGTCGATGTTCATTAAGGATATTGGTCTGAAATTTTCTTTCCTTGATGTGTCTCTGTCTGGTTTAGGTATCAGGGTAATATTGGCTTCATAGAATGAGTTTGGGAGGGTTCTCTCCTCTTCTATTTTATGGAATACTTTGAGAAGTACTGGAATGAGCTCTTCTTTAAAGGTTTTGTAGAACTTGGCTGAGAACCCATCTGGTCCTGGACTTTTCTTTGTTGGTAGGCTTTTGATGACTTCTTCTATTTCATTACTTGAAATTGGTCTATTTAAATTGTGTATGTCCTCCTCGTTCAGTTTAGGCATTTCATATGTCTCTAGAAACTTGTTGATGTCTTCGAAATTTTCTATTTTGTTGGAGTATAGATTTTCAAAATAGCTTCTAATTATGTTTTGTATTTCAATCGTGTCTGTTGTGATATTTCCTTGTTCATTCCCAATTTTAGTAATTTGGGTTTTCTCTCGTCTTCTCTTTGTTAGTGTGGCTAAAGGTTTATCAATTTTGTTATTTTTTCAAAGAACCAACTATTTATTTTGTCAATTTTTTGTATTGTTTCTTTTGTTTCAATTTCGTTGATTTCAGCTCTGAGTTTAACTATTTCCTGTCTTCTACTACTTTTGGTGTTGGTCTGTTCTTTTTCTAGGGCTTTGAGCTGTAGTGTTAGGTCATTTATTTGTTGAGTTTTACTTCTTTTATTAAATGCGCTCCATGAAATAAATTTTCCTCTAAGTACTGCTTTCATAGTGTCCCAGAGATTTTGATATGATGTTTCTTTGTTCTCATTTACCTCTAAGAATTTTTTAATTTCCTTCCTAATATCTTCTGTTATCCATTCATCATATAATAGCATATTGTTCAATCTCCAGGTGTTGGAGTAGTTTCTGTTTTTTACTCTTTCATTTATTTCTAATTTCAATCCATTATGATCTGATAGAATACAAGGTAGTGTCTCTATCTTCTTGTATTTGCTAACATTAGCTTTGTGGCATAATATATGATCTATTTTAGAGAAGGATCCATGTGTTGCTGAGAAGAAAGTGTATTCGCTCTTGGTTGGATGGTATATTCTATAAATGTCTGTTAAGTCTAAATTATTGATTGTGTTATTGAGATCTATGGTTTCTTTGTTCAATTTTTGTTTGGAAGATCTGTCCAGTGGTGAGAGAGGTGTGTTAAAATCACCTAGTATTATTGTGTTATGGTCTATTTGGTTTCTAAAATTGAGAAGGATTTGTTTGACATACATGGATGAGCCACTGTTTGGGGCATAGATGTTTATGATTGTTATATGTTGCTGATTTATGCTTCCCTTAAGCAGTATGAAATGTCCTTCTTTATCCCGTCTAACATTGGCTTGAAGTCCACATTATCTGAAATGAGGATGGATAGTCCAGCTTTTTTGCTGAGTCCATGTGCATGGTATGTTTTTCCCCATCCTTTCACCTTTAGTCTATGGGTATCTCTTTCTATGAGGTGAGTCTCTTGCGGGCAACATATTGTTGGATCTTTCTTTTTAATCCAATCTGCCAGTCTATGTCTTTTGATTGATGAATTCAGGTCATTAACATTCAGGGTTATTATTGAGATATGATTTGTATTCCCGGTCATTTGGTTCATTTTTTAAACTTTATTTATTTATTTATTTTTTTGACACAACTTGGTTCCTCCTTTATTTGACAGTTCCTTTAGGAGAATTCCTCCCTTTGCCGATTTGCTTCTTTGTTTTTTATCTCTTCCTCATGGAATATTTTGCTGAGAATGTTCTGTAATGCTGGCTTTCTTTTTGTAAATTCTTTTAGCTTTTGTTTATCATGGAATGATTTTATTTCATCGTCAAATTTGAAGGTAAGTTTTGCTGGGTATAAGATTCTTGGTTGGCATCCATTTTCTTTCAGAGCTTGAAAAATGTTGTTCCAGGCTCTTCTAGCTTTTAGAGTCTGGATTGAAAAATCTGCTGATATCCGTATTGGTTTTCCCCTGAATGTAATTTGGTTCTTTTCTCTCACAGTCTTTAAAATTCTGTCTTTATTTTGTATGTTAGGTATTTTCATTATAATGTGCCTTGGTGTGGGTCTGTTGTAATTTTGTGTATTTGGAGTCCTATAAGCCTCTTGAGCTTGATTTTCCATTTCATTCTTCAGATTTGGGAAATTTTCTGATATTATTTCATTGAATAGATTGTTCTTCCTTTGGTTTGTTTCTCTAAGCCTTCCTCAATCCCAATAATTCTCAAATTTGGCCTTTTCATGATATCCCATAGTTCTTGTAGATTCTGTTCATGATTTCTTACCATCTTCTCTGTTTGTTCAACTTTGTTTTCAAGGTTAAATATTTTGTCTTCAGTATCTGAGGTTCTGTCTTCCAGGTGTTCTATCCTATTGGTTATGCTTTCTATGGAGTTCTTAATTTGATTTATTGTTTCCTTCATTTCAAGGATTTCTGTTTGGTTTTTTTTCAACATCTCTAACTCTTTATTGAAATGATCTTTTGCTTCCTGTATTTGCTCTTTTAACTGTCGATTGGTGCGATCATTCAATGCCTGCATTTGCTCTTTCATCTCATCATTCAATGCCTGCATTTGCTCTTTCATCTCGCATCTAACATTTTTTAATACCTTTATTTTATTTATTTATTTTTATATGGGACTGAAGATAGACCCCAGTGCCTCACACATACAAGCACTCTACCATTGAGCTACAACGCCAGCCCCCTAACGTTTTTTAACAATCCTCCATAATACTAGGTCTATCTATGTAAAGCCATAAGGAGATAATGCAAAATCTTGGCAGTATAAATGAACAGAGTCTTTTGCTTCCAAAACTTTAAATGGAAACAAAACCTTGGAATCACAGAAAACATTTGGTTAATATAAGAGCTGGGACTACAGTTTAGGTCTCTTAAACCTACAATCAAGTTATTCTGTTATCACGCTGCTATCTTATTTCTAATTTTCAATAATGGATATAGAATACCAATAATATCTATATCCAAAATAGCCGAAGAGAAGAATCCCAAGTCAATACTTGAGTCATTCTTTCCTATTCTCTTTTTGAAAAACACCTTAAGGTACATTTTTATTTTTTTAGTTTTTGGTACTAGGAACTAAACCCAGGGGTGCTTTACCACTCAGCTACATCCCCAGTCTTTTTTAAAATTTTTTACTTTGAGAGAGGGTCTTGCTCAGTTGCTTAGGGGTTCTCTGAGGCTGGTCTCAAACTTGCAATCCTCCTGCCTCAGTCTCCCAAGTCACTCAGATTACAGGTATGTGCCACCATTCCTGTCAGGTGGGCTTTTTGCTTGTTTTTTCTTTTGGTGGTAGAGAGGACTGAATCCAGGGGTACCTTACCACTGAGTTATATCCGTAGACTTGTTTATTTTTTATTTTGAAAGAGGGTCTTGCTAAATTGTTGAGGCTGGCTGGAACTTGGCATCTTCCTGAGTCAGTCTCCTGAGTCACTGGGATTGTAGGCATTTATTACCACCTCCAGACTTTAGGTGGTTTTTAAAATTTGACCAAAGAAAATTGTTAAGTAGTGTGTTTAATCTACCAGCCTACAAAGAAGAATTACAGAAACTAGATACAATCAAACAACCAGAACAAAAACTATCTGTAAGAACTAAAAATGGCACAAGACAAAAAGTGCCAGGTAGTTAACACCTAAAATGGCATTTGGCTAGGAGAATTTACTGCTTCATCCCATGTTCTCTTTTAAAATTTTTCAACAGATTTCTGCCAAGAGCAGGCTCCAGTGAGTGCTGGGTTGGCAACTAAAACTCAGGCAGATATCTGCAGGCTTATTGGCTTATGTAGGGAATCAAGATGACAGAATTTGAGGATATTATACCAGACAGAAATTGAAGGAAAGTCCTTTAAAGAAAGACAATAATGGAAAAGAAATACACACTTTGCATATAAATTTTACTGAGATTTCTGGCTGATAGGTAACCTCTAAATGTGTAGGACAGATTCTAAGAAGTCTAGATAAAGCTATGACATGAACAGAAATTTCAGCAGTTACCCACTGTAGGGGAAACCGAGTTTGGTATCATGTTCAAAATCAACACACACAACACACACGACTCACAAAGTGCAAACACATACACACATCATCATCATCATGCTAAGAATATAACACAATTCATAATATATAGATATCATCACAATGTCTAGTATATACAATTATTAGACATATGAAGAAACAGGAAAATGACACACATACACAAAAGACAAAGGATAGAGATCAAATTTGAAATTACCTAGATATTATAATTAGTAGATAAAAGCTAAGGATAGTTATATGCTTAAATTTGTGAAGAAAAATGTGTTTGAAATGAATGCACAGGTAGGAAACTCAGTTATGTTAACACTAAAATAATTAAATCAATATTCTAGAATTGAAAAAATATTTCAAGCAAAAAATTTACTAAATGGGCAAAACAGCAGATTATGGATGACAGAAAAGTTAATGAACTCAAAAGACAGATAGAAAGAAATTATTCAGTTTAAACAGAGAAAAAAGATTAAAAATAAAAAAGGCCTAAGAAACATGAGACAATATTAAAAACTTTAATATGTATAATTGGAGTGTCTAAGGAAAAGAAGGGCAGTGCGTTAGCATGTGCAAGGCCCTAGGTTCGATTTCCCAACAAAACACACACATACACACCTATGTACATGCACGCAAAAAAGAAGAGGAATGAGGTAGAAGTAGTATACATCCAAAAATATAGAAATTCCAGAAATAAGCAATTCCTAAGTTTTAAATTGCATACACTTCTGAGGAACATGATGAAATCTCTTCCCATTGACTCGCTCCTATCCAGGAGGAACATAAAGCATGCTTTTGTTCATCATATCCATGCTGCATCCAGTGCTTAGTCACTACTAAGTAATCATCTTGGTCATCAGATCAACTATTTCAGTATTATAGTTCCCACCTTCGATAACCCTTATTTTAATTAAATACTGGCCCTAAAGTGAAAGAGTAGTGATGATGATAGTTTTATTACAGAATATTATTATAACTGTTCTATTTTATTATTAGTTATTGTTGGTTATCTCTTACTGTACCTAATTTAAAAAACTAGATCACAGGTATACATGTATAGAGAAAACACAGTATATATATGGTTTGATATTATACATGGTTTCAGGCATCCACTGTGGTCTTGGAATGTATTCTTTATGGATGAGAGATTAATAGACTAATAAATGCAACAATAAGGATGAATCTCTAAAATATGCTGACTGAGGTCAGTCTTTTACAAAAGAATACATACTCTGATTTCATTTAAATTAAGTTCTACTTTAGGCAAGCTAATCTATGTTTTGTTTTGGTTTTTTTTTTTTTTTTAGAAGTTATAACAGTGATTGCTTTGAGAGGCTAGGATTATCTGGGAAGAGGCAGGTGAGAACTTTGAAGGGTGATAGAAATGTTCTGTTTTCTTGATAGGGAATTTAATTACACAGTGTATTCACTTTTCAAAACTCATAAAAAGACACACTTCAGATTTCAGCACTTTATTATATGCCAAAGTTACCTTAAAAATGATAAACAAATTTAGTTATGAAGTGTTACAAAAGAGTTAAGGGGAGAAGTATAATGATGCCTGCAAATTACTTTCAAAATAAAAAAAAAAGATGGATAGATGGATGGATGAATAGAACAAAGCAAAAAGAACAAAATGGTAACAATTGTAGCATATATGTGCTGGGTACAGAGCTGTTGCAGTAGAAGTCTTTCAACTTTTCTGTTTAAAAATTTTCATAATAAAATGTAGCAGGGAAATTACTTTAAAAAAATTAAGACAGGCAGCCAAAAGTAGACACTTGAAAAGTGTGTGGTTCATAGACTTAACTTGGTTTACATTTTTCTACCCAATTTATAATAATACATAACATTGTTTTTTAATATTTTGCTAACATGTCCACTAAGTTTCTTGTAGTTATTTTATATTTATAATGTATTTCATTTCAATTTTTTTCTATAACAACTCCATTATTTTCTTAGGTAAGTTAAATTCTTTTGAATTTCATATACAAGTTTTTTTGTAACGTGCTTTGAGAAAACTGAAAGTGTTGCACAATAAAAAAGGTCCTAAAACGCCTAGTTTAATAAAGGAAACTAAATTCTTGGTTTTCCAGGCTTCATTTTTAGATAGAAAAAAATATATAATTATATGTAAATACTTTATGTACACTAAAAATATGCAAATAACTCATGCACAAAAGGCCCTCTTCTCTGAGGTAAAGGGTGTGACATCAGTGTGATATCCACGAACAGACCTGTTCTTTCTTGGAATTCAGTCAAGTATGTTTTCAGATATCCTGTTAGACACTGGCATTATGACCAATTCAATCATTTCAGTCATCCCTGAAATCCTACTGCTGAGGCCGATCAATTCCACAGGAATTCACTGTGCTCATTTGGACAATTCAGGAGGAGTTGGCCCTTTCTACTCTTTCCTCATTCTCCCAACCTCAAACTCAGTTCATTAGCTTCAAAACTGCACGCTGACTGAACATTAAAAGTTGAGAATTAACAATGTTTTCTCTCATTCACTGGGAAAGACAGAAGCATCATCCCATTTTGTTTCATTGCACAAAACCTTATTGATAAAAATCTGATACCAAATACACACACACACACACACACCTACCTCTCTATATATACTATCTCCTAAAATATAGGGGAAAATTATTGCCCATTAGCTGATCTTGGCCTTCATTTCTTTTCTAGGGATCCCAGCTTCTTAGGTTCTATGTTCTGTTTCTATATTCTGTCTTGTATTACCAGGGGAACTTTTTTTAAAATCAATACTCTATTTCTGTCATTTTTTGCCTCTGAGTGCTCCCACATTCATCTTCTTCTCATTATTTTGTGACTAATCTTTTAATATTCTCATGTATTCAGGAGGTGAGATAACAACCTTATCTTTCTAAGGAGGTAAGCTATGCATCAAAAGATATTGAGAATGATACTTCTTCTTCAGCCTAGGTTTTATGACCAGGACTCTGAAGACTGGAAGGATCTTTCATAAACATAACAACTAGTCAGCTGACTCTTTGATCCAAATGATAAACTATGTTAAGAGAGAAAGTAGTCTCTAGTGATGTACAGAAACTCAAAAGGATGGTGGGGTTGTGGCTCAGTAGTAGAGTACTTTCCTAGCATGCGTGAGGCATGGGTTGGATTCTCAGCACTGCATATATATAAATTAATTAAATAAAATGTCCATCAACAACTAAAAAAATTTAAAAAAAGAAACTCAAAAGGATAACAGATTATGTAAATATGCTGATGCAGAGCTCATATCAGGTTTATTTTTCCCCTGCTTTTAGTCTAAAGTTATTATCAATAATATCCTAAAGACACTAAGTTAAAACTGACATAAAACCATTGAAATCTATTCTACTAATCTATTCTACTCAATGACAGCAGATGAAACAGTAAACAATCTGTTCCAATATCCATCTTTCCCTCTTCTATAGTAATAAATTGGACAGGCAGCCACCCAGAATAAAACATTTCCCTCCCTCCACTAAAGTTATACATGACCACATAACTAAAATCTAATCAACGGGAATATAAGTGCAAGACCTATGAGTAGCTTCTGCATCCATTACCTTAGATGTGAATATGATAGTCCCTTGGGCCATGAGGTAAAGGGATTATACCCAAGGGACAGTGAAGTAATCTGATGAAAAAGCTTGGTGCTCTGAAGATTACATGGAACAGTGCCTATCACTGAACTTTTATTAAAAACCAAATCAACAAACAACACTCCTGCTCCTGCTCCTCCTGCTTCTTCTCCTCCTTTTTTTCCACACCCCCCCCCCCCCCCCGCCGCCGCCATGCTGGGACTCAAACCCAGGGCATGCTAGTCAGGTGCTCAACCACTGAGCTACACCCTACCCCACACTTCTATCTTTTTAAAGCCTTTAATTTGGATCTCTGTTACTTGTTACTGAAGTTAACTGATACAGTAGATAAGGAAAAACAGAATGGTTCAGAGACCTCTTCTGAGTAAGATGCAGAGTCATCCAACTGAGGCATATTTTAGGTGATACATTTTCTGAAAAAAATAGATGAGGAACTTTTTAGTACTATTTGTCTGCAGGATTTTTTGTATAAAAATTGAACTCAGCTAAGTAAATGTACTAAGTCTTTGGCATATTTACAGAATGTTAATAGTTGCTATGGAGCCTAATCACATTGATAACCTGACAGAGTATATGAGCTTACGAAACCATTAGCATGCTTTACTGATCATATGGCTGTTAAAACCTTTGGACTACTTACAGTGTTGCTTTCAGTAAACTGCAGGAGGCCCAAATGGAACCAATTATGATATAATGATTAAAAGATTAAAAATTCATTTCTGAAAGATTCACACCTAAGGAACTCTGTAAGACAATTATTATCAACAGTAGAAGAGGACTAACCAACCAATGGAGTATAACAAAATTGTTTTCAAAATTTGTCTTTTTTTTTGTTTTGTTTTTCAAGGCACTGGGGATTGAACCCAGAGTTTTACTCATGCAAAACACATGCTCTATTCTAGAGCTAGAGCCTCAGCCCAGAAACTATCAATCAAGAGGCTTGAAAGATTAAAGTGTCATGAAAACAAAGACCAAGGATGAGTAGAAGAAAGTCTGTCATAAGTTACTGACATTTTAGATTGACAAGATGCACACATGAAAAAACTTGCAGAGCATAAGTTAACTGCTTATCAATCTAGAAGTCTATCACAAGATATACTGAACCTGAGTAGGTTATAAGATAAATAAGCTACATGAAAAACAGAATAAAGGGTAATTTACTCTAAAAATCTGTAAATTTCTTTATAGCTTTGTGGCTTGGTTCCCCATCTTGCAACAACTGGAAGGTAGTTGAAACTTCAAGAGGTACACCAACCCCTATCACATTAAACCACATCCACTGAAATGGGCCAAAACCAGATTCTGAGTATGCCAGACACTCTTAAGAAGTCTGAAATCCATTAATGAGGAAACACTAAAACCATAGGGTGGAATGATACTACAATACTGGAATACCCAAGTACACCCTGTCTCTCTATCTTATCAAGGCCTAATCAACAACTTTGACTTTTCAGTTACTTGAAATGCCCACCTAGGGCAGGGTTTCTGAACCTTAGCAATATTGACATTTTAAGTTGGGTAATTCTTTGTTATGGGTCTTTTCTGTGCATCATAGGTGATTTAGCAGCATTCTTGGCCTCTACCACTAAATACCAGTAGTATATCCCCAAAAGAATCTGTAGGGGCAAAAAGGTGTGAGAATTTTTTTCACTCACAGTAAGGATCTTAGCCAACACTCCTGTAACAAAAGACAGGTTAACAAGAAAAAAGTGTCAAAAATTTATTTAATCTCAAGTTTTACAACACAACCCAGGGAAGACTATTTTTATGTTTACGCTGAAGAAGAATGTATAAACCATGTGGAAATATGATAGGACAAAAGAATATGATGTAATGAAAATGGAGAATGGGGAAACCCAGCAAAGCCCATCTGTTAAGATTCTTTCTGGCCTCTGTGTGAGCACTTCTTCCTCCAGGAACATAGAGGACCTCTATGGAATGAATACCAAAAGGGGAGAAAGCCAACAGTGACCTTTTCTAGATTTTTAACAGTTTGTTTCAAAGGAGAGGGAGTCTAGATTTCATGACATACCTTGACAAAGAGGAATTCTGATGAGGTGGAAGACAGGAAGATGGGAGAAGGTAAAAAAAAAAAAAAAAGACCTTGGTGCTGAGGGTTTTCCAATTTCCCTCAGTTCAAAGTACTCACCTTTGGGATTCTGAGCCAACAGGTCATTCATGTAATTATTATATTTTTCCCATTTCTATCCACACACACAAATATATATATTCTGCTAGTTACTACAAGAAAACCTATATACCTATACCTCTTACAAATCACACAAATTAGCATTGAGAAAAAGCTGATACAGAGCCTAACCTGTAAGAAATAGAAAAAAATAAACATGCCAAAAAAAACCCTAGCTCAATAAATTTAGAAATAAATGATTTAATGTTCCCATGTATCAAATAAAATCAGCATACTACAGTGATGCAGCCACATCAATGTTCATAGCTGCTCAATTCACAATAGCTAGATTGTGGAACCAACCTACATGCCCTTCAATAGATGAATGGATAAAGAAATCGTGGTATATATACACAATGGAATATTACTCAGCCATAAAGAAGAATAAAATTATGGCATTTACAGGCAAATGAATGAAGTTGGAGAAGATCATGCTAAGTAAGATAAGCCAACCCCAAAAAACCAAAGAACAAATGATCTCTCTGATAAGTGGATGATTATACATAATGGGAGGTGGGAGGGAAGCAAGAATGGAGGAAGGATAAGATTGTATAGAGGAAAAAGAGGGGTGGGAGGGGTGGGGGGAAGGAAAAAATAACAGAATGAGACAAACATCATTACCCTATGTACAGGTATGATTACACAAATGGTATGACTCTACTTCATGTACAACCAGAGAAACAAGTTGTACCCCATGTGTTTACAATAAATCAAAATAAATAAGTTAATAAATTGTAAAAAAAAAAAAAAAAAAAAAAAGCAAATTATTGCCAGGTACATGCATGTAATTTCAGCAGCTTGAGAGGCTGCAGTAGGAGGATCTCAGAGCAGAGTTCAAAGCTAGCCTCAGTAACTTAGCAAGGTCCTAAGCAACTTAGGGGTCTCAAAATAAAATATAAAAAGGATGAGGGTGTGACTTGGTGGTTAAGGGGCCCTGGGTTCAATTCCAGTACCAAAAAAAAAAATAGACAAATTATCACCCACTTCATAAATTTACATAGGATCCTCCTTCCAGTTAACTTTCTTTATATTCATGATTAATATTCTTCTTTCAACCTCTACTTAGGTCAAGATAGTTCACAAGATTTTAAAGGAGAGTCATTAGTTTAGGGAACTAAAATTCTGGAGAGTTGAGTCAGGCAAGTCTTCACTAAGAATTACTAGTTTCTCATAACAATAACCATTTGCTTGTTAATGTATTAAGTTTGTATTTGGTACCACTATTCCTGATAGTGCAATTCAAAAAGAAGTAAGAATAGCACAATTCCTATTTTCATGGTCCTCAAAGTCTGATGAGGCAGGTACAAGCAGGTATGAGAAACTACAAATGTGACAGGCCTGATAAAGAGGAAAAGGGAGGAATTATGGAAAATAGTATAATATGGGAAATTCACTCAGACAGAGTAGTCAAGGAAAAAAATCTCCACTGTCAAAAGACATTTGAGACATAAAAGATGAAAAGGAACTGGTTAGGTTGTTTCCCAGAACAAGCACTTGTGCTTCCTTCCTTGGAATTCACATGAAGAATAATAATATTCCTTTACCTTCTCTCTCTCTCTCTTTCTGTGTTGAGGATTAAACCCAGGGCGTTGTGCAATCTAGGCAAACGACTACCACTAAGCTACACCACCAGTCCTCTTTCACCTTCTATCTTTATTTCAAGTTCATTCTATTTCAAACCTCAAGACATCCTGAATTTAACAGCTTGTACATGTGTAGGCAGGAGAAAACTACAGATAAGTCTATCTCTGCCACTGTTTCCAAATATTTGATCAATAGATTTAATAGGCCTAACTTCCAGAAGTAAAGTTCAAGTAATTCAATTTTAAGCAAGGACAGAACAATTAGGACATACTTTCTGCCTAAGGGATACCCCTAAATGGGAATTTTAAAATTTTTAAATCTTTCCTCCTTCCTTGTGAGACTGAAAAATGATTCCAAACAGAATAAGTATTAAAAAATAAAAACATAAAGAGATGAAGGGAGTGCAGTTAACAAATGTGAAATAAGGTAGTGAACTCAAGTTTCTTACTTAACCTCCAATTGTCCAAGACACACACTATTTACTTTGCCCAAAGCTACATCCAGTATTACTGGCTGAGCTGGTATTTCCAAAAGCTCTGACTCAGACAAATCTCAAGATGATGATAGAGTTTGGCATTTTTGAATAAAACAATGTGTATTTAGCAGATGAAAGACTGCATACTCAGTGTTCATTACTTTAACCTTCTCAAGTATCTAAAGCTTCATAGAACAACAGTTTTAGAGTATTCTTTGGTCTTAAAAATAGAAAGGTTATTTCAATTTCTGGTAAATACCTTTGGAGGTAGAAGCATTAACCAGCCTGACAGTTCATATATATCAAAGGGTATTTACACTTGGAATTGTTTTACCCGAGTGCCAGCATACAAAATACACAAAACAATTCAGTAATTACTCTACCCCCTTTGTAATAGAGCTGGCAAAGGGATATTACTAAAGGGGAAGGAAAGAAAAAAAAATAAACTTCACAAATGTAATTTATCAAGCAAAGAAATCTAGAAGTATTTTTCACAGGAAAAAAAAAAACAAGATCTGGCATTTTTAATCCAGAGGTAGAAATGGATTCATTTCAAATAAACTAAAGACATGAATAAAAGAAAGTTTCAGGTTAAAGCATATCCTGTTAGATGATGTACCTACTGACTAAAATGTAATACTTTGTCCCTACATTAGTCATGGAAGAGCAATTTCTGTTGTCGTGGACCAAAAAGATGCCCATAATGTTTTGAGGGTAAATATAGCAGTGTGAAGAGAAAAATGGTGATCAACAATCAAGGAAAATTCTTGTACTAAAGAATATCACAAAAATGAAAAGTAAGCTGATCAGGTATACAACTCCCCCATCAAATCAATCTTGGCAATATATAATTGTAAGACTTCAACCTTAATTTTCTTCCTAAAATATTTTATCTTCTGAATTTTAATTTTTACAGACATCATGAAATTTACCTATAAACCATAAAAGTAGTATTCACTTGATATAAATTGCTTTAAAAGGAATATATGACTTCGAAATATATTTCAAAAGTATATGGAAAGTAAGAGGTAACATTTCATAAATGATCTTCCACTGAGAAAGAGCATGGTTAGTGGAAAAGATGAGTTTTAAGTTCAGAGAGAATGCATTCAACTCTCTAGCCCTACTACTAAAACATATGACTTTGGATACATTGCTTAACATCTCTGAACTTCTGTCTTCATTTATTTATCTTGAAATGATTGTTTTAAGAACTGGCTCAAAAGAGGTACTTGCAACAAGTGCATATTATTATAATTATTATGGAAATGCTACTTATATAAACTTTTTCCATGAGGGCTTTTGAGCAATAAAGGACCTGCTTTTGTGTAAGAAAATACCTAACCAACTAAAAGTTTTATAATTCCTATGAGGATTCCTAGTTCTAAGAACTTTTTGTTTAGTAGAAGTTGTTTTAAATAAGGAAAAGGAACATTCTTGTCAGTTATTGTTTTGCTAACTTTCAGAAGATAGAAATTATTACCTGATATATCCATAGGTAGATACATTTCTGCATCAGATAGGACTGTGCTTTATTTCCCCTAACTACCAACCAGAAACTGGACAGCTATGCTAAAAAATTGTCATTGCTAAGACAGTAGAATAAATCTAACATAATTTTCCTGTGTACACATATTAAAATATGTGTACATATTAAATATGTGTGATCCCACTGTCACACCCACCTGGAGAATGGGGTTCTAATTAGAATAAGATATATCCTATGTTGCATAATTTTATCGAAATGGATTCTACTGTCGTTTGTAACTAAGAAGAACCAATAACATAAAAATTTTTTTTAAACTGTATTTGCTGCAAAGAGCACCTGATGTTCCCTAATTACCTATCTATCCTAGAGATTGAACCCAGGGGCACATTTCACTGACCTACATCTTTCCATCCCCAGTCCTTTTTATTTTGAGACAGGATTTCGCTTCCCAAACTCAGCTTCCCAAGTCCCAGGGATTACAGGTACTTGGCCTACTTTCCCTGATATTTAAAAGGAATATGCTGTGAAAGAGCTAGAAAACCAGCCAGTACCACCTAAGGACACTGTGCTATTCTCACATACTATCTTTGAGTCAAGTTTGCTAATCAACTTCTCAAAGAGAAGTCATTCTGACGATCACATAAAAGGTTAGTTCTCTTTAAGACTGGAACAGTTGGGTTCGATCTCTAGCACCGCAAAAAAAAAAAAAAAAAAAAAAAAAAAAAAAAAACAGTTACACTTCTGAATAAAATCTATTCTTTTATGTGTGTCCCTGTGATTTCACAAGTTATACAATTTAAATAATATACAAGCTAGGAATAGTTTCCTCAAGAGAATGTGAAGATTATATTTTCTGTTTGAAGGAAAGAAAGGATATGACATCCAACTCAACCAAGCAGAGTAACTTAACAGTCAAATTCATAAATATGCTAAGCCAATTTTCAGGCACAATATTTTTCCAAGTACTTTTAATTTATCTACTTGTGTTCCCCTATGATTTATCAGAGATCATATTCCAACTGTTCCTGACAATGAAAAATAATTTTTATTTTAAAAGTCAATTATCACAAAATGACAGCCTTTTTAATAAAGTTCAGTGCAAACATGACATCATGAAAGTAAGTAATCAACAAAATTTAGTTCAACATAAATAGCAACAAGCCCCCAGAGAAAAGATAAGCCCTGTGAAAGATGATACCCTGACTCTTTGGGTTAATATAAAATAAAAAGAGATATGAGTTAGTACATTTTTAATCATCAACAATCTTCACTGGAAAAGCGTATGTACAGAGAAGTAAGATTTTTAGTTTCTAACCACCAATGAATACTATGCTTCTTAATCTGCTTCAATAGAGTAAACCAATGGGATGAAAAAACTATAATCTTTAGTAACAGATTAGAGTACTTAAAAAGATTTGGGTTTCTAAGTAAATCTGATTAAAAAAGAAAAATACTCATTAAACACAACAGCATTTCAGTAGAATGAATCAGACATAACTTTCCTATGCTCATATATGAATATGTTCATAACATCATGTACAACCACAAGAATGGGATTCCAATTAGAATGTTATACTCCATGTATGTATAATGTGTCAAAATACACTGTCATGTATATCTAAAAAGAACAAATTTTTAAAGTGTAGAAAAAAACAGTAGCATCTATTTCTAATTTAATTACATTTTGTTTTATGTCATAAGTAGGCCTAGTTCACTAGAATCAGGGTTGATTATGTCTAACAATAGTAAGGGTTTACAAACAGAAATAAACAAAGAAGCAAAGCATGGTGGCACATGCCTCTTATCCCAGCAACTCAAGAGGTTGAGGCAGGATGACTGCAAGTTCAAGGCCAGCCTCTCAACTTAGTGAGGCCCTACGCAATTTAGCAAGACCCTGTTTCAAAAAATTAAAAGGGTTAGGAATGTAGCTCAGTGGTTAAGTTCCCCTGCATTCAATCCCTGGTACCAAAAAAAAAAAAAAAGAAAGAAGCCAAAAGTTAAGGCAACCACTTTTTAAGCCAGCATTGATAAGTTGGTCAGACAGCACAGATAGCCTAAAAAGAAAATAAAGGCAAAAGGAGGCCAAGTTGCTGGCACACACTTGTAATTCCAGCTAGTTAGAGGCTGAGGTAGGAGGAGGACTGCAAGAAAGAGGAAAACATGGGATATTTAAGGAGGTCCTATCTCAAAATAGAATTTAAAAACAAAGGCTGGGGATGTAGCTCAGTAGTAGAGCACTTGCCCAGTATGTACAGGGCCCTGGGATCAATCTTGGGGGGAGCAAATGTAGACAAATAAAGTAACAAATGGCATGTAATCCTTTCTTACTGGAACAAGCAAGTTCTCATGCAATAAAAAATGAAAACGGTTAAGTGGTACGAAGACCAAGGTCAACTGCCAAGAGAGATGAGAATAGTAAGGCATTGGCCAACATGGACAGAAGATGAAGAACTGACAGAATGTTTATAAAACCTTAAAGGTACACTTAGTCTGCATTTTCCCTACCATTTGGAATCCTATTTAACATCACTAGTATCATCCTTTGAAAATAACTGGTATTAACATTAAACAAGGAGAATCATCTGCATCTATAATCTATAAACCTAAACTCAAAACTGGGAGGCTGTAAGTGAAAAAAAATTTAAGAAGATACAAAGTCTATGTATCTTCTTATTTTTATCAAATTGTAAAATACATTGGTTCTTTCTAAGACCAAAAATAAATAGTAAAATAGCTAATGTATTCTGGTTATTATTATATAGCATACTCATATAAATGTTAAAACTAAGACTTATGATGCTTCGGGAAATATTTTAAGTATACAGAATGTTAAGAGAACACATATGAGAAAGGAGATAAAATGAGGAGATGCTCAGAAAGGAGAGAAAACATAGTAACCACATATGATGGATTCTTGCCAAGAAACTAAACTTGAATCTGATTAAGTTACTAGATTAGCAGTTCTCCACTAGGGGCAATTTTTGCCCCCAAGGAACATTTGACAATGTAAAGAGATATTTTTGGTTGCTACCACTAACTGGTAGTGGGGGGGTGAAACTGGCCATCTAGTGGTTAAGAGACCAGAGACACTTTATGCTAAACATCCTACTAATACATAAGGCAAGCCGTCTTAGTTAGTCAGCTTTTCATTGCTGTAACCAAAATATCTGACAAGAACAACTTAAAGGAGGCAGTTTATTGAGCTCATAGTTTTGCAGGTCTCAATCCATTATTCACCTGACTCCATTACTCTGGGCCAGCTGTGAGGCAGAGTATCATAGCAGAAGGGCAAGGCAGAAGAAAGTGCTCAGGTCTTGGCAGTCTGGAAGCAGAGAGAGAGAGACTGAGGTACCAAGGACAAAAATATAAGCCCCAGTGGCATGCCCCCAGTGACCCTCCTCCAGTCACATATTACCTGCCTATAGTTACCAACCAGTTAGTCCATTTAAATTATTAATCCACCAAATAAATTAATCCACTGATTAAGTTCACCTCTTATAATCTAATCAGTTCACCTCTGAACATTCTTGCATTAACACTGAAGCTTTTTTTTTTTTTTTTTTTTTTTTGCGGTACTGGGGATCAAACTCAGGGCCTTGTGCTTGCTAAGGCAAGCACTCTACCAGCTAAGCTATCTCCCCAGCCCAACACTGAAGTTTTTGAAAGACAGCTCATATCCAAACCAAAATATCATCCACAACAAAAAATTAATTATCCAATACAAAATATCAATAGTGAGAATGTTTTAGTCAGCTTTTTTGCTGCTTCGAGTGGAAGACCTGACCAACACAATTGTGAAGGAGGAAAAGTTTATTTGGGGGTTCACAGTTTCAGAGGTCTCAATCCATAGACAACTGATTTTATTCTTCCAGGTTCAAGGCGAAGCTGAACATCATGGCAGAAAATAGTAGTAGAGGGAAGCAGCTCACATGATGATCAAAAAGAAGAGGGGGAGAGAGAGAGACAGACAGACAGACACACACCACTGGCCAGATACAAATATATACCCAAAAACCATGCCTCAATTCCTATCTCCTCCAGCCACACCCTACCATTTCAGTTACCACTAAGTTAAATCCTATAAGGGGATTAATTCACTGATTGGGTTAAGACTCTTATAACCCAATCATTTCTCCTCTGAACCTTCTTCCATTGTCTCACACATAAGCTTTTGGGGGATACCTCCCATCCAAACCTCAACAGAGAAGCTGAAGGACACTTCTCTAAGTCTAATGGGAAACACAGAAGTCAGAGAAACATGCTGAAACACTTTATGGGGACGCAATCTGCAAAATCCATTACATAGAAAACTTTATGGGACAAACATAATACCTTCAGCAAATAAATTGCAAGAAGGAATAGGTACATGGTAATGGGTACATGATTTTTTTTCTCTAATACATGTTTGATTAATACATGTTATAATTTTCATTATAAAAAGTTTTTTATTTTTTAGTTGTAGGTGGACACAATATCTTTATTTATTTATTTTTACTTGTTGCTGAGGATCAAACCCAGTGCCCTGCACATGTGAGGCAAGTGCTCTACCACTGAGCCACAGCCCCAGCCCCTATAAAAAGTTTTTAAGGGAGAGAGTTAGTCTTTGAACTTTATGAATACATGTATTTTGTCTTATTCTCTTTGGCTAATAACATTATACCAAATGACAGCTGTGTCAAATGTGTGTAGCCATCAGATTGGGATACTCAGTTTTAAAAAACAGAATGTACATTCCCTAGTAATATCAGCATTTCTAGTTTAGGTACTGTACAGCAATACCTCATATATAGGAATCTTATATCTATAACCATTTATAATCACTACAAAGTGATCACATGGTAGTTAAACAATTCTAGTACATACCTTTGGAGAATGAACCCATATTCTCCTATCTCATAAATTGGATGGTAAAGCCAATTTCTTCTAACTTCTGGTAACCAGAATGCTACTATTAAGACCAATAAGAGAAAAGCAGCCCAGAGGCAAGAACTATGAATTAATATACCAGTACCTTCAAAATAATAATAGCTAATATTTATTATGCCCTCCCTATGTTCCAGATAGTTTTAAACACATTTTCACAGTGACTCATTCATTTTTTTTGTCATTTGTTCTTAAATAACTGAAACAAAGTATTCATTAAATGTTCATATAGTTACAGAAGAATCAGGAATTATTACAAGTGACTAAAGATAAAATCATTTGCCTATATCTCATTAATGGAATGCATTCAAAGGAAAATCACCAAAGACAACTGCAACACTAAATCTTACAATTCATCTAATAGTTTTACTACCAATATTATTTTGATAAACTTTGATAAGCTGATAGAGCTATTTACTTTTCATCAAAATTTTTAGATGTTTAAAAGTTCAGTGAAATGATAATCATCTTTCTCAGAAAACAATTTACTTTCCTTCAATACTGGGAAAAATAATACCTTACTACAGATTTATGAAGAAACTTAAAGACAGAGTGATCATGCTGAAAACCTGTCCTTTGCAGAAATTCTTACATAAAACCACAATCACTGAAGTCATCTTGGCAGCAAAACTCTATGTGGTAGCTGATAGTTCCTATTCTATTCTTCCAGAACACTTTGGAAAGATAACTAAGTCTCAATTCCAAAGTGAAGAATATGTTCTACTCCACTGGTTTTATTTTTTTAATGTCCCAAAGAGGCTAATATGAACAATCAGAATTAGGAACTTAATGGAGTTGTTATTAGTATCTGTTTTTAGATTAAGGCATAGGGACTTGAAGACAATGCTGTCCTTTTCTGTCACAAAAAGACACTACCAATTTTAGTGTATCCAAAAGATACATAGAAATGCACAAATTTTAAAAAGTTCTAAAGGAGGTAGTCTCATGTTGTCAGTAACTTTTACCTAACATGACATGCATGATTAAAAAAAAAATGAGTGAAAACATCCTTATGTAGGGTTATGTTACCCAAATCAAAAATAATATCATGATTGCTCTTGCTGGTGCATGCCTGCAATCCCAATGACTCAGGAGGCTGAGGCAGGAGGATCACAAGTTCAAGGTCAGCCTCAGCAATTTAGTGAGGCCCTAAGCAACTTAGTGAGACCCTGTCTCAAAATAAAAAATAAAAAGGACTGGGGATGTAGCTCAGTGTTTAAGCACCCCTGGATTCTCTCCCTGGTACCAAGAGGGAAAAAAAATCACAATTATTCTTAGTGGAATAATTACCAATGTTCTTCTAAAGATAAATAATAGTTAAGTCAACTTGTTAGATCAAATTACCATAAAGAAATGATAGTAGAATGAGTCCAACATTATTACCCTATGTGTATATATGATTACACGACCAATGTAATTCTACATCACGTACAACCAAAAGAATGAGAAGTTATACTCCATTTTGTGGCTCGGTGGTAGAACGCTTGCATGAGACACTGGGTTCAATCCTTAGCACCACAGTAAAAAAAAAAAAAAAAAAAAAAAAAAAAAAAAGAATAAATAAAACAAAGGTATTATGTCCATCTACAACTAAAAAAATTTTTTTAATTACCATCAAGATAGTAAATATAAGTATGATTTTATAAAATCTTAAAGTTCTTGGTTTTTGAGCTGCTGCTGCTTTAAAGGCGTTTGAAGGAACGGAAGATGGAAGAATCGTATGCAAAAAATGTGAAAAGAAACTTAGTACTGTTATCACTCCAGATACATGGAAAGACAGTGCAAGGAATACCACTGAAAGTGGTGGAAGAAAGCTGAATGAAAATAAAGCTTTGACTTCAAAAAAAGTAAGATTTGATTCATATGGAAAGAATAAGTTCTCCACTTGCAGAATTTGTAAAATTTCTGTGCACCAACCAGGTTCTCATTACTGCCAGGGTTGTGCCTGGCATCTGTGCCAGGGCATCTGTGTAATGTACGGAAAAAAGGTTTTGCATACAAAAAAACTACAAGCAAACATCTCTGTAGATGTACTGATGTAGTTACTGGTTTTCTGTGATTTTCCTTTCTGCTTTGAATTTTCAAGGCATAACACAGATGTTCAACTTAAAAATAATCTATTGCAGGACAAATGATTAAGTTTTAGTGAGGAAAGTTGATCAGTATTCATTTTTTTGCTCTCAACAAGTTCTAAACAGCAACAATGTAACTAATATTTTGCTTTAAGTAGTTATTTTTCTTATTGAGCATTTTCTGAACTAAAGTAGCAAATTTAATGAAAAGGTAGTTCTGAGTTCTGTACCCACTTTTTACTTAACATTATTTTATCTTATCCTCTCCATCTGCTTTTATTTACAGATATTGCAAAAGTTAGGAAATTATTGATATTTTGCTTTGAACTTGGTATCCAGAATGAGAATTCTTACCTCATTCCTTTACTGGTGGCATAGTTCTTAGAGTCAGCAGTCCCTTAATGAACTGCAGTTTCAGAGGATATTTATATGTTTGAGGCCATTATTGCTGAATGGTTTCTTAGTAATTAGTCCAGACCCAAATCAAAACAAGTTGGATTTGTGATTTCTAAAAAATTTCTTCTAGAAGCCAAAGTGCCAGTTCCTTTCATATATGAACAAGAATACAAGGAGTACCCATGTATCCAAATGAATTCACTGGATTTCAGAAAAACATACTACACATATTGATTGCCTTGAATTCAAATTGTCGTGAAAGTTATGAGAATAGTATTGATCCTTGTGGATGTGCATTGAAAATGAATCCCCCCACACACACTCCTTTGGGAAAGCTCTTTGAAGCAAGTAACAAACTTTTTTTTTAACCTCCTTCCTACCCCTCAAAGAAATAAACAGAACAAAGCAACATCTTGACTCTTTTTTATAAAGTAGATAACTTTGAGGTTATCTACTTTGAGAGATTACTTTGAGGTTTCAAATAAAGATCTTTCTTATACTGCCTTCACAAGTTCAGAACTTCTCCTTTTAAAATTTGCAGCCTACTATAAGCAACCAAAAGGATATTTCCTATTTCCAATTGCAGTATGTATAAATGTGTGTCACTATAAAATATGTAGAATATTGTAGATAATGTGATAATATACATGGTAAAGATATTGGTTTTATTGTCTTAAAATTACTGTGAAGTTTTAACTGTACAAGATTTTTTGAATAGTATTTTTTAAGATATAATATTATTTGCATATATCCAGAAAGATTACAAGAATAATGAAAAATAAGTATCTCTGAGAGCAAGAAGTATCCTCCCATGCTTTAATCGATCCATTAAAAATTGGATTGGTTGACTTTGAAAAAAAGCAAATTTCTCATGAATTAATTGAGACTTGGACTTGTACAACTCACCTTTTATATACACTCCTTGAGTAGCCACCCTCTTTGAGAGGTTCCAATGGTCAGACTGTGGAGTTTTTTGTTAGTATTATACCTCAAAACAAAATATGTTAGTAATTTTCAAATTATTTAAATAATGGTAACATAACTATTGTAAATTGAGTAGAAGTAGCTACTAGATGAGAACGAAAATCCCAAAACAGAATGTGAACATAATGGTATAATGATTTGGCCAGTGAATATCAGAAGTAAGAATTAAGTCTAAGAATGTCAAGATACAAATCTACCATCTTTCTTCTATGCCTTTTGTGATTATGACATTTCCCTAGAGAATGTAGTGAACACAGTATCAAGGGATGAGGTATACTACCAGGAGAAGATATACCTGGTTAGCTTAAGTGAAGGATATTATTAATTGTATACCTACAGGTAGCTAGATGGGTTGCTGGGTTCTGATGTAAAATCTGGAATCTGACACACACAAAATATATAAAATATCTATCAATAAGAAAATTTAATCAGACCCAACCTCCCTCTACAAACAAAAGTTAAATCAAAATGGATCAATGACCTAAGCTACACAGGGATAAATCTTCATGACTCAGATTTGGCAATGGATTCTTAGATTCACAGCAAAAGCCTCAACAACAAAAAGAAAAAAATTACCAAGCATGGCGTAATATAATATAAAGCTGCTTCCCCACCCTTTCCACTGCAGTCATTTCCCCACCTTCCAACTTCCTGTCAGTCTGTGAACATCCTAGCTAGCTATTGGTTCATCAGTCAGTTTGCAAGTATCCTTCTCTGTTATTGGTTCTGTTAACCCACAGAATTCAACTGCTTAAGGATAGCTCCCTGCCATTTTCTCTCTCTTCTCACTTTCATGCTCTCTCTCTTCTCCTCACATTCATTCTCTCTCTCTCTTCCTCGCTTTTCACATTCTCTCTTGTGTGCGTTCTCTCTCTTTTCCTCTCATTTTCTCTCTTATTCTGCAGGAGACACTCTGTTTGTTTAATAAACCCTCTTATGTGAGTTCCCATGTCCGGAATGGTTTCTCTGTTCTTACACATGGTGTCACATGCCTGTAATTCCAGCAGCTCAGAAGGCTGACGCAGGAGAATCACAAATTCAAAGTCAGCCTGGGCAATTTAGTGAGGCCCTGAGTACTTAGCAAGACTGTGTCTCAAAATTAAAAAATGAAAAATAAATAAATAAATAAATAATGAATGAATGAATGAAATAATGGAAATAATAATGAAAATAAATGGGCTACTGACCAGGAAAAAAATACCTACCAAAGATTTGGTAAGAGTTTAATATCAAGAATATATTTTTACAATTTTAAAACTCAACAACAAAAACATATGACCCATTTTTTTGAGATATGCATGACCTAAGCACACAGCATTCTTTTCTATGGTGTTCTCATAGCTATAGAGGGTAAAGTTATATAGACATGCCCTCAACTTTGCTTCAGAGGTAGTTGTTTGCATCCTTTCACTTCATACAAAAGCTAACGTCACAAACTTTATGATGTAAAAGATTTCAGTTTGTTTGACTCAATGAGTTTACATGAAGATAAACTGGAAAACTTTCTATTAAACCCACCATGTGAAACAAAGCAATACCACTGTCAATATATCTCTGATTCTGTACTTCCCATTTCTCCAATCTGTTTATGACCCATTC
Organism: Sciurus carolinensis; assembly: GCF_902686445.1. Lineage (NCBI taxonomy): Eukaryota > Metazoa > Chordata > Mammalia > Rodentia > Sciuridae > Sciurus > Sciurus carolinensis. The sequence goes on from NC_062225.1 coordinate 41,878,618, forward strand.
TAAGATGACCACTCTCAAGAGTCTTTTTTCCATTTGTTCATTAAAGGTGTGCATTTCTCAAAGTTCTACTCCTAGTTTTCCTTTTGGTTATTGTTTTGATATGAGGTGTCCTCCAAAAGCTCCTATGTTAATGCAGGAATGTTCAGAGGCAAAATGATTAGATTATGAGAACTATAACCTCAACAGTCTATCCTAGTTTGAATCAACTGCCTAGGTGGTAACCCTAGGCAGGTGGGGCAGAGATGGAGGAATTGAGTCACTGGGGGTATGCCCTGAAAGGGTGCATATTCCTTGTGACCCCTTCCCCTTGCTTCTCTCTTGGTTTCCTAATCCTACCACTGAGCTGAGCAATTTCCTCCAGTGTGCCCTTCCCCCATGAATGCTGCCCCACCTTGGAGTTAGCTGTCTACGAACTGAGAACTCTGAAACTGTGAGCCCCAAATAACATTTCCTTCTCTAAATTGTTCTTGTCAGATATTTTGGTCACAGCAACACAAAAGCTGACTAAAACACTTCTGCTCTTCAATAATCTCTTTAACTTCAAATGAAAAAATGTTCATGACTCTCAGACCTCTGTTTGCCAAGCCTACATTACCAAAATACAAAACCAAATTTCTAAGTTTCTAATAAATATCCTCAGAACGTTTTAATAAAAAGGAGTCAAAGGGGCTAGAGGTGTGGCTCAGTGGTAGAGCGCTTGCCTACCATGTGTGAGGCCCTGGGTTCAAACCTCAGCACTACATATAAATAAATAAAATGAAAGATCCACTGACAACTAAAAAATATTTTAAAAAAAAAAAAAAAAAAAAAAGGAGCTAGAGCCAGGCATGGTCATGCACACCTGTAATCCCAGTGGCTCAGGAGGCTGAGGCAGGAGGATCACAAGTTCAAAGCCAGCCTCAGCAACTTACTGAGACCCTGTCTCTAAATAAAAAATAATAAGGACTGGGGATGTGGCTCAGTGGTTGAGTGACCCTGGGTTCAATCCCTGGTGCCCTCTTGTAAAAAAATAATTAAAACTTGCTGGTTTTGAATAGTCCCAATCTTTCCAAATGCAAACAACAGGAAAATAAGAAACAAATTCCAAGCAAAATTCAAATCCAAGGCACTGTCTAGAAAACATGGTCTTAAAAATGAGACTGTAGTTATAAAATGTCAGAAAGATCTAAGATGATGCCTCTGAGCACCATCAGTCAGACAAAAGGCCTTTTAAAGATTTTAAAGGTATGACTTACAGATTATTTTAATCAAACAGTGGAGCTTCTAAGAAGTTCAAAGGCATTATAAATCTGGAGAATGCCAAAAAAGTGAACAGCCTGTCTCAAAGAGATTTTTAGGTGTGACTTCTGTCTAATTAAGTGAGCCTGAATAAGATCTATAGGAGACCCACAAAGTTTCACAGAGAATTAAATTAGCAGAACATTGCCCATTCAAACAGAAACATAGTACAAAACAAAAAGAAAGTCTTTAACATCAAAACTGCCACAGTTGGAAGTAGGTATAGGAAACTATGCAGCTACAGTCTACTTTTCATTGAAAAAGGAACAATAACTCAGAGTATGAAACCAAAAGCCTAGAAGACAGAGCTAAGAACCAGGAAGAATTACTCCCAGGCACTGAACTCTAATCAAGGAACTACCAACCTGTACCCAGTTGGATTTCAGAACTAGTATGAAGCAATGACACCTTTGTGCCAACATTTTTCCTTCTTTTTGAACAAGAATACCTATAGTAGCTATCTTATACCAGTTCACAAGGGGCGGGGCAGATAATATGCCTCTTTTAGTTTAACAAGTCTTCAGATAGGACTCAAGGAGCTGAAATTAAGAATCTACTCCCAAGGACCCATGTAAACCTGGACCTAATTTGGTATAATATACTAAACAAATAATCCGATGTTATAAAAGAGGAATTCTTGTGGAAGAGGTGAGTATATTGTGCATGTGGAATGAATGTAAGTAATTTATAGCCACAGAACATACTGTGATCACCTAAAATATGTTCACAAATTCCCTGACACTTTCTTCAAACAGTAGAACCAAATTCTCCCACTTCTGAATGTGGGATGGACTTAGTAACTGATTTCTAAAATAAATAAAATAAACTTCCAAAAAATAGAGTAAGGAGAAAGAAAAATAGTAAAATTACAGTGCAGGAACCTAGTAAATGCTATCTTGACCAAGAAATGAGCATTAATATGAATAGTGAGATTACGCAGATTGCACCTATACCCTAAAGTGATAATGACAAGAAGGGTACTTCGCCTCTGTTGTATTCTTTTCCAAAACCCGTCATTAAGGATGGGTTTCCCAACAATTATATGTTAGAATCTTGAGTGTTGAGAGGTGGAGGTCAGGGCTTTCAGGTATTTAGGTCACCAGAGCTTTACCCTCAAGAATGGATTAATGGCCTTATAAAATGGCTCGCAGAACTGGATTCACTCTTTCCTGCTATGTGAGGATACAACATTCATCCTTCCATCCTTTACCATGTGAAGAGAGAGTTTGTTCACTCTGTATGATAAGCAGAGACAGAGCCTTCACCAGATACCAAAACTACTGGTGCCATAATCTTGAACTTTCAGCCTCAAGAGTTATAGAAAATAAATTTGTTTTCTTTATAAAATAACCCACTCTCAGGTAATGTATTATAATAACAGCAACAAAAACACAGCCAGTCTAAGCATGAGAAAAATGTCAGGCCAAGACTAGGAAACATACTACAGTATATCTGGTGAGTAGTTTTCAAGGCTGTCAAGGTCATTTCACCAGGTATACATACATCAAAACATCCAGTTTTACATCTTAAATATATACATTTTTAAATTTGTCAATTATACCTCAATAAAGCTGAAAAGTAAAAACTGTCAGGTCATGAAAAACATGGGAAGACTAAGAAATAGACATTCAAGGAAATTGGGGAGACATGAGAATTAAATGCAATTTAGGTAGTTTAGTTAGCAATTTAGTGGTACTATGGATTGGATCCTGGAACAGAAAAGGAATATGAATGAAAAAAATGAATGCAAATAAAATCTGTAGTTAATTAACAAAGTATCAATGTGAGTTTCTTATATTGACAAATGTACCATGGTAATGTAAAATGGAAAAACTGGTTGAGGAGTTTAAGGGAATGTATTGCCCTATCTTTATAACTTCTGTGTGAACCTAAAATTAGTTAAAAATAAAATTAATCTCTAGCCAAAATAAGACAAAACTACATTGTCTTAGTCTGTTTTGTGTTGCTATAAAAACAAACAAACAACAACAAAAAAAAAAAACCAGAGACCAGATAACTTAAAAAAGAAAGAAGCTTATGATTCTGATGGCTGGAGAGTCCAAATAGAATGGCACTGGTGTCCTGGCAAGGCCCTCCACAGTATGTCACAATATGGCAGAGAAGCAAAAAGGGAACTGGCTAGAAGGGGCAAGGCAGCAAGAAAGATTCAGAGGAAGTGCAGATTTGCTTTTGACAACCTACTCTTGCACAAGATCCTACAAGAGCAAGATCAAACTCCATGAGAAAAGCACTGATCCCCCTTAAAGACCTAATAACCTGCCATTATGTCTCATCTCTTAAAGATCCAATATTTAAATACCATTATATTGGGTACCAAGTTTCTAGCATATGAACCTTCAGGGGACACACCCAAAGCATAACACATACTTATCTCAGAGGACTGGTCACTGCACAAAAATATGTTTAGAAGAGTGACTGGAACATGGCAAGGATATAATAAATATTAGCTATTTTTATTCTTGTATTAAGTGGAACACATGATAATAAGAACTATCTTCATTAATTCCATACTTGTTATACTGCCCTATTTATCATTATTTCCCAGCATAAATAAATTGTGATATGTTAATTTATATTTCTTAAAAGCAGGAGTAATGGTGAAGAATGAGAAGAAGCAGCAGCTCACAGAATAGGTCACTGAAGGCACTGCAGTTGCCTGCATACATGCAGACACATTCATATTCTATCTCTTTCTCTTTCTCTCTCTCTCTCTCTCTCTCTCTCTCTCTCTCTCTCCCTCTCTCCCAGTTTCCAAATTTTGGGATAATTAGGTGATTAATACATGCACTCTCCTGTTATTAATTCATTCTATAAATATTTATCAAATGCCTATTACCTTAATATTTTCAGAGTATAAAAGATGAATATTAATAATAAATCACAGGTGTCTTAAAGACATAAGCTAACAAGACTGTAGTGGACACATAATGATTTTGCTTGTCTAGCATGCCTAATCCCTTTGGGGAACTGCTCCTTAACTATTCCCTAGTAATATCTGCTGTTAATCTATCTTACTTTATCCTTGGTTAAAGAGTTGGGCAGAGTTCAAAGCCAGTCTCAGCAATGGCAAGGCACTAAACAACTCAGTGAGACCCTGTCTCTAAGTAAAATACAAAATAGGGCTGGGGATGTGGCTCAGTGGTTGAGTACCCCAGAGTTCAAACCCCACATCAAAAAAAAAAAAAAAAAAGATGGGCAAATACTACAAATATAAATTACCCTAAGTTCTATAAACAGTAACTATTCCATGTGACCTAAGCAGGGAAAAAAAGAATTTACCTTTTATCAACATACAAATGTTGGAAAGAGAGATGAACTTAAAAAGACAGATCTGAGTCTGCCAGGTATCATCTTGCCTCCACATGAAGTCAGCGTGTTTAGAGAATGATATGAATAGAGCCAGACAGTTACGAGATATCTGAAGCCAGGAACAAAATCTGAGTTTCATAAGAAGCAAACCCACTGACTTCCTTTTTGGCTTTAGTTTAACACTAATATAATTGTTTTGTTTTTTAAATCCAAGTTGTATTAAGTGCTAGAGAAAGGTTCAGAGTATTCCAGCAACTCATCAGATTTGGCTGAAGTAAGTGGGGAGAAATTCATGGCAGAGGTATTCAGTAACATGAAGAAGTAAAAGCATTTCACCAAATGAAAATGTGAATGGAGCTGCCAAGCGTGGTGGTGGCACCCCTGTAATCCCAGCAGTTTGGGAGACTGAGGCAAAAGGATCACGAGTTTAAAGCTGGTCTCAGCAAAAGCTAGGTGGAAAGCAACTTAGTGAGACCCTGCCTCTAAATAAAAATACAAAATAGGGTTGAGGATGTGGCTTGGTGGTCAAGTGCCCCTGAGTTCAAAAACCCGGCTATCCAAAAAAAAAAAAAGAAAGAAAAGGCAAATGGATAAAGAACATTCCGAGTAGCAAGGGGAAAGAATATGGCATGTATGTAAAATGCAGTTCAGCTTGGTTAGACAGTATAATATAAACAGATGATAGATCACAGGTGCCTTAAATGATATTCTTACAAGACTTAGGCTGTTTCTCTAGACTAGGGAAATGACGATGAGGGGATATCACAGAAAGATAGATCAAATTCCTTTTGTGATTAACACTCTTTGGTAATTATGCACTTATTAGTCTTATCATCATAATTTGGTGGTTTTATACTGTATCCATAGAGAATTAAATGACTTATTAATTCAGATATACTTCCTCTGTTATTGACATCTAATCTACTTAGGTAAAAAACCCTGGCAATAAAAAAGAACTATAGTTTATATGGCAATTAATCTGAGCTGGTTCCTGGTGATCACTCATTATTGTCACCTGCATCTCAAGTAATATCATTGAGCTCTTTAATTAATTATACACAAAGCTATCTAGAAAGTTTAAAAACATGATAAACCTAAAACTATTTGAGTTCAAAAATACCACTATTTTCCTGGTAACATAATTCATTTAAAAAAAAAAAAGTATTATAAATGACCTTATACCATACAGAAAATTAACTCAAAATGGATCAAACTGGAGTTAAAACTTTAAAACTCTTAGAAGAAAACAAAGGAAAATATTCATGGCAATGGATTTGGCAATGATTTCTTGGATGTGGTATCAAAACAAAAGGTAACAAAAGGAAAATTAGGTAAACTGGATAATATCAAAATTAAAAATAGTTGTGCATCCAAGGACACTACCTAAAGAGAAAACTCAAAGAGTAGGAAGAAACATCTACAAATCATTTATCTGATATGGGATTGATATTCAGAATATATAAAGAACTCCTATAATTCAACAATAACAACCAGATTTTTTTTTTAATGGACAAAACTTGAAGACATTTCTCTAAAGAAGATGATCAACATCACTAATCATTAATGAATTCAATGCAAAACTACAATGGCATACCCATTAGGATGCCAACTATAAAAAAAGAAAAAGAAAGTAAGAGTTAGTGAGGATGTACCAGAATTGGAACCCTCATGCATTGCTGGAAAGACTACAGAATTGTGCAGCCACTGTGAAAAACAGTTTGGCAGTTTCAGGGTTCAATCCTCAGTACCAATAGGTAGGTAGGCAGTTAGGTAGGTAGGTAGGAAGGCAGATAGATAGGTAGACAAAAAAATAAATAAAGTTAAACACAGAATTGCCATATGATCCAGCAAGTCCAATCCTAAATATATACCCAAATGAATTAAAAGTGGGGACTCAAATAGGTATTTGTGCATCAACGTTCATTATTCACAATAGCCAAAAGGTTGAAAAACCCAAATGTCCATCATCAACAGACAAATGGATAAACAAAATGTGATATAATAGGATATCATCCAGCCTTAAAAAGGAATGAAATTATGACACATCCTACAATATAGATGAACCTTGAAAATACTATGATAAGTAAAATAAGCCAAATACAAAAGGACAAAAATTGTATGGTTCTATTTATCTGAGATATCTAATAGGCAAATGCACACAGAAAGCACAACAGAGGTCAGAGAGAGGTGGAAATAGGGAATTATTGTTTAATGTGTATTGAATTTATGTTAGGAATAATGAAAAAATTCTGGAAATAAATAATGGTGATGGTTATATAACAATGTGAATATACTTAATATCACTGGACTGTACACTTTAAATGATTAAAATGGTAAATTTAGGTTATGTATATTTTATCATAAATCTTTTAAAGTGCTAAGAATGGGCTAAGACCAGAGGCCTTCTACATTTATCTTGGCAGTAGAGCAGTGGCATACATGGAATGAAACTCACAGTCAACCAACCAGTACTGAAATACTAGACAAACATAAGCAATTTAACATTGCTGGGCATGATACACTGTTGCCCTGACTTTAGGACAAGGGACTCAAATCCAAATATTGTTTCCAAGTCCTCTTAATGCTTGGTTTCCTGGATTCCTCTCAAGCACCTCATCTGTCCACAAGAATAGAAAGAGAGACTGAATGACAGCAATCTGAAGTCAGTCCAACACCAAGGTCTGTTGGCAGGCTAGAAAGAGGCTGAGGACTTCTACAGTGCCAAACCCCTGTTCTCATAGGATCAGCGAGTTTGCAAAGATAATAGGCCCTCTCTCTTTCCCTTCTTAAAACTTTTTCTTGATATATAATATACATACAGAAAAGGGTATCATAAGAAACAATGATTTTTTTAAAGCCTATTAGGAAAATTCTTTAAGTTCAGTAATCTTAAATTCATTTCTTTAAAAATTGAAGTTTAAAAATAGATTTATTTCATCACAAACAGTATTATCTTAACTGTCAAGTGTTAAATAATTTCATTTGTTTTCCCCCAAGTAGAAGGGCTAAAGCTATGAAAACAGTCAAGTTGCATATTAGATGGTCAACTTAGCAAAAAGACTGTTAAAAAGTGACCAAGTAGTACCTGTTAATACTAACATTCAAACAAGAAAATACAAGCAGTTACCTCAATTCCTCACTTTTTCTTGTTGTCTACATCATTCTAAGTCAGCTCTGAGCAACTTCACTACATTCAAAACACATTCCCTATCTGTTCATTTCTCTCCACTCTGCTAAAACTGTCCCCATCTTCCTCAATAATATTATCTTACCTGTACATGGTAGCAGCCCCCTTAAGTGGTCTCTCAGCTTTACCATTTTTTTTTTAATCCCACAACACAAATTTTTATTAGTTATCCTTGGGCCTGGCAAAAAAATTTTTGAACACAATATAATTTTAAAAAATTTTTAAACAAGGGAATTGTCATAAATGAGGAAAAGAGATGAAAATGTCAAAAGACTGTATAACTCCACCTCTGTTTTTTTTTAAGTGAACCATTAATATTGCATCCATTCACCTTTGAATACCTAAATCTTGTTAACAGAATGAAAGATGAAGTTTTTTTCTTTTTTTTTTTTTTTTTTAACTTGAGATCCTATTATATAGAGGTTTGGAAACAAATGAGAATTGTCCTTAATGTGCACAAATCAATTTCAAACTTAGTGATTCTCCCCCTGGGATCTCAGTATCCTGGCTTCACTCTTGACCATATACACTCCATTTTCCACAGGTGACTAAAAGTGATTCTATTAGGATATAAATCATATCATATGATTCCCTTGTTTGAAACTCTAATTGTTTGCAATAATACTTATAAATAAAATTCAGATTTTCTCTCAAGACTAACTTCTCACCTTGACTGTTCCCTCTGTATTTTCTGCCCCATATCTTCCTGAGGGTGGCCCCTTCCTGTGATTCACACTTAGCTCGCCTCCTAGGAGAAGTATTCCCTAATCAAACTAAAGCAGTCATCCTTAACTTTGAGATAGAGCCTGGGCAGCTATAATTTGTTTTTTAAGCTCCTCAGGTGGGACTAATATATAGTGATACTAAGAATCACTGCACTAATGAGTTTTGCTTTTGCTTATGATAGTTTTATTCCAATTTATTTCTTGCTACTTCTCACTGCCTGTGGGTTGAAAAGTGGGAAACTACATGTATGAAGTGGTAAGAAAAAAATGGCAATCATGAGAAACCTGTACTAAATCATTGCCAAAGGACATACCTATCTGTTAAATGCAAGTGAATAGAATTTGTTCAGCCTGTATCAATTTTTTGTTGTTGTTATTCATGTCTCTCAGCCCTGGATCACAAAGCTGAAATTGTCAGAAAAATCAAATGCTTTCTTAGCCCATGTTACCAAACCAGGACCATTTTGCCCACTGCATAGTATGTTAATCACTGAATTGACAAGTCTTGCAAAAGAGTTTATTCACATGAAAGTCAAGAGATATGAAGAGATGGGAAACCTAAGTCTCAACCACACAGTCCCAAGGATATAATTAAGGAGTATATAGGAAGAAGTAAGGTGATTCAAGGCATGGGGAAAGGTGATTAAAGGTAAAGCAATCTGTACATGTACATGTATAATCAGTCTTCACAGCCCTTCACAAGATGCATGTTCACAAAATGGCAGTTTGCAAGATCTGAGGGTAGAGTTTTTGGCCCTCTAACATCAAAAGGCCACCCATCAGACACTTACAAAGACCCAAGTGAAGAGAAGGGTTTTGACACAAGCAGTCCTGAAATCCCTGAAAAGTAACTTGATGTATCCCACAGGTCACAGGAATTATCTGCAGCAAAGCTAATGAGAGACTATTAATAACATATTGCTCAACTGCATGACCCTCAAAATTAGCAATTTTTAAAATCAACTAAAAGCAAGTGAAACTAGAGTTTTTATTCAGGTGTTTCATGGTTTCATTCAGAACTATCTTAACTTTCTGAGAAAAGATTACCTTTCTTTTTTCCAAGTCTTGGTAAAAAGCTTCAGTTTGATATAATTTCTTAACACTAATTATTAATTTTCTTTACTATGAACTCCATAAGATAGGGGATTTGTCTGTATTGCTCACTGATAATTCCCAACTCTTAGATAATGCCTGATATATAGTAGATGTTTAGTAAATAGTGAATGATGTGATTAATTTATTAATTTATTCATTCAACAAATAGTTACCATGTGCCAGGCAGCATTCTAGACTTTGAGGCTATAGCAATGAAAATTACAGAAATTATATTAAGTAAAGCAAGCAGCAGAGGACTGAACTTTTAAAAAGATAGCCAGTAAAGGGTTCACTGAAAAGGTGATTTTTAAGAAAAGACATCAAGAAAGTGAAGAAGCTAGCTATGCAGATATCTGGGAAGATCAACCCACAGGGAATACCACTGGCCCTAAAAACATGTCTGGCATGTTCCAGAAATCAGCAGCAAGGAGGCCAATGAGTCTAGTTAGTGTAGATTAAGGTAGAAGCCTATTAATCTGATTGAGATAAGAAGGCACTAGAGTAAGATGGGAAGTCATAAATACATTATTGAACTTATGCTTCAACAGAGTCACTTTGGATACTATGTATTGAGAAAAGGCTGAAGATCGAAAGCAGAGAAATCAGTTAGGAAGATGTTTATAATCAGAAGAAAGATAATGGTAATTTGAACACAGTAGTAGGTGGGAGGGGGAGTGGACAAACTTTATTTTAAAATAGACCCAGCAAGATTTAATGAAGGACTGAATCTGGATGTGAAGGGGGAAAAAAATGGAGGATATGTACTGAAAGAATGGAGGTACCACTAACTGAAGTGAGGAAAAAACAAAAGAGGAGTAAGTTTGAGGAACTTGGTTTGGGACATATCCAATTATTGACGCCTTTTAAACATTTAAGTAGAATTCTCAAGTATGTCATAAAAACATATCTGGAATTTAGTGGAGAAATTTAATGTGGAGTTATAAATTGGGGAGTCATCAGCATATAGATGGTATTTAAATCTATGGAACTCCAACATCATTAGGGAATTAAAATTAGGGAAATGTAAATCAAAACTATACTGAGGTTGCATCTCATACCAGAATAGTAGTCATCAAGAATCCATATGACAAAAGATAGTGGACTGAGACAGACACTATTACCCTATGTACATGTATAGTATGAATGGTGTGAATCTACATTGTGTACAACCATAGAAATAAAAAGTTGTACCCCATTTGTGTACAATGAATCAAAATGCAGTCTGTAAAAAAATGAATAAATGAATAAAACAATATATGTGACAATAAATTCTAGAGAGGATGTGGAGAAAAAGGAACACTTATACAGTTGGTGGACTGTAAATTAGTACAACCACTATGGAACTCAGTATGGAGGCTCCTCAAAAGACTAGGCAGCCACCAAAGGACCCAGCTATAACACTCCTTGGTATTTTTGCTAAAGAATTTAAGTTATCATAATATAGTGATACATGCATAGTCATGTTTATAGAAGCACAATTCACAATAGCCAAACTATAGAACCAGCCTAGGTGTCCATCATGGATGAATCGATAAAAGAAAATGTGGTATATGTACACAATGCAGTTTTATTCAGTCATAAAGAAAAATGAAAATTATGTCTTTTGCAGGAAATGGATGGAACTTACTTTATGTTAAATGAAATAAGTCAACCTCAGAAGGTTAAGAGATAAATGTTTTCTCTCATATGTGGAAGCTAGAGAGGAAAAAGGAAAAGAAAGATGGGAACAGATTTCATGGAAATCAAACAGATCAGCAGAGGAAAGGGATCAAGTAGTGGGAGGCAAGGAGAGAGGGGATAGTACTGGGGAGTGATATTGGCCAAATTATACTGTTATACTGTGTGCATGTATGAATATGTAACATAGTCATCATTATGTACAATTATAATGCACCAATTAAAAAAAAGAAACAAAAGGAAATATCTAAAGAAACCTACCAGCTTAAAAAATATATATTCTCATCATTCAGAAGAAAAGAAATAATTTTCTATTATAGAATATAATAGAAGCATTTGTTTCATTATTTATCTGAAAAATAATTTTGATTATCTAATTTAGTGATCTGGTTATTCTCTTATTAATTTCCAGTTTCTCCCTCTCTGTCAAAATACATAAGCCAGGTCATTAAAAATCTGATTTGGCAGGCATCTGGAGCACAAACTGAATGACCTAAAGAAATACCACACTAAGATTATCTAATATAATATAATGACTGTACAGAAGGCAAAGAAAAACACTGTTTTGTAAACAATATCAAATTGACAATTACTTGTGAGCTCAAGGTCAGAGACAGCACACTTGAGACTTTAGGAACAATACATTAATGTAATTAAAATACACTGTCTCCTACATCTTACTGACCATAAAGATAACTGGGTAAAACTGTTTTGTTCTGTGTTGTTTAATATCAAATCTTGTTCTTTGTTGGTTTTTCTGTTGTTGTTTTTGCAGGACAGGGGATGTACTAGGGACTGAACTCAGGGGCACTTACCCACTAAGTCACTTCCCCAACCCTTTATTTAGTATCTCTGCTATTACCTTGGAGAGTCTGATCAAATTGCCAAGAATTTTGAAATCTAACTAAAATGTAGTAGGAGGCAGCTTCTACACAATCACTTTATCAACCAGTTCTCTGTTCTGAGAAAACTGCAAAAGATCCTGAGACTGGTTCTAAACTCTGCCCATAATAATTAATATCCATTAATATCTATTTTTAGATGATTCTACCTCTGAAAAGGGATTCAAGGCATCAGGGTCTCTTTTTTTATTCTTTTTATCTCAGCAAAGAATACTGTTAATAAAAATCAATCTGAATGTATGGGGTAATACATAATGGAAAATATAGTTTACAAAGATTCATTGAAGTTGAACTCACCTGTCCACTTTTCCCAAATTCTAGCTCTACTATGGCAACAGGGGTGTGTATTTGAGATGAGTGCCTTGACTGGGACTTGCCATCAACTCTCCAGCTCAGGCCCCGAAGTCCATTGTCCCAGCGACTCTGGTTCATGAGGCTCTCTCGAATTTTTATCTTGTGGCTCTTCCAGAATTTGGAAATGACAGCAGCCTGGTCAGATGTGATCCCACCTTGCTTTTTGGTTTGAGCAGTCAAGAATGCCTCCAGCTGGTTGAAATCCATGTCTGCAGATGCAATAGACTATAAAAATGACAGAAAAAGCAATAAATTTGAATTTGGTAGATAATTAGAAAAACAGCTTCTTAACTACAGAGCATATTTTGAATGATTCTTAAGTACTAACTATTTCTCAAAAGCTCAGTAAGGGAAGTGCAGAGCCAAAGTCTCCTACATGGTAAGCCATGTTTCCCTCTAATTAGTTTTCATAATTGACTACATTGGAGTAGATTCTGTATTATTTTCAGTGAAAAATATCTAAACTGGTACATTCTGCCAACAATGATTCAGAGATACCAGCACCTAAGGAGTAAATACAATGCTTTATTCATGACCTTTAGAAACTATGAGACATTAAACAATACACAGACTATCACCACCATCTTTTTATTTAAGACTTGGTTATTTCAGTGAGGTAAAAAATACATAAGTGTTAGTTTGAAAATGAATATCAAAACTGAGAGATAAAATTGAGAAGACAGTGTGGAGTCAGATTATAAGGTGCCAAAGTCAGAGGTTTAGATATTGTTATATATAGGCAATAAGGAGCCACTAAAGCTAGGTAAGTGGGTAATCACAATGCAAAGCTCAACCTGAGCATTAATAAAATAAATTTGAGAAAAGTAAGTAGCTAGACTGAAGGGGGAAATCACCAAAGGGATGAACAATGGGGCTTGGGAGAGGAGAGTGACAGTTAATGATTTAAAACCAGGGCAAGCTTTCCCTTGCCTTTTCTTTGATAGGTCCCTACTCTCTCCTGGTCATAAGGGCTGATATGAATTCCAAATAAGAATATCCTCCTCTTTCTGGGAACACTGACTGGTCCAAATTAATTTCCCAATTTAGAGCAGAAGGACAAATGGTCTTGCCTTTCGGGATCATAGTACAGAACGATATTTATTTTTGTAAGTATAAATTGGTGGGGTTTCAAGGTATCCTTCATTAACAGTCCCTCCCTCATTTTAATTATTTTCTTGAAATGGAAGTAAAAAAGAAAATTTTAAACACAGGAACTCTGCATTGAATTCTATCATGCATGCATTATCTTTTAAGTGTGACAGAGGTGAATAAAAAATTGAAAACTTATAGGCTAGGGCAGTTGTTCTCAATGAGGCACCAAAGGCACCTGAGGAATACTGGAGGTTAAGTTTGGCTTCACCATGATTGGAGTATGGCTATCAATATTCCAATCTCCAGCAGGAGCTAGGGATGGTAGGCGTCCTGCAACACTCAAGAAAATGGGTTGGCAGATTTTCTATAAAGGTGTTATCATCTTTGTTGCACATTTTCCTTTTATTAATTCTGAAAATATAAAAACTATTCTTAGCCTTTGGACTATTCAAAAACAAGCAGCACAGCCTGTGGGCTATGGTTTTCCAAATCCTGCTCAATAACATCACAGAATAAACTGATTCATGACTGCAATGCTCCACCTGACATTATGTGAGAAAATCTGTTTATTAAAGTCTAAATAGTAACTATTTTTTACACAAAAGTGTTTTTTCCACAGGTTTTTTAAGAAACGTCTAATTTTTCAGGGATGCATCTATTATAACTTACACTTTGGTTTGGTCATAACTTCACAAACAGGATGTTAAGCATTTTAGAAAAATCATATTATTGGGGGCAATACTGTTTAAAATATCTGAGCTACCAATGTAACAGATTTGTGTGTATGTGCATATGTTGCCAAACATTCATAATGACTCTACATATAGGTGCAAGCATCTGATTGATTCATTGTATGTTCTAATTCAATAATGTTCAAACATTTATATTTTAAAATAAACCTTTTTTATGGCATTTGCAGGAAAATGGATGAAACTGGAGAATATCATGCTAAGTGAAATAAGCCAATCTCAAAAAACCAAAGGACGAATGATCTCGCTGATAAGTGGATGATGACACATAATGGGGGGTGGGAGGGGTTAGTGTTAGGGTTAAAGTTAGGGTTAGGGAGGGGGCAAGAATGGAGGAAGGAAGGACTGTATAGAGGGAAAAGAGGGGTGGGAGGGGTGGGGGGAAGGGAAAAAATAACAGAATGAATCAAACAACATTACCCTATGTAAATTTATGATTACACAAATGGTACGCCTTTACTCCATGTACAGAGAAACAACATGTATCCCATTTGTTTACAATAAAAAAAAGGTATACTCAAAAGAAAAATAAAATAAAATAAAAAATAAACCTTTCAAATTATGTTAGTTTTCTTATTTTTTCATTTATATTACATTTGTCATTAGAAATCTATTAGATCTATTAGAAATTATGCATGTTAACTTTATTATATATGAATAATTACTATATGAGAATTCCACTGAAAGATAATAAAAGGGCATTAGAAATGTTAACTATAAAAAGACACCAGGCTGGACTGGTTTAAGAACCACTGAAGATTGAATGTAAGCTCAATGAAACAGTCCCTGGCTTATTTTTTAAGTATTTATTTGACAAATTCCTGCCTCCCACATTTAAAGCTCAAACAATAACCTGTTTGCAACCACCCTTCTTGCAATCCTAATATCGCTGTTTCTTTTTGTTTGTTTCTGTTTGCGCTATTCTAACTGCCTAAAATGTCCTTTTTTCATCATCCTCATCTTATTAATTTCTATTCATCATTCAAGACTCAATCCAAGCATGACTTCCCTAATATTCCTCTTTCCCTAGCAAGATAAATGCCACCTTCCATTCAAAAAATGCCTTAATATATCTATCATTCCACTTACCTCAATAGAATCAAATTATATGTTTACAAGTCCATTTCTTCCCCAGACTCTTTGAGGGCAGGGTCTATACCTTTCATCTAATGCCCTCTTCGAGTAGAATTCAGTTTGTAACAGGTACTCACAACCATATCAATTACTTTTCAAATCCTAAAAGTTGCACATAAATATTAAGTCCAGAAGCATAAGAAGTTTCCAACTTTTTTACTTTACAGAATCCTTCCATATATATTCATAAATCATAAACTCCTTTGAAATAATGGTAGAAAATAATCCAAGTTGTTGATTCTTGTTTACCTAACCTAGCCTTGGAAATTAACAAAGGCACAGAGCCAAAAGAAAGTTAGGTTAGGAAATCAGAGGAAAGGAAGAACTTGAGTAAAAAATGAAAATGCTATTCATCAAAATTAAATAACATTGTGATCTTACATGGTATAGCTGATGGTAGGAAACTTAGAGAAACTGGTGGTCTCTTAGTCAACACAGACCAGCAGCAATTTGCAAAGATGTACTTGACTTATGATCCAGTAATAATTTGGGTGGTGGGAGATGCTGGGGATTGAACCCAAGGTCTCCCACATGATAAGCACGTGTTCTACACCCTCAACCATGCCCAGCTTCAGACCTACATTTTGCTATGAAGTGTAAGTGTGTTAAGAGGACAAGGATTAGCAGTGCATGGTGGCACATGCTTGAAATCCCAACTTTTGAGGAAGTTAAGGCAGGAGTATCCCACATTTGAGACCAGCCCGGGCAACTTAGATCCTGTGTCAAATAGAATAAAAAGGGCTAGGGATGTAGCTCAATAAAATGCTTACCTAACATAAGCATGGTCCTGGATTCAATCCCTAGGAGCGAGCACACACACACACACACACACAGAGGGCAATGATTTTGCCCCAATTATTTAATATTTAGTCCCTGGGGCCTGGCACATTGACTAGCACACAGTAGGTGCTCTGTAAATACATAGTGAATGATCAGCAAAACTATGGAACAAATAAAAAGATTAGAAGTTTCCAGGGGTGAGGACAGAGAAAGCAATAAATATGTTCCAATAGGATTCTCAGGCCCATGAAACTTTTCTGTAGGACACTGAGAACAGATAAATGTCTGCTCTTATATGTGTCAAAACTCATAGAATGTACAAAACCAAAAATGAACTCTAACACAAACTATGAACTTTGAGTATTAATAATATGGTATTTAAGTTCATCTACTGTAACAAATTTGTCACTGTGGAATAGGATGTTGACAGTAGGAGAGGCTATGGGTAGGTGGGAACAGGAGTTACATAGGAACTCTATTTTCTGTTTTATTTCACTGTGAATCTAAAACAGCTCTAACGAATACTGTTTTTTTACTGTTTTTTTTTTTAAGTTAATTAGGGGCTGTGGGTAATAGCTTAGTGGTAGAATGTGTGTCTAGTATGTACGAGGCCCTAGATTCAGTGCCCCAGCCCCAGCATCACCAAAAACAATGAACCAAACAAAACAAAACAAAAAAACATCTGGCAGAAGTGAGGCTATGCCAATTTTCTGGTTCAGGTTTTAGGAAACTGGCAACTTCCACTTTTGTCTAAGAGACTTGCTTTTAGAGCCCACACAGTAGGCTATAAGCAGCATATGGAGAGTCCTAAGTTAAAACGACTCTGGCCTTCATTTCTCAGCCTTGGCTGAGCTCCCAGCAAACAGCCAACATTGAATTGGCAGTCATATATCAAACGAAGCATTTTGGAAGTGAATCTAGTTGAGCAGCCCTTATGGAGAGAACTTTCCTGTCTAAGCTGTATCTACAGTTCAGATTCAGGAGGCCAATAAATAGCTGTTGTTTTTAAATAAAATAAACAAGTACATAAAAGTAATGATCCCTGTTTCAGTAAATTGCTTAAGCATCAACTGGGCACAGTGGTACACATCTGTTATCCCAGTTACTTGGGAAGCTAAGGCAGGAGAATCACAAGTTCAAGGTCAGACTGGGCAACTAGCAAGAAACTACCTCAAAATTACAGTAAATTAAAAAAAATAAACAAATAAAATAACAAGGGCTAGGGAGTATCGTCAGTAGAGCAGGTACAAAGTCCTGGGTTCAATCCTTAGTACTGCCAAACAAAAAACAAAAAAAACCCTTAAGTATCAAGTATATGACCTGTCTTTATAGAGAACTAATCAGTCCCCTATAATTTCATATTTATTTATAATCATGAATTTCATCCAGCTGATTAAAAAGAACAGTATTTAAAGTTGGTGCTTGAGGGCTGCAGATATAGCTCAGTTGGTAGAGTGCTTGCCTCACAAGCACAAGGCACTGGGTTCAATCCCCAGAACCACAAAAAAAAAAAAGAGTTGACTTTAAAGTTGGTGCTCAAAATAATCCAGAGAAAGTCAGTTCCTATTTCTCTTTGGCAGATAAAACAGCTTTTCCATTAAGCTTCTATTTGTGGAAGTGGTATTTCAAAAACCAGGTGTATAATTAAAACAAGCCAGGAATAGCAGCAGACACCTATAATCCCAGCAACTCAGCAGGCTGAGGCAGGAGGATTCCAAATTCAAAGCCAGCCTCAGCAATTTAGCAAATTAAGCAAATTAGTGAGAACCTATCTCAAAATAAAAAATAAAAAGGCTGGGGACGTGGCTCAGTGGTAAAGAACCCTGCATTTGATTCCTGGTACAAAAAAAAAAAAAAAAGAGAAAGAAAGAAAGGAAAGAAGAAAGAAAGAAAAGAAAGAATGAAAGAAAGAAAGAAAGAAAGAAAGAAAGAAAGAAAGAAAGAAAGAAAGAAAGAAAAGAAAAGAAAAGAAAAGAATAAATAGCATTTACCAAGAAACATATATTTCCTCGGTTTATACCCAAAGGACTTAAAATCAACATACTACAGTGACACAGCCACGTCAGTGTTACAGCAGCTCAATTCACAATAAACTATGGAACCAACCTAGATGCCCTTCAACAGATGAATGGATAAAGAAAATATGGTACACACACACACACAATGGAATATTACTCAGCTTTAAAGAAGAATGAAATTGTGGCATTTGCTGGTAAATGGATGGAGTTAAAGAACATCATACTAAGTGAAATAAACCAAACCAAAAAAACCAAAGGCCAAATGTTTTCTCTGATATGCAGAAGTTAATTCACAGTAAGGAGGTGGAGGGGGTAGGGAAGAATAAAGTTACTTTATATTAGGTAGAGGGGAGTGAAGGGAGGAAAAGGGGTATGGGGGAAGGAATGATAGTAGAGTGAAACAGACATTATTATCTCATGTACATGTATGAATGCATAACTGATGTGATCCTGCAATATGTATAATCAGAAAAATGAGATTACACTCATGTATGACCTATCAAAATGTATAAATGCATTCTACTGTCATGTACAACTAATTAGAACAAATAAAATTTAAAAATATATTTTACATATTAAACTTTATATATTAAAGTTAAAAAGCAAAACTGTTACATATTTTCATTTAGTAGAAGTACATCAATAATAGGCATGGTGGCACACACCTATAATTCCAGCAACTAGGTAGGCTGAGGTGAGAGAACTGCAAATTCAAGGCTAGCCTCAGGCAACCTAGGAAAGTCCTAAACAAATTAGCAAGACCCTGTTTCAAAACAAAAAATAAGAGTGCTGGGACTGGGGAGACAGCTCAGTTGGTAAAGTGCTTGCCTCACAAGCACAAGGCCCTGGTTTCAATCCCCAGCACTGTAAAAAAATAAAAATAAAAATAAATTAAAAAAAAAAAAAAAAGAGTGCTGGGGATACGATTCAGTGGTTAGGCACCCATGGGTTCAACCCACAATACCAAAAAAGAAATACACCAATAATACATACTTCCATCATATTTTTTCAACTAAAAAATGGAAATAGTCCTCTGAAAAATAAACTCCTGATGTTGTACAGTCTGGAATTTTTTTTGTTTTATTTTTTGTAGTATTAAGTATTGAACTGAGGATTTCACACATGCCAGGCAAGCGCACTACCACTGAGTCACATCCTCAGTCCTTTTAATTTTTTATTTTGTGATGGGATCTCAATAAGTTGCCCACACTGTCCTCAATTTGGAATCCTCTTACCTCAGCCTCCTGAGTAGCTGGGATTGTAGGCATGCATTACCAAGCAGGGTGTTCCCCGTGAGTTTTGATAATTTGTATCCACCAAGATGGAATCATATGAGAGTTTCCCTGCATTTCTGTTTCATCTTTTCATCTCTCCCTCACCCTCCCAAAATATTCTATAAATGTCAATTAGATCCAGTTGATTAATCAGCCTGTTCAGTTCAACCCTATCTTTAATGATTTTTGTCTTCCAGATCTGTCCATTTCCAAAAGAAGGGTGCTGAAATCTCCACTACAAATGGTGGAGTCATTGACTTCTCCCTGCAGTTCTACTAGTTTTTGCTTCATATATTTTAATGCTCTGCTGTTCAGGACTATTGTTTTCTTAGAGAGCTGACCTCTTATCATTAAGTAATGCACTTCTTTCTCCCTGATAACTTTCCTTGCTCTGTAGTCTTTTCTACATGAAATTAATAACTACTCTCACTTTCATTTAATTTAATGTTAGATGGTATATCTTTCTCCATCTTTTTTCTTTTAATTTGTATCCTTAAAATTGGCTTCCTGTAGAACATATATTTGGGTCTTGCTTTTTTTAATTCACTTTTAACTGGTGTAAAACATACATGCTGCAAAAACTGAGAAATGCAAAGAGAAATAGACAAAGTCACTTTTGTAGTTGTAGAATTCAATACCTCTCCATCAGTAACTGACAGATCTAGCAAGCAGAACATAGTTGAAATGAACACTATTAATCAGCTGGATCTAACTGACATCTACAGAATACTTCATTCAACAATAGCAGAGTACACATTCTTCTCAAACACACATGAAACACTGACCAAGACAGAACACATTTTGGGCCATAAAACATATCTTATTTTAAAAAAATAGAAACCAGTCAGGCGTGGAGGTGCACACCTGTAATCCCAGTGGCTCGGGAGGCTGAGGCAGGAGGATTGCCAGTTCAAAGTCAGTCTCAGTAACTTAGCAAGGCACTTGGCAACAAAGTGAGACCCTATCTTTAATAAAATATTTTAAAAACACTGCGGATGTGGCTCAGTGGTTAAGCACCCCTGGGTTTAATCCCCAGTACAAAAAAAAAATTTTTTTTTTTACAAAGTATGCATTCAGATCACAATTAAACTAGAAATCAGTAAAAGAAAGATTGCTAAACCACCCCCACCAAATCCTTGGTGATTAAACAACACATTTTTTAAATTATACAAGAGTCAACAAATGAGGCTAAAATTTTAAAATAGTTTGAGCTAAATGAAAATAAAATACAACTTATCTAATCAGAAAAATGCATCAAAAAGCTACATACAGTGAAATTTATGGAAGATCATATAAGGAAAATTGTATCATATCAGTAAATGCAGAAAAAGCAAAACAAAATGCTAACAAAGATATGAAGCAAAAAGAATTCCCACTCATTGTTCATCAGAATGAAAAAACCATACACTCACTTTGGATGACACTCTAGCCATTTCTTACAAAACTCAACACATTCTTACCTATGACCCAACCACTGCTTTCTTTGGTATTAACCAAATGAGTTGAAAAATTACATCTATAGAAAAACATGTACATAGTTGTTTACACTACATTTACTCCTAATTGCCAAAACTTGGAAACAACATGTTCAACAGTAGATGAATAAGCTGAGATACAGCCAGTGAAATATAATTTTGCACTAAAAGGAAATGAGTTATCAGGCCATGAAAAGTTATAAAGGAACATTAAATGCATACTCCTAAGTGAAGAAGCGAATCTGTTTTGGCTACATATTGTATTCCAAATTTATCACATTTTGGAACAGGTAAAACTATGGAGACTATAAAGAGATCAGTGACTGTCAAAAGTTTAGGAGCAGGGAAGGATGAATAGGTGGTATACAGAGGATTTGGGAGGCAGTGAAACCACTCTATATGATACCATAATGATTGATAGTCACATGTCATTATATATCTGTCAAAATCCATGGGATATATACAAAGAGTGAACCCTACTATAAGCTATGGACTTTATAACTTAGAGTAATGTATGAATAAATAATGAAAAACATAAAAAGAACTCTTACAAATTAAAAAGACAACCACATAAAAATCTGATCAAAAACAGGAATGGACAATTAATTAGAAGAAACCTAAAAAATAAAATACACATTAGTTCAACCTAACCAATAATCAAAATGATACAGATTAATATTATTTCTTATCCACTATACTGGCAAAAATTTAAATGTCCTAGAATACTAAACATTGTTTTCTCATATCCTCCCCAGGAGCTCTAAAATATTGTTGGGAATGAAACATTGTGGAGAATAGCTAGCAAATGTTGGCATTATCTACCAAAATTTAAGATTTACATATTCTCCAACACTGTGATGTTAAATCATTAGAGTAATTCTTGCATCTTGGCACTGGAGGCCTGCAAAGATTGGTTCTACCAAATTATAATGAATTCAAAGGGCTAAAACAAAACAAAACAAAAACAGAAAAATAGTAAGATCTCAATGATGGGCTAAGAAACACAAATGAATTAAAACTACATGACTGCAGGCCTGGGGTTGTAGCTCAGTGGTAGAGCACTTGCCTCACATGTGTGAGGAACTGGGTTAAATTCTCAGCACCACATATAAATAAATAAATAAAAATCCATTGATAAAATAAAAAATATTTTTAAAAAAACCACATAGTAAAGCACAAACATTTCATACTGAACAATAACAAAAAAGTGAATTACAAATATTATTTTACAAATAATATACTATTTTCTCCTTACTATATACTCTACCTTTAGCAGGAAGTCATGTGAAACCCACACTTAAGAAATAGGGAAGGCTGGAAATGTAGTTCAGTGGTAGTTTTATAATGTATGGGAGGCCCTGAGTTTGATCACCAGCACTGGCACAAAAAAAAAAAAAAAAGGAGCCAGGCATGGTAGCACACGCCTATACCAGTGGCTCAGGAGGCTGAGGGAGGAGGATCACCGGTTCAAAGCCAGTCTCAGCAACTTAACAGGAGGCCCTAAGCAACTCACTGAAACCCGGTCTCTAAATCAAACACGGAAAAAAATGGACTGAGGATATGACTCAATGGTTAAGTGCCCCTGGGCTCAATCCCCAGTACCAAAAAATAAAAAGGAATAGGGAGTTGTAGTGCTCCACCTCGTTGAGGGCAAAGTGTCTGCATAAATTACTTGGAATTCTTCTGCACAGGTCTATGTTTTTAAAAACACAAAAAAATTTTGCCTCCCTATCCCACCCTCCCCCATAGACTCAAAAAGGGAAAGTAAAATAGTGATAGCAGTAAGATTAGAAATCATTATTATTTTCTTCATTTTCCAATTTTTCTTTAATGAGCATTTTTACTTACATAAAGGGATTTGTTTTTGTTTTTGTTTTTCTGTTACTGGCAACTGGACCCAAGGGTACTCTACCACTGAGCTACATCTGCAGCGCTTTTTATGTTTTATTTTGAGACAGGGTCTCATTAATTTGTCCCAGATGGCCTCAAATTTAACGATCCTCTGGTCTTAGCTCCCAGGTAACTCTGGTATTGCAGTTGTGCACCAAAGATTTGTTTTATTTTAATCATGTCTACAATAATTATAGTCTATGAATTATCTCTCCAGTTTCACTAGAGATCAGAGGAAGAAAGAAAACTTGGTGGTCTAACTTAGGCATGGTGGCATACACCTATACTCAGTGACTCGAATGGCTGAAGCAGGAGGATTCCAAGTTCGAGCCCAGCCTCAACAAGTTAGATGCCAGCCTGAACAACTTAGAAAGATACTATCTCAAAATAAAAAATAAAAAAGGCTGGGGACATAGTTCAATGGTAAAGTGCCCCTGGGTTCAATTCCCAGTACTGCAAAATCAAAAACAAAAACCTTGCTAGTCTAATATAAATCTAAATTAATTTGAAAAAATCTTGGTTCTTATAACCAAAAAGAATAAATATTGAGGACATGAATTCTATGAGCCAAAAGCAGTAATTCTTAAAAGTGCACCAAACAGGGTGGGGCTGTAGCTCAGTGGCAGGGCATTTGCCTAGCATATATGACACACTGGGTTCCACCCTCAGTACCACAATAAAAATAAAATAAATAAAATAAAAAAGTATTGTGTCCATCTATAACTAAAAATATTCTGAAAAACAGAGTGCACCAAACATACAAAACAAGTTGATGCAATCTAATAACTTGTAGCTCTTTTTTAATAAACTAGGTAAAATATTGTCAGAGACAAATAACTTTTAAATAAATATCATGTTTACCCAAATATAAGATGATCTTGAATTTAAGTAATCTTATTTTTCCAAGAAAGACAAAACATTAA
The DNA here is from genome assembly GCF_902686445.1 of Sciurus carolinensis. Lineage (NCBI taxonomy): Eukaryota > Metazoa > Chordata > Mammalia > Rodentia > Sciuridae > Sciurus > Sciurus carolinensis. The sequence goes on from NC_062225.1 coordinate 41,902,501, forward strand.
TTATAGGAAATATTCTTTATCTAATTTGCTAATAATTTACTTACATACTTTTTTAAAATACAGAAAATCCCACAAATAATATATTTATTATTATTATCATTCTGCTTGGAAATAACTAAAGCCTTTTTCCACTTACACTACATGTGAGGTTTTCAATACCTTACATGTAAATAAAAAAGGAAAAAAAATATTTATGGATTATGCCAAAGCAATTGTTTGAATAAAGGATAGCTATTTCTTTAGTGACCAAGCTATACTTGGGAAGAAAGAATGACTGGGAATTAAATAAGATTATACATAGATATAAATATTTGCCTCTCGAGCCACTTACAAGGAACAGTTAAAGATTTCAGAAAGTTATACACTACCCTAATTTCTATTAAGTGAACTAGAACACACCACACAAAAGTTATCATTACTTCCAAAGAAACTTCTTTTCAAGACTTATAAACATACAAAGTTCAAGAACTAACAAAAGTTCAATTCCCATAGGAACTAGAAATGATAACCAAAATCACATATCTTTACTTGTCAACAATTATGCCAAGGTTCCAAGAATCTGTTATGTCATAACAAGCAGGCGTTAAGCCAGAAAGCCATAAATGCATTGAGTAGTCAGTACAATGAAATTAAGACCAGGAGGAAGTAAAAGCAATCTGCCTCTTATAACTATTAATATTAGTTTGTTAGTAAATGGCCTAAAAGAGAGTGTGTTTTTCTCCAAATTTATTCCATCAGAGTTTCTTCTGTGAGAAATATAAATTTACACAAAGACCAAATAACAGGTCAAAGGAACTTACCTGCATATCCATAGCTTCCCAGATAAATTATATAGTGTGCTAAAGGGAGTAAAACTGTCCAAAAATAGTTTGGTAAATGTTTTCTAACACTCTTATACATTTTCTTGTTTTAAAATGATCAGATAATTTCCTTGGAATTATTTATGCCATTATTTTAAGTAAAAAATGGCACATAACTTAAATAGAAATAGTTCAAAAGAAAAGCAGCTTTATTTTATCCTTTTGTTTTCACCTTCAGTATATTAGAGAAATATGATTTACTGGACTTATAGTTAGTTGTAAAATGGAATTGCTGTTCCAAACTTATTTCTCTGGAGTTTGGTTTCCCTAATATTAAACAAAGAAAATGTCCTAAATTATTTCTATGCACTCTTAAGTAGTTACATTCCATGTCTCTATATTCGCAGGTAGAACCACATAAAAGTGCCACTATTTAACTGTTGTTGACCTTCAAAAATGGTAATTCCAGAGTCAAGTGTGGTGGTGCATGCCTGTAATCCCAGCAACTCAGGAGGCTGAGGCAGGAGGATCACAAGTTCAAAGCAGCCTCAGCAACTTAGTGAGGTCCTAAGCAACTCAGCGAGACCCTCTCTCTAAATAAAAAATAAAAAGAGCTGGTGATATGACTCAGTGGTTAAGCTGACCTGGTCTCAATCCCTGGTACCAAAAAAAAATCATTCAACTTTACAAAATCTTCTAAATTTTCTATCCCCATATAAACTATCTTTGCCTTTTTCTTAAAATAGAGAAAAATGTTTAGCTTTATTATGAAAGCCAGTGGTTAGAGTTGGTTCTCAATTGTTATTCAAGATGAATGTACTTTATTAGAAAAAAAATTTCCCATTGTGGAGGAAAAAAATTTAAAAGGCCTATTTTATCTGGTAGAAAAAGATGATAATCTGATATGAAAACCTTCTTAAGTTACTACTTCACCAGTTTTGAATATTCAAGAATTTGTGCTAGCCAATTCCATTATTCCATTAATGACCCCACTTGTTATCAGTTAATAATCTGTGTCTTACACTATAGTATTTACCTCCTGTCTAGTATGTATCAGGCCCTGTGCCAACCTTGAATAAGAAGATGAATAACTTGGCCCTAGCTTTGAAAAGCTTTCAAGCTGGTTGTATAACCAAAAGCTCAGTATAGTACAGCATACTCAGCTTTCCCCATTTGCTAGAAAATCTAGAGCAGTACTACCTACCAGTGTGGTTCAAAGAACAGTGGCAATCCACAAGTTTTGCTAACTGACTCCACTACAAACAGATTACTAAAATGAGAGTAAACATTTAGAAACTTGTATGGTGATGTGACAGTATTTTTATTAATTTTTTATGAGGGATTGAAAATGTTTTAAAAAACCACCACACACACAACAAAACTGGTCCACAACAGACATCAGTTAAGCACTGCTGCTGATGGTATAAAGATTAGAAGGTGTTATCTTTACAAATTAAGGCTGTTGAATTTAAAACTAAAAATAGTCAATGTACATCAGACTTCATTAATTTAAGACCTACTTGGTCCCATTTATATAATACTAAAAATCCTGGTTTCAAGTGAAGAAAGAGAAAAAGGAGAAAATACGGTGTTGGTTATGGACAAGTTGGAAAGGTAAGTCGAAACTAAAAATTACAAAGAAAAAAATGTTACTGCTTTTTGCTGGGAAGAAGAAAAATATTTCAGGTTGACAGCAGATTTTTTTTAAAAAATATATTTATTTATATTTTAGTTCTAGTTGTATACAATTCCTTTATTTTTATGTGATGCTGAGGATTGAACTGATGCCTTGCACATGCTAGGCAAGTGCTCTACCAATGAGCTACAACCCCAGCTCACTGACAGCAGATTTTTAAAAACCACTTTTGTGTATGCCTGGATTTACTTACAGAGGAAAAAAAACTGCACTAAACCTTTAGAATTTCTCAACTTACAAAATTTAACAACTTGAAAATTACTAAAAAAAGGGAAAATGTATCCAAAAAAGAAGTAGATTGGATTGGGTAGGGTGACTTCATTCCTCACAAATTCCTGTAATTAATCCTGTTTTTGTCATCTGTGATAAAATAACAATGTTTCTATTTATCTGATATTTCCAAGCCCTGGGATATCACTGGAACCTTTATACAAAGTCCAACCATGTTTCATTTGGCACAGCTAAAAACAGAAGTGGAATCAAATTATATGTGAAAAATCAATTCATATTTCCCATTGCTAGATTTAATACTCAACTGACTGGAGTTCCTTTTGGCTATTACTATCATATTCCACATGCCAGCTTAACAAATTTACACATTAAAAAAAGAAACTAATGTTGTGGAGTTTAACAGTTAATCAAGCCCATAATCTAGCTAGTGAGAGTGAAGGGGGGAAAAAATGAGTACATATATAATATAAAGAGTTGGTGTGAGCCAGGCACAGTGGCACACACCTGTAATCTTGGGATTGTAATCTTCAGAGCCTGAGGCAGGATTACAAATTCAAAGCCAGCCTCAGCAAAAGTGAGCTGCTAACCAATTCAGTGAGACCCCGTCTCTAAATAAAATATAAAATAGGGCTGGGAATGTGGCTCAGTGGTCGAGAGTCCCTGAGTTCAATCCCCAATACTCCCTGCCCCTCCCAAAAAAAGAGTTGGTGTGCAATCTAATCAATACAGCATGTAATAGAACATCAGTGACAACTACAGTCTGAACATTCACAATTTCTAAACCATCTCAAGCAATCAGAACATTTCTGACATGCAGCAGTTGGCCACAGAGTTCAGATATGAATGGTATTAACATTAATAAAAGAGTTCTAGTCTAACTGGATTAGAGAAAAATAAGCACTTACAAAAATTGAATACTTCTAAAACTCTCAAAAATATAGAAAATTAGGGGCTGGGGAAATAGCTCAGTCGGTAGAGTGCTTGCCTTGTAAGCACAAGGCCCTCGGTTCGATCCCCAGCACCCAAAAAAAAAAAAAAAAAAAAAAAAAAGAAAGAAAATTAACCCAGGGATTTTCCAAGTTCACATGATTTGGATAAATTTTTGGTATGCCAATATGTTTACTGCATGTTTAATATTATAAAACTTACAAATTTGAGTCAGGCGCAGAGGTACATGCCTGTAATTCCAGCTACTTGGGAGGCTGAGACAGGAGGATCACAAGTTCAAAGTCAGCCTCAGCAACTTGGTGAGGCCTAACCAACAGAGCAAGACTGTCTCAAAAAAAAAAACAGAAAGAGCTGGGGGTGTAGCTAAGTGGTGAAGCACCCCTGGGTTCAATCCCCAGTATCCCCCCCCCAAAAAAAAAACCCTTACAAATTTGACTTTAGTCAAAATCAGTCACTGTTCTGACAAAATTCATTTCAATAATAATGTGTTTTATGTCTTAGAAGTAGTTTTCCCAAATCTATTTGGTAACTCAAACTTGAAATTTAAGTTATACTAAGTTAAATGATAGTATTCATTAACTATCTAGTCATTTCTACATAAAATACTGAAACAATTACTGAATATGTTTACATTTATACACTTTCAGATTCTTATTTTTAAAGAGGCTAAAGATATTTGAATCTATTTGAGACTCAAAATATTCTTTTTCCCACAATGGAGAAGTTGTACTATGAAGAAGCATATGATTCTAGAACATGTGAGATGCCATATTAATAAAATTGGCCAATAGTAATGGTTAAAATGATAATCAATATATATAAACAGATCTACTAGAAACAGTAAGGGTGAATGAAAACAACTATGTATAAAAAGTATTCAAGGGAAATAAAATGTTTTGGTTAAGGGAAAAAAGAGTAACTTTGTCCTAAAGTAGCTGTTTATAGAGGTTGTTAAAAGGTTGTTTCAGAATAAGAAAGAGGAAAGGAAAGTGAAAGACAAAAACATGGATGGATACACAAAGTTATAAAGAGTATGTGGAGAATAAACAGAAAGGCTCTTATATCAAGTCACAATTCAATAATCTTTAATATCAATAGTGTATTGATCCAGTGCTAGAGTTTGCATCTCTCTTAGAAGACAAAAGTTTCTTGGACTATTGGTCTGCTCTTTATAAACAATTGTGGGATTTTTTTTTTTTTTTTCATTTTATAAGTAATCTACCTGGGAAACAAGGATGCTCTGTCTTACTGGGATAATTTCTGGTGCTTAATCATATCTATGGTTACTGAAGAGAATCCAGTCTTCTAAAAGTGATCCGGCATCCTATTTAATCAAGCATTCAAACCTTTTGACATTTTGCCCTCTCAAAATGCAATTCTAAATAAAATCTTGGTCTCAAATTGACTTTGAGATTTCCCAGAGGGATCCTAGACAATCTCAAGAGTTTGTTCTTTCACTTTTAAAAGTGAGATTTTAGGGCTGGGGAGATAGCTCAGTTGGTAAAGCCCTCGCCTCGCAAGCACAAGGCCCTGAGTTCAATCCCCAGCACCGCAAAAAAGAAAAAAAAAAAAGTGAGATTTTAAAAATAACTATATGTTTGATAAACTTAAGTTGCATAGGAAGCACTGTCAAATAAGACAGTATGTTCCAAAACAACCAAATTTCCTTGTCAATTGCATTATTTCACAATGTATTCTCCTTAAATCTTTAACCATAGCAATTTGAAGTCTTTTGCCATTCATGTACGGTGAACTACTTTATTCAGATGACTCCCTAAAGCTCTTGCAATCCAGGACAAGTAGAAATCTTCAACTTAAGTGACTATCTTAGAGACCTATGGAAAGGACTATGTCAGGTACTCTGAGGTACAGATTTCTGATGGTGTTGTTTACATAACTTTGATATAATTTCACTGGACTAAGGATTTCCAGAACTAGTAGAGATGATAGTTCATAAAACTGATAACTCAAAATTAAGAAAACAAGAATTATATGGTACAAACATATGTAAATTTTATGGCTTCTGTGGTTGCCATTATTTGGCATATTGCTAAGTCTTTCAATTTTCTATTTTCTGGACATAAGGAATGAAGGGTTGTGGAAAATAATATTCCTACAAGACAGCTCCCCAAGAAAAATGGAGGGACAGTGTGGCTTGAGAGGAGGGAGGGGAAATTAGCCAAACATTAAACCTCTCCCAGTAAATCCTAACAATGGGCCCTGAGAGGAAAAGCACACTTTCATCCCTTCCTGGGTTCATCCCCAGCATCTCCACCAAAAAGCAAACATTTACCCCTTCCCAACTCCAGTGGATCCTGAAGGAAGGAGGCAAATATTGAAACAATGAGACTTTTACCCTTTCCCATTGCAGAAGAGTCCTGGGAGGAGAAAAGCAAATAGTGAAGCTCCAGGTAACAATGGGTCCCAGAGGAAGGATGATAAGCCCTGAACTTTTCCCAGTGACAATGAGTTTCAGATTGACTTTTTTTACAACTACCTTCCTGAGGTAAAATTTTAACCTGGACAACTAAGCCCCTGAATGTCCAAACTGCACATATGCAATCTCCAATGATTAATTCACCTTCATTGTAAACTATAAAACCCAGACTCCTTCTGTAACTTGGGGGCCATCTCCATACCCAGAAAATGAGCCCTCCCGTGCCTGATTGATTGACTTTGCTGTAGAATAAAGGAAAGCTTGCTGACCCAAGGTTTGCTTCCCCTCTCCTGCCTACATTACTTGTGGACCATGAGCTTACATTTTTGGTTCCCTGACCAGGAACAGGAGCAAGGTAAAATTCCCTTACCCATCACACTTGCCTTTCCACTGCAGTTAAGTTAAATGACTGCTAGGACCTGGGAAATGACCACTGAAGTGACCAGCACTCCCAAGGATCTCTGAGGTTGGGAGAACCCCAAGCCATGACTCATGCAGCTATGGTTGAATCCCCAGACTGACTGCTTCCCTCACCTCTTTCTCCACCCTAATGAAAGAGACCCTCCACACCCTCCAGGTCCACTTTGGCTGAAGAGCTACTGGTGTGTGACACTGAGCTAGGTTTTCTATGTGGCCGGAACAAGAATTTATATTGAATCCTTTATTGGTGCTGGAAGCATCATCTTTCTGACCCCCTTCAGAATTTGGGGAGCTTTCAGAATTTGGGGAGCATCAGGGCTGTGGGACTGATACAAGTGCCATCCACTCCCCAATCCCTCCCCTTTCCCCTATACCCTGAAAACCTCCAGATCAGAGACCCCTTTCCCTTTTTGTTCCTATATCCATATGAAGTCCTGAACTTTATCATATAGTCCAATTGACACATTGTTGTAACATAGAGTTTTCACATTTAACATATGTTTTGTGAGGCATTATATGGTAGTTGAATAGGTCCAGACAATAAAAGGTATTTAATACACAAGTTGTGAGATAGAATTCCTTATGAAAGGAAATATTAGACAGGTAACACTGGGCTGGGGATGTAGCTCAGTTGGTAGAGTGTTTGCCTTGCATGCACAAAGCCCTGGATTCAATCCCCAGCACCACAGAAAAAAAAGAAAAAAAAAGAGTAACATTTTAAAACTTCTTATATTGAAAATTGCTGTTCCAGATTTGAAAAGGTTCCTGCATCAGATCTATTTTCCATATTCCAGGTGGTCCTAGAGCTGTTTAACCTTGTCTCTTTCCATTCCTGATTGGTTTACATAGAAACAGCATTCTTTCCTGACTGGTTTTGCAGGATGACAGATGCCAGGGAGTCCAACTGATTTTGTAAATTCAGAACCAAATCAGTGACCTGTTGAATATCTGCAATAACCTGTGCTAGTTTTACAGTGAACAGAGGTTCCCAATACTGCTGCTCCTATGTTAATCACTCTGGATGTTTTCAGCCCTGTGAGTAAGGAAATGAGGGGGGCAGGGTTCTTATATCTGGTGTGTGCTGTTATTGGAATGGGCAGGTTTTGGTTGTGAGGTAAAATGTCAGTTTGAGGAATAAGGAAGATTTACAGAGGCCAGTTTAATTTTGGTAGGCAGAGATAAATATGAGTCTCGCAAAGGAAAAAAGCTTCAGAATTTGGGAAGCATCAGGGCTGTGGGACTGATACAAGTGCAGGTCTTAAATTCCACTTTAAAGAACTATTGTTTTTCTTCTAAAATGCCCAGGTATGGCTGTACTTTGGTTTTAACTGTTTTTTCTAGGTGTTCAAGATCAAGCTGGTCAAACTGACCTTGTTCCTATCTGCTGTTAAGAGTCAGCTGAAAATTAAAACCACCCTATGATTTCATCTAACTCCAATTAGAATGGCTATTATCAAGAACACAAGCAATAATAAGTGTTGGCATGGATGTGGGGAAAAAGGCACACTCATATATTGCTGGTGGAGTTGCAAATTGGTGCAGTCACTCTGGAAAGCATTATGGAGATTCCTCAGAAAACTTGGAATGGACCCACCATTTGACCCAGGTATCTCACTCCTCGGTTTATACCCAAAGGACTTAAAATCAGCATACTACAGTGATGCAGCCACATCAATGTTCATAGCAGCTCAATTCACAATAGCTAGATTGTGGAACCTACCTAGATGTCCTTCAACTGATGAATGGATAAAGAAACTGTGGTATATAGACACAATGGAATATTACTCGGCCATAAAGAAGAATAAAATTATGGCATTTGCTGGTAAATGGATGAAGTTGGAAAATATCATGCTAAGTGAAATAGGCCAATCCCAAAAAACCAAAGGCAGAATGTTTTCTCTGATAAGTGCATGACAATATATAATGGGGGTGTGGCAGGGGGAAGAGAAGAATGAAGGAACTTTGGATGGTGTAGAGAAAAATGGGGTGGAAGGGTGTGGAGGACAGAAAGATAGTAGAATGAGACAGAAAGTATTACCCTATGTATATGTATGATAACATGAATGGTATGAATCTACATTGTGTACAACCATAGAAATAAAAAGTTGTACTTCATTTGTGTACAATGAATCAAAATGCAGTCTGTAAAAATAAAAAAGAGTTTAATAAAAAATAAAAAGAGCTGAGTTCCAACAGTGGTCACTCTTGGGGAACTTGAGAGCAGCTTCTTAGCTCTTCTAGTGCTATCTGCTAGGATGTTACGGTTTCCTTGATGAGGTGGCTTTCCTTGGAAGCATCAAGGATGTCTCCCTTCAATAATCCTCCTCTGCAACAGGTGCACTGATTGGCTTTCTGTTCTCTAGTGGTCTCATTAAACTCCCTGATTGGGAGGTCATGTGGCCCAGAGTTGCAAAGTTCCTTAGAAAGCTCTCTGGTTCCCTGGGTTCAGGCTGACTCAGGACAAGAGCCTATTGGTTTTCTTGGCCTTTTTGTTTTAATCTTGATCTTAAACTTGATCTTAAACACCAGGCAAGCCAGTCTCACCAATCGTAAAGTAAGAGTACTGGGCTTTAACTTTAATGTCTATAACCTTACAGTTATTTACCCCTTTTATTTAATTGGGGTCTATATTAGTACTGAAAGTTAGCCTTATATCCTATCTGTCCTGTAAGTGATGGCTTATTATCTCAAATTAACCCAGGTTGTGTGTTCATGAAGCAGTACCTCTACAAAATATTAATAGACAACCGTTACACAGTTTACAAGGAAAATACAAAATGAAATTACCAAGAGTAAAAATATATTCAGTTTGTGTAATAGCTATCTCGAATTTTGGCTGAGTTATACATCATATCCCCTGTTTGAGATTACAACAAATATCAATCTTTTGAATACAACTTTAAATAAGCTGGAATCTGGCCTACTTTGGAGTCATTCCAAGAAGCTGGGATTACAGGCGTGCACCACTACATCCAGCAGATATGAGCAGAATTTTAAAGAACTGAAGGTTGACTCAATGGAGTCAATGCCTGCAAAGACCTCTTACAAAAAACCACCTGACTACAGTATTTCTATACTTACAGATAAATAAAACAGGTCAGTTCCTCACAGACAGAACATTAGGAAATTTCAAGGACCTCCAGAAGAAAGGATTGCACCCACATTTATAGGTACTGCAGATAAAATCTGGTTGACAAGTTCTTGGCTTCCTAGCCTAAACATCTAGAAATCTTCTCCACTGGCTACCCTCTGATATCACAAACTAGGTTTACTGTCTACTTCAAACATTAATCTTTATTTTTCTTTTTGTTCCCTCATTCTTATCTATGTTCTTTCCCTCTGTAGATGTTACCTCAAAATTTCTAAATTGATTCCTCTTCACTGCAATTAACCTCGCTGTATGTATGTGTATGAAATGGTAATAGGAAAGTTTCAGATGAGGGAAATGTGGAAGTCACTTGTAAATGTTATTATGTGGGAGAACAGGACATGCCATCTTAAAATATGCCTTTTCTGGCATAAAGATCAATAAACTGAAAGCAAGCAAGGAGAAGCAGATGCAGAAAAGCTATCTGTCTTCCCTTTATTTGCCTAAAAGTAGGACATATATTTACCAATACCAAAGAGATCCTCCTTCTGCCCCTTTCTACCAGAGAGAACAAAAGACAACCTTAGACCCTTAAGGGTCTAGAGATTGTACCAGAAGAATTTACATCAACTAGCTTTACTAACCATGCTTTATCCTCCATTTATCTATCTTACCACAGTTGCAGTCCCTAAAGACTCAAAATCTTTTTCCTTTGTCTATAACTAATCTAAAAATGTATTGTTCTCTGGTTGAAGACATTATGTCAGCTTGAATTCAAAGACATCTCTTTGAGAACTACCGTCTCACACACACACACACGCATATACACGTGTATGTGTGAATACCTGTGTGTTTGTATATATGTGTATGTGTGTACGTGTGTGTGTGTACATGAACATACAAGTCAGTAAACTTCTTTTGTCATCTTGTGTTAAGGAGTTGGTTCTAAGAAATTTTGAAGGCTGAATTTTTTTCTTCCCTATACAGTCAAACCAGTGGGATACTATGCTACCCAGCTCTTTCTCCTTTTTGTTTACTTCTTAATTTCACATCCCTGACCTTCTTACTGGTAACTGAAATTTTCAATCCATAACATGAATGTGCTAGGCCTTTTAACAGAGGAACATGAATTTTATTTCCTGAGGCAAAACTCATTTTGTGTGTGTGGTAAAGACATCCCCTGGTTCTCTCTTTATAAAGCACCACCTTAAGGTACCCTCCAGGGCAGTCACCCCAACTGTGCCACCCAAGCAATAAGCCTACTAATAACTAAAATTTACTTTTCCTTCTATACTATCCCCCATATGACACACACACACACACACACACACCCCACATCAAATTCATTTTGTATTTACACATGTATAGTTGCTAAGGTAGTTTGGATTTACTAAAAAGAAAAACAAGTTACTTGTTTACTTTTTCTGTTTGACTCAGTGTAAACCACGGCTACATTTATTGGTGAACCAAGAACTGAAAACAAAAGGGAGCAGAGAACATAAAGCCAAAGATATTTTAACACCTGTCTCACTTCAGCTCCATGCACAGAACAGCTGTCTGATTATAACTATTGAGGAGTCTGTAAAACATGGGTGGCATTTGAATCTCGTGGCAACTCAGACAACTGAAATAACAGCAAGAAAATGCCATGAATGAGAGTACTGTTTTATATAAATCTACCTGTGGCCTTAGTATACATTTTATCCAAAGAACTTGGCAGATTTAGACATTACTGCCAGAGAATAATTAAGAATGTAGATAGAAAAGGAAGAAAAGATTTACAGCAAATTCAGAAAAGGAGACAAGGCCTCTTCAATTGGTAGAGTTTGCTGAAAAGGTGGTTTGCATTACCATCAATGTTAAACACCCAATCAACGTTAAATAAGAGAAAGGCAGAGATTTAATCCCTGAAATGCTGCTTGGAATTTCTATGTTTGTGATGGATAAAATGGTGAAAAAGAGTGTCTGCTGCTAACGGGATTACTTTTTTATTATCTACCAAACTTAAACTTGAAAATAACACAGACATGATTGCACACACTGAGCTTTAAAGCTTTATTCTAAAAAAATGGAACAGTTGATTTGGGGGATCCAGAAACATGTAGTATGACTCAGGAACTACAGCAGACTCAGAGAAATTGACATAAAGGAACAATGAAAGCTGTATTCAGATGAAAAGGGCATCTTGCAGTAATAAAGGCTCCCAACTATGAATATTTTTCTATCTACATTACAAATTAAAACATTCAGTTATCCAGTGGCAAGTACTTGAGTGCTCATCATTGCTCAAGCAACTCAACTTGATAAAAATCACAAGAGTCTTTCAAGGGTCTTAAAGACACACAACTGAGACAGAAATCCTGCAGGGTTCTACAAAATTCCCAAATTCTTTTGGTATATATATTCTTAAAATTCTAATTCTTCAAGGATGCCTTTCCTAACTGAAACTAGCAAAACGTTTCACTAGGTCTTCTGGGATTTTACTTATCCTAAATCCTTAACATATCTGAAATGTGGTTCTTCCTTCCAAACTCCAGACACACGGTGCCTCAACACCCTCTAATCCAATTTCATGCCTACCAAGCAATCTTCCAATCTAATTTTCTTGACCTTCCACATAATTTGATATTAGAGGTATCTTTTTTCTTTTTTCAGAGAGGGGCTGGTGGAAGCAGTACCAGGGACTGAAGGGGGTGGAGGGAGCTCTACCACTGAGCCACACACCTAGCATTTTTATTTTTTATTTTGAGACAGGGTCTTGCCAAGTTGCAAAGGCTGCCTTCAAACTCTCAATTCTCTTGCCCCAGCCTCCCAAATCGCTGGGATTACAGGTATGCAACACTAGGCCTAGCTAGAAAGAAGCATTCCCCCCCGCCCCCGGGATTGAACCCATGGCCAACTGAGCTATATCCCCAGCCCCAGAAAGAGCACCTTGAATAATGGATGCAAATACTCTGATGACTGAATAGGTGAACTCAACCATAAAGTGACCAAAAATAAGGTGCTCTGACTTACCTAAGAAGTCTACTTTGATCATTCTCTAAGAGGCTAATTGGTTCTAAATGCCAGGGCATTTAAAAGTTTATCAAATGTTATGGTTTGGATCTTAAATGTCCCCCAAACACTCATATGCTAAAGCTTAGTGGGAGATAGTGGAACCTTCAGAAGAAATAAGGTCATTGGTAAATAGATCTTAATACATAATTCTTGGGGGTTCAGATGACCAGAAATGCTGATAGAAACATGAACAGTAAAGATTGTGATGATGAGGTTTCCAATGGGAATGAGGGACTCTACCAGAAATTGATCTAGAGGCCATGCAAATTACATTCTGGAAAAGAACTTCCCTAATTTTTACCCATGCCTTGAGACTATGCATGATGCTAAATTTAATGGTGACAGACTAATTAATCTGGCAAAGGAAATTTCAAGGTAGCACAGCATTCAGAGAGTTCAGTCCCCCATACAGGATAATAGGGGTGGGACGGTGGCACAGAAGTGCTTCAGGTCTTTGATGTGTTAATGCCCATCTCCAAGAAAGAAATATAATATGAAATATTTTCCAATCTTAATTATCAGTAAATGATTTTTCTCCCCCTCCCAAAACAATAACTTGAGAGACATATTCACAGAATATGAATCAAATTTTGAAATGTTCTAATTTATCTCTAGATCAATCATAATAAGGTAACATTTTATTTCAGTAGTTAGAGAAAAAGAAATAATTGATAAACCTCATGTTTCATGGGCAAACACAATGTTCCTTTTCAAATGTTTGCTATCAATGTGCCTAACAAATAGTCTTTTTTTCTTAACATCAAATGGGTACTTGTGCCAACATCAAAACAAGGTTTAGAGGGAGGAAGATCTCACACAACTGTGTGAACACCAATTATCATCTTTATGAGTTTAAAAGGATCACAAGTAGCCTTTCTGAAGTTTGCTAACATGGTTATGGTTCTTGCTTTGGTCAGAAGTCACAAAGGGATTGAATTTCACCTTGGCCACTGCTGCTTCAGTGATGGCTGCATAATGGAAAAGGTCTATACAAGATATATTCTGGGGCTGGGGTTGTGGCTCAATGGTAGTGCTTGCCTAGCATGTGTGAGGCACTGGGTTCAATCCTCAGCACCACATAAAAATAAATTAATAAAATAAAGGTATTGTGTCCATCTACAACTAAAAATGTATTTTTTTAAAAAAGTAAAGCAGTGTTTCACCTTAGTAATGATGCAGAAAATTAATTCATCAGTTTTCATATTAAGAAACATACATAAGCTGGGTGTATGGATACATGCCTGTAATCTCAGTGACTCAGAAAGCTGAGACAGGAGGATTACAAGCTATAGGCCAGCCTTAGCAGCTCAGCAAAGCCCTAAGCAACTTGGCAAGACCCTGTCTCAAAAAGGGTTGGGGGTGTGGTGATGTGGCTCAGTGGTTAAACATCCCTGGGCTTAATCCCTGGTACCAAAAAAAAGAGAAAAGAAACATATTTGAGGGCTGAGCTGGGGGTGTAGTTCAGAGATAGAGTGCTTGCCTAGCACACAGGAGGCCCTGGATTTGATTCCCAGTACTGCAAAAAAAAAAAAAAAAAGAAGAAGAAGAAGAGGAACATACTTGATCACAAAAAAATTTCAGTCTTTTTTTTTTTTTTTTTTTTGGGTGCTGGGGATCAAACCCAGGGCCTTGTGCTTACAAGGCAAGCACTCTACCGACTGAGCTATCTCCCCAGCCCCTTCAGTCTTGTTTTTAAAGTGAACAAGAGAGAGTTGTTTTCCCAGGGCTTGACATAACCTACCTACTAAGCAAAGCTAAAACATAAGACCAAACCAACACCAGAGGATAAAAATACCCATCCAATGTCTATTCTGTTTACTGCTTGCTCTCTCTGCACAAAGAACAATTTGAATTTGATAGATTTCAAATAAAAGTAACAGATTTTGATCATTTGAATCTAAAGAACATCAAACTGACTGAATGAAAGATTCTGATGACTAGTAATTTCTCATCAGAAAAAATTTACATACAAACAAAATAATAAGCGTAAAGATTAATTTCCTTCTGGGCATCGTGGCACATGCCTATAATCCCGGCACTCTGGAAGTTGAAGCAGAAGGACTGCAAATTTGAGGCCAGCCTGGGCAACTTAGTGAGGTCCTAGGCAATTGAGTGAGACTGTCTCAAAAAAAATAAAAATAAAAAAGGGATGGGATGTAGCTCAGTGGTAAAGCACCCCTGAGTTCAATCTCAGTAGCAAAAAAAGAAAGAAAGATTAATTTTATTTTTAAACTTGTGGTATTAAAACAATGTATTATCATGGCAAAATGTTGCAGGATGGTACAAACTGAATGTCCCATTCCTGCCCCAAATTCACATGCTGAAACTGGGTGTGGTTGCACATGCCTGTAATCCTAGTGACCAGGAGGCTGAGGTTGGAAAATCACAAGTTTAAGGCCAGCCTGGACAATTTAGAGACCCTGACTCACAACAAAATGAAAATGGGAATGTAGTTTCCTGGAGAGCAACCCTGGATTCAATCCCAAGTACCACCAGAAAAAGGAAGAAAAAAATCGATATGTCAAAGACTTGTTAACCCATGATGGGATTAGTACTCTTCTAAGACACCAGAGAGCTTGTTTTATCTATTAGCATAACCACACACAAAGAGGTCATGTGAGCACATATTGAGATAAAGGTCACTTATAAGCCAAAAGAGGTCTCAGAATGAAGCCTAGAATTGAAGAAATAAATTTCTGCTTAAGCCAACCAGTCCACTTTATTTTGTTACAGATGCACAAGCAGACCCAGACACAGTAGAAATGTAAAGCAATTCTAATGGCTTACCTCATGTAGAAACTGATTCAAACCACTGACTCATCAGGTTGCTGATTTCCAGACTTATGCCCATTAACTTTTTAAATGAGTTTGCTATAATGACTATAAATTCACAATAGGATAGGAAATGAAAGCAACAGCTAATAGGCTATAATAAGCAAAACTGAGGAATTGGGACTGTGAAAAAATCAACATTAAAATTCAGGATCAATCTCCCACCTTATGAACTGTATCTGTTACCCTGCTTCCTTCCACAGCACTCATGTGACCACTTTCTTCTTTACTGAGAATCTCAGCTAAATGGCAAAAGGGTGAAATTCAACTTTATTAATTTTGATTCCTCTCAGCAACCTTAATTTAAAAATGTCATTACATTTTAAACTATGTTCTGTTTGAAGATCATGATTTTCAAGATGACCTCTGACTTTAAAAACCAACAACAAGAGTGAAAATGAGTTTTCTAGACTACTAGAAAGGAGGCAGACCCCTGGACACTGGATTCTGCCTTCTTCCCTAGACAAATATGAAGTCTTACAGATACACATTAGGTGTTTTAAACATTTCTTAATCTGGAAGGGTGATATGAATCAGTTTAAAAGGACAGTTATGTAGCAAAAATTAAGTGTTGCAGGCAGAGTAATAGTGGCAATCAAATCAAATACAATTACACCTTCTCCTGCCCTTTGTGACCACTTCTTAGATTTTATATAGATGATTAAGTAAATCAGGAATTCAATCTAACTTCATAATGGTAAGGGTGGGTGGGTCTATGTGGTCTCTGCACCAATAAGTATACCACTTTGAAATACTGCAGAGCTACAATGTGTGGTAGCTACCCTGAAACAGTTCATACTTCACACTATTCAAGAAATTCTCTTATAAATCTGAGTTTATGTTACTCGTTCATTTAAACTTTTCCCTGCCTCCTTGCTCCCCACAGAATGTCCATATGTATTAATAGAACACTCTTGAAAATTAGGTCCTCTTTATCATCTTGTATCTCACGTTTCACTGTGACCTTGGTATTTTTTAATTTAACATACATTTCCATAGTATTAATGCTGTTCTTCCTCCATAGAACCCCTTATTCTGCTTGTGGAAATCTTATCTTGCAAGCCCAACTGAAATGCTATAACCTAGCAAATGGAATTAATTACAACTCATTCACTAGGTTTTTAATTTTGTTTTCAAATCTTATCCTTTAGATACATATTCATATTTCCGAGTAAGCACTAAGCTCCTTATGAAATAGTGTTTTACTCACCTTTATATTCCCCTAATACTTAGCACAATATTTGCACAAAGTTTAATGTGTACAGGAATGAAAAGACTCCATACTTGTTTTTATTACCTGATTAAAAGTAATACTCCAATTCTACATTATCCATCATTCAGCTTACCCACCTAGACAAAGGAAAATTAATGACTATGCCTAACCTAATGGAGTATTAAAGGGACTTACAATTTAATAATGAGAAAAATCTTGACAGGTATTCCACAAAAGTGGTGGTTTCTGTTTCCAAGTTCATTAATCAAGCTAGCCCTCCAATCTTAATATCCCGAATGTCTAAAAGAACAGCTTAGTATCAGCTTCAGCAAAATCTCTTGAGGCTAGATATCTTGAAAGCAATTTGCTGCCACATTACCCACGTCTAATTACAGAACATTACATTAGGATTATATTAAATTACACTGTTATTCAACAAAATGATCTATAATTTTAGTCACTTTGGTACTAATTTACATGTTAACCCTAGAATCCATGCAAAACAAAGTCAATAGTGAATTCATGAATTTTATTCTAAACATTTTCCTCCAAACAATGTTCATCTTCATTCTCCTACATAGGTAACATACAATCTTTGGCTAGAAGCCTACATAGGCTGTTTTAAAGCAATTATAATTAATAGAATCTCCAGAATTACTCTAAATTTGTTTATTTCAAATAAATTTCAACTTGAATAAACACAAATGGAGAAGAAAACCTCAAAAATACTTATAATAAACAAAATAAAAACCTATAAAAATAGGAAACAGAATCTTTAAAGTCAGACTAAGAATTTGAGATTCCATCTTTAGGATAAACCTTCAGAATGCTTCCAATGCTCACCCAGACTCCTCGAAAAGATAATCCCACATCAGAGTTAAATACCAAAATCATAAAGTTTTCTAACATCATAATATGAAACCTTATTAACCAAGACCATTAAACCAAGATCTGGTCATTCTCTGTATTTAAGGAGCTACAGAACTAATTATAGGCAATTAATTAATTGTCTATATTTCTTCTTGTATAGTCTGTTATTATAGTAAAATGGTCCTAAATTCTCAACAGAACACATCAAAAGAAAAGCAACTGTATAGATGAGGCTTTAAAAATCAATTTTCTAGGGCTGGGGTTGTGGCTCAGTGGCAGAGTACTTGCCTAGCATGTGTGAGGCACTGGGTTCGATTCTCAGCACCACATAGAAACAAAAATAAATAAATAAATAAATAAATAAATAAAGTCCCATTAACAACTAGAAAATATTTTTTTAAAAAATGTCTAGTTTGCACTTGCATGATTAAGTAAGTACAGTATATTAATAATTGAAGAAATAAAGCAGCAGGCTGTGGTTGTAACAAGTAGGCTGTTATTCAACAAAATGATAGTGAATAGCATGTGTGAGACACTGGATTCAATTCTCAGTACCACATATAAATAAAATAAAGGTCCAGGGCTGGGGATATAGCTCAGTTCTCAGTGCTTGCCTATCAAGCACAAGTTCAATCCCCAACACAGCAAAAAGAAAAAAGTCCACCAACAACTAAAACAATATATTAAAAAAAAAAAGAAATAAAGCAGCAACAGCACTGCCAAACTCTAAATTACATTCTAGTAGTACAAGCTCACTAACTGGCTTTCATTCTGCGGTTTACTTTTTCCAGTAACTTATTTTGTCATCAATGTTCTTAACATTTTATATATGACACTTGTCTCTATCAGCATGGGGGGGAAAATCCATAATGAAGCACAACTAGTGTTTACTCCTATTAAATGCTTCCAAGTAACAGATTAGCATTTAACTTCATGGGGAAAGAATTTAGCCTTTTCAAAAACAAAATAATAATATTTTTGGCCAGTTCAGAGATGTAAGTGTGGGAAAGTCTCCAAAAGAAATTACAAAGTTAAAAAAAACAAAAAAAAAAAAAAACAAAAAAAAAAAACTCTCTCCTTCCCCCTTCATTTTTGGAACTATTTCTTGCAATACTGCTGATAGCTCCGGAAGTTTTCTCTTGGGAAAACAGTACTTGATTAGTGTAGTATCCAACGAGTGCCTAAGTTAACATATTTTTTAAAATAACTGTTTAAGAATCAGAACTGCTAAAAGGTCATCTCTTATCACAACCAGAGTCCCACTATTAAGCAAAGGTCATAGTCCTATCACAGAAGACATATCTCTGAAGAAGGGTCCAAGGAGTTCCCAGAGAAAAGGGGAAAATGACCCAGGACTAGCAGTGTTCTTAGCATAAGACAGAAAAGAATTTCGGCACATGCCAGAAAAAGGCATAGACAGAGAGATTTATTTAGAAAAGTAGATACATAGTCAAGAGAGAATGAGGGCAATCTCAAAAGAGACACCTCTGAGTAAAGCAAGGAATAAGCATTCAAGGGAGAACAGGGCCATCTCCTGGAAGAGAGACAGAAACCTATAGGTGTGGGGTATTTAAAATCTATAGAGGGACAGTTGCTGGGGGCTGGACTATAGGTGAAAACCAGGGTGGAGGTATATAATTTTACATCAGTTTTCCTTTTGCTTGCTTAGATCCTTTATTTTACAAGGGCCTAGGCAAGATCTCTTAAGAATTACAACTGTTCCTAAGCACTTACTCAATGGCTCATGGGCACTTCCTTTGAGATTCAGCATCTCTCTCTCTCTTCAGTACCAAATTCCTATCTCAGTTATATAACAGGAAAATTACTGGGCCAACAGAAATTTAAAAGATTTAATAATAAGAATGAGAACAAGATAAAAAATAAATACTGCAATTAGCCAGGCACAGTTGACACATCTCTGTAGTCCCTTCACTCAGGAAGATGAGGCAGGAGGATCACTTTAGCCTAGGAGTTCAATCACCTGGGCAGCATAGTGAGACCCTGTCTCTAAAAAAAGACATACTAGGGGCTGGAGTTGTGACTCAGTGGTATAGTGCTTGCCTGCCATGTGTGAGGCTCTGGGTTCGATACTCAGCATCACATATAAATAACTGAAATAAAAGATGCATTGACAACTAAAAAATAATTTAAAAAAAAAAATACTAGGACTGGGGAGATAGCTCAGTTGGTAGAGTGCTTGCCTCACAAGCACAAGGCCCTGGGTTCAATCCCCAGCACCGCAAAAAAAAAAAAAAAAAAAAAAAAAAAAAAAAAAATGTGAGATTTTAAAAATAACTATATGTTTGATAAACTTAAGAACTACTAAAGAAGTTATAAAGTATATGACAAGAGATAGTAATAAAAGCATAATTTATTTCTCAATGGAAGAGACATAATGAATAAAGAATGATTTTCTAACATTTACAACAAATTAAGTTACTTTTAAGTTACTTTTTATGATTAAAAAGTAGGGTCCTATGTTCGTAACAGGCAAACTCAGGCAACTTCCCAAATGCCCATCAACGGTAGAATAGATACATATGTTGTAGTATATTCAAATATCAGTATACTCAGAAGAATTGGCAAAATTCTGTAAAAGGCCAAATAATAAATATTTTAGACTTTGTCAACCATCCAGTTTCTACTATATCTACTCAATTAGGCTCTGAGGCAAAAACTCCACACTTTATTATGGATATTGAAATTTCAATGTCATGTAATTTTCACATTACAAGGTACTCTTTTAATTATTTATTTATTTTAGACATTTAAAATATGAAAACCATTCTTAGCTCACTAGCTGTACAAAAACAGGCAAGGGGTCAGATGTGGCTTGTGGGTTATAGTTCCCTGCTATAGATGTAGATCCCTGCTCTACATCAGTGACAACGAATGATCTACAATTACACGCAATAATGCTAAAATTTCATAAAAATAATATTAAGTGAAAGAAGTCACACACAAAAGTACTAACTACTTTAAAATTCCATTAAAGTTTACCAATAGGCAAAACTATACTATGGTATTAGAAGTTAGAAAGTGGTTCTCTGGGGGTAGGGCACTAGTGAATATAAGAAAACATAAGGGGGTTTTACAGTGTTGGCAGTATTTGTTTTCTTATTCTGGTGCTGATTACATGGGTGTATTCAGCATGTGAAGATTCATCTTACGTATGTAAGATTTGTGTACTTTGCTGTATGCATGCTATATCCAATAAAAAGTTTTTGAGCCAGACATAGTAGTACATGCCTGTAATCCCAATGACTCAGGGAGGCTGCGGCAAGGAGGATCAAAAATTTGAGGCCAGCCTCAGCAACTTAATGAGACCCTGACTCAAATATAAAGGGCTGGGGATGTAGTTCAGTGGTGGAACAACCCTGGTTAAATCCCCTTTAGTAGGTGGGGAGAAAGTTTTTAAAAATTAAGTGTCCTTTCTATAGAGCTACATAAAAGGCCAGAAAGAACTTAAAGACCTACTGACTTTAGGAATACATAGCTAGCTGAAGAGAGTATAAGAAAAAATAAGCTAGATATATGATATATGTGTAAGTGGGATCCATAGGGTAGAATTCTCAATAGAAATATTAAGTTACTTTACATCTCTATGAAAAAGGAATTACAAAGCAAATTTGACTGACAAAAATATACACTGGGAGATTCTGTTCTAAACATCAAGTTTGTATAAAATTAATTTGAATATTTATCACTTTGATTATAATATCTACTTGTTTCCTTATAAGAAAGTCAAGGAAAATAATGAAGCAAGATTCACTATCCCAGGTAAAAGTCTGTCACTGACCTTAAGGGATCAAAAAATTATCAGAGGTGAAGACAAAGAGGGAAGTATATAAAAAAATGAGTATTTTTCTGCCCTCATTCCTTTTTGTGCATTACTTTGTTTACTATCAGGACACTCCCCTGCAACAGTTTCATGAAGAAGGAAGTTGTTTGGTTCACTAATGTTTCCAGGGCCTGTAGCAGGTACTCAATAAATGTTCTCTTGAAAAATCATTTTTAAAGGAATTATAAATAATAATGTTATTTCTTTTTTTTTTTTTTTTTTTTTTTGCGGTACTGGGGATCGAACTCAGGGCCTTGTGCTTGCAAGGCAAGCACTCTACCAGCTGAGCTATCTCCCCAGCCCATAATGTTATTTCTTAAGAAAGAAACATAAGAGAAATGTAAGCATCTCATAAATGGTGATAGGACTGTAGAACACTATTGGGAAAGAGAACTATATTACTTATCATATGTCACGACAGGGCATAATGTCCAGATTAGTATCTTTCAGAGATAATCCCATACTGGCATATAAAGATATTAAAAGACATTAAAAATTACTCTTTGGGCTGGGGTTGTGGTTCAATGGTGGAGCACTTGCCTAGCATATGTGAGGCACTGGGTTCGATTCTCAGTACCACATATACATAAATGAATAAAATAAAAGTCTATCAACATCTAAAAGAATAAAAAGTAAATAACTAATTTTTTTAAATAACTCTTTTACAGGTTGAGCATTACTAATCCAAAAATATGAAATCCAAAATGCTTCAAATCCACAAGTTTTTGAACAGACATGATGTCACAAATGGAAAATTTGTATAAGACTACTTCCATGTTATGTATATCAGGTATATACAAAACATAAATGAATTTCATGTTTAGATTTGCATCAAATCCCCAGTATATCTCATTGTGTATACATAAATACTCCAAAATCTGAACAATCCAAAATCCAAAATGCTTTTGGTTCCATAAATTTTGGATAAGGGATATTCCACCTGCATAAAAGTACACGTAAGCCAGGTGTGGTGGTACATGCCTGTAATCCCAGCAACTCAGGAGGCTGAGGCAAGAACTCAAGTTCGAGACCAGACTGCATCTTATCGAGGTTCTAAGCAACTTAATGAGACCCTGTCTCAAAATTAAAAATGAAAAAAGCACTGGGGATATGGCTTAGTTAAATGCAACTGGGTTCAATCCCCAGTACCAAAAAAACAAAACAAAACAAAACAAAAAAACCCACAAACATAACAGAAAAAGTACCAAAAAGTTTTATAATTCAGTATTTTTTAAATAAAGGAATTAGTTGAAACAAATTTTTATCAAAGATAAGTAGTGGAAGTGAAAATTTACAAAAATCATATTCTAAATTAAGACAAAGTCAAAAATGTGAACATTTTATTACAACCAAAATCTTGATTTTTCATATTTCTGCAGTTTAAAATAGAATCCACTTCACCACACCTCATCATTTATGCTTTTCTTATGGCATTTATTCTTTTTTAAGCCAAAGAACTCTGATACCTTGTATACAAAACAGGGTAGAGCACATTAGGAGCTCAGTAAATATTCAGTGCATACGTTGAAGATAGACATATCCTTTAAAATCTCCTTATCCAAGTATTCATTCAACCCAAGTCAAGTTTCCATATCCAGAATAGTTGTTTTGAGAAAAGGAGAACAAAAAACAGATTAATAAATACAGGTTTTGCCCTAAACTAAGAAAGAAAGAAAGAAAGAGAAAGAAAGAAAGAAAGGAAGAAAGAAAGAAAGGAAGGAAGAAAGAAAGGAAGAAAGGAAGAAAGAAAAAGAAAGAAAGAAAGAAAGAAAGAACAAAAGAAAGAAAGAAAGAAAGAAAGAAAGAAAGAAAGAAAGAAAGAAAGAAAGACCGGAACATATCCATTACAGGTCATTTGAGTCTATTAAAATACTCTGCAAACCTCAGTTGAGTGATCCACAATTGCTGTTTATCATGTGATATCCAGTAACATAAAAAAGTTACATCAATCAATTATCAATGTCTTGTGTCTTACCTAAATTCTCAAAAATGCTCAATGAAATCAGGAAAACTCTATTATATAAGAACTAGAGAATTACAGCAAAAGAAATTGTTTACAGAACTTCAAATTGTCCAGAAAATGATATTTCTAAATTCAAAATACCTAGCCAAATACTTAGACTTCTCCCCCTGCCCCTGTGCTGGGGATTGAACCCAGGGTCTTGAGCTTGTGAGGCAAGCACTCTATCAACTGAGCTACTCTATCAACTGAGTTACATCCCCAGCCCATAGACTTCCTTTTAAATAAGAAATTCTTATCGTTGAGTAGCCAACTTTTTAAGCAATTTTTGAACTTGAACATTCCAGAGAAAACATTTCAACATTGGTGCTTCTAGCATAACAGTACATTAGCAAACCAATGTTCTACTGCCACCTACAGTACAAAAAACAGAATTACAGCTTAAAGTTAAGACCTAGTAAGTCAAACGTGACCAGTAACGTTTTAAAACCATATAGTTTGTATCTATTTTACTTTATACTCAGTGTATTACTGATTATGTTGTCTTACTGTATGAACGTGAAATTCATTCTTAAGTTGAATATCAAAACAATACTGCAGCTGGGGATGTAGCCCAATCGTAAAATACTTGCCTAACATGCAAGAAACCTGAAGTTCATTCCCCAGCAGCACAAAAAGGGAAAAAAAAAAAAAAAACTTCATTACACATTTTTATTCATTTGTATAAGGATTCTGATAGTAGGTTTAAAAAAATTATCTTTATACAGTTAAATATTTCCACATTATACAATAAATGCAAAACTTCTTGCAAAGACAAAAAATGATCAATTATACAAACCATTGTTTTATTTATTTTTTTTTTAGTTGTTGATGGACGTGTATTTTTTTATATGTGGTGCTGAGACTCGAACACAGTGCCTCACATGCAAGGCAAGTACTCTACCACTGAGTTACAACCTCAGCCCCAAACCATTGTTTTTTTTTTTTTTTTTTTCAAGAATGAAGTACTTGGGCTGGGGAGATAGCTCAGCTGGTAGATTGCTTGCCTCACAGCACAAGGCCCTAAGTTTGATCTCCACTACCGCCAAAAAAAAAAAAGAATGAAGTACTCAAATATATTCCACAAGATAAATCTCAATATAGAAGCTGATAATACTGTTCTTCCATAATACTATTCTTCGATGATTAAAAAAAAAAGTACCACTAACAGGCAACCTGAGTCATATTGTGAATTTAATACCACATGCACTTTTAGGGTCTGGTCTGGTCTGGTCTGGTTTGAACCCAGGAGCACTCTACCACTGAGCTACATCCACAGCTTTTTTAAATTGTGAGACAGGGTCTCCCTAAGTGGCCCCAACTGGTTACAGGTGTGCACCACGCCCAGCTAGGCTGTAAACACTTTCCATAAAACTTTCCAGGTATTTAGAAATGAGGATCAAATTATGCTTTTTAAAATAATAAACACTATGTATGCAAAACATAAAATTATTGGAATATTAAAAAGATTAAGTGTTCTTCTGCAGACATTTAATCTCTTCTATTTATATCATATCCAAAAATAACTTAAATATGATGTTCCTCAAAAGGAGAGTTTTCATCAGTGCTAGAGAAAACTGGACTAAATTCTAACACTTAAGAACTGCATATGAAAAAAATCAGAGTGGAGATGAATAAATTTTTAAAAAGTAAAATACAAAAAGTTATACAAAAGCAAACTCCCCCTTATGTTTGAAAAACTACTTGGCTAAACACAGTATTTTGTTCAATGAAAAGAGAACTACCGGAAATTAAAAACAGGATCAGAGCTAGGGTTGTGGCTCACTAATAGAGTGCTTGCCTAGCATGTGTGAGGCACTGGGTTCCATCCTCAGCACCACAAAAAAATAAATAAAGGTTCGCACACAGCTAAAAATATTGAAAAAAAAATTTTTAAAGGATCAAATGAAAAATTCAAATGAAACGTTAAAAAACAAATTTGAGAAAATCTATCAATAAGTACAAGCAAAAACAAAGAAATGGAAAGTAGAAAAAATAAAAGAAAATTAGAAGATTATCTATGAAGGTCTAACATTTGAAAACCTAGAATACTAGAAAGAATATAGGGGAAAAAAAACTAAGAAAATAATCAAAGTAGTAATACAGTTGATCCTGGGAATCTGTGGTGATTAGTTCCAGGACCCCTGCAGATACTCAAATCCATGAATGCTCAAGTCTCTTATGTAAAATGGCACAATGTTTGCACATAACCTAAACACAATACTTTAAATAATCTCTAGATTACTTATAATACCTAACACAATTTAAATTCTATGTAAATAGTTGCTACCCTGTATTGTTTAAGGAATAATGACCAAAAAAATAAAAAGCCTGCACATGGTCAATGCAAAAGCCATATCTTTTTACTGAGTATTTTTAATCTACAGTTGGCTGAATTCTTGAATGTAGAATCCAAATACTCAGAGGGCTGACTGCACAACTTTTCCCACAACTAAAGGTCATCAGTCTCCAGACTGAAAGGACAAACAGAGGCCTGAATAATGAAATTGTAGTCACACACCAATGACAAGGAAACAAAGGATAACAAGAAAATGGTAAAAGCTTCCAGAGAGAGAAAGACAGGTTACATTCACTGAAAACAATGCCTTCAAAATTGTGAGTCAGTTATTTGACAACCTAGAAATATATTCTCAAACTACTTAGTGTGAGACTAGAAATAAAGGCATTTTTAATAGTAATGCCCTTTCTTAAGGAACTACTTGAGTACATGCTTCAGGATCTGACAAGAGATAATGATCCCCAGGAAGAAGGTGGAAATGCTACGCTAACACCTTGGCCTGATCAGGTCATGCTTTGAGACTGAATTTGTCATCAAAGAAACTTAAAATTAGAGTACCAGAGCAGCCAAATCCTGACTCTAGAAAGAGCCCAGCCAGTCATATTCACAAGAAGCTCCTTCTTTTAGACCAGGGGCTGACAATCAGAGCAAGGAAAACTAGTTCCATGCTATTTCTATCTTTTTCTTTCAGTCTAATAAGTAGACCTTTTTCTTTTTTCTTTTTCTTTTCTTTGTTCATGTTGTACAGTAGACTAGGAACTGCTCTACTGTAACTACTGTCTTAACGTCTATATTCTGTAGGAAACTACATGATTCTCCAGGACAAAAACTACAGCTTCAATGTTTACTGCTGTGTCCTAAATATAATGCATGGTGTATAGTTAAGATGCTTAATAAGTACTTGTGAGATGAATAAATACACAAAAATATTAATACTGGTTATTACCTCAGCAGATAATATTAGATATGCTTTTACACATCTCAAATTTCTATATATTAATGTAATTAAATAATGTTTACCACAAAGAGTTCATAAGATGGCTAAAGGGTTGTAAAAAAAAATATTAGGCACAGCAGCACACACCTGTGGTCCCAGTTCTATTTATTCATTTATTTTTGTACTGGGGGTTAAACCCAATATAAAAGGTCACTTTACAACTGAGCTACATACAGTTTTTTTAATTTTTTGAGACAGGGTCTAAGTTGCTGAGACTGGCCTTGAACTTGAGTTTCTCCTGCCTCAGCCTGGGAAGTCTCTGGGACTACTAACAGATGTGTGCCACTGAGCCCAGCTCAGGTGTTCAAATAATTCTTTTTTTTTTTTTTTTTTTTACTTATAGGTGGACACAATATCTTTATTTATTTTTTATATGGTGCTGAGGATCTAACCCAATGCCTCACATGTTCCAGGCAAGTGCTCTACTACTGAGCTACCCCAGCCCTCAAATAATTCTTAATCTTTTACCATTATAATTATTAACATCACATTTCTGATTGGTTTTTTTTCTGTAAAATTTAAACTAGCTTTCATATGTTGGTAAAAACTTGATTCTAAGGCTAACAACATTAAATTTTATTATTTTTAATTACACTAATAAGCATAAATTTTACATTCTTTGAATATGAACAAAATTTTCAAATACAAATTCTATGTCTTACTAACAATGCATACTTAATACTACAAAAACATTAATGAGTTTTTGTTTTTGTTGTTGTTGTTGTTTCTGTTAATCACAGATCTCAAATCTTAAGAACAAGTTAGTACAAATGATGCTGGGAAAACTAAATATCCACATGTAGAAGAAACTGCAAATTAGTACAACCACTTTGGAAAGCATTATGGAGATTCCTTAAAAGACTAGGAATAGAACCACCATATGACCCAGCTATCCCAGTACTCAGAACAAAAATGAGCACACTACAATAATATAGGCACATCATTGTTTACAGCAGAGAAATTCACAATAGATAAGTTATGGAACCAGTCCAGGTGCCCATAAACAGATGAATGGATAAAGAAAATGTGCTATATATACACAATGGAGTTTTTACTCAGTTATAAAGAAGAATGAAATTATGGCATTTGCCAGTAAATGGATGGAACTGGACAACATTATGCTGAGCAAATTAAGTCAGAGTCAAACTCAAAGTTCAAATGTTTTCTCTCATATATAATCTAGAGCAAATCAAGGGGGGAAAAAAGGGAGTAAATCCCACAAAAGTAGAATGGAAATCAGAGCAGTAGAGGAAGGAGACTGAGAGGGAGGGAGGAGAGACAGGAAAAGGGAGAAAATGTGGAAAGAAAATGACAAAATTATGCTATGTACATAAATGAATATACCAAACTGGATTCCAACTTTATGTATAGTGATTTTAAAAAACAATAAACAAACAGAAGGCAAACTGAAGAACAGAAGAAGGGGAATTAGAGGGAGGGAAGAAGAGAGGAAAAAGAGGACTGAAATAGAGCTAATTATATTCCATGCATGTACAATTATGTCACAATGAACCCTATTATTATGTATAATTATAATGCACTAATAAAAACTTAAAAAAAAAGAACAAGTTAATAAAACTTGTCAAGAGGCCCAAGGAAGTACCTATTTCCAATTTTTAGGTATCTTTCAAGTAACCAACTTATAAACATAATTTACATATATGTAATTAAACATAAGTTACATATATTATAAACAGATGTTTGAAGCAGGAGTCAGCAAACTGTTTTTGTAAGCACTCAGATGGTAAATATTTTAGCTTTAAATGCCACATGATATCTGTCACAACCACTCAACTGTTATTGTGACTAAAGCTGCCACAGACAAGATATAAATGAATGAGCATGTGGCAATGTTATAATAAAAACTTAAGAAAAGCAGGCCCCAAGAGGGTATATATAGCTCAGTGGTAGAGAACTTGCCTGGCGTATCCACCCCCTAGGTTCAATCCTCAGTACCATAAAGCAAAACAATACAGCCAAGGTTAGGGTTAGAGCAGGGGGAAATGGGAAAAGAGCACCAGGTCACATTAGACCCATGGGCCATGGTTTATTGCCCCCTGATTTGGAGTACTACATTTTCCAGCTCTCCCAAGTAGTACAGGTTTTCCTTCTGTGTTGCCCAGGCTGGCCTTGAACTCCTAGGCACAAGAAATCCTCCTGCCTCAACCTGCCATGTAGCTGGTACTATAGATGTGCCACTGAGTTTAGCAACAATTATCTTTATAGTATAATCTCCACATTTAAGTACTATCCATTCACTTATTGTACAAATTTTTTATTAAATGCCAACCACATGCCAGAAAGAGTATTAGGAATAAAGAAGAAAAAAATAAAGTCCTGTCCTCTTAATACTTACATTCCAATAAGGAAGTCAACAAATAAGCTAATAAGCAACAAAATATAAATTCAGATAGTGCTAAGTAGGAAGAAAAAGTACAGCAGGGAACAAGGGTGAGGGCAGAAGAATAAGACTCTTTAGACAGATCAGAGAAGGACTCACAGGACAAGACTGTTAGGTAAAAAATGAAGCAAATGCATCCATATCAATATCTGAAGGAAGAACACTGCAAGCATTTGGAATAGCAATTGGAAAGGCCCTGAAGAGATTCAGGACTGAGGTTGTGGCTCAGCCAGTAGAACACTCACCCAGCACATGTGAGGCACTGGGTTCAATCCTCTGCACCACATGAAAATAAATGTGTCCAACTACAACTAAAATATATATATTTTTTTAGAAAAAGAAAGCACTTAAAGATAGGAGGATCCATATGCTAGAAATCAGAAATGAGATCAGAGAAATAGGTAAGGGTGAGATCACACAAGAACTTGTGAACTTATGGTAAAAGTTATGGGTTTTATTCTAAGTTGTATGTGAAGCCATGAATATGAAATGGTTGAGAATAGGAGAGTAAGAAGGTATGACGTACATTTTAAAAGGATCATTGGTAGCTATGTGGAGAATAGACTGTAGATCCAGGAATGGAACAGAAAGGCCAATCCACAAGCTGTTGCATATATTTCTAAACTACTACAATAGAATCTATTTGCCTAGTTATAAGCATGGGCCCTAGGTTCAATCCCCAGAACCACAAAAAAAAAAATTTTTTAACAAAATAGGATACAAATGTATTTTTAAATTAAAATTATAGATAGAAAGAGAATGACTAAACTGAACTTAGTTCAGGAGTGTATCAATCAATAATAGATGAAACTTAAAAATGTTTAATACTAGAAAATTTCACCAAGAAAATAAAAAATCACCACCACCAGAGGGCAGCAGTGACTAAAGAAAATAAGGGAACAAAAGATGATCTATCCTCACACCTAAGATCTTTCTTTAGAATTTTAGTAAACCAGAATTAGACATACCCACAACTTTGAAAGCAACAGCAAATAAGAGTATGAAAACTCATAAGATGCTGAAATTATAAATGTTAAAAAATTATATAAAAATAGCAGTGTACATCAAGCAAAGTACTGTATTATATAGGATGTCATCTACCTAAAACACCACTCCCAATTCATTTATTTCATTGTTCCTGGAGTTACCCAAAAATAAAAACCAAAGCAAGTGATTTGCCTGCTGCACACATCTACAAGAAGAGAAAGTGTCTGTCCTTTTATGTTTAACTAGGCTGGGGTTTAGCTCAGTGAGGGGAAAAAAAAAAAAATGAAGGCTATTAACATTTATGATACTGAGCCAGAAGAGTCAGTACATTGTGCCTATAACCCCAGTTACTCTGTAAACTGAGGCAAGAGACTCACAAGTTCCAGATCAGCCTGGGGAGTAGAATACCCCTGGATTCAATCTGCATTGCAGGGAGGGGCTGACACTGAATTTCTTGGTGGTCACACATCCATTCCTTCCTTTTCTCCTACCCCTATAGTTCCCCTCCATTTTCAGTTTCTTCACAGACTGCGATTATCCTGCAGATGACTAAAAGCTATGAACTCTGATGTCACCAATATGTAAAAATGTATACTTTGCTTAAAAGCAGGAATAAATATCAGCAGGATTAAAGGGACAAGGGTTGTTTGACTTTTCTTGTCTACTCCACCAATGATCGAATTGGACTATTCACCATTTCCCAAACGTGCTTTACATTTTCCCACCCCACCTCCATTTTGTTAACCTAGAATACCCTGTGTAGCTGGCCCCTTGTTTCAGTCTTAAAATATTCTTCATTGCCAGGTGTGGTGGTGCAAGACAATAATCCCAGCAACTGGGAAGGCTGAGGCAGGGGAATCACAAATTCTAGGAGAGCTTGAGCAATTCAGTAAGACCCTGTCTCAAAATTTAAAAAATAAATAAAAAGGATTGGGGATAAAGTTTAGTGGTAGAGTGTTTGCATACATGTGTGAAGCCCTGTGTTCAATCTCAACACCACCAAAAAAGAAAAAATTTCACTTTCTTCAAGAGCAACGAAAATGGCATCCTCACAAAGCCTGTCAAAAAGAATTCCTCTTTACTGTCCACAACTGCTTAATCACATCTTTGTTTAAAAATACTATAGCTATTCCTGCTAGTATTCGTGCATATTTGTGCATGTCCCCTCTTGAAGATGGACATTCTATCTCTGCTCAAAGACTTTTGTTTAAACACATTTGCTTTTCATGTTTCCATAAAAATTAGACATTTAACCTTCAGTACTGCTTTTGAGATAAATGAAGATTAAAAGTAGATGTCATCCTGAGCCTGTGGTTTCAGTATTAAGTCAAACAACCAAAAACTTTCTTCCTTGGTTTCTTAGATCAATCAGTTGTGGCAAACCCTGCGCTATACAGGCACAGGCAAATTTTCTAGCACCTTCTCTCAGAACCAAGAGAGCCATGCCAACTTTGCAACCCAGAATCACTCAGCAAACTTAAGTATCCTGGATATTATTCAGCAATGTATTTAAAAGAAAATAAAGGAGAACGTTTTCAGGCAATCTCTTCTCTGAACACCCACAATTTTTATCTCATGACAAAACCAAGCACCAAAATATGTTCCACCTAAAGAGTAACAGCCCCCAATTTATGAAGATCCTAAGACCAACTAAACATGACTACATGCAGTCCCTTATCCTCATCCCCGTAAGCATAGTAAACACTCAAAACTCAGTTAAGATGTCAAATTTTCTAGAAAACCTTCTCTGATACTTAAAGTTACAAATTAACTTAATTAATTAAATTAAATTAAATTAAATAGAAGGATTTAATAGTGGTTTATGCAATCCCAGCTACTCCACAAGTCAGACAGCAGGATCATGAATTCTAGGCCAGCCTGGGCAACATAACAAGACCTTGTCTTCAAAAAGATGAAATGGGTGTTCACCATGTTTTTGCAAAAAACAAAGGAAGTAATATGTAAAATGCTTAGTACAGTTCCTAACACATACAAGACCCACCAAAAAGTCAATATTTTTACAGTCTATTTCCAGAGTACACTTTGGCACTAGATGTATTCCTATGACTAATTTCTTGGTTTAAACCAGAGTTGTCCAATACTGCAGTAAACAACCACATGTAATTACTGAGCATTTCAAATGTTATTAGTTAGAATTGATATGTGCTTTAAGTGCAAAATACAAACCAGATTTCAAAGACTCGGTGAAAAAAATTACAAATTCTTACTATTTTGTATCCTGATTACATATAAAGTGATAATATTTGAAAATACTGGGTTAAATAAAGCATTAAAATTACTTCACCTGCTATGTTTGTGTCAGATATTTTTATGGGGGATCCTGATCCATATTTTGATTTCCAATTGGTAGAAATGCTCTCTTCTACATACAGTCGACTTAACAGGTGTTCATTTTGGCTAATCCACCCCTTAAATGAGCCAGAAAACAATAGCTCATTTTAAGGCTCTCAAACTTCCACAACCAAGAAAACTGGCGAGCGACCTATTGCTCTTAATTTTTAAAAGAGCCCATAGAAAGCGGAGGAAACGGGAAATTGATAACTACCCAAAAAGAGAAAAGATGTCTTGACGGGTTAAAAAAAAAAAAAAAAAAAAAATCAAAGCAGTCCCCTGAGGGTGTCGGTCAGCCCTTGGGTAAAGCAGAAGTCACCCTTAGGAAAGAGGTGGGGTGACAGAATGAGTTTCGTGGATCAGAAGCGGCGCAATGTGGAGCCCACTGAAAAGAAGCCTGAAGAGGAAAGTCTTTTCAGACTGGGGGCTTGGGGCGAGTCTGAGGGCAGAAAGGAAGGGGCTGGGCTCCACAGCAGAAGCTTCAGGGAAAAGCAGTACCTTAAGAATCCCCCTCATCTTCGCCAAAAAGGGACGGAACTCCTCGGGCGGCACCTCTGGATAGAGCTGGCTCCGCAACAGCTCCTCCGTGATGCCTCGGTGCCCGTGGAAAGCGTCCTGAGCCAGGCCGCTCAGCAGCCCACTCAAAGACTTGCCTCCCTCAAGCTCGCCCGCCATAGTCTACAAAGGCCCCGCCTCCTAACAGCTGAAAGGCGGCTCTGCAACGGCGGCCGAGAGAAGTCTAAATTGCCCCAGCAAAGGCACGCAGGGAACAGAGCGGCGTTCTACCTGGGGTAGGTGATGGCAGTTCCCAGTTTTGCTCGGTAAAACCCATTCCCTTGGGTTGGGGAGATAGTTCAGTCGGTAGAGTGCTTGCCTTGCATGCACAAGGCCCTGGGTTCGAACCCCAGCACCGGGGGAAAAGGAAAAAAAAAAAAAAAAAAAAAAAAACATCCCCTTAGGATGGCGTGACCACCGGCATACACATTATATTCCAAGTAGGCTTACTTTGTTACCGGTGATTTCCTTCATCACTCCGAATCCTACTCAGGATGATCACTCGATGAACATCCCTTGAAATAAGAGTTTCAACTTTTTGATGGCTGCATCTCAGTCCAGGACTTGCCAGCCCATTAACTGAATACAGTCTACCACTCGGCTAACCCTTGTCCAAGAAAACTATATCTTGATAACATAATTGGTTTGCTTGCGTTGTTGATTGCCTTTTATATACATGCATCTCATGATGCCAGCTAGACTAGTGGCTCTGATACAGTGTTCCCTTCCATAACAAATATTTTGCTAATGCTGCCTTTGCTATCCTGAAATGCATTGACAATTTAACTTCTTATTCGTGAAATTACAAAAATTCCATTTATTAGTCAGCCATAAA
This sequence comes from Sciurus carolinensis, assembly GCF_902686445.1. Lineage (NCBI taxonomy): Eukaryota > Metazoa > Chordata > Mammalia > Rodentia > Sciuridae > Sciurus > Sciurus carolinensis. The sequence continues at coordinate 41,936,359 of NC_062225.1, forward strand.
AAAATGAAGAACCAATACATGCTACAACATAAACGAACCTTAAAAACACACTAAATTAGTTCAAGGCAGGCGCGGTGGCACGACTGTAATCCCAATGACTAGAGAGCCTGAAGCAGAAGGATGGGGAGTTCAAAGCCAGCCTCAGCAACTTAGCAGGAGTCCCTAAGCAACTCAGTGAGACCCTGTCTCAAAATATAAAATTGAAAAGCCTATGGATATGGCTTAGTTGGTTAAGTGTCCCTGGGTACAATCCCTGGTATGGCAAAAAGGAAAAAAAAAAAAAAAAAAAAAAACTCCAGTATCTGGCTACATGAAAAAAGGCCAAATATATGAATTATCTCTCTAAAAATCAATATAATGACCTGATTATAATTTTGTATATTAAAAAAGAAATAATTTATATGAATTATAATGTGTGTTTAGATACAACTATACTAGGTGTAGTATAGAAGACATATAATGTAGCCAGATGCCTGCATCTTTTTTTTTCCAAAGAAATATGAAACAGTGACTTACAAAAGATGTGAATGTATCTTAAATGAAAAAAATATCTCTTCAGGAAAAATCAAAGACTCCTCTCACCGATGACCAATACTGCATTAATGATTTGATTAAAAGTATATTAGTGCTGGGCACAGTGGTGTACACCTGTAATTGCAGCGACTTGGGAGGCTGAGGCAGGAGGATCACAAATTCATAAGCAAAACTCAGCAACTCAGTGAGAACTTGTCTCTTAGATAAAATAATTTTTAAAAGGGTTGGGGATGTGGCTCAGAGGTTAAGCATCCCTGGGTTCAATCCCTGGTACAAAACACACACAGGCACACAAACAAACAAATCAAACAAAAATAAAAAGTGTACTAGCAATGGCTATAGATTTTTTTAAAATTAGATCTGAAATATCAACATAAATACTGTTGGGGAGGAGTGTTTTAAGCCCAAACTCCAATATTCCCATTGTGTCTTATCCTGTTATACTTTGTAAAAATCTTAACACAGAGATGCCTACATTTTTTATGTAGAACTACTTGTGATTTCTGTGGATGCAAATTGATACAAGTGTGCAGTGTTGGTGACTCCATAGAGACATCACTTGCTATTGGTAACAATGATATTCTGAAACAAAGATTGGTAAAGTTTACCAAACACTAAAAGTTTCTGTCACTTAATGCAGTATTTACAAACCTGCAAACATGGAATGTCTGTATATATTTAAACCAATCTAAAAATACATCATTTTTATATTAGGTTTTAGGCTCAAATAATTAGGTTTTAGGCTCAAATCATAACAAACAGGGCTTTTACCTAGCATGGCAGGATGTCTCTCAAATCCCTGGCCTCTGTTCAACCTGTGCTATCCCTACTCTTCCATTAATATGACAACTGAAATGCCCCTTTCAGGGCAATGTTAGCCTACTAAGAATTACTAATCTAGACTGCTTTAAGTTTATCTGGGGTTTTCAAGATAGTAGTTTGAAGGCAAGATATTATAATATAAAAGATCTAATATATTTCTTTCCCTAGAATTAATTTTATTTTTATTCTTGCAGTACTGGGGATTGAACCCAGGGGCACTTTACCACTGAGCTACATCCCCAGAACTTTAATTTTTTTTTTTATTTTTTATTTTGAGACAGGATCTCATTAAGTTGCCCAGGCTATCCTTACACTCCAATCCTCCTGCCTCAGCCTGCAGAGTTGCTGGGATTGCAGACATGCACCACCACAGCTAGCTTTATACTGTGTATCTCTCAATAACAGAATGGTTTTTATTTTCTTCTTTCTGCTTACCTGATTTTTCTAAATGTCTACAATGTACATGAAATACTCTTGTAATGAGAATATAAAATAAATATTATGTTCTAAAAAATGTTTTTTGTTCCAGAAATTGAACACATGGGCACTTAACCACTAAGCCACATCCCCAGCCCTTTTTATTTTGAGGAACAGAGTCTCACTATGTTGCTTAGGGCCTCTCTGAATTGCTAAGGCTGGCCTGGAACTTGCAATCTTCCTGCCTCAGTTTCCTGAGCCACTGGGATTATAGATGTGTGCCACAATGCCCAGCAGTATGACCTAAAATTTAAGAAGAAAAATTTTTGGTGCTGCTAGAATCAAATCCAGGGCCGTGAACATGTTAGATAAGCACCGCACAACTGAACTACATCCCCAACCTCTAGAATCAAAATTCTTTAAAAGTTTTAAAGAATATCTCTATTCTAAATTATAGAGAAAAGTCTACAGTCATACCACCCTGAGCCTGATCTTGTCTAAATTACAGAGAAAAGCCATGAGCCTTACAGAATCTGATTAAAGTTTCAGATACTTTCTCCCCAAAATGCAAGTACACATCAAATACAGTCTAAAAGTTCTATGGATTAATTTGCTTCTCTAAAGTCTTTCTATAAACTCCTTAGTTTTCCATGGGTCCTAAGAACTCCTTATTGGTACACCTAATTCTAAAACAAAATAGATTTTTTTTCCTTTCTGGTGCTGAAGATGGAATGCAGGGCCTTGCACATGATAAGCAAGCATCCTACCACTGAGCCATATCCCCAGCTTGGGATTACTCTTTTAGAAGCAGGGAAATAAACTGTACATTCTTATCATTATTTAACTCTTAGCCAAATGTACATATAAGAGAGGCAAAATTTTACCTCTTCCCTCTTAGGTATTTTAAACTGGGCCAGAAAATTAAACTGACATAAAACAGATTAACAGAAAAAAGTATAGAAATGTATTTGATGTAAATTTTACACAATGTGGGATGAAAGAAATGAATGTGGCAAGACCTAGACACTTTATCAGTTTGAACAAAGAAAAGCAATTGTGGAAAGATAACTGGACTAGTCAGAGAAACTAAAGAACAGTAATTATTTTAACAAGATCTGGGTTTGTTTGTTTTGTTTTTTGTTATAGGTGGATACAATACCTTCATTTTATTTTTATGTGGTGCTGAGGATCAAACTTAGGGTCTCACACATGCTAAGGACACACACTACCACTGAGTCACAACCCCAGATCTTAACAAGACCTGTTTGTAGAAAGTTTTCCCAATCTCCACTTCCTGTCCTTGATAAGAATCTTTCTGGTATACAGGGAGGACTTCTTGTCTTCTGCATAAAGCTTTTATCTCCTGCTTTGTGGGAGAAAAGGGGGCAGCATCTGAGTGCCCTTCTGGCATCTATTTTTAAATACTTTTACTCAAAATAGTCCTTATGCCAAAGTGGCATGTTTTGGGGTGACATATTCTCCCACATTTGACTGGACATGCCAACTGCCTACCAGACCCATTGCAAGTTCCAAAACACCAGTTAATCAATAAAAGAAATTTATTCCTATGCCACCAGGGACTGTTACTGCCAAAGCTGCTGTTAAAGGGTGTTACCAGCTACATTTTTAGAATAAAAATGTAGGCTCAAAGTACAAGGTTTTCTTTTATTAAATTTCAAAACACTATGTTTTGTAGATAACAAACCTAGGAATAGACCTAATAAGGGAATTGCCAGAAGCAATTCAAGAACAAGAAAAAGAGACCAAATCCTTTGTTCAAAGGGAAACCCCAAACAGCTAAATAGCAGCCCTCCCTTATAAATATGTTTTCCTTTCATTGTGGCCAAATACTTTACCAATCTAAGTTTCATTAAGCAATTGGTTCCAGGCAGGCAACTGGTGTTTTTATAAACATTAAAATATACACTGTGAAATCATGTGTAAATACAAGAGTTCAATAGTTTTGCAGTAAACTCTCTGTGCCCTGTCCCATGACTCTTCTCCGATTCTGACTTTATCATCATTCACCCTCCTCTCAACCAGCCACTCAACAGATTTTAGTTGAGAGCTTTGTGCCAGAAATTCCGTTAGGCTCCAGGAGATATGGAAATGAATGATAGTCTCTGCTTCAAAATTCTATATTTTGGTAAGGGAAAGTTATATGTAAAAAATAACAAAAATACAACAAAACAAACTAAGGAGTTGTTACTGCTTAGTACCTAGAAATAGCTGTGAGGTTTGGTACCGCCCAAAAAAGAAGAAATTGATTAACTCAGTTTGAGTTGGTCAAGGATGGGTTTCATGGTAAATTGCCAAACATATTGCAGGTGAAAAAGCATGTCCCTGTGTATAGAGGCAGGAGACAGAGTAGTGTCTTGAGGCATTTGTAAATAGTATAGCAAGAATAAAACCAGGGGGCTGGGGGGATAGCTTAGTTGGTAGAGTGCTTGCTTTGCAAGCACAAGGCCCTGGGTTCGATCCCCAGCACCGCAAGAATAAAACCAGGAACCTAGGGTAATAAATCTGAAAAGAGGCAGGCTCTAGAATATATAGATGGAATGTTTACATATAATGCCCATTTTTATACTTGGTCATGAGTTGTTGTGTTGATCAAAATAGCTTTCCTGGCAAACATTTGGAATGAAACCGTCACAGAACAAAATCATTATTTTGCATATTTTTAAGTATTTTAATTCAAATGCAGACTCAAAGATTAGAAAACAGTATTGATTTTGGAAAGATGTAAAACATTCGGAGAAATCTAGTCTAGTCTCAGTCTTGGTTCAAGTATCCAAACTTTTTTTTTTTTTTTTTGCAGTGTTGGGTATTAAACCCAAGGCCTTGAACATGCTAGGTAAGTACTCTACCACTGAGCTACCCACTTATGCCCCATTTTTTCAAAAGAAACATTTTTGGGGGGGAAGTACCAGAGATTGAACTCAGGGGTACTTGAGCTCTCCACATCCCTGTTTTGTATTTTATTTAGAGACAGGGTCTCACTGAGTTGCTTAGCACCTCGCTGTTGCTTAGCACCTCGCTATTGCTGAGGCTGGCTTTGAACTTGTGATCCTCCTGCTCTCAGCCTCCGGAGTTACTAGGATTACAGGCGTCTGCCACTGGGCCCAGCAAAAGAAACTTTTTCTTTTGGAAAATTTCAAGGAATACCAAGTCAAAAGAATAGTATAATGAGCTCCCACATCCCCATATCAGCTTCAACAATTACCAACACATTGACTATCTTTCTTCATCTGTACATACATCCACTTCTCTCCCCCTTTGCTATTTTGTAAAACCCCATATATCATAAGTTCATCTGTAAATATTCCAGTATGTTTCTGTAAAAGAGGTTTCTTAAAAAATACTCATGTGGGATGTGGGGCTGTGCACCTATGGTTCCAGCTACTCCAGAAGATGAAGCAGAATTGCTTGAGCCCAGTGTGTGCAGCCAGCCTGGGCAATACAGCAATATCTCATCTCCTAAAAATTAAAAAAAAAAATAAAGCAACAGTGGTGTACACCTGTAATCCCAGCTACCCAGGAGGTTGGGAGCATAGCAAGTTCTAGGCCAGTCTGAGCAACATAAAACTTGTCTCAAATGACTAAATGAATAAATAAAACCATTTTATTAAAAATAATAAATTAAAATAACATAACCATAGTACCACATAAAATAACTTCTTAATAATCATTAAATATCAATCAGTATTCAAAATTACAATTATCTCACATTTTAATCATCTACATATTTAAATAGTAAATTGCCATGTGTAATTATTTAATGTCAATTGAATTTTGCAGTTATGTCATTGTAGTCTTCAGTCCCAGGATTTGTTTAATTCTTTTTTATGGTTTTTTCATTAACTTTCTCACTTTCCTAATTTCATTAAGTCATCTATGTTTTCTTGCCTATCTTTGAGCATCTTTAAGATGATCATTTTGAATTCTTCTCAGGCAATTCAGAGGTCTTTATTTTTTTTAGGATTCATTACTGGAATATTATTAATTGCTACCTTTGTGTGTTTGTGCTGATATACAAAATATTAAAAAACTGGGTCATTTATAAGGAATAGAAATTTATTTCTCACAGTTCTGTTGGCTGTAAAGTTCAAAATCAAAATGCTGGAATCTGCCCGGTTTGGTGGCACATGCCTGTAATCCCAGCAGCTCAGGAGACTGAGACAGGAGGATTGCAAGTTCAAAACTAGCCTCAGCAAAAGAAAGGTGCTAAGCAACACAGTGAGACCCTGTCTCTAAATAAAAAAAAAAAACAAAATAGGGCTTGGGATATGGCTCAGTGGTTGAGTGCTCCTGAGTTCAATCCCTGGTACCCCCCACCCCCAAAATGCTAGAATCTGATGAGGGCCTTATTACTATGTCCTCACATGGCAGTAGGTGGAAAGGAGAGAGGGATGAACTTTGTGTCCTCACAAAGCAAAAAAGAGTGAACCCACTCCTATAAGTCCTTTTTATAGCAGTATTGGTGAGTAGCTTCACCCTCATAAACTAAACACTTTATAAAAGGTCCCACCTTCTAATACTGTTGTATTGGAGGATTAAGTTTCCAACACATGACTTTAGGTGGGCACAAGAACATTCAAATCTTAAAGGTTTTTCTTTTTGCAGGTGTCATGTCTGTCTAATAGTTATCCATGGATATTTACATTGGTGTCTGTGTATTTAAGGTAGCAAATACCTCTTCCAGTCTTTGTAGACTGGTTTCAGCAGGAAAAGGCCTTCTACTAGTGGATCCCTAGACTGATAGGATTGTCTTTAGGATTGCAGTCAAGTGGGGTTGGAGCTAAGTCACAGTGGGGTCCACTTTTGGTGGGCCTGTTAATGGAGGTTCTAGTGGGCATGGATCCTGTCTGGTCCCTGGGTAAACTGAACAGCCCCTGGGACCTTGGTCAGTAGGGCTGGTGTTGGGGTTATGGTTTGCTCTAGGGTTTGCAGTCAATGGGGCTATGACCAGGTGCACGGATTGGTATGGCTTCCCTGGTAAACTTCCTTCTGGGTCACTGGGTAAGACCCTGAGCAAGCAGCATGAAACCCTAACCATGGGTGAGAGGGTTTGGAACCAAGTTACAGGGCTGTTTCAAAGACTGAATTCTTTAGGCAGGCCTGCTTCTTGGGGTATGGATGGTCATGTTACCCTCTGGGTCTCTTTATGGCTACTACTACTCTCAGACCACAGCTGAGAAGGATTAGAGCAGAGACTGGGAGTTATTTCAGGGTTTGCTATGGGACTGATGATAGCAGGCCTGTTATCTGAGATACAGACATGACTCCTCCCAGGCCTCTTGGCAGAAGGTCCTGGTAGTAGGACCTGGGCTGAATTGTGTTATAGCCAAGTCCACAGGGAAATGGGGTCATTTCCAGGCCTGGAGCTGGGACCTGGGTCAATGAGTCTGCAACTTGACCTTGATTCTGCCCCCTCAAAATATCCTTTCTGTATCTGGGGCTCTACCAGAGTTTCATAACCTCCTACATCTCACATTTTTGTCTATGGATGACTGCAAAATTATTGTTGCTATGGGAGTGGCACAGTTCCCAGTCCACCATTTTGCTACCATTACTCTCATAGTGAATGACTCTTAAGTCTCTCTTATTCATAATTCCATAGTGTTCCTTTTTTTTTTTTTTTTTTTTGGTACCAAGGATTGAACCCAGGGGCACTTAACCACTGAGTGACATCCCCAGCCCTTTTTATTATATTTTATTTTATTTTTTTGAGACAGGGTCTTGCTAAATTGCGTAGGGCCCCACCAAGTTGCAGAGGCTGGTCTTGAACTTATGATCTCCCTGTCTCAGGCTCCAGAAACCCTGTAATAACAGGGGTGTGCCACCACACCCCATCTTAGATTTTACTGATTGCATCTTCATGCCATCATTTTAAAAAATATATTCTTCTATACTTGCATTTCCTGTAAATCTAGGTAGTTTGATCTAGGAAACCATCTCTTTTTTTATTTTTTATATCTTTATTTTTTATTTATTTTTATGTGAGGCTGAGGATTGAATCCAGTGCCTCACACATGCTAGGCAAGCACTCTACCACTGAGCAACAACCACAGTCCAGAAACCATCTTAATTAGAATAATATTCACATCACTTTTCATGTTGTGCCCCACTGCATGCTGGACCCCCAAAACAATAATCATGTATTTTGTTTATAAATTTGCAACCTTGCAGTTTTTTTTTTTTTTTGTAGTTGTAAATGGACAGCATGCCTTTATTTTATTTGTTTTTATGTGGTGTTAAGGATCGAATCCAGTGCCTCACATGTGCTAGGCAAGCACTCTGCCGCTGAGCTACAGTCCCAGACGCTCTTGATAGTACTATGATAATTAAAGATTAGTTCATTCCCCTTTTCAGATAGAAAAGCCATCACAAAACTTCTAAGTTTTCTAGCACCCTTCATTTTTTGTTTGTTCATTGTTTGGTTTTTTTGAGACTGAGTCTCACTACCTTGTCAGGCTAGTCTCAACTTCTTGGGCTCAAGCAATCTTCCTGCCTCAGCCTCTTGAGAAGCCTGGACTACTTTGTGCACACCAATGTTGTGGGGCACAACTCAAGAACAGACTGATCACCACTGAGAAGTCCAAATTTGAGAGTATTTATTAGCCAGCCGGCTGACTGTCTCACACAATGGCCAAAATAGCTATTGGGAGAACAGCCCTGAGTGTATAGTTGCAGGGGTTTTTATACCATCATTCAGTACATCAATCGTAAGTGTCTATTGCTATGATTTAAAACTACAAACTAACATCATGAGATCTAAAATCATAAGCAGAAGGGGAAATGGGTCAAAATGACCTTAGTTGGGTACAAGTTAAAGAATGGGTACTAACATCTAGACAATCATTGCTGACAGGGTACATTGTCCAAGAAAAATGGGAACAGAAAAGAGAACAATTTTACATTATATAAGAATTGCCATTTTGTGTTGCCAAACATCTATGCTTAGCAACTGTTGATGGGTACAGAGGCCGGTTGTTCTCATGGGAGAAGCATTTCCTACATAACATGGAGTCTCAGGGTAAAAAGGAGTTTGTTTACTCATTGCCCATATATATAGCCTGGCCCAAAAATTTCCATGGAGTCAAATATGTCAACCAGTCACAACCAACACAGCCCAGCTTCTTCCATGATTTTTCCTTTTCCCATTTTCAGATAGATATAATCAGGAGTTTACAAAGTGACAAAAATGTGAAATAAAAACCTTTCATGCATAGTCAATGTATTTAATGAAAATAGGATTCTGCTTCATGTGAACCTTAATGTGAAAAAAAATTAAGCAAACAGCATAGCTTAGGAAAAACAAGTCTTAAACTGGTCTCAGTAACAAACTCCTGTGGAGAAGAAACATAAAGTACAAAGTAACAATAAAATTGTCTTTGAAAGGGAGTGAAAACCTTAGATCACAGACAGACATCCCTCTCTCTTTTTCTGTATCTAACTAGTACCTGACTCATTCCAATTACTAAAGAGGTCTAGGATGTGGAAGATTATCCATTCAAGAGAGAATCTTAATTTTGGTTAGCCAAGTGTTGTTTTGTAAAATACAATATATTAAAGAATTTCTATAAGGCTATTATTTATTGACAACATTTCTACATTCACCTTATATCTGCACGTATCTGTTAGGAGAGTTAGTTGTTATTGTTTGTTTTTTGCAGTGCTGGGGATAGAACCAAAGGCCTTAAACATGCTGAGTGAGCACTCTACCACTGAGCTATATCCCCATTTTTAAGAGAATATTTAAAAAATATTTCTGTCCTTTAATAGTGACAATGCTTTTTTTAATATAAAGTACACTACACAAGCTTTTAATATTTGTTGAAATCCTATTCTAATGGAGAATCATGTACGTCAACACTTTAACAGTTAGTTGACATGGAAAAAGAAAAAAAATGTGTATAACTTGAAAGATTTCAAGAAAGTAAAGCATTTGTCATACCCATGGAGGTGTCCCAAGAAACCAATAAGATCAGTTTTCAAATTCTCCTTTCTTCTGTGGCTGATAGGTCTACTCCTTACACTGATGGAACTAGAGTTTAATAAGCCTCTATAGATTACCTAGTTCAACCTTCCTATTTTATAGATGAGGAAAGTAAGACTTAGAGAACGTTTAAGTGGTTTAACCAAGATCACAATGGTAATAAACAGTAGAGCTGGCACTCAAACCCAAAACTTTCAGACCCTCAAATTTATGCTATCTCCATTATCACATACTTGTTTCTATCATATTACATAAGTTGTTTAAACAAAAAATCAGAATATTTATGGGCTACATGGGAGTAAATTGTTCCTTTGAAGATAAGTTTATCCCAAAAGTTTATGGATCACAGAGACCTAGGAAGTTCATCTCTTAGAGTTAATAGCCTGCTTGAATGTAAAAACACCTCATGATCACAGCATTACGTCCTTGGAACAATCGTCCTTCGACCTACGGCAGACATCTGTCACTTTATGGGGCTTAATACTTAATGAACCTCCTACAAAAATCTCCCTATTCACATACAGTGGTAATGGGAAATCAGCAGGTTAGACATGACAGTCCTTGCTCTGTATTGGAATAGTGCTTCCATCTACTTTTACTGGTTTATCTTAGGCTTCAGTTATCCCACCAAGTAAAGATAATAATATCTATTTCACAGGATTATTGTCGAGGATTAAATGAGATAAAATGTGTAAAACTTTAGCATTTTGCTTAGCAGGTTAGTGAACTAAATAATTGCTATTGTAATGTTTAGGATCCCTAAGAGTCAGTGGCTAAGTCGTGGAGGAGAAACTAGTGTTAAGATGAGTGGGTTGTACTAACGGGGCAGACAGTCCTTATTTGACAGGTAGTCATAAATCCAAAAGTTTAACATTCTCTGGTATTTAACCAGGATATATTTAAGCATATATAAAAACCAGTACGGGGGCTGGGGAGATAGCTCCGTCGGTAGAGTGCTTGCCTTGTAAGCTCAAGGCCCTGGGTTCGGTCCCCAGCACCCAAAAAAAAAAAAAACAGTACGAAACAACTAACCCTAACACTTAAAAGAAAACATTCACCCATCGCAAATCGCTCTCCTCCGACTTCCTTTCAAACTGAACAAAATAGAATAGGATTCAAGCAGACGGCTGACTAAAGGAAACCTGAACTACCAATTCCAGAGCAAAACCGGCGCGCCCACGACCGCTGCAACAAGACCACACTGTTAGCGGAAGGGACCTCAGAGTCGCGGAGGGTGGAGTGGGAGATGTGGTGTCCCCAACACTCGCCTATAAAAATGGCGCTTTGCCATGGGGCGTCGCGTGAATGTGCCCCATCGCGCTTGCAGCTCCCTTCGCCCTGGGATGACAGTCCGTAGGCCCGAATGCGGCGCGCCACTGCCTCAACCGGCGCGCGGCGGGCAGCCTCTTACGTCAAGCCAGCGACGGCCACCAGACAGGCCCCTTCTTCCCCTCCCGGCGCCGGCGCTTTTTTCTCGAAGGTTCGTGAAGGCGGTGGGCGCGTACCGTTACTCAGGCCGGTCCGAATCCGCGTCCATCCGCCCTTCCTGAACCCAGGCAGACTTAGCCAAGTTTGCTATGCCAGAGAACGTGGCACCCCGGAGCGGGGCGCCCGCTGGGGCTTCTGGCGGCCGTGGGAAAGGCGCCTATCAGGACCGCGACAAGCCGGCCCAGATCCGCTTCAGCAATATTTCCGCTGCCAAAGGTATTACCCCCTTCTTTTCCAGCCCCAAACCTGATCCTCCCGGCGGTATGGGTCGAGTTTTGCTCTCTCACCCTGGTCTTGGATGGGTATGGCCCACTGGCCCACTTCTGTTTCTTCAAGGTGGTCCTTTCCCAGTAGAAGTACTATGAAGGGATTCTTTCTGTGTGGGGGCCTTTGTGTGTGTGTGTGTGTGGTGTCAGAAATTTCCCACCCCGCCTGAGGAGGCCTTTGGGCCTGTCCCTTTTTGGATTTTAGTCATCCGTTGTTTTCCGCCAGGGCTTTGTTTAATCACGGTGGAGCCGAAAGCATTTCAGTCTAGACTGCCGAAGACTGCCTGCAGCGTCTCCTTATCTGCTTAATGAACCCACTGACTGTTGCTTTCACAGTATTATTCAGCTGTCTCATTAATTTTTTTTAAATCTAAGTAAACTTTCCTCGGCACAATTATTGGGACTATTTGGGTAACCTTCGCGTTTAAACTGGGGTGGGACCCATTATATTATGTGGTGTGGGGGAACTGACCCACCTTTTGGGGAGTGATTATGGAACGCTACATTGTGCTTGTGTTATCTCTGCCCTTTCTTAGTTCTTAAAGAATAATACGGCAAATAGTGGGAAATCAAAAAAACCTGTTTCTTTCTCTGTTTATGTGACTTTGTGACCTTTCCATCTCTGAACCAAGATTTCCTTACCCGTAAAATTGAGGTGGAAGTGTTTGCATTTTTTTGAGTTACTAGGTCTAGTAAAAATCGAATTGAATAGCAAAGCGTGGAAGGAAATGTGAGAACAAAGGCTTAGAGATCCTGCCCAGGTGTGTATTGAGTATAGTAAATAATTTGGTTTGGAGAAAAAGATACTTAAAGAAGCAGTGAAATTGGAAAAGTAGGTTGGAGCCAGTCTTTAAAGACCTGGTATCCTGGAAAGTGTTCATTCTTATCTCCAGCAGGCTACAGATCATTCTTCAGTGGAATGAAGTAATGACTAATTTGTAGAGTTACTGTCCGGATTGAATGCGAATGTGTGTTTGATACATATATGTACATAAACATACATACACATGTAGGTATGTGGTGTGTGTGTGTGTGTGAATATATATATATGAATGATATATATCACACCTTAAAACTACTGACTGTCATTAGTCCAAGTGACTAGAAATGTGTGTTGTTAAAAGATAGATGCTGAATGGTCGAAGAAAATATAATTGTTCCTGTTGGAGACTAAGTTGAAGAGGTCAGATTAAGCAGATGATCAGATTCATTCAGAAGTTCAAGAAATAATACCCCTGGAAATGGAGATTGTTGATTTCATGTGTTGTCTATGGAACCGTAGTTGAAGTTTACATCGATTAGGGTCAAATTGTTGAAAGAAACTGAGGCCGTTGGGATGGTCAGGTGATGATAAGCTATCCTTGATTTTCAACAAACAAGATACAAAATGGGAAATGTACTCTAGTAACATTTCAAACATCAGTGCACAAAGACTTGAAAAAGAACAAAGGAGGTATGCCTGTAGGAAGAAAAGAGCACCTAGATTATCTAAGAACCTAATCCACAGATCTTAAGTCGGGAGATGGCAGAGAGGAAAAGGTCATAACTAGTTTGTCTGAGTCAGACAAAATCTCAGTTGAGAAAAACTTCTACCATTTTATTTTAATTCTAGGAGCCACCACGACAACAAAGATGAGAATACTATTTTTTGAGGAAAACAGCACACACCCAAAAGTAATAGTTTTAGTACCGTTCAGTATGAATCATTTAAGTTTTGTACCTACTTATGCCACATCATTTTTGTTAAACTTCAGACACTTTCAGAGATGTAAGAAGTCTAGAATACAATGTTAATATGGATAACATTTTTCCAGGGTGTTCACATTGATAAAGATCAAAGCATTCTTAAGAGTTTCTCTTGTAAAATTGTGGTATGCAGGTCCAATAAAGTCACCTGAAGTTGTAGTATTCACCAAAGTTTTACAAAATGAGTAAAGTAATAGTTTTAAAATTATACAAAGTATGTTCTGCTAATTTTTTTTTTTTTTTTTTTTTTTCGGTGCTGAGGATTGAACCCAGGGCCTTGTGGTTGTGAGGCAAGCATTCTGCCAACTGAACTATATCCCCAGCCCCTCTGCTAAATTTTTGAAGATTATTGCTAGGTCATGGCACATCCCTGTATTCCCAGCAACTCAGGAGACTGAAGTTATGAGGATCACAAGTTCAAGGCTAGCCTCAGCAACTTAGTAAGATCCTGTCTCACCATAAAAAATGAAAAGGGTTGAGGAGTTCAGGGATAGTTCAAGGATAGAACATCCCAGGATCCAATCCCCAGTACCAACAAATAAAATAAGATTGTGTGTCATTGTTCACACTGTATGTGTGATAGCATTTGCTAGTTGTGGAGAATAGAAGAATGACTAAGGAGGCAATCTGTTTTATGTATGGGAGGTGCAATGGTATGTGAAAAGGTGGAAAGAACTAATCATTTGTCCTGAACTAGTCAAAGAAAAGAGGAGAGAGTACTGTTTCTCAATTCTAATTACTCTTAGAAAAATAAGTGAATTAATAAAATAGAAACGTCCTCATGGATATATAAATAGGAGCATAACTTTGGAATTATAAGTCCTATCTAGAGATGTTTCATGACATGCTGATGATGACTAAAGACCATGATTTGAGAGTTTATTTTAATTTTGTTGGTTGGTGTAGTGTTCTACAGCATTTTCAGGGGTTATACCACTAAGGTTTGCTCTGTTGACAGTGTTAATGTTAATTTCTCCTGTGAGCCATGTATGTAACTTGTTCATATTACTGAACAAAACTCAAGTTTTTGATCTCAAAGATGTTCTTGGGAGGAAAGAAAAGTAAACAAAGGAATTACATAGTAAGTTAGGAAGTCTAGTCTTTTATTGGCTTGTTCCTTTTTAAAGGAATAGAGGAAATAATGCAATCCTCAGTCAGCTTGTAACTAGATTGTACCCTTTTGATGTTTAAAGAAATCCTTATAAAGTATTCTGCCAGAGGCAGAGCACAAATATGATGCAGAATGCCTATAACAAAAATGTGAAGCATTATAAACTTAATAATAAAGAGTACTGTTTTCCTATGTTATTATTAGACATGAATTTTCTTTAGTGTACATAGTATATTATTGTATACCACACCCTAACAAGGACAAAAATGATCATTTGAAAGGAGAAACACTGATTTTTTAATGTTTTTTTTCCCCCTTTTATAGCGGTTGCTGATGCTATCAGAACAAGTCTTGGACCAAAAGGAATGGATAAAATGGTAAAAAGGAAAATCATTGAATACTTACTAAACACCACTATTTGTACTACTTAATATGAAGGGTTAAGATGTGCTGTTTAAAAATTTCTTTAAAAATGTTAAAGTACCCTGAGAGTTCAAAGGAAGGAGAGATTATTTTGAAGTGAACAGGACTTAATTCATATTTTGTTGGATGCTTTTTAAACAATGAGAGTGCATTACACAAAAGTAGTTAAAAAGTAATTTTGTAGTTAAATGAAAAGTATGTCCAGGTGTCAGGGCTTGAGTTCCTGTGGATGAAACTGCCCTGGTAAGGGTCTACGGGATTTTAGTTGTGTTTTGGTTAACTTGCAGCATAAAATAAATACATTTCAGTAACTTGAATGATATACGCTCAAGTTCAATGCTGATACCCAAAAAAGAAAGAGAAAGCAACATATCATGTACTCTGGATGAAATAAGATTATTATTTCCTCTGGCTTCTGAATCCTTATGTCTCCTATGATTGCTTTTGTCCTTTTTAAGGATACTATGAAATAAGCTACTTATATTAACCACATTACATGGTTCTGTCTTCTTGGACATCTGGTGGAAAGGGTGTTTCTAATTATTAGTATGAAACCAGAAATGATAATGGGGTTTTTTGTTTGTTTGTTTTTTCCCTAACTTTTAGTTTTAGATGGACACAATGCTTTTATTTATTTTTATGTGGTGCTGAGGGTTGAATCCAGTGCCTCACGCATCCTAGTCAGGCCCTCTACCACTGAGCTGCAACTCCAGTCCCCATAGTGATTCTTTGTAATATCTTTTTTTTTTCCTCTTTCGTGTGTGCATATTCCTTCACTTTTAAAGTACTCTGAACAAAGCCAGTTATTTCTTTCATAAAGTTAGACTATTCTTAGATTATTTTATCAATGTAAGGAAAGAATTTGAAATTAAACTGTGTAGACATAAATTAACTTCTCTGAGCATTAAATTTAGTAGAACTTTAATGGTATTACATTGAAATATAACTTAAAATAACATTTTCCAGATTCAAGATGGAAAAGGTGATGTGACCATTACAAATGATGGAGCCACCATTTTGAAACAGATGCAAGTGTTGCATCCAGCAGCCAGAATGGTAAGTATAATTATAGGTAAAGTTTGTTTATTTTAGTGTATTGTTTGCTATTTGATAAAGTTTAATTTATTTGGTAAAGAGTTAAATTTGTTTATTTAACCACATGATACCATTTAAATATGGTAAATTTTTTTTTCTGTTAACTAGGTATATTTTAAAAATATTTTGTGTCTCTTCAGTGTGATAGTAAAACATGAGTCACCTTGTCCATAGGAATGTGCCATACATTTGAGAAGGGGGAGATAAAAACATAAATTGTACTTTTTTTAATGTGGGTTATTAGTTTAATAAGTGTTTGCTGAAAGATAAGAAAACGCTTTTGTATTTGTAGTGCTAGAGATTGAACCCAGGACCCCACAACATTCCAACCAAACAGAGAACAAAATACTTTTAATTGTATATAAAAGAAATTGTCAAAATTTATACCAAAAGGGCTGGGATGTGGCTCAGTTGTAGAGAACTTGCTTGGTACATGTGAGGCTCTGGGTTTGATCCTCGACACCACATAAAAATAAATAAATAAAATAAAGGTGTTGTGTCTACCTGCAACTAAAAAATTTTTATTTTATTATTTTTGTTTATTTATTTATTTATTTATTTTGTGTGTGGTGCTGGGGATTGAACTCAGGGCTTTGTGCTTGTGAGGCAAGCACTCTACCAACTGAGTTATATCCCCAGCCCTAAAATTTTTTTTTTTTTTTTTTTTTTTAATTTACACTGATGTTTATCTAAAATACCAATTTAAAAAAGGGTCAAAATGATGATTCTCATGTCAAGGGAGAAGTTATCATATCAGGGGGATTTTTTTAAAAGGCCGTATGTATTAAAATGTTCTGCTAGACACAGGTGTGTCTGCCTATAGTCCCAGGCATTCATGCTGAAGCAGGAAAATCCCTTGAGTTCAGGAGTTCAAAAGCAGCTTAGGCAACATAGTAAGCTACTCATCTAGAAATAAAAAGGCCCTTTTGTTTTATAAAGGTGACTTTTAAAATGAATCAGATTGTACTCAGATGGGGTGAGTTCTGGTAAACTTGGTAAAGGACTTTAAACTGATACTCCATCCTTATTGGGAATGCCTCATTTCATAGCTTCCAAGACTGTAGGTCCCTACAATACAACATTGATGCTTTTTGGTGCTGGAATACTTCACCACTGATCTACATCCCCATTCCCTTTTATCTTGAAACAGTCTCATTAAGCTGCTTAGGGCCTCACCCTCCCAAGTTGCTGGAATTATGTATGCCACCGCATCTGGCATCATCAATACTTTGGGTTTTTGTTTGTTTGTTTTTGTTTTGATATTGGAGATTGAACCAGAAGCACATACCCACTGAGCCACATCCCCAGCCCTTTTATTTTGAGACAAGGTCTTGCTAAGTTGCTGAAGCTGGATATGAACTTGTGATCCTCTTGCCTCAGTCTCCCAAGCTGCTGTGATTACAGACAGCATCACCATGTACAGCCATTGATGCTTTTTGACTGCAACTTTTGAGAGAATTTTTTGAGAACTTCTCTTTACAATTCATAGTCTGAACCAGAAATCATAATATGACTTTGTATAAAATTTTGTAAGGAATGTCTCAGTCGGGTACAGTGCTGCATACCTGTAATCCCATCAGCTTGGGAGGCTGAGACCAGAAATTGTGAGTTCAAAGCCAGAATCAGCAAAGGTGAGGCACTAAGCAATTCAGTGAGACTCTGTCTCTAAATAAAATGCAAAATATGGCTGGAGATGTGGCTCAGTGGTCAAGTGCCCCTGAGTTTAATCCCCGGTTACCCCCCCCCCCCCCCAAAAAAAAAAAAGAGGAGGTGGTCTTTTTCCACAATTGTACAGCTTTCATTTTTAAATGAAATCCAAGTCACACGACAAATCAGAAGGCAAAATTATATTGAATCTTCAAATTCTGTTTGTGACTGATGTGATAATTTGATGTTATTGGGTTCTCATTTTTTACTGAGCCACTTGGCATGTTCTGTTCACTAGCTGGTGGAGCTGTCTAAAGCTCAAGATATAGAAGCAGGAGATGGCACCACATCAGTGGTCATCATTGCTGGCTCTCTCTTAGATTCCTGTACCAAGCTTCTTCAGAAAGGTAGGTAGGAGATAATTTATTACTGAAAATTTAAAAAAAAATTTTTCAGAAAACCAAGTTATTTTTAAGAAATATAGTACTTAAGATTTAGTTTGAATAGCTGCTCTTTTTATTAGGAACTTTTAGATTTTGCTGTTTTGTTTCTGGTTTTTGCCAGATCTTTTTTTTTTTTTTTCTTCTTTTTCTTTTTCCATGATTTTTAGAAATGAAGTGGCAGTATTATTAATCTTAAGACTCTAAGATAAGACATGATTTGGAAGGAAATACTAGGGATCTTTGTTAAATAATGTTTAATCATAGTAGTGATTCTCTAGTTACTGACTCTTATGTGGATGTGTGATGTTTTGAAAAGTTATAGAACTTGATTTTGATCTTAAGTATCCACATGAATTTGTAATTGATGTTTCAGATTAAGTGGAAGTAAATTATTAACCAAGGTTAGCAGTTAAAGTTATATAAACCTTGATGTTTCTAACCGAAGTGTAAATTAGTTTGTATTAAGAATATTCATGGACTGGGAAAATATACATAGCTCAGTGCTGTAGCACTTGCCTAATGTGTGAGGCCCTGGGTTCAATCCCCAGCACCACAAAAAAGAAAGAAAGAAAGGAAAAAGCATTTGTGAGTGATATTTTAATGAGTAGAATAATTTGAAATCATAATATAGATTTTCTGTTACAATAAATAACTAGACTTTCATAAATGGCAGGGATTCATCCAACCATCATTTCCGAGTCATTCCAGAAAGCTTTGGAAAAGGGTATTGAAGTCTTGACTGACATGTCTCGACCTGTGGAGCTGAGTGACAGAGAAACTTTGTTGAATAGTGCAACCACTTCATTGAACTCAAAGGTGAGACAAGCACTAAGGAGTAGTTGTCAAATTAAGTCTTGAGAGACTAGGTAACTAAGTTGTAAAACTGAATTGGTTTAAATTATGAGATGAAATGATTGATAAGACTAACAAAAAGTAATATGTACCATGTCCATTTCCAGTTTTTCATTTAATGCATTTTAAC
Organism: Sciurus carolinensis; assembly: GCF_902686445.1. Lineage (NCBI taxonomy): Eukaryota > Metazoa > Chordata > Mammalia > Rodentia > Sciuridae > Sciurus > Sciurus carolinensis. The sequence goes on from NC_062225.1 coordinate 41,955,332, forward strand.
ACCATTTTTTAAAGCTAAATACTTCTAATTTGCTACACTTTTTTAAACTGCAATACCTGTGCTATTTTTTTCTTTTTTTTTTTTAGTTACAGATTTAAAGCAGTGACAAGCTTTTACATTTTGGGGGAAATATAAAATGAAATATAAAAATTTCAATATTAAATCCACATATTCATTTTCTTTAAATGTTAATGGAGAGCTAGATAGTGTTAGTGGCACTAAGTGATGTTGAATGGCGCCCAGAACTAATAATATAGCATAATGGTTATAAGCGCTAGTTATAGAGTCCACACTGTTTTTGTTCATTGCTGGCTTCATGATTTAACTAAGTTTTGTGATTTTGGGCATATGACTTGGCCTTGTTTTAGTGCATCTGTTAGCTCAGTGGCAGAGCCCTGGAAAAAAGAAGAGAGTGAGTGTATGAGGTTGTTAATATGTAAAGTACTGCAGTCACTGCCTGTATATAATAAGTGACCAGTGAATGTTAAACATTATCTGTGTTTGCCAGCCCCTCAGAATTAAGGGCACATGTATATAACTTGATCACATTTGTTTTAGGTAGGAAACCTCTACATAAAATTAGTAGGATGCTTTTTTGGATGTCCTGTAAAACTTTTTTGGTAATCTGGATGGTCCCAAATACTATATTAATAAAAAAGAAAAACAGGTGTTTTTATTCTGTGCCTGGTGACTGCCTGACTGGAAAAGGCAGTTTTATATGCAGTGTCCAATCATGTGGATCCTTTTCCCCATCCCACCCAAGAAAGGTGATTAGGATTTTTTTAATATCTTTGTCATTGAAAAAGTAGGACTTTATTTTTTTTTTTTACCATAATAACTGGTTTTTATTTTTAATAATTATAGGTTGTCTCTCAGTATTCAAGTCTGCTTTCTCCAATGAGTGTAAATGCAGTGATGAAAGTGATTGATCCAGCCACAGCTACTAGTGTAGATCTAAGAGATATTAAAATAGTTAAGAAACTCGGGTAAGCATCTCTATTTATAACTTTTATATTGCCAACAATTAATCTGGTTAAATGAAAAGTACCTAGATGAAAGTCAAAAGCTTGCTTGCTTTCCGGTTTTTGTTTTCTTAAGAACATGTTAATTTGGGAATTTCAGATTGTTACTTATATTCCCTTATATTCCTTATATGATGGTAGAGACAGTAGGGGATCAGAGTTCTGGGAATGGGATACTAATGGAGGCTGAAGCATGTTTCTTTGGACTGATGATTTTTAATCTGCTCAAAATCTGTTGAACTTTCATATTTCTTACCACTTCTAAACTTTTTTTTTTTTTTTTAAGTGGAACAATTGATGACTGTGAATTGGTGGAAGGACTAGTTCTTACCCAAAAAGTGGCAAATTCTGGCATAAACAGAGTCGAAAAAGCTAAGATTGGGCTTATTCAATTTTGCTTATCTGCTCCCAAAACAGATGTAAGTAGATTCCAAAAGAAACTGGTTTCCTATTTATTGTTTGACTTTATACTAATTCATATATTTAGTCATTAAAATAAAGATAGAAAAGACTGCCAGGTATAGTGGTACATGCTTGTAATCCCAGCTGCTCAGGATGCTGAAGCAGGAGAATTGCAAATTTGAGGCCAGCCTGGGCAACTTAGTGAGCTCTCACTCAAAAATTAGAAAAGTCTAGGCACAGTGGCACATGCCTGTAATTCCGGTGACTCGGGTGGCTGAGGCAGGAGGGGATTGTGAGTTCAAAGCTAGCCTCAGCAACTCAGCAAGACTGTATCTAAATAAAACATAGAAAAGGACTGGGATGTGGCTAAGTGGTTAAGTGCCCCCTGGGTTTCAATCCCTGGTACCAAAGAAAATTTTAGAAAGGGATGAGGACATAGCTCAGTGGTCTCAATCATTCCTTGTTACCTTTAGAAAAGAAAGGGGCTGGGGCTGGGGCTTAGTGGCAGAGCATTTGCCTAGCATGTGTAAGGCACCAGGATCAATCCTCAGCACCACATAAAAATAAACAAATAAAGGTATTGTGTCCATCTACAACTACAAAAAATATTTTAAAAGAAAAGAAAAAAAATGCTGATACTAGTGATTTTTTAAAAAAAATCTTGACCTAGGTAGCTAAGTGGTAGAGTGCTTGTATATCCTGTGCAAGACTCTGGCTTGATCCCTAACACCAACAAAACAAACAAAAACCTATAGATTTCATATGGGTCAGTAAATTGAGACAAAAATAGTGTTGTTATCACCAGTGACAAGTTAATTGAATATTCATTGAACTTCTGTAATACATATATACTTCACATTAGAAGATAAATTGTGATTGGAAATATATATCAAATAAAAATAGGTAAGTTACAAGTGTTCATGGAAGTTTTAGATTTTTTTCTAGCTTTTTGAAAACATTAACTTCACCTGTGCAGTAGCTTTCAGATGTTTCTTGTATAAATTCAACCTTAAATCAGTTTACTATGCATATTATGAAGAAATTTACTTTTACTTAAGATATTCCAATATCTATTAGTGTGAATGCCATTCTCTAGAAGAGGTGGGTAGCATCTCAGATTTGCTTTCATGATTCCTTGAGCTAGTGTACCGGTTTCCTGTTCTGTATTTTGCCCATATAAAAATTAATGTAGTTTAATGTGGTAACAAGGATGGCTTTCAACTTGTGATCTTCCTGCCTCCGCCTCCCAAGTGGCTGGGATTACAGATGTGCACCTCTGTGCCCTGCACTTTTTGAAAAGTCATAGAGTAAAAAGGATGCAACTAAAATTATTTGTTCATATGTATTGTGGGGGGAGATTATGTGAAAAAGATTGCCATTCCTACGTTCTTTGATTATCAAAAATTTTGGGATTTTGTTTTTGTTTTTTGGTACTAGGGATTAAACCCAGGGGTGCTCTGTCACTGAGCCTACATAACCTATCCCATTTTATTTTTTATTTTGAGACAGGGTCTCACTAAGTTGATTAGGGCCTCACTGTATTATTGAGCCTGGCCTCGAACTTATGATCTTTTACCAAGCCTCCCAAGTTGCTGGGATTATAGGCGGATTCCAAGCTTAAAATTTTTTATATAAGACAGCAGTGGATATAATTGAGAGTAAAAGACCCAAGTTTGTGTGTATGTGTATATTTCCAGACTTTTCTATGTATGTCTATATAATTTGTTTTGTATGATTTTCATTGACTTTATATATAATAATTTCACTTGAAAGTCTTCTCATTTGAAATTCCTTAATTGTATATATTATTAATAAGTTCTTTTTCTAAACAGATGGATAATCAAATAGTAGTTTCCGACTATGCCCAGATGGACCGAGTGCTGCGAGAAGAGAGAGCCTATATTTTAAACTTAGTGAAGCAAATTAAAAAAACAGGATGTAATGTCCTTCTGATACAGAAGTCTATCCTAAGGTGGGACTGTGTTTTGTTCATCCCCTAATTATAATTGGTTTTGGATAACTACTAGCTGATTCCCAGGGTTTCGTGCAGGCCAGGCAAATTGCTGAGGCCAGCTTCAAACTTGGGATGCTCCTGCCTAAGACTCCCAAGTTGCTGAGATTCAGGTGTGCACCACCAGGGTCTTTAATAGCAAGTAAAAATGGAATGCCTTGTTTTTAAAAAACTGTTTAAGCTGCGTGCAGTGGGGCTCACCTATAATCCCAGCTACTCAGAAGGCTGAGGCAGGAGGATTAAAAGTTCAAGGGCAGTACTGGGGTTGTAGCTCAGTGGTAGAGCGCTTGCTTGCCGACCAAGTGAGAGGCACTGTGTTTGGTCCTCAGCATCATATAAAAAATCAAAAAAATAAAGGTATGTCCATCTACAACCTAAAAAAAAGATTTAGGCCAGCCTGGGCTATTTAGAGTCTTTGATGAGCAAGACTGAGTTCTATTCCCACATTACATAAGAGCTAGTGACATTGAACAAATTGCTCCTAAAACAGTTTGTAACAACAGAGATAATTGAAACAAATAGTAATATCTATCGTTTCAGTGTCATAGGGTTGTTAAAAGGATCCTTCTAGATAATTTAGGGGAAAGTGTAAATTTGTGGAGTCTGAATCACATTTCTAAATCCATCAAGTATCAGTAAACTTTTAATCATAAAAATGCATCTGTTGATGAAGAAAAATGATGACTTAATTCTCTTTCATGTGTTTCAGTGTTTTATGGTGTTAGGAGAAGATCCACTTTTAAAAAGTTTCACAGTTGTAGTAATTTCTAATAGAATTGGAAATTGCTTTTAGAATTATAGCTTATAAACTTAATGTTTAAAGAATTTTTCTTTACAAATAATTGGCCATTTGAACAACAGTAAAAAAAAATTTTAAACTTCCTAAAAGCTGTTGAACAGCAAAATATTTTTTCATTAGCATTAACTAAATACTGATTTTTGTATTTTAGAGATGCTCTTAGTGATCTTGCATTACATTTTCTGAATAAGATGAAGATTATGGTGATTAAGGATATTGAAAGAGAAGACATTGAATTCATTTGTAAGGTAAAATATTAACATATGTATATATACAGTGTTCATTGATCAAATAAATGTGATAATTTGTGGATTTAATTTTTTTTCAGACAATTGGAACCAAACCAGTTGCTCATATTGACCAATTCACTGCTGACATGCTGGGTTCTGCTGAGTTAGCTGAAGAGATCAATTTAAATGGTTCTGGCAAACTGCTTAAGGTAATTAGTATTTATAGCTATTATAATTAAGCTTGCATTCACCTGGGTTGGTTTCAGGTTTTATTTTAGTTTTAACCTTTGCCTCAGATACCTAATTTGAAAGTTGTTTACTAAAGATTACAGGCTGTGCAAGCCCTGGAAAAACTGTTACAATTGTTGTTCGTGGTTCTAACAAATTGGTGATTGAAGAAGCGGAGCGCTCCATTCATGATGCCCTGTGTGTTATTCGCTGCTTAGTGAAGAAAAGGTAATGTAAACGCTAACATTGACTAAGTAATATTTTGAACATTAAAACATATATATTTTGCTGGGCATGGTGGAACACACCTATAATCCCAGTGACTCAGCTCACAGATCAAGACACAGGAGGCTGAGGCAGGAGGATTACCAGTTCAAGGCTAGTCTCAGCAACTTGGGAAGGCCCTTGGCAATTTTGTGAAACTCTAGTCTCAAAATTTAAAAAAAGAGGGCTGTGGTGTGACTCTGGTAAAGTGCCCCTGGGTTCAATCCCCAGTAATCTTCTCTTCCCTCCCCCCCAAATTCTATATTTTGGCTATTTTTAAGTATAAATAGCAAATTATTAAAAATAGCTTTCTGTTGGATTAAAATAAGCTAAAAATATTTTGGATTTTCAGAGCTCTTATTGCAGGAGGTGGTGCTCCAGAAATAGAGTTGGCACTACGATTGACTGAATATTCACGAACACTGAGTGGCATGGAATCCTATTGCGTTCGTGCTTTCGCAGATGCTATGGAGGTCATTCCATCTACGCTAGCTGAAAATGCTGGCCTGAATCCCATTTCTACAGTAACAGAACTAAGAAATCGGCATGCCCAAGGAGAAAAAACTACAGGCATTAATGTCCGAAAGGTAATAACATAATCTTTTAATTATTGCAGAAAACGTTGATTAATATTAAAATATTAAAAACTTATGATTATAATGGAAGGCTTTGTAGTTAAAAGTAGCATGAAATTTTAATTGAAAAATGAGAAGTGTCACAGGTTAACATGTGCCTTTGAGAATGAAAATGATGCCTTAGTTGGGAAATATTATTTGTTCATTAACTCTGCCACTTATTGATGTTACTTTTTGTAAGGTATTTAGTCTGTTCTTCAATTTCCTCAGTTGGTAAAATAGAGATAATTAATAGTTACATCAGATATGTTGTGAGGACTAAATGTATTACTAATACCATGTAAATATTAACCATTTCTCCTGTGGTTGAGCATCAGCTTGTATAGTAAACACATAAAACAGTAATAATACTCTCCATTTTTTATTAATGCTTAATTGAGACAACATATGATGGGGGGGTAGAACTAGTAATTAAAGATGTTAGTTTTTGAATGGTACAAAACTGCAAAAGAGTTTCCCTGGTTAGGGAAAACTTCTATGAAGATGCAACTTTGGTTAGGAGAAGATGAGGAAATGTCAGAGGGAAGTAATATACAGGGGAGAGACCAAGAGAGTAATTGCACTTATCTAGAGAAGAGTTCTATGTTGGTGGTATAATAGATATTAAAGTTGGAAAGATAAAAGCTAGAATGAGAAGGCCCTAGAGTATTGAGGCAGGCATTTTTCTTCCAGTGGTGAGATCCACCAAAATTTTGAAAATAAGAGGGTAAACCAATGCAAAACAAATTTTTTTTTTAAAGGAGTGAAAACTGGAGGTAGGGATGCCTGATAAGGCCATCACTAGTTTTCCTGAGATAAAGGATTAGAGTGGTATAATAGAGACTTTAAGATAGGAAATAGGAGATGTAAAGGAATAGTAAACCAAACTTGGCCTCTCATTCAGAATTAAAACTCACCATTGATTTAAGCATTGAAGGTCTCAATTTTTTAACTACTATAGTAATCAACCTAGTTCTGCTGGGATGTTTTTAAAGAAATGATATTTAGAAGTTCTAGAGTTGGCTGGGTGCAGTAGCACAGGTCTGTAATCCCAGTGACTTTGGGGTCTGAGGTAGGGGGATTATAAATTCCAGGCCAGCCTCAGCAACATGAGACCTTAAGCAAGTTAGTGAAACCCCCCTTTCAGAATAAAAGGACTGGGGGTGTAGCTCAGTGGTAAAGTGCCCCTGGGTTAAATCCCCAGGACTGAAAAAGATGTGGAAAAGAGCTTAGAATTTCTTACCGTAACCTTACCTAGAACCAAGAAAAAACTAGATTTAAAAAGGTCTTAGCATTGTGATGACAGGTTGGTCGCCAATGTGTTTAATTAAAAGCACTTTCAAAGCAACTTGTGGTGATTTGCAGGGTGGTATTTCCAACATTTTGGAAGAAATGGTTGTACAACCCCTGTTGGTTTCAGTCAGTGCTCTGACCCTAGCAACTGAAACTGTCCGGAGCATTCTGAAAATTGATGATGTGGTAAGTATATATAGGTTGTAAATTGCCCTGCAAGTTTAGTTTTACTGATAAATGTTTATTGTCAAGGTGATAACTGTTGATGGGGTGGGGTTGTGGCTCAGTGGTAGAGTGCTTGCCTAGCATGTGTGAGGCTCGGGGTTTGATCCTCAGCACCCCATATAAATAAATAAATAAAATAAATAAATAAATAAAGGTCCATCCACAATTGAAAAAAATTTTAAAGAATAAAACAGTTTATAGTTTTGTTTTTTTTTTTTTCCCTCACCTATACAAATGAGAGGAAGCGAGGTACATTCATACTCATATGATCCCAGCAACTCAGGAGGCTGAGGCTGGAGGATGGCAGGTTCAAGGCCAGCCTGGGCAACTTAGCAAGACCCTTTCTCAAAATAAAAAACAAAATGAACTGGAGATACGTATGGTTCAGTGTTAAAATGTCCCTGGGTTCAATCCCCAGTACCAGAAAAGAATGATGAGGGGGAATTTGGATGATTGATTTAAAATGTCTTCCAACCCTAAGATATTATCATTATAGGTTTTTAAACCTAAATTATTTCTTTTCAGGTAAATACTCGATAAGCTGGATAACATTGGCTGGCTGCCACCATTTTGGCCACCAATACTGTGATTAAAGTGGAAGAAGATGGCCTTGGTGTTCCTTGTTGTCTAGAAGATTGTTCCTCTGAATTCCTGGGCTTTGTCTTCTAGTTTGCATTTGCCTGAAATTGTATTGAAACACTTCAATGAAAAAATTAAATACTTGGTTTCAAACAACAGATTAATTCCCTCCGAATGTTGTATTAATTCTGATACTTTTAAAAAACATATATAAGAAATGTTTGCTTTTACATTGACTTTCTTAGGGCTTAATCCTGGGTACATTCCTCATTCCATATCCTACTTACACGCTTACCCATTCATTGGTGTAAATTTTTTAAAATATTTAGAAGAAAAAAATGGTCTAGTACATTACCACTGATAAATGCCCATTAGTATAAAAACATGAAAATATCCCTTTGCCATCTATGACTTTTCCCTAAGAATGACTATTATTCATTGGAGGATTCCTTCTAGAAATAAAAATATATGCTGAACTGGGGTATAGCTTAGTTGTAGAGTGCTAACCTAGTATGCACAGGGCCTTGTGTTCAATCCCCAGCACCATACACACAAAACATGCATATATGTAGGATCAAAAGGAATTTTTAATCAATATGCCAATTTTTAAAATCTTGATTTCCACTGTCTGATCCATGAATAGTATAAGATCCAAGTACTCCTCCCCTTGCTTTAGCCACTTGCCATTGTTCTCCCACACATTTTGGCTAGTAATTGTTTTAAAGTTGTCAGGCCATACATTTTCCTGAAGTGAGTTCCTTGATCAGAAACAGTGCTATAGCAGTGCATAATCATTGTTAACATAGGTGGTAGTTCTGGCAGAAATACTGCATGGAGGGAAGATGTCCAATCTAGTGTCTATCCCAGTTAGGACAAAACAGTACTCTCTGCTTGAGGGAAGTAGTCCAATGTAATCAACACACCACCTGGTAGCTGGAGTGTGGTGCCATTTCAGGAACTCTGTTGGTCTCTGCTGCCAGCCGGTTGGATGGCTCAATAGTGATCACATTTAGGACATCCTTGGGAATGTAAATCCATGTTGCTAAATAACCCCATCCACCTTTTCCCTGCCACCATGACCACTTTATGAGTACTCTGGGCTTCCTGGAGTGGGTCTGTTATTCTCCACTCATTAGAATCCTCTTCTGAGGTAAGAATCTCTAGTGAGCATTCACATGAAATGTAAGTACCTTCATATATTTTGCCCAGATAGGTCCACTTACCTCTTCCCCAAATTATTACCAATTATCCAAATCATGATCCTTCCAAATCCCTATCTACCAAACCTTTTCCTACCACCTAGGAACCTATATATCAATTCACTGCACATAATTTCTCCTTTCAAACAGTGCACAACTAAGTGTACTGACATTTTGTCCTGAATGATTTCCCTTCGCTACTGTCCTTCAGGGATATCCCAGAGAGGTCATGTGGTTCTGCAACTTTCTGTTTTTGGGTGGTGCCTGCATACCACAACCATCTAAATCAGGTTTGAGCCTTCTCTTCCCCTATCAATTTAGTGTTGGTGACCTATGAGGCCTTAAGTGCAGACTGGTAAGCAGGAGTGTAAACCATGGGTATTTGGGTCATTTCTTTGATAACTTATGCCTTCAGGGCCTGCTCAGACCCATTCATGTATATACCACTTTTATTTGATGATAGAGTACTGCTCTGCACGTCCAACTTTATGGTTTGGCGGGTCAGATAATACCCTGTTCATTAGGGGCAACTCAGGTCAGGTAATGGTTGCCCATGGTGTTAAGCATTGCATCTCTGCTAGGACCCTATAGCAGGCCAAGAGCTTTTTCTCAAAAGGAGCATGGTCTACAAGAGATGGCAGGGTTTTGCTCCAAATTCCTAAAGGTCTATGCTGCAGTTCAATAGGGGCCTGCCAGTCTCCAAACAACATCTCTATCTGCCACTGCCACTTCAGGCATCATTGATTCTACTGGTTCATATGTCTGAGCATCAGAACAGCTTGCACAGCAGCCTGGATCTGTTGGAAAGCTGCCTGCTCCAGAGTCCACTTGAATCTAGCCGTGTTTTAAGTCACTTAGTAAACGGGTGGAAATAGCAAACCCAAATAAGAAATATGTTTCCTCCAAAATCCAAAGAGTTTCATTAGATGTCCCTCTTTTGTATGAGGCACCAGATGTAACAACTTTCAACATACCCTACAGTACTGAACTCAGAAATTTCACTTAGATAAAAGACTCTTGGGCTTCCAGAAATGTCTCCCACCCATTGGCATACAAATGTCTTACATGTCTACGGTAGTTGCTAGTTCCGACAAGGGCCGATCAGCATAGTGTCATCAATATAATGGACCGGTGTCATTTTGTGGAAGAGAAAGGCAATCAATATCCTGTGAGCTGGGCATGGTGGCACACGCCAGTAATCCCGGCAGCTAGGGAGGTTGAGGCAGGAGGATTGTGAGTTCAAAGCCAGACTCAGCAACTTAGGCCCTAAGCAACTCAATGAGGCTGTCTCTAAATGAAACAAAAAAGGGCTGAGGATGTGGCTCAGAGGTTAAGTGTCCCTGCGCTCAATTCCTGGTACCAAAAACAAAAACAAAAAAACCCTGTGAAATAAATCGATATGTAACCCTGAAGCAGAATAATAACAGTATATTGCTGCCCTTAGCCAACTGAAAGCAACTTGCCTCTGACAGACTTTATGGACAGATATGGAGAAAAATGCATTTGCCAGATCAGTACCTGTATACCAGTTACCAGAAGGTATGCTAATTTGATGAAGCAGTGAAACCTCATCTGGTCTGGCAGCTACAATTGAAGTCACCACTTGATTAAGCTTAAAATAATCTGTCATTCTATAAAAACCATCTATCTTCTATACAGGTCAAAAAGGCAGGTTCAGAGGGAATTTAGTATAATCACCAACCCCACATCTTTAAGTCCTTGACTGTGGCACTAACCTCCATTATCCCTCCAGGAATGACTGCTTCTGATGTACGTTTTCAAGGTAGAGGTAGTTCTAGTAATTCTTTGGTTTTTCACACCATAATAACCCTAGCTCCATGACATTAAAAAAAAATCATTCCACTTCTAATGATGCTAAATTTGATCACTTGGCAAAGTGGTGGCCAAAAGATCTCTCCTTTACACATTTTCCCCTTTGCAGTTATTAATCTGTGGATAATACTTTAATATCATGCAAATACCCTGTACTCTAAAGTATGTTTGTTTCTTAAAACTTAGCTCTCGTAACTCTGATAAGCAATTTTAACTATAATAAGGACATAATTAGGTGAAAGCAATTTTAAAAACTTTTAGAAACTGAGGCAGGAGGACTGCAAGTTCAAAGTCAGCCTCAGCAAAATCGAGGCGCTAAGCAACTCGGTGAGAACCTGTTTCTAAATGAAATATAAAATAGGCCTGGGGATGTGGCTCTGGGGTCGAGTGCCCCTGAGTTCAATCCCCGGTACACTCCACCCGCCAAAAAAAAGGATCTGTTTCACAGAGGCAATTGCTCAGTCAAAACAAAAGAGCAGTCTGAAGGAGGTGGCGGAGTGGGGAATTTTACACTCTCACGCTCCCAACAGAGAAACAAGTTTGGTTAAAAAAAGGGGGGGAGCCCAGAATTCAGAGATGGGTTCCAGAGTAGGCACCCCTCATAACGCGGGGAATGCGCCAACATTACGGTGAAGAACAGCAGCCTTGGTCTTAGGAAGTAGCGGTTTAGGAAACAGGTGGCTGAGACTTAACCACGCCCGCTGTTTTGAGACTCGACCTCTATTAAAGTCACGTGGTGCAGAAGGAAGGCGCAGTTTGAAGTGCCCAAATCCCGAGTGGGAAGTTGGTGTGGGTGAGGTGGAGGTGGGGGTGTCTGTGGTCACTGTTGGGTCCTCGTGCCATCCAATCCAGCCATTCCCAATCTCAAAGAAGTCAAAGCTGAAGACCCAGACTCACACTACCTGTACGATGACTAGTGAAAGCGCCAGGCACCACCCAACTCTGGGCTTTTCCTTGGTCAGGCCAAGAAAAACGCAGGCGGGACAACTAGTAGCCTTCTTGTAATTGGTCGATTCCTGCTAGTTTTCAAGTCAATCAGCGGAGAATGCACTACACTACCCATTCTCCGGATCCGGGGGGAGCCATGTTAGGCAGTCGCACGTAAACCCTGCTGCTTTCCTGAGGCCGTCACACAATAGCACCTCCTGCTCTCTCCCCTTCCGTGTCCTATCATATTATTACAACTAATAAAATGCGTTCTTTTCTTCATTCGTGTAATGTGAGAAGTCTGCGTCTAGGAGGTTAGACACGAAAGGGGAAGAAATGTTCCGTTCAGTCAGTCAACTTTCTAGATCTGTATCGTGCCAGGCGCGGTGGCACATGCCTGTAATCCCAGCGACTCGGGAGGCTGAGGCAGGAGGATCAAAAGTTCGAAGCCAACGTCAGCAACTAAGCGAGGCCCTAAAGGAACTTAGTGAGACCCAGTCTCAAAATAAAAAAAGGCTGGAGATGTGCCTCAGTGGTTAAGCGCCTCTGGTTTCAATCCCCAGTACCAAAAAAAGAGAAGACTCAGTACCGACTCCCATTGTCTAGTAAACAGCAAGTTATATGAATTAGTAATAATTATAAAAAAAAAACTGCCAACGAGACTGTCGTTTGAGCTACTCTCTGGAAGATTAAATTCGACTTTGGCTTGTTTGTATAGTTGCAGTACTAATTTCAGAATGCGTGGTTAAACTGCGATTTATATTATGAACTATTATTACCTTGGAAGAGAAAGGTTGAACTGAGGATTTGGGGCTTCTGGGAGCAAGCAAAGATTTTTGCGTGATTCTTGATCCCTAGCGGCTCCTGTAGCGTTCCTAGTAACCGCGCCCCTAGTAACCGCCCACCCCACTCCAGGAGCCGCCAGGTTGCTAGAGACCGAGCCAGCTTACCCGCCCCGGGCCAGCGCTGGCGCTCAGGCCTCGGAGGCGGGGTGATGGCCGCCGCCTCGCATCGAGACGCGAGGATAGCGGCCTCCAGTTTCCACATGCCGGTAAATCCCAACACCGGAGCGCGGGTCGCCCACTACGAACGTGAAGACCCGCTGGAGGCCCTGGCGGCTGCGGCGGCAGCCCTGGAAGAGGAGGAGGAGGAGAAGGTGTTGCGGCCCACGCGGGCGTCGGTAAATCGGGGCGGGACGCTGGCCGGGACTGGGCACGGGCTGAGGGCTGGTCTGCTTCCCCGCCCAGCAAGGAGGCGCTGGAAATACTGTGCCCTATGCAGACCCTCCCTCCCTAATGATCCTGGTCCACCACCATCTCCTTTCTCCCATGAAAAATACTTAAAACTAAGGTGTTGAAAAGTTTTTAACTTTTACTGAAGAGATTGTTGTAAATTTTTGATAGGGAGAATTTTTATGACTATTTCTAGAGAATGCAAAGTTATATTCCTTACTCTGTTGGGACTGGATATTTCCTTTTTTTTTTAACTTGAAGAAAACTGACTATCCTCTTAGTGGATAGGATAATCCGTAAAAACGCATGTGAATCTCTGTGCTGTCAGGCGCGTGTCTCATCACCTTAAGACCTGGTTTTAGCAGATTTTAACATATACATTAGAGGTGAATGTTTAAAACCATCAAGAGTTCAGTGGATGGATGAGACGCGAATATAGATTAAGCATCCAGACAAGCAAATTACTGAGATCCCAATGCCTCCCCGAGGGATCTGCGGGTCTGCAGGGTGAAGTGGGACAGCCTTTTCACAGATCACTTTTCAGTGTCGAATGTTTCCTGGACATCTGTCCAGCAGATGGAGGGAGGGTAGAGTTTGGCATCGTTATAGTCGCTTAAAAGATGGACACCTTGAATTTAAATCAGCAGTCTGCACATAAAAATTTCCTTATTCCCAGTTAAATTCTTAATGCCATATATCCAGAGCACCTCAAATACAAAACATTATGGTCCAGGACTAGAAGAAATCTCTGGGTATTTTGGCATTCTAATTCTTTTTTTTTTTTTTTTGGTACTGGGAATTGAACCCAGGAGTGATTTACCCCTGAGCTACATTCCCCAGTGCCTTGTATTTTTTTATTTTAAGACAGGGTCTGGCTAAGTTGTTGAGACTGACCTCGAACTTGAGACCCTCCTGCCTCAGCTTCCCTAGTCGCTGAGATTGCAGGCCTGTGCCATCGTGCTCAGCTTGAAATTCTAATCTTTTTATACTAAAACTATTCATGACAAAACATGAATCATGAGATGTGACAAAATCTTTTATGACCAATATTTTACTAAGACACCTTGAAGTTATCCAGAATGAGGCATATTGAGACCATGAACATGAATCAGGATTAGAGTCCTAGAACCATTTTCAATTATTCACAATTGACAGTAGGTAACAAAAAAGGCAAAATGATGGAGGAAGAATATTTGAATGTAGAAAAAGATTTGAATGTAGTCCTGGATTAGAATACATTCTCAGCCACTTGCTAGGTGATGAGAGAACATTCTTCCTTAGACCTCAGTGATCCTATTTGTAAAAGAACTATAATTGTCTCTCATCTCAGCTGTTAATGAAAACCAGTATATATACAACAGCTGCCAATGGAACTGTCATTTGAAAAACTCATTTGAAGATTAAATTCTACTTTGGTTTTCTGTGGTAGGAGTTAGTCATTTCTGCAAAGCAGAAGTAAGGAGACTGGTTAGGAGTCTGTTGGGTGCCAGGGGCAGGGGCTTTGACTTAAGAGTCCAGTGGTGATGACAAGAAGTGGACAGATTTCTCTAGAATTATTAGGACATACTGCTACATTACATGTGAGGGCAAGGAACAGAAATCAAGAATGCTTACTCCCAGGTTTCCAGTTTGAACAGCTGCATGGAATGTAATGCCATTAACTGAATTGGGGACAACTGCAAAAAGAATCTAGATTTGAGGGGTGGGTAGAAACCAGGGTTTCAGTTTTTGACATCTCAGTTTAAACTTGAGATGCCTCTGAAACTACCAAGTGGGTAGGAAGAAGATGGGCTTAAGAAACTGAAGTCCTATGGGCTCTAGGCTGGAGATTTATGTCTGGGAGTTTTCAGCATTTCTAAAACAATGAAAATGGGTCACAAATCACTTAGGGAGAGAGTGTACAGAAGGGTCCTAGTATAGAGCTCTTAAGAACCTAAACATTTAATAGCCAGATAGAAAAAAATAGGCAAAAAAGATTAAGGAGCCACCACAGTGGTAGGGGAATATGACAAGAGGGTGCAGGGTTCACAGTCATTGTTTTTAATGGTGGAGGTGTTATCTGCTGCACTTCATCCCTGAAATATGAAGGAATGAGAAAAGGGTCCCAAAAGGAAGTTTTGTAGATGAGGTAATGAGGGAGCTTCCCTTTGATGGTTTCTGTATTCCTAAAATAAAAAGGTTAGGAGGCCAGTTGAGGGGTGGGGGCAGAGAGAGGCAAGGGAAAGGTAAGCAGAATTGAATTGCTGGGAGAGTGGGAGCCATCTTCTAGAAGAGATATGGGATACTGGGTCGGCCAGCTGTTCATTAGACATTGCTCTGAACATTCTTTGTCCTTTTTTTTTTTTTTTTTTTTTTTTGGTACTAGAGCTTGACTCCTGGAGCACTTTACCACTGAGCTACATCCCCAACCCTTTTTAGTTTGTTTGTTTTGAGACAGGGTCTGATAAGTTGCCCAGGCTAGCCTCAAACGAGATCCTCCTGCCTCAGCCTCATGATTTGCTGGAATTATAGGTGTTTGCTACCACATCTGGCTTGTCTTTTTTTTGTAAAGTTATATTTCAATTATGACAATAATACGTGATATTTTAAAATATCACCTGTTAGTGGGGTACAGTGGCTCGAGCGCACACACACGTAGTCCTAGCACTGGGGGAAACTAAGGCAGAAGGATTGCTTAAACCCAGGAGTTCAAGACCAGCCCCGGCAACATTGTGAGACTCTATCTCTTTAAAAAAAAAAAAAAAAAAAAAAAAAAAACAAAAAAAACCACCACCAAATCAAATATTACATATGAGGCTTAGGCCCTTATAACACTTCTCCCCCACAAAAAAGTAAATCTGGATACCCACTCTTCCTGAGTGGTAACCACTGTTTTGAAATTGTTGTGTATTCTATTCTTCTGGACTTTTTTCTACCTCATGTATAATATTTTAACATATGGTAGCATGTTACAAATATAAACATAAAGATACAGATTGATATATAGTTCTACAACTTGCTTTTTTTCCTTTTTCATTTATTGGAGGTTTACCCATGTAAGTACTTGTAGGTCTGCCTCATTCTTTTCTGCCTCATTCCTTACAAATCCTTTCCAATGAAAAACAATTCTAAATAAAAATTTCAGAATTGCAGGTGAAACTTTTAGGTGGCAACACAAATAGTTCCTTAGAGATGCTGATGCCAGTGAGGCAACAGGTGCTGGAAAGGTTCATTATCTAAGTGGGTCAAGCCAATCTCAGGAAGATTATCCTGTAATCTAGGGGCAGCATTTGCAACATTCCATAAAAAGCCAAACAATTAGAGGGAGAGGAAGAATAATGTCCATGTCCATAAATATTTCTGGGTGGAGACAATTAAAGATGAAATTAGAATCGGAAATCATTTCTTAGCTATTCATCTGTTTTAGGTAAAACACTGAGATCAGTTTATCCAAAAAGTTCTAGCTAGTATTAATAGTATTAAGCTGAAAATTGAACATATAGTCAAGGTAGAGTTAATTAGACCTGCCACATCTCTTCCAAAGCTTCTCTCTCTTCTCTTTTTCAAATAATTCTTCCAGGTCAAAATAAATTTGATCCTTTTTGTGTAAATGATTGAAATAAGACCTTCTTTTAAGAGATATTCTCAAAGGATGAATGAGAGCACATGAATGCTTTTGCCTAAAAATAGTTTCTTTGGAATAATCTCCCTGTTTTAATTATAGTTTTTGGAATTTAGGTCTTTTCCTTATTACTCGGTAGAATGAAGACAGCTCTCCATGGCAGCCAGAATGTTTGCATGATTCAGTCATTTGAAGGGACTGGATTTTTTTTGCTTTATTTTGTTTTTCTTTGTTGGAAACTTGATTTTTGTTTGTTGGTTGGTTGGTTAGTGTACATTCTCTTGTTCAACAAATATTTCTCGACATCTGCCATTAACCAGATACTTTTGTAGACACCGGGAACACAAGAATGAACAAAGCAGACAGATCCTTGCCTTTGCAATGCCTGTTTTCTGGTAGGAGCAGGCTATGTAGACTGTCAGTTGGTGGTTGAGTACTTCTGGGAAAAATAAAGCAGAGAAGGAGGGCTGGCAGTGAGTTGGGGAGGAATTGGCATTTCAAATAGGGTAGTCAGTCAAGACCTTGTTGAGTGAAGACCTCAAGGGATAAGCAAGTGGGCTCTGCAGATTTCTGGAGGAAATCCTGAGGAGAGGGAATAAGTGTGAGGCCCTGAGGTAATTCTGCTAATTCTTCCAGCTACAAACTAGATTCATCTGGAATGACAAGGCACACATAGAAACAGCAAAAGATATCAGTGAATTCTCTTAATTAATTTGTACAACATACATTCGGCAATTTTTTGATTCATGAACTTGTAGGTAACAAATTTCTGCGTATCAGTTCTACTGAAGAAAACATGTTTTCTTTCTTTTGTTTTTGTAAGTTACCTCCAAGTGGTACAACACTGGCCTCTTGTTTTTAGTTCACTAAAAAACAAAAAACAGAACAAAAAAATCCCACATCTATAACTATTACTTACAATTAACTTTTCTGCATTCTCCTTTTAGGAAAGCCTAAACAGATTTATTTTCCAGAGTCTTATCAGTTTGAATCTGTAATTTTCTGTAGCAAATATGTTTTATTCATTTTGAGTCCGTTCCAGGTGGTAGGCTAAATTTAAAAGCATGGTTGACAGCCTTTATGCATAGTATCATGAATAATTTCAACTCTGCTTGATTGTGAACATATTAAAAGTTTTTTTTTTTATTTGTAGAGAAAATGAGGTTTTAGTTCTTTAGTTGCTTCAATTAAAAGAACTGAAAAATATGTGAAAGGAGTGAGGCTGGACTTGTACATAGAATATATACAACCATATATTTCTCCTTCTGTCTCAGTCCCAAAGATTCTGCACCCATGGGAGTTCCTGCTGTTGCTGCCCACAGGAACAATGTTCGAAGAGTGCCCTCCACCCACTCCATGTCCTCTTTCCTCTCCTGTGAGGTCTTGTCCCAGCTGACTCCTTGATAAACTACTGAGAACTTTGTCTCTGACCCCACTGACCCTCATTGCCTCCTCCATTCCCCTGCCTTTTCCCCACTGGCACACCATAGTGCCACACTGCAGGAGCACAGCTCAAGGGGTGGCATTAGTTCTGGTTGCTTAGTTTGCGACAGGAGGAACTGTTCCTTTCCACCTCAGTTAAAACAACTCAGGAGGCTCCTTATACAAATCCTTTGTAAAGGGTGGCTTGGTCCTATCCTACTATACTAGGAATGCAATGAGTCAAATACCTTTTGTTGGTTTATCAGAGAACCTAACCATCCATTATAAAATGCATTAAATAACTTTTATTTTCTGGCAGTTTGGACTCATTTTCTCTCTCATTATTTGTTTTGTTTTGTTTGTTTGTTTTGGTACTGGGGATTTAATCCAGGAGCACTTTACCACTGAGCCAGGTCCCCACCCCTTTTCACTTTTCTAGTTTGAGACAGGTCTCTAAGTTGCTGAGGACCTTGCTAAATTGCTGAGGCTGGCCTGGAACTTGCAATCTTCCTCTATCAGCTTCCGAGTTGCTGGGATTACAGGCATGCATCACTGCATCCAGCTGTCACTCTCTTGTTCTTAAAATATCATTAGGGGAAATATGGGGAAAAAATCATTAAGGGAAAATGTAAATAGCCTACAAGTAACATAAAATCTAACTGGAAGCAACATTTGAATCAATGTCAATTTAATTTGTCTTTTAATTCCAAACATCATATAACAGGTTTTTCCCTCTCCACCAGGCTGATTTTAACACCAACTTTTCTGGGGTGGATGAACATGCAAACTATGAGGACTTTGTGCACTTTTCTGATGTTTACCACTCTAATGAAGAATATTTCAGGAAACTAGAAGAGTTGAAGGCAGCCCACATAGAAACAATGGCAAAATTAGAGAAAATGTACCAAGATAAACTAAATTTAAAGGAAGTTCAGCCAATGATCGCTAAGGAAGATGTTCCTAGTGTCTCTTCTAGGTAAGTGTGTGCCTAATGTCATTTGTGGACTATAAAATAAAGTATGTTTAAAAGTGGGGAACAAAATTATTTTTTATTTCAGAATATTTACTCTTAAGTATTCTTTTGTACTCTTGGTGATAGAGAAGGAATTTATTTTTTAATTTTTTAGTTTTTTTGCAGTGCTGGTGATCAAACTCAGGACCTTGTGCTGCTAGGCAAAGTGCTCTACCACTGAGCCACATCCCTAGCCCTGGGGTGGGATTTTATTCAAAATGTCTAATGACATATCCGTTTTAGGTGATCTCTTGCTTTGAGACCCATTTGGTAGTCATTTGGCTTTTTTCTCTTGCACTCACCACTCACAGACCTTCACAGACCTGTAGACAAAGTTTCAAAGACTGGCCCATTTTAAATTATGAATTTCAAGTTTAATTAAAAAAACACTGTATCATATAGAGTAACATGAGCTCATTAAAGATATAATAAAAAGAGTTCAAGACTAGGAGATGTTAATCTTCAATGTTTTCAAAATCATCAGTATTTTTTTTTTTTTTTTTGGTGTCAGGGATTGAATCCAGGGGTGCTTAACCACTGAGCATATCCCCAGCCCTTTTTATTTTTTATTTTGAGACAGAGTCTTGCTAAATTGCTAGGGCCTTTCTGAGTTGCTGAGGCTGGCTTTGAACCTGCAATCCTCCTGTCTCAGCCACCACACTCAGGTCATCTATAATATTAAGACTCACTTCTGCTGTGAATTCTCTTGCTTTGAAACTTGAGGCCAGTCTCTGAATTCACCCAGTTGGTCAATGCTGATTGCACATTTCCTGTGTGCCAGACCTTGACTGGGCACTGAGAAGTCAAAACCAGGATGACCTCAAGGAGATCAAAAACTAACCAAGAACCAAAAATTGCATTGCAACATGATGTAATAGAGTGTTACAGAAATGAGGGAAGAAGCAGTTGATCATGCCAAGGTATTGGAGGGATACAGAAAGAATTTTCCATAAAAGAGTCACATCTGAGTTCAATCTTAAAGGACAAGTAAGAGATTCAGCAGATGCAGGAAGTAGGGAATGGCCTTCTAGGCAACAGAAAGCATGTGTGCAAAGGTATGGTGGCACAAGAAGTTATGATGTATATGAGGAACTTCACATGATTGGATGTGGTTTAAGAATGGTGACTGGAGGTAGGGAGTAGTGACAGGTCAGACTGGAAAGGTAAACAGGGACCAGTCCTGAAGGGCTTTGTGACCTAGACTTTGTAGCAATGAGAAATCATTGAAAAGTTTCAAATAGGGATGTAATGTAATCAGATGTATGTTTTAATATGATGACTTTGGAAAACATAAGGAGAATTTAATTGAGGTTAAACACAGGAGGCTTTGACATCTGCAGTTCCTTTTCTGTAAAATGAGACCATGAACTTGATAATTTATAGGCATCTCTCAGCTGTGTTCAAATAAAAATGATAATTTTCACAAGCCCTGTTCAGCCTCTCTCTTATAGCTAATTATACCCTGATCTTAGAAAATATGTAACTATTTTAATTTTAATATTTGGTCACATACCAAATTAAAAGTATACCCTAATTACCCTTCTCTCTTAGCTCTACATCAGAAAAGAACTCCTATCACCCTGATCCACTAATGACAACACTTTCGGAGCCTGATTTAGGCCGGTCTTCCTCCTTGCATACTTCTTCCTCTGAAGAGGATATGGCCAATCTAGAAAAATACACAATGATGAACTATGCTAAGGATCTCATCAACAACATGTGGACAGACTTTTGTGTTAAAGATTATATTCAGTGTGAAGATGCTGACATCCAAATACCCGAAAAAACAAAGAAAAAACCGAAAGAATGGGTGCCCATGATTACAGTACCTACGCCTTTTCAGATGATGATTAGGGAACAGAAGAAAAAAGAAGAGGCCATGAAATCTAAATCAAATATTGAAACGGTACATCAACTACTCAAAAAACAAGAAGAAGATTCAGAATGTAGGAAGAAATTCCGAGCCAATCCAGTTCCTGTATGTGTCCTTCTTCCCCTTTATAATGATATTGTTAAGCAAAAAGAAGAACAAAGGAAATCTAGGAAGGAGAAAAACAAAGAAGCTCTTTTGAACTCACAAAAGCCATTTAAGTTTATTGCAAGGGAGGAACAGAAGCAAGCAGTCCGGGAAAAGCAACTGAGGGACTTTTTTAGATCTAAAAAGAAAGCAAATTCATTTAAAGCTAGACCCATACCTCAGTCTACTTATGATTCAAATACCAGTGACAAGTTAAAAGAAGAAGAGCACTATAGAAACATTAAGGTGCAACCAAGATCCCAAGAACTTTTACAGAATTCATCCTCTGTGCCCGATAAGCCAGCTTGCAGGCATTCTAAGGGTCTGGAACAGGCTGGAAAGTTAAGGTGTAAACACAAAGCCAGGTGCCAGACTCATGATGTTGAAGACCTTCCTGAGAAATATAAGTCAGGCTTCTTGGAACACCAGGGTCCAAAACTCTCAACTATCAGTAAACCATCTGATCTTCGTACATCCTCAAGTGCATCTGCTAAAAGAGAAACCATTTTGACAGATATTAGAGCAGATGAAGAAAATTTGAAAGAAACACATTGGCCTTATCAGTCTGCAAGGCACAAGACACCAGTAAGAAGTGCAAGTGCAAAGGTCATGCCTTGTAACTGCAACCCTCCAGTGCCCACAGTCTCTTCCAGAGGACGGGAACAAGCCACAAGGTAAATAACTAGGACTCAGTACTGACTTGTGGTTGTTAAAGTAGTGTATGCAACTCTGTTGATTTTATGTAGTGAATTTGAAAATATTAAGAAATTATTGTACCTAAGATATTTTACTACATAATTTAGGATGTTTTTCTAAGGGTGTTGCTCTAAGAATGTATTTTTAATTTTATGAATCTTTGGGGATAGAAAAGGTTACAGTCGGCTTTGATTGGATTTCCAGTTTCACAAATCAGAACCTTCTCAAAAGGTTGCCTTTTTTCAGCCTTTGAAATATCCCTTGTTAAATTTTTGCTGAACAACTTTCTCCTTGGCTTAAAGTGAATTAAGCCTTAGTTTGTTGCCCTCAGGAGATCACTTGAGGAAAAGAAAATGTTGGAAGAAGAGAGAAATCGGATCCTAACTAAACAGAAGCAAAGAATCAAAGAATTGCAGAAACTCCTGACAACCCGGGCTAAGGCTTATGACTCACATCAAAGTTTAGCTCAAGTGTTTAAGTCCAAAGTAAAATATCTCAGGTATCATGAAAGAATCCTGAAACTCCAGAACATTGGTTTCCAAATTTTCTCTTTTCTTAATCGGTGACTATCAAGATATGTACAGATTGAAAGTGGTAATAGTATTTTAGTTTATAAATTCAAATTATAATTAGTAACCTATACTCAAAATGCATACACACGAGTGTACACTTAGATACATAGACACACATACCTTGTGGTGAGAACCAATATACACAACTCCATGGTAAGAATCATGAAGCTATGTTGATGAACAGAAACGTTTTCTACTGTGGCCATAGTTAATAGCTATAATCTTATGTCAGCATCTATATATGTATGTATATATATATTTCGTATGTGCACATACTAGGGATAAAACCTAAGGTTTTGTGCATGCTAACCACAAGAGTCTTTTTGTTTTTGCTTTTTATGTGGTGCTGGGGATTGAACCCAGGGCCTTGTACTTGCGGAGCAAGTACTCTACCAACTGAGCTATATCCCCAGCCCTATTTTTGATTGCACAGTACAATGTTGAGAAATTCTTTTTTAAAATAAATTATACTCTTTTTAAAAAAAAGTTTTTGTTGCAGATAGACACAATACCTTTATATTATTTACTTAGTTATTTTTTATGAGGTGCTGAGGATCGAACCAGGGCCCCACACATGCCAGGTGAGCACTCTACCACTGAGCCACAACCCCAGCCCAACCCTGAGAAATTCTTAATGCACATAGATAAAACTATTTTCTTAATAGCTTGCCATATAATTGAACCTAGGGCCCTGCTCATGCTAAGCATGTACTCTACCGCTGAGCTTGTACACCCCCAGCTCAGAATACTTTCTTAGTAAACAGATGTGTCAAGGAGTTTTGTTCTAAGTTATGCACAGAATTTGATGGCACAAATTAAAACATTGTAGATAATTAACATCATGTATGCCATGCATTTTTAACCTGTGTTAAATTTAGTGGTATATGTTACATTTTGTTAGTTTCACTATAATATAAAATACCCACAGAATATCTAGAACCCCTTCACAGAATACTAGAATTCTGTAGTACAGAGTTTGAAAACCAGTGTTCTGGATGTTGTACATAAAAATGTTTATGTTTAAGTAGGAAACTCTCTCCCAAATCTGGGTAAGTAATAATGGTTTATTAAATTTTAATCTGATTTATAAGAGTCAAGATGCATTTATTTGTTTTTAATGATGAATATTCCTTTATAATGTAGCTTTACTCATCTGATGCAGGGAGCTTAATTTGTTGAACTTGAGCAAAAAAATTCCTTAGAAATATACTATTTACCTATAGGGAGTAAACTAGCCTTTTCATGACACCAACTTGTATATATTAAGCATAATTATAATTTGAAAGGTAATTATTTCCTCTAATCCATGGAATCTTATTGGTTGCTTTAATATATCTCACATAGAGAAAAACAGTATAGTTTAATTCATTATATAGGATCCCGTCCAAAGAGTAAATATACTTACTGTAAGTGTATGTGTTTTCATTCTTGTTCCTCTGTATGTTATATTCCCATGCTCCCCCTTTCTCCCTTGACCTGCTCCCATTTAATTAATTTTGCCACTAATCTTTAGGAGATCTCACTTAAGAGAAACAATAAGCAGAAGGTCTTATTTTCAAAAGAACTATTTTAAGAGAAGATACCTATTTTGGTATTTTCTTGGTTTTATACACTTATAAATAGAGGGCATTCATTCATCTCTTCAGGCTGATTTGAAGCCCCTTAGTACATTATGCCTTGAAGATTTTGGAAGTCCAAGCATGCACACTATTCCCAGGACAATAAAATGTGTACTCTCAAAACTTAGGATTTTAATTCTACATTCCATGAGAATTTATCAGTTAGAAAAGGAATTGAGGTGAACTGGTAATAGCTTCTATTATCCATTAAGCTAAATGTTATGTGTGTAACTTCTTTTTTCTTAGATGACCTTTTAAAATTTCCTTCCTTTTATTTGATTTTAGAAAGAGTGAAAAGGAAAGGATGAGAGAATTCCGACAAGAAGTAGAAGAAAGAGAAGAAAAATTAAAAAAGAGGCCACTACTGTTTGAAAGAGTTGCTCAGGTTGTGTTTGTTGGAATTTAAGAGCTGTTGTCAGCCTCTTTGTTTTCTTTTAATATCTTTAGCTCCCACGTTTACAGTTTTTCTTATATATTTTGATTCTTGAGACATGTTGTTTCTGTGATGACTTCATCAAATCAGCCACAGAAATAATTTTGCTTAAATTCTAAGCATTGAATTTTGTTGATGAGGCACATAGCTTGATAAAGAACATGCTGCTAATCCAGTTCTCAAACTGTTAGTTTCACAACCTGTTTTTAATGGCTAGTCTTTTTTTCAAGTAACAAAGTGGTCAAATATTAAGATGAAGCTTCATGATATAATTGGACATCTTTGAAGAATTAAAAAATGAAACAAAATGACTAACTGAATCAGATTTATTTCTGGCAATTTTTAAAAAATAAATGTATGATTTAGTCTTATCTACAATTACTAAAAGAACTTACTTTTTATAGGAAAAACAAATTGGTCTTATGGACAATGGATCCTGATTTTTCTAAATTTTCAGTTTTATAATCTTTTTCTTCACAGAGATTTATCAATTTCAGGTCATCTTCTCCTTTGTAAGTGAAGCATTTTGTATGGGTCACATTGCTTAACAATAGACAAAATCACTGGAGGTTACAGGTGTTGTGCTGTGAATTTCAAGCTGTTACAATTGGACAATAGATAATTAGTGCACTCTGACAGATAAGCATAGTTACAGGACTAAACTTGTACTAGTCAGTGACTCACTGAGGACAATGGACATGTATTGTGGGTGAATCTCCATAGTACAGTCTCTCAAAGTTATGTAATCCTTTTACTTAATTGGATATAATTTTATATAATGCTTTTTGTATTAAGGAGTAGATTTTTTTAACATTTCAGTTTCAACTTTAGGGAGAAAAATCAGTTTAGGTTGTTCTATATTATGTAGTATAAAGCAAAAAATTGACTTTTGATTCAAGATGTTTATCTCCAGCTTCAAACTGCAAAAATTTTTGTTTTCACTACTCTGACAACAATCTCTACTCAGATTTCGTGTAAGCATCTTACATTTTTCTTCCTCCATGTTGAGGTTTTCCTCTTGATTTTTCTCCTTTGGTTGAGGGTATAATTCAGGTGACTGAAATAATAATTTGACTGAGCTGAATGCAGTTGTGCATGCCCGTAGACCTGGCTACTCAGAAGTGTGAAGCAAGAGTATAGTTTGTGCCTGGGCAAGATAGTGAGAACCCTATCTATTTTTTATTTATTTATTTATTTATTTTTGCGGTGCTGGGGATCGAACCCAGGACCTTCTGCTTGCAAGGCAAGCACTCTATCAACTGAGCTATATTGCCAGCTCCCCCCATCTCTTTAAAAAATTTTTTTCTTCTGTTATTTCTGCTTTGCCCTTTGTTAAACCATTCATTGTGTCTGCTCCTTGTCATTCCCATTCCCCTGCCAAAATGTTAATGCTGGGTAGGCAGTTAATAACCCTTGATAACAGTGCAATCATCCATTTTCACTGATTCTACTTTATTCTCATGTTCAGTGGATGGTATCAAAGGGTCTTATCATTAACTTCCCCAAACAATGCTATACGGTAAGTCTCCCCGTATTGCAGATGAAGAAACTCACACTCAAAGAAGGTAAGTAATTCATTAAGTTTATATTTAGTAAAACTGGGATTGGAACCCAGGTCGACCTACTTCTAAACACTTATCTCTAAGCTGTCTTGCTTCCTCCCAGAAGATAAATTCACAACTCTTAGCATGATAAACAGAATCCTCTGTGATCCTTGTTCATCTCCTTAGTCTGTCTCCAGCTGCGTTCTTCCCATCCCCCTCTTTTTTCCCCTGTGTACACCCTTTATTTTCAGGCTATTTCAGACTACTACTACTTTCAAATTTGAAGTCTGTATTCATGCTCTCTTCTAAACATCCTTAGAGTCTCTATCTTTACTTAAGTCCTCCTCATTCAAGTCAGCATACACTCACTTTTTGCATCATTTTCCCAGCTTGGTTGAGTGCCCTTTCCTTTGTGTTCTTTTACTAGCCTATGTACACATCTGTCTCAGCTCTGCTGAGATAGTGTGGAAACTATCTGCATGATGGTCTCTTTTCTTTTCTAACTGATTCTTTTTAAGGGTGTTGACCAAATCTTTGTATTTCTAGCACCTAGCACCTAAAATAATTTCTGGCAGAGTGGAGATGTTTGTAAGCAGGTGTTGAACCCAAACTTAACAATTATTTTCAAATTGGCCAGTGTTACCTTACATTTTCTTGCTGGGTTTAGCTTGGACTGAGGGCACTATTAGTGATGAGTCTCACTCAGCATTAGTAAACAGTTTGGTCATGCTGTGAATTCCACTGTTTTGAAGCACCAGAGAAAATGTGGCAAAATAAATGGTTGTATAAACATACACACAAACAAAATTATAAATGTTGAAAACCCAGGTGAGTTTTACAGCTAATATTTCTTCTCCCACTTTTGGCACTCACAGATAGATGCCGTTTCTTCACTCAAAACCCTTTTCTTTCCTCATCTCTCCCTACTTCCCATCAGTGCTTGTTACAAAATAAGTATTTGGTAATTGTTAAATAAATGAAAGAATTGCTACAAACTAAACTTCTGATGATAAATTTTTTTTTTTTTCCTTTGAACTAGGGCACTGGTTATAGACATACTTTCACTATCACTTATTATTTTGGTTCCTGGAAGAAATAAAGGCAGTCCTTTCCAGGAGTTTTTTGGTTTTGTTTTGTTTGTACCAGGATTTGAACCCAGAGGGGCTTAACCACTGAGCTACATCCTCAGCGCTTTTTATTTTTATTTTTTTGAGACAAGGTCTCAGTGAGTTGCTTAGGATCTCACTAAGTTGATGAGGCTGGCTTTGAACTAGAGGTCATCCTTCCTCAGCCTCCCGAGTTGCTGAGATGATAGGCATGTGCCTTGGTAGAGTTTTTTAATAGCTTTACAAGTATCCTAACTATACTTTTTATTTCATTGTCTTTATAGTTCTTTTGCATCGGGAGATGCAGGGGGGAAATAACACATTGTTTATCTTGAAGTAAAATATTAAAAGATAATTAACTATATACAGAGTGACTATGGCACTGAGTCACTATTTTCATTTTGTTAACAAATTATTACTTCTTACAGTCTGTTTTGCTGTGATTATTGCTGCTAATTAACAACTATTTAATAAATTCACTTGTAGCTTTATACATAGCTCATTTAAAGGAAAGAATTGTGGTCTCCCTGCTGTTGTGTTATCCCCTAGCAGAATATGCCCATGATTCACTATAGAACAAACCATTTTGTCCTGTTTCTTGGAAATTGTAGGATTTATTAATTGAGGAGATGTTAAGTTGAATTTTAAACCAAATTCAGATGGAGTATTCCTAGCATTGACTTTGGTTAGTGTCATTACATTTAGTTTGCTTAAATCAGAATTTACTATTCTTAATGCATCCAGAGTTAAGTTTGGGGTTTATTTATTTATTTATTGTCTCCCGCCATCTTTGGGGCATAGTACTCATTTCTCACTTTACCCTGTCTTTCAGTTCACCGAGCTTTGTCTGTTGGTATTCACAGCCTCTGGATGCATTTTCACTTCTTTTTAAAAAACTGTTATTCACAGTGGTTGCATTTTAGCAGCATTCGAATACTTCTTTAAAATTTTAGTTTCCCAGAATATCAGGAAATGCACTGGTGATACTGACATCCATTGTAATCAGTCTTTGCTATTTTGGTTTCTCCTGTGGAATGCTATACTCCATGGTCCCTCATC
The DNA here is from genome assembly GCF_902686445.1 of Sciurus carolinensis. Lineage (NCBI taxonomy): Eukaryota > Metazoa > Chordata > Mammalia > Rodentia > Sciuridae > Sciurus > Sciurus carolinensis. Next base: position 41,983,271 of record NC_062225.1, read on the forward strand.
ATACTGAAGTCCCTGGGTTAGGCAACTATCTGACAACTGCATTGCTGGTGTCAGGCTTTGGGCCACCTTTATTTTTTTAATTAATTAACTTGTTGGTACCAAGGATATTAAACACAGGGGATTTTACTACTCACCCTCCCTTTTTATATTTTATTTAGAGACAGGGTCTCACTAAGTTGACTAACCACTACCATGAAAAGAAAGCAGCATGATGGAGTGGAAGAGACTCAGAAAAGGGTCAAGAGACTTAGCTCTGCTACTCACTACCCTTGTGAACTGAAGCTATTTAGCCTCTGGAGTGAGATCTTATTTTTCCTTATTTCTTTTTCTTTCTTTCTTCCTTTTTAATATTTTTTAAGTGTTTTATTTTGTTTTTTGGTACTGGGGATTGAACCCAAGGGCTGGGTCCCTTTTCCCCCCTTATTTATTTATTGGTACTGGGAGTCGAACCTAGGGCCTTGCACATACTAAGAAAGTGCTCTACCTCTGAGCCACATTCCCAGCCCTTCGTTTTTTTTATTTTGAGACAGTCTCACTGATTTTCTTAGGACCTTGCTAAGTTATTGAGGCTGGCCTTGAACCCGCAATCTTCCTGCCTCATCCTCCCAAGTTGCTGAGATTACCAGCACATACCACTATGCCTTGCTCCTTATTTCCTAGGAGTTAGACTGGGTGCTGTCTCACAATTTTTACAGTTTGGGATGCCATTGGAACTGGGCCATTCCTAGTCACTTTGCTATAGGTAGGGGTCCAGAGAGCAATTTTGGGCCCTGTACTCGTTCAGATCCATTCACAGGAGCTAAAAGTAGACCAAAGCTAAGGCACTAGTATGAACACTGTCACTTTGCAGCCTCATAAAACCTGTGGCCTCAAGAACTGTGATGACTTTCAACTTGCAACAACCAGGAAACATCACAACTCCAATAGATCTCCAAGTCAGGAAATGACATTCCAGAGATTTGAACCCAGTTCTAAATCCATGTCCTTTTTGCTGTTAACCCTTGCTTCCTCCACAGAGTAAAAATAACAGTACTTATTTTATTTTCTTGGATGAATTTGGGGTATGGCTTAAAAAGAGCACATAAAATAGAAGAGCCCTCTAATAACTCTCATATGAACTTATTCTTACTGGTTCTGTGTTTATATAGTCATAAAAGTATATAAAGTAAATTCAGTGTAAAGAATGATTACAGAACAAGTCATGTGACCACCACCCACCCAGGTTAACAAACAGCATTCCAGCTCTCCAGAAGCCCCCTGTGTGTTCCTTCTAGTCACAACCCTCGCACTCTCCCTTACAGGCAGCCCCATTCTAACTTTCAAGATGAACATTTTCTTAGTTTTTCTGCACAGTTTTATCACCTATGTTCCTATCCCCAAACAATAGTTTACTTTTGCTGTTTCTGAATTTTAAGTAAATGAATCATAATAAATGTTCTCTTTTGTGCTTCTTTTGCTCAGTGTTATATTTGTTGTGGAAGATAGCTATAGTTCATTCATTTTCATTGCTTTATTTTTCTGGTGTGTGATTAGACATAACTTACCAATCTGTCCAGGCATTAACAGATACAGGGCTGTTTCCAATTTCAGGTTTTTACAGACAGTACTACCATCCTGAACAGTCTTGTACATGTATGCCTCTTGGGGCACAGGTGTAGGAGTTTCTCTGGATGCATACCTAGAAGTGTAATTGTTGGTCATATAAAACACATATTTAAATCACCTGTGATTACTGAACTTAATTTTCACTGGAGCTTCTAACCCATACATTTTTACTGGAAATTTAAAGTCTGTTCTCATCTAAAAAGGTTTGTCTTTCCTATAGAAAAATGCAAGAATGGCAGCAGAAAAGCATTATTCTAACACCCTAAAAGCACTAGGAATATCTGATGAGTTTGTTTCAAAGAAAGGCCAAAGTGGAAAAGTATTTGAAAACTTCGGCAATCAAGAGACGAAAAGTTCCTCTGAAGATAAAGAAAGGTAACATATGTAAGATGTCTGAACAGTTGACCTTTGAAAAATTCTTACTGCAGGAAAGCATACACTTCTGTTCTCTATTTAAAAAATCCTTTACCTAAGGGAATGCATGTGAACTGTTGTAAAACATATGATATTTTGGGCTGGGGAGATAGCTCAGCAGGTAGAGTGCTTGCCTCACAAGCACAAGGCCCTGAGTTCGATCCCCAGTACCACAAAAAAAAAAAAAAAAAAAGATATTTTATCATGTTTGACACAATCAAAATATTATGTTGTGAATGAAGTGTTTTGTTATTAAAGCAGAATAACTTAGATTTCTGACTGATATAAATAACGAAAATAATAGCATGCTTTCAGATGAAATTTAAAGAGTCACTCGAGTTTTGAAATAAATTGGTTCTCAGAGGAATATTTATAAAACTTTCCAGTTGATATTTTCATAGAGTTTTCTTGTTTTTTGTTACTGGGGATTGAAACAGGGATGCTTAACTGCTGAGCACATTCTCAGCCCTTTTTTATTTGTTATTTTGAGACAGACTCTTGCTGAGTTGCTTAGGGTCTCACTAAGTTGCTGAGGCTGGCTTTGAACTTGTGATCCTCCTGCCTCAGCCTCCCTGGCTGCTGGGATTATAGGCACGCACCACCTCACCTGGTTTAGAATTTTCTTGATAACATTGGAACTCATACACTTGAGGAAGACTGGCTACACTGCAAAGGGTTTGTATTCCTCTAAACCAACTCATTTTTCCTTTGAAAGATTGATAAATTTCTTCCTCTAGCTTTAATGAAGAAGAAAAAATAGAAGAGAGAGAGAATGAAAAAGAAAAGTATTTTATTGATACCAACAGCAAGGATTCTTGCAAGGAAAAATATGAAAATGATGAAGAAAGTGCAGAAGAAAACTCTGTCGAAGAACAAAACTGATTCAGCCAGGTCTCCCCGCTGTGCCCTGTGGGTGGTTGCAGCATCAGAACATCAGCAACTGCACTTGTGATGTTGAGAACATCCCTGGGACACCTCTGGTAGTGCAGGGCCATTGAACAAAGCCTGAAAATGCTGAATCCATCGAGTGGTGATTTGTCAGTTAGAGTAAGGCTTTGCCTATTCAGATTTTTTAAATTGCTATTAAGGTCTGTTCGCAACTATGATCTTGTATTTTTAAGAGGTGTTTGGGGGGGGAAAAGATTTGAGAATCAAAGATGTTACAAATTGATTAGTTTATAAAAATACACATTATTTGGTGGGAAAAATGGCTTAGTATTGAGAGCAAAGAAAAGTTTTGGCCTTTGATGATTAAATTAAAATATTTTCTAGAAAGCATGAATCAATAAAGATTTTTAATTATACTATTTGCCCATTCTTTTTCTTTGCAATACATTCCACAAAATAGATCCTCAAACTTGTTTTGCTAGGTGTTCTAAATTTCTTTAACCATTTTTAAGAATAAACTATAGATAAAATAGATACTTGCAAATTTACATTCATTTCTGCACTGATAATTTACTGTTAAATTATCTACACCACCATCTACACCATCATCACTTTTTCTTTTTATCCTTAGTTTTTAGTTTATTTTTTTTCGTTGTTGTGGTTTTTTTTTTTTTTTTTTTTTTTTTTTTTTTGTGCTAGGGATTAAACCCAGGGTCTCATGCATGCTAAGCACATACTCTACCACTGAGCTGCACTCCTAAGTCCCCCCAAATTTTATATATATATATATAAATATATAATATATATATAAATATTTATATATATTTATATATATATTTTTTTTAGTTGTAGATGGACACAATGCCTTTATTTTATTTTTATGTGGTGTTAAGAAATGCCATGCCTCACACATGCTAGACAAGTACTCTACCACTGAGCCACAACCCCAAAATATTTTTGATATGTAAAGTATTAGAAAAGTTTATATATTGATCTTTTTAATCCTGTGTATTATTACAGGTGGAAATAATTATGGCATCTATGAGTTATAATCTTAGAGTAAATATCATCCCTGTTTTATGTATACTGAACTTGTACATAAAAACATGAGAGGAATTCACATTTAATTTTTTAATCCTAGACTCATTTGTGCTCTACTCCATATACTATTGTAAACTCCCTGTCTCTGTGCATGATGTTAATTTGATTTTATGAATCATTTTTCGTCTTTAAGCAAATTTTTGTTTTAAAAATTCAAACCAATCATAAAATTGTTATAGGGTAAGATATTTACTTTTCTAAAAACAACCAGTATCCTTTAAAAAGGATAAATTAAAAAAAGGTATACATAATAGTGTTTTCCAACCCAATTTATGCTTTAATAAATAAGGTGATTTTTTTTCAATCAAGGCGAATGTGTACTTTTAATTCCTTTCCTACAGTTTATGTTAAACTATTTGTCACTGTCATTAGATTGTAAACTCCTTAAGAGTTGGCACCATTTTAAAAATTCATCTTTGTATTCCCTTCATCTTTAGCACAGGATTGTGCATATTGTAGGCACTTAATAAAGATTTGAATGAGTGAGTGAATGAATGTAATTTTTTGGTGGGGGGGTACCAGGGATTGAACTCAGGGGCACTTGACCACTGAGCCATATCCCCGCCCTATTTTTTTTTTTTTTTTGTATTTTATTTAGAGACAGGGTCTCACTGAGTTGCTTAGAGCCTCGCTAAGTTGTTGAGGCTGGCTTTGAACTCAAAATTCTGCCTCAGCCTCCTGAGCTGCTGGGACTACAGGTGTGTACCACAAAGAGCACCTGGCTGTAATTTTAATTATAATTATCTCAAAATGAGTACATATGGGTTTTAAATGTTCCCTTAATACTGAAACTTGTGAAACACAATTACAAATTGTAATATTTGAAATGTTACTTCCAAAGATTCTCTCCACACTGTCCCTCCTTTATGTCTTGGTAAAAGTGTGGGTTTTGATTACAAAAACTTGGCTTTATGACCAGTCTTTAGTTTTTTCAAAAATGGGGATAGCAGGGCTGGGGTTGTAGTTCAGGGGTAGAGTTCTTGCCTAGCATGTGTAAGGGACTGGGTTTAATTCTTAGCACTTCATATAAATAAATAAAGGTTCATTGACAACTAACAAAAGATTTTTTTTAACAAAATGGGAATAGCACCTATCTTAGGTGGTGTAGGAAGGAGCGGATGAAATCATGTATGGAAAAACTTTGTAAAACATGATATTAAAATGGTAGTGTCAGAGGACAGACTATTCCTGAGGAAACTTTTTTGGCGCTTGAAATCAAACCCAGGGCCTCATGAATACTAAGCATGCACTCTACCACTGAGCTACAACCCCAGCTCCTTTGTTCTTGTAATTAGGAAGTAACCATTGGGGACTGGAGTTGTGACTCAGTGGTAGAGCGCTTGCCTTGCATGTATGAGGGGTTCGATTCTCAGCACCACATATAAATAAGTGGATAAAATAAAGGTCTATCAACATCCTTAAAAAAAAGAGAGAGAAAAGAAAATAACCATAGGGTTGCAGGTATGATCTTGAAAGAAGGCGGGATACAATAACCACTGTTTCATTGTTTGGTCATTAAGTATTTTCCCTTTCTTCGGTACTGTTAAGTCTCTATTTTGCTGGTGGTAGAACCATGCCCAGCAAACAAAAACAAAAAACCCTCTTTATTTTCCAAACTTCCTTGCATCTAATGGCTATATGGTACCATCTTGGCCAGAGAAAAGAGGGTTTTCAAATCTTCCCCTTTAGAAGGTGCAGGGAAAAGGAATTGTACTCTGCCTCAGCCTTTCTTTCTCACAAGGAGGCCCTGAGCCAGTGTTTCCTGTTGCTCTCCTGTTTAGTTTTTCTTCTCCCAACCCCTCCAGTTTCTGATCTTGGTCCAGTGGGTGAACTGGACGGCCTCAGAAGGGTGCTCAGGCCTACGCTCATCACTTCTGAAGCCACAGAGTCTGATGGTTTTTAAGAAAAGAGGAATAGGAGAGTTTAAAAACAGCAACCACAAGGAAGGAGAAGCTTATCTTATTCAAAATAATAGTCTCTATTTTGTTTGTATTACTTTGTGTTTTTTAAGGAATTTCACATTATATTATTGGGGCCTCACATCCCAATAATGCAAGGCAGGTAGAGTACCTTTTCTGCGTTGCTGAGGAAGAAATGAAATAATACTGGTAATGTCATGTCACTAGTAATGACAAAATACATACCAGAGTCCTCTGCAGGTTCAACTGCCCCACCCAATAATCAAATATCAGTTTAAGTCTTTGTTTCTATGTCAGAAACAAAGTAGTCAATATATTCTTTAAATGATCACAATGTAAAAGCTTATTTATAATCCGTAGTATAAGTACTCTGCAATAGAAAGAATTCCAGGGTTGGAGGTGTAGTTCAGCACTTACCTAGGATGCCCAAGACCCTGGGTTCAGTCCCTACCACTGAAGAAAAAAAAAAAATTGCAAAGGCTTAAAACCTTGAATCAAATAGCAAATATTGTCTCCTTTGTTATAAAGTTCAGTAGCAAGCAACCTGGGAATATATTACAGGTACTGTTTTTTTTTCTTTGTATGTTTTTGTTCTTTTTATGTATACATGATAGTAGAGTATATTTTGACATACTATACATATATGAAGTATAACTTATTCTAATTAGGATTCCATTCTTGTGGATGTCTATAGGTACTGTTTTACATCCTCAATTTTGCTAGTTCCTGTAAGGTCCAAAAATATGTTCTAGAAAATAATATGCAAATAAGTCTTAGTATCACAATATAGCAGGTTAGTCATTACAGAAAAAATCTTTTTTATTCTTGATTTTGAAAAATTTCAGACCTACACAAAATTTGAAAGAGCACATTCAGGCGATTATCAAGAACATAAGCAACAATAGGTGTTGGAGAGGATGTTGGGAAAAAGGTACACTCATACATTGCTGGTGGGGTTGCAAATTAGTGCAGCCACTCTAGAAAGCAGTATGGAGATTGATTCCTCAGAAAGCTTGGAATGGAACCACCATTTGACCCAGCTATCCCACTCCTTGGCCTATACCCAAAGGACTTAAAATCAGCATACTACAGAGATACAGCCACATCAATGTTCATTGCTGCTCAGTTCACCATAGCCAGATTGTGGAACCAACCTAGATGTCCTTCAATTGATGAATGGATAAAGAAACTGTGGCATATATATACAATGGAATATTACTTCACCATAAAGAATGATAAAATTATGGCATTTGCAGGCAAATAGACGAAATTGGAGAATATCGTGCTAAGTGAGATAAGCCAATCTCAAAAAACTAAAGGACGAATGATCTTGCTGATAAGCGGATGAGGACATATAATGGGGGGTGGGAGGGGTTAGCGTTAGGGTTAGGGTTAGGTTTAGGGTTAGGGTAAGGAGAGTGGTAAGAATGGAGGAAAGAAGGACTGTATAGAGGGAAAAGAGGGGTGGGAGGGGTGGGGAGGAGAGAAAAAAATAACAGAATGAATCAAACAACATTATCCTATGTAAATTTATGATTACACAAATGGTATGCCTTGACTCCATGTACAAATAGAGAAACAACATGTATCCCATTTGTTTACAATAAAAAAAAAAAAAGAAAAAAAAGAAAGAGCACATTCATGTACCCTTCACCTAGATTCACCAACTATTGATCATGGTGGCAGATTTGCACTCTTTAAACATACTTGTTCCCTGAATCATTTGAAAGTAAGTAATCATTTGAAAGACATGGGCACACTTCTGTAATCCCAGCAAGGGGAAGCTGAAGCAGGAGAATCACAAGTTCAAAGCCAGCCTCAGCAACTTAGCAAGGCCCTAAGTAACTTAGACTCTGTCTTCAAATAAAACATAAAAATGGCTGCTGATGTCCTCAGTGATTAAGTGCCCTGGCTTCAGTCCCCAGTAGAAAAAAGAAGTAATATGCATCATGACATTGTGACATTTACCCCTAAACTTTTCAGTAGTAATACCCTAAGGACTAGGACTTTCTGTAGCCACAATACCATTATAATGCCTAAGAAACCACACATACACACACATCTTTCTTGTGTGCTGGGGATTAAACCCAGGGCCTTGTACATGCTAAGCATGTAGTTTATCACTGAGCTACTTTCCCATATAAGAAATATTATACTGATATAATAATTCTAATATGAAGTACATATTAAAAAGTACCCAATTGTCCTAAATAATGTCTTTTATAATGATTTTATCCAGTCCTGGATCCAGTTATCAAATATTGCATTTAGTTATTTAGTTATAATGTCTCTTTAGTTTCCTTTTATCTAAACAACCTGCTGTCTTTTTTTTTTTTTTTTTTTTCATTACATCATTACTTTGTAAGAGTCTAGGCCAGGCATCTTGTGGCTTGATATGCAATTTTGATTTCTGTAATTGTTTAATTTGATTCAGGTTAAAAATCTTGGGCAAGAATAACACATAGCTAATTTATGTACTTCATAAAAAGCATTACAGGAAGAGGCACAGAATGTCAGTTTTTCGCCATTATTGTTGATATTAAATTGGATCACTTGGTGAAGGCAGTATCCATCAAATATTTGCATCATAAAGGCACCTACCTCTATTTTATGGTGAAGTGATCAGGTGGGGTGATGCTTTGACACTGCATGAATATGCTGCCCCCCAACAAATTTATCACCCAATAGTTTTACTATTTCTTGATTATCCTTATCTGAAAGTGTTGTTATACTAGGAGTTGCAAAATGACCATTTTAAAGTTTCATTATTCATTCTATATTAGTTGACAGTCCCTGCAAAGAAGTTTTCCACTCTCCTTTTTTTGGGAGGGAGGGGTATTGGGGATAAAACTCTGGGGCACTCAACCACTAAGCCACACCCCCAGCCCTATTTTGTATTTTATTTAGAGACAGGGTCTCAATGAGTTGCTTAGTGTCTCACTTTTGCTGAAGCTGGCTTTGAACTCAAGGTCCTCCTGTCTCAACCTCCCAAGTTGCTGGGATTATAGGCATGGCCACTGGGCCTGGCAAATTTTTAAAATTATGCTCAAATTGTCCTAAATTTGGCCAGTTGAAGACCCTACAAACTGGCCTCTGCAGTTTATTACATCTCCCCATCTGTCTGTTCATTTTCTTATCTTCTGGCACCAGAAGCCCAAAGACTGTCTTATGCTTCTCTGCCCCAGCACTGGAATCAGTCATTTCTTTGAGAAGCCCAGAAACCTTTTATGGACAAAGGTATTCAGAAATAGGATCTGGATGTTAGGCATTCCCAGTGCTGCTAGGTCATTCCCATTGCCTCTAAGTTCATGTCAGTGGCCAAAACTAGGATGTATCAAGTAATATATATCCTATATACACGTTTATGTATATATACATTATGTATATAAACGTGTATATAGATTTATATGATTTATACTGATAAATCCAAGTCAAATTCAGCACCACAGAGTTCTTTGTCTTTCTTCCCACCACATAGTTACCTGTTTTCTTCCACAGTAAGAACTCTGGTTTCCCAGAGTCTATATATTTGCCCTACAATACACAAAAAATAACTTCAGAATTACTACATCAATATAGATTTTTCATTATTGTTTGAGACAGGGTTGAGCCGTGTTGCCCTGGCTGACCTCAAACTCCTGCGCTCAAGCAATCCTCCTGCCTCAGTTTCCTCCTTAGCTGGGGCTACAGGTGAATGTCACCACATCTAGCTTACCCATACCACTATTAACAACAAAATAAATAAAGTTTAAGTAAAGCTCAGGGTTTTTTGGTTTGGTTTGGTTCTTGGTTCTCAGAATAGATCCCACTAAACATGTACTGTAACTTTTGTATTCAAAAGCATTATAATTTAGAAACTTAAAAAATACCCAAGATATAATGTGTATACCTAAGAAAGATGTTACAGTCCTGATAAGAAAATAATTAGGAAAAACTAATGGAAAACTTTTTTTCTTTTTTCTTTTCTTTTTTTTTTTTTTTTTTTTGTGCTGGGGATCAAACCTAGGGCCTTGTGCTTACAAGGCAAGCACTCTATTGACTGAGCTATCTCCCCAGCCCCTTTTTCTTATTTTAAATGCATTCTTTTAAAGTATATTTACGGTTTTTAAAAAAATGTACATGTAAAAGGGTGTAAATATTTTTAAATAGCTTTATATATATTCTTTCAGAAATATGATATAGAAAGGGCTGGGGTGTAACTCTGGTGGAGTACTTGCCTAGTATGCATGAGGTCCTGGGTTCAATTCCAGAACTGAGAAAAAAAAGAAAAAGAAAATACACACACACACACACATGTGTGTGTGTGTGTGTGTGTGTGTGTGTGTGTGTATCCTAAAATGTATAAAAATATATACAATCTATATAGGTCCATATCTATATCCTATGAATGGTGCCATAGTTTTCATACATACTTGCTATCTGCATCATTCTCGGAGATGTCACCTCTTTTTGGACAACTGTGCTTCTCTAGACCTCTTAGACTTTGAACCTTTGACTTCCTCAACCACAGGCATCTCTTCTTTTCCACTTCAACTGCACGATCTAAAAATCACTCATTTGAACTTCACACACTGACTACAACTGCTACTGGCTTCAATTTCTGATTGATTTGTTGTTTTTTTTCTATTTACATCTTCTTGAAGGTTATTAAACTCTAGCTTGTATGAGTCACTGGGTTCGATCCACACTACCACATAAAGATAAATAGAATAAAGGTATTGTGTCCACATACAACTAAAAGTATTTTTTAAAAAGAAATAAATACAAAAGACAAGAAATATATTCTTCAAAGTGGGGGCATTGACAGGTGGAAGAGACCTGATGGATCTGATCCTAACAAAGGGAAAAACCCACCAATGCTTTATTTATAGTGAAACACACTAAAGGGATTCAGTGAGGAACTTCTTCAGGAAAACAGAATAAAGATGGGAAAAACAAGTTGTTTGGAGTTTGGCAGGTTATGCCCATCTCTGGGCAGCTGTGTTTGAATCTTGGGTGTTAACATGATCTGGTCTTTCTTGAACCAGGGAATTTCACCCAGGAGTTCCCAGAAAAGCAACCTTCCTGCCTTATGCCGGCTCAAACAAACTCATAATTCATACACGCCTTCCAACATCACAATCCTCCTTTCATGATATTTTCCGTTCTCGGTTATTTTTCTGCTGCCTTTGCTTGTGGCTTCTACTCCACCTCCCAGGCACTTCTTTGGGGTCTATCCCTGATCTCTTTTAGTCTCCATTAGGTGATTCCATCTTTTCCTTAACAACATCTACAGTTGAAAATTCTCATTTGCACACCTCAACCTTAGACTACCCCTCAAAGCTTTACCTTTTAAGGACAAAGACATCTCAATTGCAATGTGCCGCAACCCAATCTTCAGTTTTCTTGCCTTCCCCTTAAGTAGCACTGCCATCTCCTAGTTGCTCAAGTTAGATACCTGGGAGTTGTCATCCTTGGTCTTGCCGCACGTCCTGCGTGGGAAAGGGAAAGGGTTCCTGTCTGAGGGATGGGCTGGCTGTAAATTAATCGCTAAGAAATTTATTTAATAGAAAAACCACAGGCGACAATTGTCTTTTGAATCAGGGATTAGGATGGGTCGAGCCGTGTAAAGGGTCTGGCTCTAACAAACGGAGGAGCCCATGCTCTCCTTGTTTATAGCGGTACAGAACAAACAGGGAGGAGCTTCTTCGGTGAGAAATAGAATAGGGTGGAGTTAAGCAAGTCATTTAGCTTTAGTGGGTCATTGGCACACCCATGGCCTGCAAATTCCGGCGGTGAGCCAATCTGCACGGAAACCACATGCTTCACGCAATCTGGAACAATATTTCATGATAGCCGTATCTGAAGCCAGGTTTCCGTGTATGATGGCTCAACCAAGCCTGAGTTTATTTGCAGGCCATGGATGGCGCTCCACACTTGGTTCTTGCTTCTCTCCATCCACCTGTATCCAGGTCATCAGCAAATTCTATTGTAAATCCCTCCATAATGTATTACAATCGGGCTGCTGCTATTTCCACTGCCCCCATTCTAGTGCAAATCATTGTCATTTCTCATCTCGATCAGCATAGTCCAACTTTTTATGATTGTGTCCTCATTAGAAAAAACTGTGATTATGCACCTCCAATGTTTTTATTTTCATATAATATTTATATTTTGATTTATTTTATATTATTATACTTTGTAAACATTTTAGAAATATTTATTTTGTATATTGTTTATATGTCTGCTACTATGCTAACATAATATTATAAAACTATGAATAGTAATATCTCAATAGAAATTTTAGAAATATAAGAAGCACATAAAAGCATTTGCCCCATGATAGAAGGTGATTGCATATGCTTCTTTATTTAATTAATTTATTTATTGTACCAGGGATTGAACCCAGGAGTGCTTAACCACTGAGGCATATCCCCAGCCCTTTTTATTTTTTAATTTTGAGACAAGGTCTTGTTAAATTGCTGAGGCTATTGTTGAAATTGCAATCCTCCTGCTTCAGCCTCCCAAGCCACTGGGATTATAGGTATATGCTTCTTCAGTTTTGAAAATGTTGGTTTAGCACTTTGTGATGAAACAAGTTAAAGGCTTAGTTCTAAGTGGAGTATATCTTAATGCTGGGCTTGAACATCTGTCATGCAGAGAAAGAGACTCCATGAGGCTCAATGTTCAGGGTCAGATATTCATATATGGTGAGGTTATTAATATAGAGTACGAAAATCCTTATTTCAGTGGCACACACCTGTAATCCTAGCAATATGAGAAGCTGAGTCAGGAGGATCACCAAATGCAAGGTCAGTCTGGGCACCTTAGTGAGACCTTGTCTCAAAATATAATAAAAAGGGCTGAGAATTTAGTTCAGTGGTAGAACCTTCCTAGCAAATAGGCCCTGAGTTCAATCCCCCAGCACTGCAAACAAACCAAAGAAACCTTATTCCAATTATCTTCTCAATAATTTAAATTTTTTTACTTAATCCAAAGTAAGACTTGATTAGATCACCATTATTTTCATCACTTCATGTAGCCAATTAGGAGTTCTTAACAGGTACAGGAGAAACACTCTTCCACTTTCTTGTTCCCTTGAGCCTGTGTTAATAGTACTATTCTCGGTCTAAGGTTTCTTTGCTGGATTTCCTTTAGAAACCACTTGTTCATTTTGTGAAGATCAGTGAGGAAAGCTGCTAATATAATTTGTGAAGCTAGCTAATAGGGCACATGCTACCTGAGGCACAAGGCCAACTTCTGTATGAATAAAAATGAAGGGCCCTGCACATGAAGTATGTGGGCAGTGACAATTCATGTATTCAATTTTGGTCAAGTTTCTTTTCTTTTTTAGACAACACTTGTGGGTTTTTTGTTTGTTGTTGTTTTGTTTTGTTTTGTTTTGTACTGGGGATCAAACTCAGGGGCACTCTATGAATGGGCTACATTCCAACACTTTCTATTTTTTATTTTGAAACAGAAGCTTGCTAAGTTGCTGAGGCTGGCCTCGAACTTGCAATCCTCCTGCCTCAGCTCTCAAGTCACTGGGATTACAGGAGTTTGACACTACACCCAATTAGAAATTTTCTAGCAGTTTCTTTCTGTACAAAATGGAATATCTTGCTCCTTTCCTGTCCTTCAAGGTTGAGGCAGATGGATTGCAAGTACATGCCAGCCTAGGCAATTTAGCAAATCCCTGTCTCAAAATAAAAAGTTTTAAAAAGGGCTGGGGATGTAGCTCAGTAGTACAACATGCCTTGGGTTCAATCCCCAGTACTGCAAAAAAAAAAAAAAAAAAAAAAAAAACCGTACTTGGTGATATACTCAGTTTCCAGTAGGACAGGACAGAGACAATGTAAATCAGAACAGTCCACCACTATCTAGAGTATTGAGATACTTGAGGAGTTGGGCAAGGAACGAAAAGATCCTTTTGCTGTTCGGTCAAGGTCAGAATGCTTTATAAGGCGACCCAGGCAGTAGGGAGGGTGAATGAAAGGTAATAAGGTGAGAAAAGATATGAATAGGACTAAGGTTTCTTTGTGTAGATCTTAGGTTCTGGGAGAAAACCAGCTTGGAATGGAAGTCTTACTACCACCCCCAGAACAGAGCTTACCTTTCCTCCAAGGTGGGGGTGAGGAAAGCAAGGAAGACTTGGGTTTACCATGCCTCTCTGCAAAGTCAGTAGTAACTGGCTTAAAGGCTGATTTCAGTAGAAGCCTGAGGACGCAAAATTTGCAAGGCACAATAAAAGAAAAAAAAATAGTTAGTTCGTTATTTTTATTGGGAGGATTGGTTTGCCTTGGGTAAAAAGGAGGTTCAGTGGGAAAGGGACAGAAAATAGGGATAGGTTAAAGAGCTGGCTTGGGAAAATATGGAGAAAAGATTTCAAGGAGGTCCAGACTTCCACATATCCTTTCCTTTGGGCATCCAATCTGATATTATACTTCCTGTTCTGCTCAGAAAAGAACATTAGAAAATTTCCCAGGGCTGTCTTGTTTCTAGTAAGCAGGAAATCTTGCCCAAAATTCCTCATTTAAATTTAACTCAGTTCTTTCTTGTTAAAAAAAAAAAGTAATATGATGGAATTTTCAGGACAGCATGCCACCTGGAGAGCAATCAAAGGATTATTCAGTTGATCTATCTTCTCTGCACAAAATATAAAATGTTAAGATACTACCACCTGCGGTGGGTTCCTTTTCATTTAGCTCCTCAGTACACACGCCTTTCAGGGTGGACACAGAGGATTTTGCCAGTAAACAGCAAACATTTCAGGAGGGTGAGGCTTCTGTCCTTTGTACTGTATGTGCTCTACTGGAACAGGACAAGCAGCCATGAGGACATTAGTCATGACTCATCCCTCCCTTGAGGCTAAAGCAACTGGCAGGTTCCTTTCTGCTCTCCAGGTGCATCATGAAACAGCATTTTGGCATGGTTTTTGGACAGAGATTTTCCATCTAACTTTATAATTATATGGAAACTCTGAGAAAGTTCCTACGGATCCTGGTGACTTACTACAGAATAATAATTTATAACCATAATTTGTTAATTACATTTGTACCCTTAGAGGAGGAAAAACCTTGATTATATGGAAGGTATGGAGGAATTTAGGCCTAGATAGAAGAATTGACCCAGGGTTGTCTTTTCCTGTCCTGGGTCATCTGATGGGGCACAGCACTCTCTTTGTGGACCCCTAGGTTCAAAGCATAACTGTAATCCCACAGATGGTGACTGATTTGGGCAAGCAGGGCTGAACACTTACTCTGTAGAGTGGTGAGGGACCTGTGGGCTTGAGATGATGGCCAGGATTTCTCTTTAAGATCTTTTTTTGGGGGGTAGAGGGGATGCTAGAGATATACCCCAGGGATGCTTAACCACTGAATTACATTCCCAGAACTTTTATTTATTTATTTATTTTGAGACAGGGTGTGTGTGTGGGGGGAGATAAGCCATAAAAAATAATATGTTCATCAATTAATAAAGAAAAATAAAGCAGGGTGAGGAGACAAAGGATGGGAAGAGTGTACCTAGGGTACACTCTTAGGTACCCCTAATAAGGGGACATTTAAGCCAAGTCATGAAGGAAGTTAGGGCTATAGACAAGAGGATAACTGGGGAAAGGCATCACAGATAAAGGAATGGCCCTGAGGCAGGAGTGAGCCTGAGTTTTTAAAGAACTACAAGTGAGACCAGAACAGTGAGAGGCAGGGAACACAGTAAAATAGGAAGTCAGAAAAATAGCAGGAGCCAGATTCAGTGCAGCCTTCCAGGTCATAGAAAGGATTTTGCATTTTATTTTGAATGATATAGAGCTCTGGAAGGGCAAAAACTGAATTTACCATCCTTCTGCCTCAGACTTCCCATTTACTGGGATTACAGGCATATGCCACCTCACCAGGCTAAATCCTGCTTCTTGATGAAAGGGAGGTCAAAGTCGCATTGCAAAAGAGTACGCATATAGGAAGGGAAGAATGTTTAGGACATCTATGCAAAGAATCTACCTATCTCCCCAATGCTTCTAAATGGCACTGTTCTCCTTGTCTGAGTCTACTAGGGGAATCCAAATAAAGCTGGAGGTAAACAGGAATCAAAACTCTGGTACAGACATGCTAAGTTTGAAATGTTTATTGGAGAAATCCAAATGGAGATAGAATTGGCAGTTCAATATCTCCACATGAATATGGAATTCAGAACAGGGGACTGAGCTAGAGATACTCAGTTTGGGAATTACTGAAATGTATATAAGTATTTAAAGCAATGGGTCTGGATTAGAACATATAAGGAATGTATGTAGTGAAATACAAGGTTGAAAGACTGAGCCCTGGGCCACATCAGTGTTTAGAAGTCAGGGGAATAGAGGGGGCCAAGAAGGAACCCTGAGAAGGAGCAGCTAGCAAGGTCCTAGGATGACAGTGGATGAGTATTTCCCAAAAGTGATAAATTGTGAGAGAAGAGCACTCCATATACTTTCCACATAAAGAGACTTGGCATCATTTTTCCTATGGGTCATTTCATTTTCATAATCATTATTTTCTCATTCATTCTCTTAGAATTATTTCACAATGCAAAGGCAGAGGTAAGTAAAGCATTTATCTTTGGACAGATCTATAAACTGGAAAGGAGTTGAGAAGGAAGCTAGGAAAAGAACACTTCTGAGATTCAGCACAATAACAATTGTAATTAGTCTCTGTAGCCCTGTGAAATTTTCATGATTTTACACATTTTAGATCGAGTATTACCATGGAATTCCTATGGATCTTTCCAAAGATCTAGGAAGGCATTTTTTTGTTGTTATTTTTAGCTCCACATGACAGTATTTTGACATATTATACATGCATATTATATATATATATGTATATATATGTATTTTTTTTCCCATGCTGGGGATTGAACCCAGGGCCTTGTGCTTGCAAGGCAAGCACTCTATGAACTGAGCTATATCCCCTCTGGTGGTATATTCATATATGATCATAGGAAACTTATGTCTGATTCATTCTACTCTTTCCTATTCCCATCTCCCCTTCCTTTCCTTCATTCCCATTTGTCTAATCCAATGAACTTCTACTCTTCCCTCCCCTCTAAAAGTCATATTTAAAATGAAATCAACATTACTGTGTTTGTTTGCAATTAGCTTTTGATTAGTATCATCTACTCCCACCCAACCCTAAATGGTATTTTTCTGTGCTATTTGTACCTCATTTTATTTTACCCAGAGGCTTGGTCCCCTCCCTTTCCCCACAAGTAAGAATTTACCTTTTCCCCTCCAAGACTTCCTGAACTTATTCTTGTCATGCATTCCAAAACATAAAAATGCTATCATTTCCTGAATAGTAGTACATTCTGTGCCTAAAAGAAAGAATAAGAACTGACCTTAAAAACTTGGGTTCAGCTTGTAATTAGAAAACATTTCCCATTGTCTGTAAACAATTACTAAGAAGCTTTAGATATGTTTACTGTTAATCATTGAACATAAAAATACTTCTTTTGAAAAGATAAGACAATTTCCTCTCTTTCCTGCTCTCAGGCATTGGCAGATGGCAGGTAGCCTTATCACAGCCCTACTCTTCATCAAGATCCCTAGGATCATTTCCCAAATAAATACCTGCACCCAAATCCTATCTCAGGGTCAGCCTATGGGAAAGTCCAAACCAAAACACTGTTCTTCTGAATACCTCAATTGGCCCACACTTTACATGGCGAAGCATGACTGGAGCCCAGAAGCAATTGGCCCTTTCATGGACACATGCAGGCATCTGCTTTGCACAGCAGAGGCTTATGAGTTTTCAATTCTGCAGCTGTAAGATAAGGCAAAGGGAATTCTTACTTTTTACATTTTCAAGTACGGAGAGAAGAGACAGACACATTTCACAGCTTCAAAACTAGGGTGCAATTTGTGAAATGCACATAACTGAAACAAAACTAAATAGGTAACTAAAACAAAAAACTCATCCTTTTATAACTACCTTTTATTTGGCAATTTTTTCTTTTTGAAGCTTTTGACTTTTCTTGTTTATTTTCTCAAGTTGAGATTTTAAGAGTTTCATTTCAAGAACAGACTTTGATTTGCTTAATTTTTGTCCTCTGGGCCTTTCTTACCTCATTAGCTTGAGTGCTTTCAGGAGGACGTGGAATGCTTCAACTTCAATTAGCAAGCTCTCTTGGAAGAAAGAACACACCACTGTCACGTCTAAATTAATTCTACAACCTTACAAAATTTGATTTCTACAAAAGAATGTGAAAACCATCTTAGATAATATAGGCAGCAATTTCATCTGACAAATGTGAGATTCAATTCTTTCAAATAAAAAGGTGTGAAAAGCAACAATTGTTTCATGTGAAAAAAATGAGCACACATATGATTTAAACTTTTTAATATCAATTACTCATAAAATCCTTTCTCTACATTTACTTCTAAATTAGGTTAATCTGCTTGACAACCAAAAACTGAGAATTAGTATTAAAATTTCAAAACCATAAATCCCTCCTCTGATTTTAAGCTACTGTTAATTTTCCCCTTACCTTGGTGTTTAAAATGAAAATTTCATGATGACAGTGACACAGTAATAGGGGGCAACTGCAATCTCTGCCACATCTGAAGACTGTTCGTTGTAATGTAATGGTAGGGGCTAAAAAAAATGTGAGTTTTTAAACTGAACTTTAATATGCATTGATTGAAGTCCTGATGGCTCCCTCAGAAGAATGGTTCCAAATGTTCTGAGGATTTCGCACATAAATCAGAAGGATTTAGCACCATCCTTCTGATTGAAATTGACTTCTGAGCCTGGGGTTTATTCCTCTAAGCACCTCAACAGTGCCAAATACTACTTGAAAATAGGTAAATTTTTAAAAACTGAAAAGAGAGGCTCTTTCCACGGGACGATCCAAGATGGCGGACTAGAGGGTGACTGCATCTCCAGTCGCTCCAGAACACAGGATTCAAGAAGGGGAGGCATTGAATTGCAGGCCATATAGCCCATCTGGTAGAGTGCCTGCCTCTCATGCTGGAGACCCGGGTTCGAGTCCTCAGCACTCTGGGATTGTGGAAATAACAACAAAACCAAGAAGGGGAGGCATTGAGAGACTTGGACTAAAATAGAGCCATGGGGTGAGTCTCCCCCACCGGGTGAAGCTTGGTCTGGGCGGCAGGCCCGGATAGAGGTGGCTTATCAGAGTAGGGCAGGGCAGCTAGAGTCTTCCCCAGGCAGCCCTGCACACTCCGGCGGTGGGCTCCTCCCACATGGCCAGCTTCTCGGAGCAGGCCCCCCAGTGAGAGCCTTTCCCCACAGAGCCAGCTCCAAGCCCTGGACCAGTAGCCGGCTAGGGGCAGCTTTCTTCGGAAGCACTGCATTATCAAGTTCCTCCAAGACTTCAGGCTACTGAAGGCTGGGAGGTGATACACTGGAAATCTACAGGGACACTATAAGCCAATAGAGGAAATCTGCAATATCTCAGAGCCCCACTGACATCTGACCAATATGAGAAAACAAGGGAAGAAAATGTCCCAAACAAACCTAGATACTATATCAATAAAACCCAATGACAGCACAGCAGAGGAAATGTCAGAAAGGGAGTTCAGAATGTATATAATTAAAACAATCAGGGAAGCAAACGAGGAGATGAAAGAGCAAATGCAGGCATTGAAGGAGGAGATGAAAGAGCAAATGCAGCCATTAAATGATCGCACCAATCAACAGCTAAAAGAGCAAATACAGGAAGCAAGAGATCATTTCAATAAAGAGTTAGAGATACTGAAAAAAAAAAAAACAAACAGAAATCCTTGAAATGAAGGAAACAATAAACCAAGTTAAAACGCCATAGAAAGTATAACCAATAAGATAGAACACCTGGAAGACAGAACTTCAGATATTGAAGAAAAAATATTTAACCTTGAAAACAAAGTTGAACAAACAGAGAAGATGGTAAGAAATCATGAACAGAATCTACAAGAATTATGCGATATCATGAAAAGGCCAAATTTAAGAATTACTGGGATTGAGGAAGGCTTAGAGAAACAAACCAAAGGAATGAACAATCTATTCAATGAAATAATATCAGAAAATTTCCCAAATCTGAAGAATGAAATGGAAAATCAAGTCCAAGAGGCTTATAGGACTCCAAATATACAAAATTACAACAGACCCACACCAAGGCACATTATAATGAAAATACCTAACATACAAAATAAAGACAGAATTTTAAAGGCTGTGAGAGAAAAAAATCAAATTACATTCAGGGGGAAACCAATAAGAATACCAGCAGATTTTTCAATCCAGACCCTAAAAGCTAGTAGGGCCTGGAACAACATTTACCAAGCCCTGAAAGAAAATGGATGCCAACCAAGAATCTTACACCCAGCAAAACTTACTTTCAGATTTGACGACGAAATAAGATCCTTCCATGATAAACAAAAGCTAAAGGAATTTACAAAAAGAAAGCTGGCATTACAGAACATTCTCAGCAAAATATTCCATGAGGAAGAGATGAAAAACAACGATGCAAATCAGCAACAGGAGGAACTAGCCTAAAGGAATAGCCAAATAAAGGAGAAACCAAATCATGTCAAAAAACAAAAATGAGTCAAATGACTGGGAATACAAATCAGATCACAAAAATAACCCTGAATGTTAATGGCCTGAACTCATCAATCAAAAGACATAGACTGGCAGATTGGATTAAAAAGAAAAATCCAACAATATGCTGCCTGCAAGAGACTCATCTCATAGAAAGAGATACCCATAGACTAAAGGTGAAAGAATGGGAAAAAACATACCATGCACACAGACACAGCAAAAAAGCTGGAGTATCCATCCTCATTTCAGATAATGTGCACTTCAAACCAATACTAGTCAGAAGGGATAAAGAAGGACATTACATACTGCTTAAGGGAAGCATAAATTAGCAAGACATCACAATCATAAATATCTATGCCCCGAACATTGGCTCATCCATGTACGTCAAACAAACCCTTCTCAATTCCAGAAATCAAATAGACCACAACACAATAATACTAGGCAATTTTAATACACCTCTTTCACCACTGGACAGATCTTCCAAACAAAAATTGAATAAAGAAACCATAGATCTCAATAACACAATCAACAATTTAGACTTAACCAACATATATAGAATATACCATCCAACAAAGAACGAATACACTTTCTTCTCAGCAGCACATGGATCCTTCTCTAAAATAGACCATATTTTATGCCACAAAGCTACTGTTAGCAAATACAAGAAGATAGAGATACTACCTTGTACTCTATCAGATCATAATGGATTGAAATTAGAAATAAATGACAGAATAAAAAACAGAAACTTCTCCAATACCTGGAGATTAAATAATACACTATTATATGATGAATGGATAACAGAAGACATCAGCAGGGAAATAAAAAAATTCTTAGAAGTAAACGAGAACAAAGACACATCATATCAAAATCTCTGGGACACTATGAAAGCAGTACTTAGAGGAAGATTTATTTCATGGGGCGCATTCAACAAAAGAAGTAGAAATCAACAAATAAACGACTTAACACTACGGCTCAAAGCGCTAGAAAAAGAAGAGCAGATCAACACCAAAAGTAGTAGAAGACAGGAAATAGTTAAAATCAGAGCCGAAATCAACGAAATTGAAACAAAAGAAACAATCGGAAAAATTAACAAAATAAATAGTTGGTTCTTTGAAAAAAATAAACAAAATTGATAAACCCTTATCCACACTAAAAAGAGAAAGAGGGAGAAAACTCGAATTACTAAAATTCGGAATGAACAAGGAAATATCACAACAGACACAACTGAAATACAAAACATAATTAGAAGCTATTTTGAAAATCTATACTCCAACAAAACAGAAAACCTCGAAGACATCAAGAAGTTTCTAGAGACATGTGAATTACCTAAACTGAATGAGGAGGACACACACAACTTAAATAAATCAATTTCAAGCAATGAAATAGAAGATGTCATCAAAAGCCTACCAACAAAGAAAAGTCCGGGACCAGATGGGTTCTCAGTCGAGTTCTACAAAACCTTTAAAGAAGAGTTCATTCCAATACTCCTCAAAGTATTCCATGAAATAGAAGAGGAGGGAACCCTCCCAAACTCATTCTATGAAGCCAATATCACCCTGATACCTAAACCAGACAGAGACACATCGAGGAAAGAAAATTTCAGACCAATATCCTGAATGAACATCGACACAAAAATTCTCAACAAAATTTTAGCAAATTGCATACAAAAATATATTAAAAAGATAGTGCACCACGATCAAGTGGGTTTTATCCCAGGGATGCAATGTTGGTTCAACATCCAGAAATCAATAAATGTCATTCACCATATCAACAGACTTAAAGTTAAGAATCACATGATTATTTCAATAGATACAAAAAAAGCATTTGATAAAATACAGCATCCCTTCATGCTCAAAACACTAGAAAAAATAGGGATAGTGGGAACATTCCTTAACATTGTAAAGGCCATCTACGCTAAGCCCATGGCCAATATCATTCTAAATGGTGAAAAACTGAAAGCGTTCCCCCTAAAAACTGGAACAAGGCAGGGATGCCCTCTTTCACCACTTCTATTCAACATCGTCCTTGAGACTCTAGCCAGAGCAATTAGACAAACCAAAGAAATTAAAGGGATACGAATTGGAAAAGAAGAACTCAAACTATCCCTGTTCACTGATGACATGATTATATATTTAGAGGAACCTGGAAATTCCACCAGAAAACTTTTAGAACTCATAAGTGAATTCAGTAAAGTAGCAGGTTACAAGATCAATGCTCATAAATCCAATGCATTTTTATACATAAGTGATAAATCTTCAGAAAGAGAAATTAGGAAAACTACTCCATTCACAATAGCATTGAAAAAAATAAAATACTCGGGAATCAATCTCACAAAAGAGGTGAAAGACCTCTACAATGAGAACTACAGAACACTAAAGAAAGAAATTAAAGAAAACCTTAGAAGATGGAAAGATCTCCCATGTTCTTGGATAGGCAGAATTAATATTGTCAAAATGGCCATACTACCTAAAGTGCTATACAGATTCAATGCAATTCCAATTAAAATCCCAATGATGTACTTTACAGAAATAGAGCAAGCAATTATGAAATTCATCTTGAAGAATAAAAAACCCGGAATAGCTAAAGCAATCCTCAGCAGAAAGAAAGGGGGTATCGCAATACCAGATCTTCAACTCTATTACAAAGCAATAGTAACAAAAACGGCATGGTATTGGAACCAAAATAGACAGGTAGATCAATGGTACAGAATAGAGGACATGGACACAAACCCAAATAAATACAATTTTCTCATACTAGACAAAGGGACCAAAAATATGCAATGGAGAAAAGATAGCCTCTTCAACAAATGGTGCTGGGAAAACTGGAAAACCATATGCAACAGAATGAAATTAAACCCTATCTCTCACCCTGCACAAAACTAAACTCAAAATGGATCAAGGACCTCGGAATCAGACCAGAGACCCTGCATCTTACAGAAGAAAACGTAGGTCCAAACCTTCAACTTGTTGGCTTAGGATCAGATTTCCTTAACAGGACTCCCATAGCACAAGAAATAAAAACAAGAATCAACAACTGGGATAGATTCAAACTAAAAAACTTTCTCTCAGCAAAGGAAACTATCAGTAATGTGAAGAGAGAGCCTACAGAGTGGAGAATATCTTTGCCACTCATACTTCAGAGAGAGCGCTAATTTCCAGAATATATAAAGAACTCAGAAAACTCTACACCAAGAGTACAAATAATCCAATCAACAAATGGGCTAAGGAAATGAACAGACACTTCACAGAAGAAGATATACAAGCAATCAACAGATATATGAAAAAATGTTCAACATCTCTAGTAATAAGAGAAATGCAAATCAAAACTACACTAAGATTTCATCTCACCCCAATTAGAATGACGATTATCAAGAACACAAGCAACAATAGGTGTTGGTGAGGATGTGGGGAAAAGGTACACTCATACATTGCTGGTGGGGTTGCAAATTAGTGCAGTCACTCTGGAAAGCAGTATGGAGATTCCTCAGAAAGCTTGGAATGGAACCACCATTTGACCCAGCTATCCCACTCCTTGGCCTATACCCAAAGGACTTAAAATCAGCATACTACAGAGATACAGCCACATCAATGTTCATTGCTGCTCAATTCACCATAGCCAGATTGTGGAACCAACCTAGATGCCCTTCAGTTGATGAATGGATAAAGAAACTGTGGCATATATATACAATGGAATATTACTCCACCATGAAGAATGATAAAATTATGGCATGTGCAGGCAAATGGACAAAATTGGAGAATATCATGCTAAGTGAGATAAGCCAATCTCAAAAAACTAAAGGACGAATGATCTCGCTGATAAGTGGATGAGGACATATAATGGGGGGTGGGAGGGGTTAGCGTTACGGTTAGGGTTAGGTTTAGGGTTAGGGTTAAGGAGGGTGGTAAGAATGGAGGAAGGAAGGACTGTATAGAGGGAAAAGAGGAGTGGGAGGGGTGGGGGGAAGGGAAAAAAAATAACAGAATGAATCAAACAACATTGCCCTATGTAAATTTATGATTACACAAATGGTATGCCTTTACGCCATGTACAGGCAGAGAAACAACATGTATCCCATTTGTTTACAATAAAAAAAAAACTGAAAAGAATATGATAACAAGTCTAGCCAAAAAGATGCATAATCAAACTAGTGGTATCAATTTAGAAGAAAAAAAAATCTTAGCAGTAAAATAATGATTCTGGAGTTCTTGCATTACTCAGAAACTGCCTCTGAAATGAGTCCATAAGTGCCCAAAGTGTTTTGGGCAGTCTCAGCTTCATGAGGGCAGGGTCTGTGACAAGTGTGCCAATCGCTCTTCCCCTAGCACCTGCTACACAGTGATGCACAGTAAACATTGGTGGGATGACCTGATGAGTGAATGCATAAATTCATAGTGCAACTAATTCAAAGTAACTGACACTCTTTCTAATGCACACATTTGAAATTGTTTGTTTGTTTGTTTTTTAAAGAACATAGTTTCCATAATTTGTAAATTAAACAATGATCTGATGGCTTATAGGCAAAGTCTCAAACTATTGAACTTAACTTTTTTTCCTTTGGACATGAGACCATCTTCTGAATATAATCCCTTTGCAACATAAAAGGGCATTTTACAGTGGAGTTTTATAATTGAGAACACTGAGGTAGAGGACAGTTAAGTAATTTTTTCAACATTAGTATTGTGTTAGAATCCTCACTTAAAATGGCTAATGCCTGTTGCTGACCAAATCACTGGAAAGGGTCAGAACACCTATGGCATGGGGTGGAATCAGTTCCTAAAAGTGTGAAAGCTGTCTGGGGCAAGATGGGTACCTAAGCAAGACTGGGAGCTACTGGGAAGGAAGAAGGTAGGAGTGGATCCTGGGTAGATACTATGTCTCCCACATTCACATATTAATAACTGAGAGAATCAGATTCAAATCTAGCCCTACTGATATGAAATATAGAGCTTTGGTTTCAAAGGAATATTCTAAAACCAACAATTCCTTTTAAATTAAGCTTTCCGGAATTAATAAATTTTACCCAGATCAGCAATTTTATTTGGGTTGAAAAGTTGAATTTTATTTATGTACCTTTTCATTATTATTTTATTTTGAAACAGGGTTTTGCTAGGTTTCCCAGGCTGGCCTAGAGCTTAGGATCCTCTTGCCTCAGCTCCCTAGCCACAGGAATTTCAGGTGTGCGCCTCCAGGCACAGTATCTTATATGTTTTGATGTAGTTTGATATTCGCACAAATGAAGTTAGTTGTAGGTGAGAGAAAAATATAGATTTGAGTTTGTTTGTTGATTTGTTTTTAAACTTAAAGTTGTATTATATTATTCTAGGAGTTCTTTTGGTAGCATTATTCTAAGACCATTAACATTATTCAAGAGAACCTATGGAAGGTATTCCAGGAATTTTTGAGAATTTTCAAATTTTCTTTGAAATTTAAAATTTTTTTCTACAGAGGAGAATTGCTTTCTGTGAACTTTTTTTTTTTTTAATGACAGTAAGACTCTACTCAGAACTGTCATGTAGGAACTATTGTGATGAGACTTCACAGTGTGGGAGAGAAATTGGCCTGAACTTTGGATAGCTTCCTGTGAACTTCTGCCCTAAATCTTTCTAAGAAATTCCAGAGTTCAATAAACATCATATTTATAATACGCATCTTTAAGATACATATTATGCTGGTGTAGCAGACATTACAAGTTTCTTACCAATAGCCAATTTCTCCATTGTCTTTACTCACAGAATTCAATTTTTTCCTGGGCACAGTATGTCCAGTTAAAATCTTAAAGCTGGGAACAATGTCCTACACCTGTATTTCCAGTTACTAGGGAGACTGAGGCAGGAAGAGCTCTTGAGTCCAGGAAATTTGAAGTTAGCCTGGGCAACACAGAGAGACCCTTTATTTAAAAAAACAAAAAATCAAATTCCCAGCCTCTTTTGTGGTTGGGGGCACCCTATAACATGTTTCTGGTCAATTCTCAATTCTATTAACAGTAGCCTTGGTGAAGCTTCTGGAAATATGTCCATTGTCCCTTTCTTTTTCCTATTCGACTAATGATCATGATACTAGACAGTAAAGGAGCCATCTTGCCACGATGAAGATGGGAAAACAACCTCAGGATTAGAGAGGGAGTTCAGAGGAACCTGGCTCCTTTGAACAGCTGCAGCAGCCTCCCTGGATCACCCACCTTTGAATCCTTACCACGTGGACAAAAAAAAAAATCTCTATTTGATAAAAAACATTGTGTAGTTGGTTTTCTGTTCACATGCATCCAGATTCAATGCTGACTGATATATTTGATATCCATTTTTGTGCATTTCTTAAAGTTCTGTTGAGATCGAGAAACAGGATTGTTAAGGCTTGGATCTGGATTGTCTCCCCTAAAGTTCTTGCATTGAAAAGCATGATCTCCAATTCAGCAAGGTTCAGAAGTGGGGCTTTTAGGTGATGATTAGGGCTCCGATATCAAGAATTGGATTAATCCACTGATAGTTGAATAAACTACTGGGAGAAAGAACCTAGTTGGAAGAAGTAGATCACTGAGCATGCCCTAGAAGGCTTTATCTAGTCCCTGGCCTCTTCCCCTCCCACCCCTCTGCTTCCTGGCTGCCATAAGCTAAGTGGCTTTCCTCCTGCCACACCCTTCTGCCATGATGTTTCTGCCTCGGAGTCAGCTGATCATGGATTGAATCCTTTGAAACCGTGAACCAAAATAAATCTTTCCTTCTCTAAATTGTTCTTGTCAGATATTTGGGTCACAGCAAGAAAAGCTCCCTGCTTAACCTACTGAACATAGTTCATTCTTCCTTGACACATTTCTGAAACAATAGCTCACATGCTATTGGTAAGTAGGAGAATAAGGACAGCATAACATGGAAATTGCATTGGTTTGTATGCTATTGTCACAGCACATTATTGTTGTTGTTGTTATAATTATTACTATAATACATATATTTTTAGTACCAGGGATTAAACTCAGTTGCTTAACCACTTTAGCCACATCCCTAGCCCTTTTTATTAAGTATTTTTAAATATATTTTTTAGTTGTAGGTAGAAACAATACCTTTATTTTATTTTTATATTGTGCTGAGGATCAAACCCAGGGCCTCACATGTGCTAGGTAAGCATGCTACCACTGAACCACAACCCAGCCCTTATTATTTTTTTTAAATATTGCTAAATTTCTCAGGGCTTCACTAAACTGCTGAGGCTGGCTTTGAACTTGTAATCCTCCTGCCTCAGCCTCCCCAGCCACTGGGATTACAATGTGTGCCACCATGCCCAGTAGCACATTAATATTTTGAAGCAATGTATGAAGGGTTTTTGTTTATTTGTTTTTGCAGTACCGGCGACTGAACCCAGGGCACTCTACCAATGAGCTACATTCCTACTTTTTTATTTTTAATTCTAAATTTTGGTACAAGGTCTTGCCAAGTTACCCAGGCTGTTCTTGAACTTGCAAATTCCTCCTGCCTCAGTTTCCCAAGTATTTGGGATTAGATTACAGGTATGCACCACAGTGCCCAGCTTTAAGTACTATTTTTTATCAGAATTATTATTTGTGGTAGTGCTCTGCTTACAACATTGCATAAAATTTGATCAGTTTGCTTCAGACCAGTTGATTTTTGAGCATGATTTTACAAAATTCAATTTTTTAAAAAAGAAATGTATTTATCAATTGAAGCAGAAATCTCTGATTCTTAGAAATAGATATTAACCCTTTCCAGGACTCCCATTAAGAGCCTGTATAGGTCAAATAATCATTTTATTGGACATTTGAAAAGTGCATTGAGTAATGAAAATAATACCATGTCATGAATGGCCCAGTCACAGAGGAAATCTTATGCATCTTAGTGTACTTTACATAAAGGATGTCATTTTCATATGTTTGCAAGAACCCATATTTTCTATTTATCAGTGAATTCTGGAAACAAATCTCACAGGGCAAGCATTGTTTAGTTCCTGTCTAGCTAACAGTATCTAAACCAAGTGGCCACACTGTGAGTTGAGCAGCCTTTCATGCACCTTAAATGTTTCATGATGAACAACCAACTGCTCATCTAAATGCAATGCCACCAACAGATTTTCTAAGTCAACCTCCGTTCCTACAAAAAGACAACCTAAACACACCATCCATCCATAGAACCAAATAACACAGAGTCCGGAAGGAAGGGATGAGGAGAGAGATGTGTGAAACTTCTCTTTATCTTTTAACTAGAGTTCAGAAAATTAGCAATTCCTTATAAATTCTTTGTACAGAACTAGACATAACTCTTCCCCCTATTTTGCCAAGTCCTAACCAAAAAGTCCCTTATGATCTAGCTCCTGTCCTGCCCACCTCTCTAATTTCCCATAGTTCCACCACCACATACTCCACCCCAAAGCCACACTGGCCTTTTTGCTGTTCCTCTTGTTCATCTAATACTCTGAGCACCTTCCCACTTAGGGTCTTTTTTTTTTTTCTTTATTTTTTTTATTATTGTACACAAATGGGATACATGTCGTTTCTCTATTTGTACATGGCGTAAAGGCATACCATTTGTGTAATCATAAATTTACATAGGGTAATGTTTGATTCATTCTGTTATTTTTTCCCTTCCCCCCACCCCTCCCACCCCACTTTCCCTCTATACAGTCCTTCCTTCCTCCATTTATGCCCCCCTCCCTAAACCTAACTCTAACCCTAACACTAACTCTTCCCACCCCCCATTATGTGTCCTCATCCACTTATTAGCGATATCATTCTTCCTTTGGTTTTTTGAGATTGGCTTATCTCACTTAGCATGATATTCTCCAGTTTCATCCATTTGCCTGCAAATGCCATAATTTTATCATTCTTTATGGCAGAGTAATATTCCATTGTATATATATACCACATTTTCTTTATCCATTCATCAATTGAAGGGCATCTAGGTTGGTTCCACAATCTGGCTATTGTGAACTGAGCAGCTATGAACATTGATGTGGCTGTATCTCTATAATATGCTGATTTTAAGTCCTTTGGGTATAGGCCAAGGAGTGGGATAGCTGGGTCAAATGGTGGTTCCATTCCAAGTTTTCTAAGGAGTCTCCATACTGCTTTCCAGAGTGGCTGCACTAATTTGCAGCCCCACCAGCAATGTGTGAGTGTACCTTTCTCCCCACATCCTCGCCAACACCTGTTGTTGCTTGTATTCTTGATAATCGCCATTCTAATTGGGGTGAGATGGAATCTTAGGGTGGCATTTCTCTTATTACTAGAGATGTTGAACATTTTTCCATATATCTGTTGATTGCTTGTAGATCTTCTTCTGTGAAGTGTCTGTTCATTTCCTTAGCCCATTTGTTGATTGGATTATTTGTACTCTTGGTGTAGAGTTTTTTGAGTTCTTTATATATTCTGGAAATTAGCACTCTATCTGAAGTATGATTGGCAAAGATTTTCTCCCATTCTGTAGGCTCTTTCTTCACATTGCTGATAGTTTCCTTTGCTGAGAGAAAGCTTTTTAGTTTGAATCTGTCCCAGTTATTAATTCTTGCTTTTATTTCTTGTGCTATTGGAGTCATGTTGAGGAAGTCTGGTCCTATCCCACTTAGGGTCTTTGACAAGCTTTTTCCTCTGTCTGGAGTATTCTTTTCCCAAATAGTCACCAGACCCTCTCTCCCACCTCAATCAGATCTCTGTTCAAATGTCACCTCCTGAGAGAAGCCTTTCCTAACCCCCATATCTAAAATGACATCACTTTACATTTCCCATCTCTACCCACTTACTCTGTTTTTCCAAGGTAGAATTTATCATTACTAGGAATTATACATTAATTTGCTTATTTATTGTCTGTCATCTGGTAGAAAATAAGTTCTGCAAGTGCAGATATTTCCTCTGTTTTGTTCACTCTAGTGTCCTAGGGCTCAGAACAATGGCTAGCACATATCATTCACAATTTTCACTGAGCATCTGCTATGTGCTAGGCATTGTTTTAAGCACTGGGTTTACAGAAGGAGGGAACAAAACAGAAAACTCTCTGCCTAATGGAGCTTCTATTCTGGTGGCACATAGTAGGTGTTGAAAAATATTTGTTGAATGAATCTTCAGCCTTATAACCAAAATCCATTAAAACATTATACTCCCTAAGCTCATTATAATATTAATGATATCATAGTTGCATTAATTTCCTGTGACTACTTAATGATTTATCACAAACTAGGTGGCTTAAAATAACAGAAAATTATTCTCTAACAGTTCTCACAGTTCCAGAAGCCCAAAATCAAGATATTGGCAGAATGTGCTCCCCCTGAAGACTCTAGGGGAGAACTTTCCTTGCTCCTAATTCCTGGTAGCTGCCAACATTCCTTGGCTTGTGGCAGCATCAATCATTTCTATGCCTGTTTCAAATCTCCAACTGTTGCTCTCTTCCTAAGATATGTGTGATGGTATTTAGAAGTCACTTGGATGATCCAGGAAATTTTCCCTATTTGAAAAGAAATCAGGAAAAAAAAAAAAAAAAAGGCACATCTTCAAAGGCCCTTTTTCCACATACAGTAAAATTTGTAGTTTCAAGGGATTGGAGTTTATTCCACTAGTGTTCTGTGGCCAGAGGAAAGTTCCCTTTAGAATACTACCAGAAGTATCTTTTGCTTTCTGCATTTTTCCATTCCCATCCTCAGAAAACATGTTTACTTTTGGAAAACTAAGGTGATATTTTTAGTCTGTTTGGACTGTTATAACAAAAATTCAGAGACTGGGTGACTTAAACAACAAATTTATTTCTCACATGAAGGCTAGAGAGAACAAGATTTCAAAATGCATGCAGATTTTGTGTCTGAGGACCCACTTTCTGGTTTAAACAGTCATCATTTTGCTGTATCCCCATATGGCAGAAGAAGGGGAGAGATCTTTGGAGCCCCTTTTCAAGGACACTAATCCCATTTATAAGGGCTCCTCCCTTATGACCTAATGACCTTCCAAAGTCCCTGCTCCCTCATACAATCATCTTGGGAGTTAAGATATCAACATTTGACTTCGGGGAAGGAGGGTGATGCAAATACTTGGTCTATTGCAGCAAAGACTCTTTTTTTCTTATATAACAAAAAGAATTATATTTTCCAAAGAATCAGTGGAATAGTATTTATGACTCATTCATAAAAAACGTTTGATTGTCTTCCATCAAGAAACTCCTACAAAATTAAGTTAATGAGCAGTGGAGGCGGCAAAGCTATACTAGAGAATAAATTGTTTTATATCTTGTACCATTTGATTATATCATGATTTTCAGACAGAATATAAAATTATTAGCATTCAACACTTGATTCAATGTCACCAAATCATAAAATCAAGCTGTGACTAAAGTCCTTGCCAAATGCTAATGAATGCATAGGTATATGGCTTCATGGGGACACAGGGAGCCCTGGCAGACTTGGTGTGTTTGAAAGCTCCTAAGATAAAGGGACAAACACATTATTAACAATAAGGTCATTTGGGCACAATTAAGCTATCCTGAAGGCCCAGAGTTTAAACTTGTTCTGCTCTTTGCCTTCTTAAAAAGAAAAAAGCATTCTACAACTTTATTCAAATAAAGTATTTTGACACCTTCTTTGGTGGGAAAGAACATTACGGATTATTTAAACATGGGCATATTTAATCAGTGTAAATCTACATTTGTTTTTATAAGAGTATTTTGGTCTTGTAAAAAATCTCTTTTTTTGGGAGGGGGGTGCTGGGGATCGAACCAAGGGCCTTGTGCTTACAAGGCAAACACTCTACCAACTGAGCTATCTCCCCAGCCCCAAAAATCTCATTCTTAAGTAATATATATTCTATTGAGAAAGTCAGAACTAAGAAAAGAAAGAGTTGAATAATTCTTATGAATCTTATTTCACTTATAATAGACTTGGGGAACATTTTAATTTTATTTCTGACATTAGTAATTTAAAAAATCAAATTGTGAAAGTTTAAATTGTGAAAGTTTAGAAAACCTAGTCTGGGATTGGGTATGTAGCTCAGTGGTAGATCACTTGCCAGATGTGTGCAAGATCCTGGGTTTGATTCCTAGCACCACAAGAAGGAAGATAAAAACCCAAAATGCCTCATGGTATTTTGTTGTTTTTGCAGTGCTGGGGATAGAAGCAGGGACACACCTACAATCAATGACATCCCCAGTCCCAGAAAACTTAATTTTGAAGAAAGACTAAGTCCTATTTAGCCCATAAAATCAATTGCATACATATTTTTTCTTGGCAATTAACAATGCTTCAAATATGCTATTTCATTTGTTCTTGCACCTTTTATTCTCTGAAGAATTACTGATAAGTTCTAGGCATGGTAGCACTGAGGACATGAAAGTGAACAAGCCCCAGCTCCTGCCCTCAGGGAGTTTGTGGTTTGAAAGGGATGGAGACTCTCAGCCATAATGTGAGGTCAGAGAACTCTTCTGAAAGGAGGTTAAGGTCTGAAGAATGAGTAAAAGTCAGCCAGTTACTCCAACAAAGAGATCACAGGGTGCATGTGTATGATGACCCAGAAGGGAAAGAAATGGAGGCCCTGTAACATGAACAGCATGTTTAACAAGTGACAGGGAAGAGTTAAAAGAAGAGTCTGGGTCAGTTCCTGTGTGGCCCCATTTGCTTATGAGAATTTGGACTCCCAAAGACCATCGAAGGGTTTTCAAGTAGGGCAATCACACGCATTTTATAATAATCATTCTAGTTGCAGCAAGACTGAAGTAGAGACCTGTTAAGAATGGGGGAAGGGGGACCATGTTTACCTGAACTAGAGCTGGGGTGGGGGTGGGGGAGCAAAAAGAAATTTGAAAAATATATTCCCCCCAGTAATATTCTTGAAACAAACAATATAGTGACATGCTTTTCTGGAGCCATGACAAATATTAGTGATCTGTGATGAACGAGTTTTCAAATCCCCTGCCTAGAAATCTAATTATATATCTCCAAAAACAGGTTTGAAAATAGCTGTTTCTAATTTTTATTCCTAAGGTTATAGGACATTATCCTAAATAAGCAAACCTAGCCTGTCCACACAGTATGGAAACATGTCAAAGCTGCTGATCCCAATGGCCTTAGGTACGAAGCTGCGGGCCCTCCTGGGACTTGTCACCTGGAGGATTCACGTGCTGTGACCCCCACTTCACCCTGTTTCCCGCCCCACTCCCTCGTAAAATGAGAGATGCTGGTCGCACAACACGTCACACACATGGAAAGATCGAGAACCTCGTCTCCCCAATGCACACTATACACCATTCCTCCGCCTTCACTTTGGGCAGTAGGGGCGCCGCCTTTGAAGGAATGGCGTCATTTCCATGGAAATCACCGCTGTGCAGAAGGCGTAACAGGTTTGATACCACACAAACGTTCAGCGGCACTTCTTTTCTCCTCCAGCAGGTGGCGATGAGTAAGTGCCAAAATGCCAGAGAACTATTCAGAGTCAAGATCAGAAGGGCGCCAATATTGAGCATTCTTAATTAAATTCCAGCCTTAAAATATTTAAATTTCGTCTAAACTGGCATAAGATGTAAGGCCTACACAAGGTCGTAGGAATTGCAAACAATCATGACAGAAGTAGGGAATCTTAAAATGTTAGTAAAAATTGAATCCTCAATCTAATGGCATTTTTATATTAGAAGATGATGCCCCTGACCAGGGTCAGTGGTGAAACAGACAGAGTAGTATGTAGATGGTCCCAGGAGATAACTCTGAGCTGCCAGGACAATAAGCCAGCTGTAACCAAGGGTCTTCTTATTTCTCCCAAATACGGTTTCCCATGGCACAGGTGGCTTCCTCCATTCCAGCAAAGGGGGGGCTGCAACTTCCACGGACATGCAAGGAGTCCACACACAGGCAGCTGGCTTTCTCAGATAACTCCTGACAGCTGGCATCTAAACCCAGAAAACCTGATACCAAGTCAGTGTGTGGATCCAGCTGACAAGGATGTTCAAGATTTGACCTTGAGGCCTTTGTTCTCTAACAAAAGGGAAGAGGATGCCCCTCTGCTTGAATGTTCACTTGTGGCATGTCCAACAGAGTCAGGGTGTGCCTTTCTTGCAGACTTCTGGATTGTAAGTCTCAGAGCAAAGCCAGTCCTTCATCTTTGATGCCATGAATTTGCCTGAGACACATTGCCCAACAAATAGCAAGTGCTAGTGAGTGCTCCTCCTATCTTCCATGGTCTTGACCACTGTAATCTCTCTGGGGACTAACAGTATATAGAATGAGACAGTGTTCTAATTGTAAGAGGGTAAAGAAAGTCATGGTCTGTTTCTCAGTGGAATGTCTTTAAAGCAATTTTAAAAGCAATTTTGGATTTGGTATGAGTCTTAAGAAATTTCTACTTTTCATTTCTCTGGTTTTGTTGTTTTTTGTTTGTTGAGGTGGGGAGGGTTTTGTCTTCTGTATTTTTCTTTTTCTTTTTG
Organism: Sciurus carolinensis; assembly: GCF_902686445.1. NCBI lineage: Eukaryota > Metazoa > Chordata > Mammalia > Rodentia > Sciuridae > Sciurus > Sciurus carolinensis. The sequence continues at coordinate 42,018,134 of NC_062225.1, forward strand.
AGACAAGGTCTCAAACTGGCTGGTCTTGAACTACTGGCTCAAGTGATCCTCTTGCCTCAGTCTTCCAAAAAAGTGAACTACAGGCAAGCTCCACCAGACCTAGCCTCCTTTGGCACCATCAGTTTAGTTGATTTGTAAAATTGACTCTGGCATTTTCTGCCATACATGTCTATGGAAACATTCAAGTTTTCTCAACACCCCCTTTCTATGAATTTGATGGAGGCACTGAAGAAAAGAAATCCTCCATTCTGACATCTGCTTGTAGAGTCTTCCATGCTTCAAAATAAATGGATAAAGACTTTATTAATCATAAAACATAGTATCATGATTTCACAACTTCTTGCAACATGTTTTTATAAACAAAATCTTTTATCTCTAGCCTACCCAACTAATGATTGAAAAATGAAGAAAAGAACAGGTCTCTAAGGTTAAATTGTGGAAATTCCTGCTACAGCAAAATTGTTATACAAAAAATGATTATTCTCTTTCTCTTTTTTTGCTGTTTCTACCAAAATATTCAATGAATATACTGCTAAATAAATTCAACAAAAGAAATAATAACACAATGTTACTGGTTTGAATTTCAATTCATAAAGTTGACATACAAACTATCTTAGTGCAATGTCCACAAACCTACTATTAGATGGGCTTACAGAAGGGATGACTTGGGGGCAGAGGGTGCCATGTTTTATCTCCCTCATCATAGATTACCTCAGCAAGCATTAGAACAGCCACCAAGAAAAGAGATATAAAACAACCCAAGTGTTTTTACATACAAACCTGTGCCTCTGTAACCAGCCACCTCCACACTGAACACAAAGAGGACAAATCATCTGTGAGACGCCTATGAGCAGATTGTTCTCTTGAACCTGATTAAGATACTGTGTTTGTAGGTAACCTTGAGGACTCAAACTTATTTTTAGCCAGAGATGTGACTAAATTTTATAAATTGCCACTGGATAGTCTTCCTAACCTGTAAAATTACACAAAACTTACAGGCTTTTTTCATTTTCTAAAACCCATTCTACTATAAGTTTACACACTTTTTCAAAACAAAAAATTAGGTTTTCAAAACAAAAAATTAGATTTTCAAAAAATTTATAGAAAACTCCTAAGTATTTTCAAAGGTATTCTTGCACTTAAAAGAAGACACATGTAATCTTTTTTTTTTTTTTTGGTACTGGGAATTGAACCCAGGAGTACTCAACCACTGAGCCACATTCCCAGACTTTTTCATTTTGAGACAGGGCCTCACTAAGTTGCTTAGGACCTCGCTAAGCTTCTGAGGTTGGTTTTGAACTCTAAATCCTCCTGCCTTGGCCTCCCGAGTTGCTGGGATTACAGGCATGCTCCACTGTGCCCATCTTCAAATGATTATTGTAAAAGATCAACCGCTAGAGAAAAAAATTAGTGAGTCAAACAGTATGAGTATTTAGATTTTGACAGATGTTGCCAAATAGTCCCCCCAAAAGCTCAAACTGCTTTCGGTTATTGTATAAACACTGTATCAGGATAAGGCAGTGATTTTCAGACGTTTATAATATGGTCAACCTTTCTTTGAAAGAAATTCTTTTTAGAATCTAGAATGTAAAACAGAAAAAGGAGATTCACTGTAGTAGAAGTCAGTACAGGGGTGGGACACATCAGCTCATTCCACCTGGCTCTTACCTTAGCCCTGTGACACTCGGAATAGCTTCCTGGAGCACAATTCAATACAGGTGGTTCCTTTCTTTCTAATGTAATTGTGTTTACATATATATGACTGACTGACAGTGAAACTAACATAATTAAGACCAAAAATTATTGTAAAATTTCTAATTACATCTCAATTTCAGACACCATTTTCAGGAATTTAGTCCCAGAACCTTTTACATGTTCTTTTATTGGTTTCTTTTCCAATGAAAATCTGACTGTGGCTGAATTCTGTTCCATTTAGGTAGTCGAATGATTCCCATCTTTATCTTAATTGTACAAAGTATTTGAAACCAACCTAAACATGCAATCACTGGCATTAGCTCTTTAACTTTTGTTCCCTTCATTTTAGTAAGAAAGGGGCCAATAATTGCATGGGCATAAATTTGTCAACAGCAGTAGTGACTGCTAAAAAGGGAACTGAAACTCTTGGCTATATTACCATATCAGAGTTCAAAATAGGAATTCATTTTTAAGCTGATACATTAAAAACTTGAATGAAAGGTGATTGGCATGTGACTGTATATATTCACAAGGGCAAGTCGCCAAAATTTAAAGGACCACCTACAAAGCACTGCAATCAGACTCTATCCAATGGCTTGCTGGTTCCAATTTTTTTAAAATAGTTTTATCAGTCTTTAACAGAAACGATGAAAAGCAAGTACACAGATAGAGAATACATAAATGTCCATTTAGGATAGGAGCCCCTATAACTAAGTAATCTTCAGAAACCATACATCTCTTCCAGAGGTCTCGCTCTGCATCTAAGCTTCAGTGAGACTCTCTCAAAGGAGGCCTCCAATCCCCTGATGTGCCAGGAGAATGTGAGTCTCTTTTTTTTCTCTAAACTTTTCCACTTATATTCTGGTTTTTATCCAATCGAAGAGAAATCATCCAAGGTTTATTTCAAGGTTGTTTCACACATGTATAATTAGGCTTATTATTTTTCAGCCAATCAGGTTTTGTCCCTTTTTTGATAATTGTATAATGCTTCCTTAAAGCTTCCAGAGATCCTGGCATTTAGAGACAAGGATGAAATGCATTTGACTATCGAAAAGCAGCAGATCTTTAGCCTCAATCAGATGCTTATTGTGAAAGAAGGGGGGAAAAAAAGCCAGTAGGAGAATACACACAAAATGCTAGAATGATTTTATACATTAGTTCAATACATGAATTCTTATGAAGGAAAGTGCTAGCTCTAAGGGTGTACAAAAATGCATAAATCACGGTCAATATCCTGAGTTTATGATCTCATGGGGGAGGCTCGGGATACCCACCAAAAAAGTTATGTGATATTTTAAGACTGCTTATGAATAAAATGTGATCTGTGTTCTAAAGATTACAGCTTCTACAGAAGTTCTGCTCTTGCGTATCCTCAGTTCATTAATTCCTTTACTTTTATGGGCCCTACTGCCTTCTGCAGAAGTCACATCCAGCCACTGCCATTATATCAGTATCTCAGAATCTTCTGCCCAATGATCTTATCAATCCCTATTCCTAGGTAAGGTCTGCCTTCTCAGTTTACTCCCCCAGCATGCTAAGCGTCACTGGAGAGAATTATGTTCTTTACTTGTTTTGTGGTGCTGGGGATCAAACCCAGAGCCTTGTGCTTGCAAGGCAAACACTCTACCGACTGAGCTATCTCCTCAGCCCTTGATTCTTTATTTGATAATCTCACAGTACCTTTTCCATTTTTCCCCCCCTACTTTCCTGGAGAACCTGATCCCTACAGAGGACCTGATCTCCCAAAAACATCTGGCTTGATTTCACTTTCCATCCTTCCAATCTGAAACTTTTTCTGACCCTCACTTTTCTTCTCCAAATATATCTAAAAAAAAACACAAGCAAACAAACAAACAAAACTTCTCTACCCTTTCTGATGATCCTATCCCCTACAAGCTTCTCTACAACCTAACCTAACTATGGTTCCCCACTTTCCTGTGGGATCTTCACTCTCTTGGTCTTCACTGGCTCCTTCTTCTCAACCCACAGATATGTTTAAGACTCTCCTCCTCCAAACTTCCTGCCTTTTTATCTATTACTGCATAATAAATTACCTCAAAATTTAATAGATTAAAATGACAAATATTATTAGCTTAGTTTTTGGAGGTTAGGAATATGAGATCAGCTTAGTTGGTGGTGGTGCTGACTCTGAGTCTCTGATGAGGCTATTCAAGATGCAGCCAGAGCTGCAGTTACCAGAAGACTCTTATGGGGCTGAAAATCCACATCCAAGTTGAGGATCTCACAACGTGGCAACTGGCTTCCCCTAGAGCCAGTGGTCCTAGAAAACCAACTAGAAAGAAACCCCAGAGCCTTTATGACCTAGTTTCAGAAGTGTTCACCATCAGTTTGCTAGAAGAAAGTCATTTCTACCCTGAACTGGTAGGAGAATTAGTTTCCATCTTTTAAAGAAAGGAAATTTTAAGAATGTGTGACCATATTTAAAAACCACCATTTCTCTCAAACCCATCTTCAAGGTTGCTAGTCCTTCAAGTTACTTCTCTGTTTCCATCTTCCTTTCAAGGCCACTCTTCTTAAAGTAGGGATTCCCTTACTTTATCTTCTCATCACTCAGTATTCAACTATTGACAGTTCAGTTTTCCCCTAACTGAACTACTACTATTGAGCATAACATCCAAATCAGTGCAATGCTCACAGGCCTAGGAAACCACAGCCTACCTTTCCATCTTCTCTCCCATGGTTTCCTTTCCCCTTTAACCAACAGGACTTCTCACGATTCCCCACACATGCCTCTGCTTTCCCACCTCTGTGCCTTTGCTCAGAGAGTTGCCCTCACCAGGAAAAGCCCTCTTCTCACTTTCTCACTTTTCAGCACCCAGTTCAATTCCAAGATTTCTTTGATTTTTCCTTCCCTCCTCCATACTCTCAGAGCACACTTTACCATAGTCCTCCTATTTTTCACTATTATAGTACTGGCATATACCTGCATATTCCTTTTGGCACCCCAACAATACCTTCCTTGCTCAGACTGAGTCCTTAATCATTTTTGAATGAATACATTTACCTAAATCATTAAAATGTAATTTTACTCTCAACAAAAGGCAAATTAAAGTCTCTATAATCTCTAACTCTATTAGATTAATATGTCAAGCCACAGGAAATTGCAGAATGGTCTCTGCTGGAGAAGAATACAGTTTTCTATTGTTTGAACAATTTTAATGGAATGACTCAAATCATGATTATTCACCAAAAAGATTTGCCTCTGAGATATGTTTGCATGTAGTATTTTTACAATTCCTGGTCAACATGAAATTTCCATGGAAACAGATCTCACACACACTAGAGAAGAAAGGAACTGAATTGTGTTCAAGCTGCATTTTGTCATTACCATGGAGCTATTTGTGCTAAATATTTGAGTGTTCAGGGAAACTGTAATTTAAAATCACCTAAGTAAAGATATAATATTTAATACTTTTAAACTGGCAATATCTCCTATTAATTTAAAATTTTATTAATATGTGGAAATGATATAAAAAGAAGTTTTAATATTTCTTGAATCATACTCTAATTTCAGCAAATTAAATATCCTTTTTGTCACTTTGCTAGTGCAGAAAAGGGAAAGGAATTAAAAGCCCAGCATGCAAAGGGTGGTGTTGTTATTTTTAGTCCATAGAAAAAATAATTTGTTCTGGATGTCATTCAACTGTTGAAACAAAAAAACCCTTTAGTCTGTAAGTCTATACAAAAAACCCCTTTAGTCTGTAAGTCTATGTTCATTTGTCTCACAGTGATCTATATAACAATTTCGACTCCATATATGACTAATTAAATAAGAACATGTAAAAAAAATGCATGTCCAGAGACAATAAGACACAAATTTTTTCATTCACTAAATGGTGCTGTGAATATTTACTTCTTTTTTTTTTTTTTGGTAGTAATACTGGGGATTGAACCCAGGGACTTATACATACTAGTCAAGTGCTCTCCCACTGAACTATATTCCCAACCCTTTCTTAAAATTTCGAGACATGGTCTAAATTGATCAGGCCAGTCTTAAACTTGTGATCCTCCTGCCTCAGCCTCCTGAGTGAATGAGATTACAGGTGTTCTGGCTAGAGCTGTAAATCTTTATCACTAATGTGTTCTTTTCTTAAGCAATGTAAAACTTACTAATGAACTTAAAATCATTGGAAATATTGTATCTTGAATATTGTCCTCTAATATTCTCTAATATGTCTTGGAATATTAATCTTTTGCTTGGTATAGTGGAGCACAGCAATAATCTCAGTGACTCTGGAAGTTGAGGCAGAAGGATCACAAGTTTGAGGCCAGCCTCAGCAATTTACAGAGGCCCTAAGCAATTTAGTGAGACCCTGTCTCAAAATTTTTAAAGTTTTTAAAAAATAAACAAAAGGATCTGGAGATGTGGTTCTGTTGTTAAGCACCCCTAGGTTCAATTCCCAGTACCCTCCCAACCAAAAAAAAAGTGAAAAAAAAAAAAAAAAAAAAAAGCCGAATGTAGTAGCACACACCTGTAATCCTAGCTACTTGGGTGACCAAGGCAGAATGGCAAATTTGAGGCTGGCCTTGGCAATTTAGTGAGACCCTGTCTCAAAATAAAGAGGGTTGGACTTTTTAAAAAATTATTGTAATCTACCATCTTAACAATCTAAAGAAGGAAAACAGTTGAGCTTGGTGGCCCACACCTGAAATCCCAGCGGCTCAGAGGGCTGAGGTAGGGGGATTGTGGATTCAAAGCCAGCCTCATCACCTCTTGGTCATGATTTGTTCTTTAAAACACATATATAGTACTGGATTCAAATTGCTAATATTTTGTTGAAGATTTTTGTCTGTCATGAGAGGCATTAACCTGTAGCTTTTGGTATCAGGGCAACAATAACCTGAGGAATAAAGGATTCGTTCCTTCTTCATTCCTAATCATCTTTCCATATTTTATCCTGGGCAACCTTTGGAAGTTTGTAGCTTGCAAGGAATTGGTCCCTCACATCTAAGTTGTTGAGTTTGTGGGTTCACAGTTTTTCATGATTCTCTTATTATCCTTTTAATATCTATGGAACATGTGATACAGAGTCAAGTTTTGGTCTGGGTACTGAAATTTGTGTCATCTTTATTTTTTATTTTTTTAAATATTTTTCTTTAGTTTTAGGTGGGCACAATACCTTTATTTATTTTTTGTGGTGCTGAGAGTTGAACCCAGTTACTCTACCTCTGAGCCACAACCCAGCCCTCATCTTTATTTTTATTTTGTCAGTCTTGCTAAAATTTTATCAATTTTATTGATTGTTTCAAAGAACTAATTTCAAGCTATTGATTTTCTCAATTAATTTTCTATTTTCAGTTTAGCTGTGCTTGTTATTTTGTTCATTCTACTTGCTTGGAACTTATTTTGCTCTTCTTTTTCTAGTTATCTTAAGATGAAAACTGAGGTCATTGGTTAGAGAGCATCTTCTTTTCTAATATAAGTATGTAATGCTAAAAGTTTTCTCTAGACACCATTTTAGTTGCATCCCACAAATTTTGATAGAGTATATTTTCCTTTATTTAACTTCAAAATACTTCTAATTTCGTTTAAGACTTCCTCTTGGACCCATGGATTATTTAGAAGTACATTGTTTAGCTGGATACAGTAATGTCAGTGGTTCCAGAGGTTGAGGCAGAAGGATCGAGAGTTCAAAGACAGCCTCAGCAACTTAGCAAGCCCCTTCTCTAAATAAAATACAAAAGAGGGCTGGGCTGTGGCTCAGTGGTTGGGTGCCCCTATTCTCAATCCCCAGTACCAAAAATCATTTAATATTTAAATGTTTTGAGATTTTCTTGTTCCTTTTCTGATATTGATTTTTAAACAAATTCCATTATCATTAGAGAACATGCTTTGTATTATTATTATTAATTATTATTATTTTGGTATTAGGGAAGAGCATTGAAGTCTCCAACTATAATTGTGAATTTGTCTATTTCTTTCAATTCTTACAAGTTTTGCTTCATGTATTTTGAAGTCCTTTTGTGTTAGGTACATAAACATTAGAATTCTTATATCCTCTTTTTTTTTTTTTTGGTGCTGGGGATCGATCCCAGGGCCTTGTGCTTACAAGGCAAGCACTCTACCGACCGAGCTATCTCCCCAGCCCCTCTTATGTCCTCTTAATGAAACTAACATCTGTATAAGAAAAAAATGAATTGACACTTTTTCACTGGGTACTTTCTTTGCTCTGAAGTCTAACTTGCCTGATGTTCATATAGCCATTTAAGTTTTCTTTCAATTAGAGTTGCTTATATTTTTCCATTCTTTTTACATTTAATCTCTATGTCACATTTGAAATGAATTCCTTAAAGACAGCACATATTGAGTCATAGGGTTTTTTGGGGATTCACTTGAACAATCTGTTTTTAGTTGATGTAATTGAGGACATTTACACTTTAAAAAAATTATTTAGTTGTTGATGGACCTTTATTTTATTCATTTATTTATATGCAGTGCTGAGAATTGAACCCAGTGTCTCACACGTGCTAGGGAAGTGCTCTACCACTGAGCTACAACCCCAGCCCATTTACACTTAATATTATTACTAATATATTTGGCTTAGGTCAATTTTTTTGTTTGTTTTTGGTTTGATCCCTGTTTCTCATTCCTTTGTCTCCCCTGAACTGCCCTCTGGTGTCTGTCCTGTTTTTAATGGTTGCTCTAGGAATTATAATATGGATAACTTTTTGATATGCATATACAATCAATTTATTATCTTAATAATATAACATATCAATATATTATACTTATATTACCACTATAAGTGGAAAAAAATATTGCCAGCATATAGCTCTTCCAAATCTAATCATTGAAAACTCCATCAGACAATGTTATAATTTTCATTTTCAACTGGCAAAAATGTTTTAAGGAACACAAAGGAGAATAATAATTTGTTGAATTTACCTATTTACCATTTCTGTTGCTCTTTCTTCATTCCTAATGTTCTAAATTTCCTTTTAGTATCATTTCCCTTTCTCATGAAAACTTCTTTCAGCAATTCTTTTACAGCAGGTTCTGCTTGCACCTGTTTTCATTCATCTGAGAATGTTTTATTTCCCTTCAATTCTGAAGAATTGTTGCTGGATATACAATTCTGAAATGAGTTTTCCACCACCCCACTGCACCCCAGTCCTTCAAAAATAGTTTACTTTTGTGATGGGCTGACAGAACTGGCTCCATGAGAATGTTATAGGCCAGACTGTAAGGGAAATGACTAAACACACTCCATTTTGCTCTGAGACTCCATGTTATGTAGGAAATAAGCTTCTCCCATGGGAACACCCCGCCTCTGTACCCATCATCAGTTACTTAGTGTGACATGTTTAACAATACAGAATGATAATTCCTATGTAAAGAAAAATTGCTCTCTTTTGAGTCCTATTGCTCCTAAACAATGTACCACATGAACAGTGATTGTGTGGATGTTAGTAACCATTCTTTCGTTTGTACCTAGGTAAGGGTCATTTTGACCCACTTCCCCCTCTGTCAATGATCTCATGATGTTAATGTGTAATTTCGAATCATAGCAACAGACTCTTATGATTAATGTGATTTATGGTATAAGAACCCCTACAACCCTGTGGTTGGGGCTGTTCTCCCAATAGCCATTTTTTGGGGCATTGTGTGAGACAGTCAGCCGGCCAGCTTAATAAAGACTCTCAAATTTGGACTTCTCAGTGGTGATCAGTCTGTTCTTAAGGTGTGCCCCATAACACTTTCTCTGGTTTTTATAGTTTCTTATGAAAAATCCACCATTATTTGAATCATTGATTCCTGTATGTTTTTTCTTCCAAGTTTTTTTTTTTTTTTTGGGGGGGGCGGGGACGGGGAGACAAAATCTCCATTAAGAGTTTTCCAGTCAGGCATGCTAGCACATGCCTGTGATCCCAACTGCTCAGGAGACTGAGGCAGGAGGAATGCAAGTTCAAGGCCAATCTCAGCAATGTAGTGAGACCCTAAGCAATTTAGCAAGTTTCCAAATTAAAAAAAAAAAAAAAAAAAAGACTGAGGATGTGGCTCAGTGGTTAAGGGCCCCTGGGTTCAATCCCCAGAATGAAAAAAAAAAAAAAAAAGAGAGAGAGAGAGAGAGAGAATTTCAAATAGCTGTGGAGATGGAAAGACTCCTAGTTTACCTGCTCAAAAATTAGAGTCATCTCTTCAACAAATAAACATTTTAAAAAATAATTTTCCTTTGTGCTCAGTTTTTAGCAGTTTGATTATGATGTATCTAAGCATAACTTTCTTTGAGCTCATCATCTGTGGGGTTTGCTGAGATTCTTGAATCTGCATGTTTATGTATTTCATCAAATTTAAGAAGTGTTCAAACATTCTTTCAATGTTCTTTTATGCACTACAGTCTCACCGTCTTTCTCTCTGGGAGTCTGAGAACATACATACTGGACCTTTTAGTATCATCCCACAGATTCCCAAGGCTCTGTTTTTGTTTAATCTTTTCCCCTCTGTTTTTCAGATTATTAATTTCTATTATATACTTTGAGGTCATTAAGCTTTCTCTGTCATCTGTCCTTGAGCTCATCTCATGAGCTTTAAATTTTAGTTATTATGTTTTCAATTCTCACATTTCCATTTGCTTCTTCTATTTCTTTGCTGACACTTTCTATTGTTTTCATTTATTTCAAGAGTGTTCTTGAAATAGTTACATAATAGTTGCTTTGAAAGTCTATCAGACAACTCCAATGTCTGTCATCTTAGTATCTGTTTTCTTTTCCCTGTTTAGATTGTCCCGCTTTTTTGAAAGTTGAGTAATCTTAGGTTGTATTTTGGACATTTTGAATATTATGCTGCATGACTATGGGTTTTTTTTTTTTTTTTTTTTTTTTTTTTATCAACACAAAATTTTATTTCTATTTTCTGTTATATATATCCTTTAAATCATTTTTGCATGCAAATGAGGATTTCTTTTTTTTTTTTTTTTTTTTTTTTTTTTACAGCTGAGAATTTTTTTTTTTTTTTTTTTTTTTTTTACGTTTACATAGGGTAATGATGTTTATTATATTTTTCCCCTCCCCCCCACCCCTCCCACCCCTCCCACCCCTCCCACCCCTCTTTTCCCTCTACACAGTCCTTCTTTCCTTCATTCTTACTGCTCTCCTTAGCCTAACTCTAAACCTAACCCTAAACCTAATGCTAGCCCCTCCCACCCCCCATTATATGTCCTCATCCGCTTATCAGCGAGATCATTCGTCCTTTAGTTTTTTGAGATTGGCTTATCTCACTTAGCATGATATTCTCCAATTTCGACCATTTGCCTACAAATGCCATAATTTTATCATTCTTCATTGCGGAGTAATATTCCATTGTATAAATATGCCACAGTTTCTTTATCCATTCATCAACTGAAGGGCATCTAGGTTGGTTCCACAATCTGGCTATGGTGAATTGAGCAGCAATGAACATTGATGTGGCTGTATCTCTGTAGTATGCTGATTTTAAGTCCTTTGGGTATAGGCCAAGGAGTGGGATAGCTGGGTCAAATGGTGTTTCCATTCCAAGCTTTCTGAGGAATCTCCACACTGCTTTCCAGAGTGGCTGCACTAATTTGCAACCCCACCAGCAATGTATGAGTGTTCCTTTTTCACCACATCCTCGCCAACACCTATTGTTGCTTGTATTCTTGATAATCGCCATTCTAATTGGGGTGAGATGAAATCTTAGGGTAGTTTTGATTTGCATTTCCCTTATTACTAGGGATGTTGAACATTTTTTCATATATCTGGTGATTACTTGTACATCTTCTTCTGTGAAGTGTCTGTTCATTTCCTTAGCCCATTTGTTGATTGGATTATTTGTATTCTTCGTGTAGAGTTTTTTGAGTTCTTTATAGATTCTGGAAATTAGCCCTCTATCTGAGGTATGGTTGGCAAAGATATTCTCCCACTCTGTAGGCTCTCTCTTCACATTTCTGATAGTTTCCTTTGCTGAGAGAAAGCTTTTTAGTTTGAATCTATCCCAGTTGTTTATTCTTGCTTTTATTTCTTGTGCTATGGGAGTCCTGTTAAGGAAATCTGATCCTGAGCCAACAAGTTGAAGATTTGGACCTACTTTTTCTTCTATAAGATGCAGGGTCTCTGGTCTGATTCCGAGGTCCTTGATCCATTTTGAGTTGAGTTTTGTGTAGGGTGAGAGATAGGGGTTTAGTTTCATTCTATTGCATATAGTTTTCCAGTTTTCCCAGCACCATTTGTTGAAGAGGCTATCTTTTCTCCATTGCATATTGTTGGAACCTTTGTCTAGTATGAGAAAATTGTATTTATTTGGGTTTGTGTCCATGTCCTCTATTCTGTACCATTGATCTACCTGTCTATTTTGGTACCAATACCATGCCGTTTTTGTTACTATTGCTTTGTAGTAGAGTTGAAGATCTGGTATTGCAATACCCCCTGCTTCGCTCTTGCTACTGAGGATTGCTTTAGGTATTCTAGGTTTTTTATTCTTCCAGATGAATTTCATAATTGCTTGCTCTATTTCTGCGAGGTACATCATTGGGATTTTAATTGGAATTGCATTGAATCTGTATAGAACTTTAGGTAGTATAGCCATTTTGACGATATTAATTCTGCCTATCCAGGAACATGGGAGATCTTTCCATCTTCTAAGGTTTTCTTTAATTTCTTTCTTTAGTGTTCTGTAGTTCTCATTGTAGAGGTCTTTCACCTCTTTTGTGAGATTGATTCCCAAGTATTTTATTTTTTTCGATGCTATTGTGAATGGAGTAGTTTTCCTAATTTCTCTTTCTGAAGATTCATCACTTATGTATAAAAATGCATTGGATTTATGAGCATTGATCTTGTAACCTGCTACTTTACTGAATTCACTTATGAGTTCTAAAAGTTTTCTGGTGGAATTTCCAGGTTCCTCTAAATATATAATCATGTCATCAGCGAACAGGGATAGTTTGAGTTCTTCTTTTCCTATTCGTATCCCTTTAATTTCTTTGGTTTGTCTAATTGCTCTGGCTAGAGTCTCAAGGACGATGTTGAATAGAAGCGGTGAAAGAGGGCATCCCTGCCTTGTTCCAGTTTTTAGGGGGAACGCTTTCAGTTTTTCACCATTTAGAATGATATTAGCCATGGGCTTAGCGTAGATGGCCTTTATAATGTTTAGGAATGTTCCCACTACCCCAATTTTTTCTAGTGTTTTGAGCATGAAGGGATGCTGTATTTTATCAAATGCTTTTTCTGCATCTATTGAAATAATCATGTGATTCTTAACTTTAAGTCTGTTGATATGGTGAATGACATTTATTGATTTCCGAATGTTGAACCAACCTTGCATCCCTGGGATAAAACCCACTTGATCGTGGTGCACTATCTTTTTAATATATATTTGTATGCGATTTGCTAAAATTTTGTTGAGAATTTTTGCATCGATGTTCATTAAGGATATTGGTCTGAAATTTTCTTTCCTTGATGTGTCTCTGTCTGGTTTAGGTATCAGGGTGATATTGGCTTCATAGAACGAGTTTGGTAGGGTTCCCTCCTCTTCTATTTCATGGAATAGTTTGAGGAGTATTGGAATGAGCTCTTCTTTAAAGGTTTTATAGAACTCGGCTGAGAACCCATCTGGTCCTGGACTTTTCTTTGTTGGTAGGCTTTTGATGACCTCTTCTATTTCATTGCTTGAAATTGGTTTATTTAAGTTGTGTATGTCCTCCTCGTTCAGTTTAGGTAGTTCATATGTCTCTAGAAATTTGTTGATGTCTTCAAGGTTTTCTGTTTTGTTGGAGTATAGATTTTCGAAATAGCTTCTAATTATGTTTTGTATTTCACTCGTGTCTGTTGTGATGTTTCCTTGTTCATTCCGAATTTTAGTAATTTGAGTTTTCTCCCTCTTTCTCTTTGTTAGTGTGGCTAAGGGTTTATCAATTTTATTTATTTTTTCAAAGAACCAACTATTTATTTTATTAATTTTTCCGATTGTTTCTTTTGTTTCGATTTCGTTGATTTCGGCTCTGATTTTAACTATTTCCTGTCTTCTACTACTTTTGGTGTTGGTCTGCTCTTCTTTTTCTAGTGCTTTGAGTTGTAGTGTTAACTCGTTTATTTGTTGATTTCTACTTCTTTTTTTGAATGCACCCCATGAAATAAATCTTCCTCTAAGTACTGCTTTCATAGTGTCCCAGAGATTTTGATATGATGTGTCTTTGTTCTCGTTTACTTCTAAGAATTTTTTTATTTCCCTCCTGATGTCTTCTGTTATCCATTCATCATATAATAGTGTATTATTTAGTCTCCAGGTATTGGAGAAGTTTCTGTTTTTTATTCTGTCATTTATTTCTAATTTCAATCCATTATGATCTGATAGAGTACAAGGTAGTATCTCTATCTTCTTGTATTTACTAACAGTAGCTTTGTGGCATAAAATATGGTCTATTTTAGAGAAGGATCCATGTGCTGCTGAGAAGAAAGTGTATTCATTCTTTGTTGGATGGTATATTCTATATATGTCCGTTAAGTCTAAATTGCTGATTGTGTTGTTGAGATCTATAGTTTCTTTATTCAATTTTTGTTTGGACGATCTATCCAGTGGTGAGAGAGGTGTGTTAAAATCGCCTAGTATTATTGTGTTGTGGTCTATTTGATTTCTGGAATTGAGAAGGATTTGTTTGACGTACGTGGATGAGCCAATGTTCGGGGCATAGATATTTATGATTGTTATGTCTTGCTGATTTATGCTTCCCTTAAGCAGCATGTAATGTCCTTCTTTATCCCTTCTGACTAGTTTTGGTTTGAAGTCCACATTATCTGAGATGAGGATGGATACTCCAGCTTTTTTGCTGTGTCCGTGTGCATGGTATGTTTTTCCCCATCCTTTCACCTTTAGTCTATGGGTGTCTCTTTCTATGAGATGTGTCTCTTGCAGGCAGCATATTGTTGGATTTTTCTTTTTAATCCAATCTGCCAGTCTGTGTCTTTTGATTGATGAATTCAGGCCATTAACATTCAGGGTTATTATTGTGATATGATTTGTATTCCCAGTCAATTGACTCATATTTGTTTTTGACATGATTTGGTTTCTCCTTTATTTGGCTATTCCTTTAGGCTAGCGCCTCCTGTTGCTGATTTGCATCGTTGTTTTTCATCTCTTCCTCATGGAATATTTTGCTGAGAATGTTCTGTAATGCTGGCTTTCTTTTTGTAAATTCCTTTAGCTTTTGTTTATCATGGAAGGATCTTATTTCATCGTCAAATTTGAAGGTAAGTTTTGCTGGGTATAAGATTCTTGGTTGGCATCCATTTTCTTTCAGGGCTTGGTATATGTTGTTCCAGGCCCTTCTAGCTTTTAGGGTCTGGATTGAAAAATCTGCTGATATTCTTATTGGTTTCCCTCTGAATGTAATTTGATTTTTTTCTCTCGCGGCCTTTAAAATTCTGTCTTTATTTTGTATGTTAGGTATTTTCATAATAATGTGCCTTGGTGTGGGTCTGTTGTAATTTTGTATGTTTGGAGTTCTATAAGCCTCTTGTACGTGGTTTTCCATTTCGTTCTTCAGATTTGGGAAATTTTCTGTTATTATTTCATTGAATAGATTGTTCATTCCTTTGGTTTGTTTCTCTAAGCCTTCCTCAATCCCAATAATTCTCAAATTTGGCCTTTTCATGATATCCCATAGTTCTTGGAGATTCTGTTCATGATTTCTTACCATCTTCTCTGTTTGTTCCACTTTGTTTTCAAGGTTAAATATTTTGTCTTCAATGTCTGAGGTTCTGTCTTCCAGGTGTTCTATCCTATTGGTTATGCTTTCTATGGAGTTTTTAACTTGGTTTATTGTTTCCTTCATTTCAAGGATTTCAGTTTGGTTTTTTTTCAGTATCTCTAACTCTTTATTGAAATGATCTCTTGCTTCCCGTATTTGGTCTTTTAACTGTTGATTGGTGCAATCATTTAATGCCTGCATTTGCTCTTTCATCTCCTCCTTCAATGCCTGCATTTGCTCTTTCATCTCCTCATTAGCTTCCCTGATCGTTTTAATTACGTACATTCTGAACTCCCTTTCTGACATTTCTTCTGCTGTGCTGTCATTGGGTTTTATTGATGTAGTATCTAGGTTTGTTTGGGACATTTTCTTCCCTTGTTTTCTCATAATGGTCAGTTGTCAGTGGGACCCTGAGATATTGCAGTTTTCCACTATTGGCTTATAGTGTCCCAGTAGATTTCCAGTGTATCACCTCCCAGCCTTCAGTAGCCTGATGTCTTGGAGGAATCTGATAAAGCAGCTCATTCGAAGAATACTGCCCCTAGCCCCCTACTGGTTCCACGTTTTGGAACTGGCTCTGTGCGGAAATGCTCTCACTGTGGGCCTGCACCGTGCAGCTGGCCGTGTGGGAAGAGCCCACTGCCGGAGTGTGGAAGACTACCTTGGGAAGACTCAAGCCGGAGTGGGCAGAGCCGCCTGAAGAGGTCTCCGGCTGCCCTGCCCTTATCCCTGAGGCTGACTGCAGATCGAGGCTCTCCGCTGGTTCTTTGCAGGAGTACACTGCACTGCAGGGGCTCCGGGACTCGGAGCGTGCTCTGTTCAGACAGGCTCTCACTAGCGGGCCAGTTCCGTTCCGAGAACCTGGAGAAGCTGGCTGTGTGGGCGGGGCCCACCGCCGGAGTGCGCAGGACTGCCTGTGGATGACTCTAGCTGCCCTGCCCGGCTCCGATAAGCCACCTCTATCTGGGCCTGCCACCCGGGCCGAGCTTTACCCAGTGGGCAGACTCACCCGTGGCTCCACTTCAGTCCGAGTCTCTCAATGCCTCCCCTTCTTAACTCCTGGGTTGTGGAGCGACCGGAGGTGCAGTCTCCCTCTAGGCCGCCATCTTGGATCGCCGACTATGGGTTTTGTTTAAATCCTATAAAGAACTTTGATATTCTTGTTTCAGAAGGTAATCAATATGGTTGGGATCATACCAAGTTTCAACCAGACTTCTCTAGGTTGTGATTTCAATATCAGTTCAGTTTTCAAGGCTTTACAGTGTTGTTTGACTCTATTTTGCATGTTTACCAACTAGTGGCCAATTAAGATTCTGGGTAGGAACAGTAGCTCAGTTCTCAAGGTCTATGGTATGGTGTTGAGGTTTAGATGCATACACTCAAAGCTTGGGAATTAACCTGGAAATCATAAATTAATTCTTTCCAGAGATCCTCCTTCTAGTCAGTCACCTTTTTTTTTTTTTAAATAGTAAATGATTATTATTAATTTTATTTATGTATTCATTTATTGGTACTGGGGTTGAACCCAGGAGATGCTTAGTCATTAAACCACCTCCCCAGTCCTTTTTATTTTGAGAAAGTCTCCCTAAGTTGCTTAAGGCTGGGTCACGTGCCACCACACCTGGCTGTAAATGGAGATTTAGAACTCACTTGAGCTTGGCCCATTAAAAACACCAAATTGAGCTGAGAGCGTTCTTGGAGGCCTTTAATCCTAGCAGTTTAGAGGCTGAGGCCCGAGGATCGCAAGTTCAAAGTCAACCTCAGCAACTTAGCAAGGCCCTGTCTCTAAATAACAAATATAAAAAAGGAGGGATGCGGTGAGTGTCCCCAGGTTCAATCGCCAGTATAAAAAAAAAAAAAAAAAAAATTGCTCTCAGCTCCAGTCGTTCTCCACGCGAGGCTTGAGACCCACCCGCCCGCTGTGTCCCTCGTTCTTCCTCTTTGCTGGACAGCATCCGGTGTTCACAAAGCTTCACAGCTTATCACGCGGGCGCTGCACCTGTGTCCAGCCTCACTCCCTCCTCGGCACCGCGGAGTGGAGACGAGCCGTCGCGCAGACTGGGGAGCATCTGGAAGGCTGGGAAATCGGGTGGAGGCATTACACGCTGGACTCCTGGCAGCAGCCAAAGTGGAGTATTTTGTGGCTCCCGGGGTGGCCTGTGTGGACCTTAAAAGGGGGCGTATGCTGAGCTGGAAGGAGGGGGTCTGGAGGTTTGTGTAGATCGCGGCCGAGCGGGGTGAGCCCGGCGCTCTGAGGGCGGCGCCCGCGCTGCTCCCGGCGGGCCTGGCCTTGGCTGCCGGCTCCTCAAACAGCGGCTGGGGGGCTTCCTGATTTTGCTGGACATTACGTTTTTCTTTCTTGAGTTTTGCTCTGGGGTTCTTGAACCGAACCTGCAGGACCGCTGGGTCTAAGTTCATTTTCGAAGCCATTTCTCTCTTCAGGCTGGGGTCTGGGTCTGGGTTCTTGGTGAGAAGGAGGGTCAGATTTTGCAGCTGTTTCTCGGTGAACATCCTTCGCTTCCTGTGGGGACGCTCTGGTGCTTGCCTTCAGGAAGGGCCTCGGAGTCTGACATCTTGCGACCCGGATGCGCGCCTCTGCTCAACTCCTGCAGCAAGCATTCACCTTGTTTTTGACCAATTCCCTGGGGTGTCCCTTTATAGTTCTCTGATCAAAAAGCTAGGTTTTTATGTAGCACATTTTGCTGCTCACTTCCTGTGACTGTGCCTGTCTGGAGTCAAGCCATGGGAGGACAGAAATGGAAAAAAGCAATGTAGGTTTTCCACTTGCCCTCTGCTCAGTTTTGGCAGCACAGCTCTTCTAATCAAAAAGAATGTGCCATTTCCTCAAAGTTTTAGGCACTCGCGGGCCCCCTTTATCATTACTGTTACATTATTATTGCTGCTGTAGGATCCTAGGGATGTAAGTGCTAAAGCATGGAGAAAAGAAAGAAACACATGGGATCCCCTATTTTTAAAAAATCTTTTTTTGGTGGTGCTGGGGATTGAACCCAGGGATTTGTGCTTGTAAGGCAAGCACTCTACCAACTGTGGTATCTCCCCAGCCCTAAAAATCTTTATATATATATATATATAAAGATTTATATATATATAAAGAGCCACAATCCCAGCCCCCACCATTCTCTCTGTATATTTGGAAACTCCTTTCCAAATCCTGTAGCCAGAACTGGAAGGCATCTTCTGGAGCTCTTTTCCACACTGATCTGCACTTCTGACTTTTAGGCTGCAATGAGTCCAGGGTAGGAATATCAGAGGGGAAAAACAGTAAGCACTCTGTGAGTTCAATAACACTTCAAAGTCATCTCTTCTTCTCCAACCTTCCTGCTTCTATTTACTTTTCAGAATCCACAAATGACTGATCCATGTATCTTTCCCAGGTTTATCACTATGTTCAGTGAAAAAGACAGAACTTACTCCCTCTTATTTAGAAGTAGACCCTTCCTAAACTAGTGACATTATGAGATCATTTGAATTATAATTTTTTTTTTACTTTTACACTAATTTAAAGCTGACTGAATACAAACAATATGAAAAAGAAATTTCCAGGCCCAAATATTAAACTGGATCCATAATTGACTCTTATAATAATTGGAGGGTTTAAGACACCAATATTTGATACATTAGAAGAAACTTGCAATGGAACCACCATTTGACCCAGTTATCCCACTCCTCGGTTTATACCCAAAGGACTTAAAATCAGTGGACTACAGTGATGCAGCCATATCAATGTTTATAGTAGCTTAATACACTATAGGATACCAAACTAGGTATCCTTCAACAGATGAATGGATAAAGAAAATGTGATATATATATATCTTTATATATATATATATAATATTCCATTGTATATATATATATAATATTCCATTGTATATATATATATATATATATA
The DNA here is from genome assembly GCF_902686445.1 of Sciurus carolinensis. Taxonomy (NCBI): domain Eukaryota; kingdom Metazoa; phylum Chordata; class Mammalia; order Rodentia; family Sciuridae; genus Sciurus; species Sciurus carolinensis. The sequence continues at coordinate 42,037,460 of NC_062225.1, forward strand.
TATACACAATGGAATATTACTCAGTCTTAAGGAAGAATGAAATTATGGCATTTACAGGTCAATGGATGAAGCTGGAGAATATCATGCTAAGTGAAATACGCCAAACCCAAAAAACCAAAGGCCAAATGTTTCCTCTGATAAGCAGATGCTGATCCATAAGGGGTGGGGGAGAATGGAGGAACTTTGAATTGGGCAAAGGGGAGTGACGGGACGGGAGAGGAGTGGTATGGGGTAGGAAGGATAGTAGAATGAATCAGACATTATTATATCTACGTGCATATATGATTACACAACTGGTGTGATTCTACATCATGTACATTTATAAAAATGAGAAGTTATACTCTATGTATGATGTGTCAAAATGTATTCCATTATCATAGAATAAATTAAACATTTTTTAAAAAAGAAAAATACACCCATGTACTCCTCCATTGTTTTGTGCATGTTTCTCTGGTTGCAGTGTAACAAGTTTTCTATTAATACTCAATTACCCCACCAAAAATGTCACATAAAATTTTAAGTAATTCAGAATTTGGAGTGGAATCCTCTTACGTGGTGGAATTTGACTTATAAGAAAGCACTAAATACATAAGATTTAGTTAAGAGTTGGTTCAGCAGTGAATGACATTAAAAAAAAGAAAAAGAAAACTCCACAATAACTCCAAAATATGTCTGTTACATACAAACAGGAAGTAAACGGTCCAAGTCTGATATGGTGTTTATTAGGAACCCATGACCCTTCTTTCTTGATGCTGTGCCATACATGAACTTGATTCCCTCATGATTGTCTCAGATTCAAAATGATTATGCAATTCACCCATCACAGGAAGAATACGGAGAAGGCACATGGCTCCTCTCTTTTAAGGACACTTCCTCAAAGTTGCATAGTAGATCTTCTGCTTACATTTTTTTGCATCATAGTCATAAGGCCACAATTTGCCACAAGAAAGATTGGGGGCTAGGGTTGTGACTCAATGGTAGAGTGCTCCCGTAGCATGCATGAGGTCCTGGGTTTGATTCTCAGCACCACGTAAAAATAAAGGTATTGTGTTCAACTACAACTAAAAAGTAAATATTAAAAAAAGAAAGGTTGGGAAATGTAGTTTTACACTGGGAAGTTATACCTACCTAGAAATTGGGGATTCTGTTACCCCTGAAAGGAGAAGGCTGATTATTAAAACCAACTAGTATTCTCTCCCACATTTACTGAAGGTCAACTAGTATTCTCTTTATTCTTAAGAAATCCTTAAGTACCAAAATCTAAATTCAAATAAGCATTAACATAAAGAAGATATGTAGGCTAATCTAACTGGAAAGACCAAAGGTAGATGCAACTTCAGAATTTAAGGATTTATTGACATCCAGTATCTTTCCATTTTTATGGTAGCCTACTACTCTGTCAGTTTTCCTTTAAGGCTAGCTTCCTTCTTTATGCAATATGTCTTCAGAAGTTATAAGTTTCACATACATCATATTTCCGGAAGGAAAGAAGTGTTGGCTTCTGGCAGTTATAATGACTATTCTGGTTTGCCCAGGGCTGACCTGGATTAGGCACTGAAATTTCTAAGTCCAGGGAAATCCCTCAATCCCAGGCAAACCAAGTGGGGTGGCCATCCACCTGGTAGCTCTCGCAAAAGACTCAGGACCTTCTTTTTCACAGTCCCTTAGATAACCCCTCATACCTCATGGGCTCAAATTGGGGCATACTGCCCTTTAGCCAGGAAAGCACTGGGCACTGATTTGTTTAGACCTGGCAAGAGGGATAGAGTTACCTGATTGGGTCAGAAAATCAGAGCTAATCTCTGAAAAGAAGTTGAACTCATTCTCTAGAACACCATAATCATATGGCTGCTATACAGTTAAGAAGACACATGATGTCCACTACAAAATTCAACATAACACTAAAAATACTTAGCATTAATATAGTTGAAGTCCCAAATAAAATCAGATGATTTCATAACCAAAGAGTAAAAAATAGAAATTCTGTTCTAGTTATAGAATAATTTTAATAGATATGTTTTCTGAGATAATAGATCTTTTTATTAATGTGTCTAAGCAAATCAGTGTCTACTATTCCCCTTCACTAAAGGAGAAAATGCCCCAATACAGCCCATTAGATATGAGAAGATATCTCCAGGACACGCTGGCACAAAGCTACACCCTTCTATTCATACAACAATAGCCACAGGAATACTTGATATTATTTTATTTTACTTGGTCATATGTTGAAGCTGGGGAAAGCAAATGATTTGGTCAAAGTATCAGTGCTGAAATAAAGTAAAATGTAATTTAAAATAATCCCATGTAAGACCATGGTCTTTACATGATACACTATATGCTATAGACTCAAATTTGGTGCCCTCTCTGTAGTGTTGCTCTTACATAAAGATTATATATCTCCATCTTTTGGAATCAGACAGTCATGTGTTTTTTTTTAACCAGTGAAATGAATGAAGACATGAATCAACTTCCTGGCAGAAGTTTGTTTGTTTGTTTGTTTGGTACTGGGGATTGAACTCAGGGGCACTCAACCAGTGAGCCACATCCCCGGCCCTATTTTGCATTTTATTTAGAGACAGGGTCTCACTGAGGTGCTTAGCTCCTCGCCACTGCTGAGGCTAGCTTTGCACTCCTGATCCTCCTGTCTCAGCCTTCCAAGCCACTGGGATTACATGCATGTGCCACCATGCACCGCCTGGCAGAAGTTTTGAGAGCCAGTGGCTCTCTTCTGTATACCATGATGATCAATTGTTCCAATACAGCATAAGTGAGAAAATAAATCTCTGGTTGCATGTCCCTGGAATTTGGGGTACATTTCTTACTACAGAATAATTGATTAGCATATCCTGACTGATGTTTCACCTGCCCTCAAGAATTTGAGTCAAGAATAGCAGAGAACAGTTTACTGTTCCAGAACCTTGAAAGATTTTCCTATTGTCCTGCAAAAGCCAGAGACCTTCTAAAAGAATCTTTTTTTAAAAAAAATCTTGTTTTAGTTGTAGGTGGATACAATACCTTTATTTTATTTTTATATGGTGCTGAGCACCAAACCCAGGGCCACACGCATGCTTAGGCAAGTGCTCTACCGCTGAGTCCTCTAAAGAATCTTAAGCATACTAGTTCTTGGAAACTACTAGGATAACTGGCACAGAGAAGGTTAGTCCTTAACTTTCAAGTTGTATTTTCCCCTTTCAAGTACTAATCAGGAAATTCTGGAATGTCTTATCACATCCACAACTGAAAATGGCCCTGGCCACACTTTCAGCCAAGAAAAGTGGCTGGGCTATTCCTTTGAGTCCCCATGTCCTATTCCATATTTCTTTGTATTCTTCCTCCTGTTTGTATTGGACCAAAGGCAGCAAAACTACCCAAGCTAAAAATGACAACTATTGACTAAGAGTAGGATTCTTTCTGATTTTGGCAACTGGAACTGAGAAATATGAAGAAATTTTAGTTGGCAGTGAGAGAAGTAGGGGAATTAGGTGCCCCAAAGGGAAGTAGAGATCAAGAGAAGAGCTGAATGATGTTAAAGATAAAACACCACCCTAAAGAGTCTGCAAAAGGGCTGGGGAGATAGCTCAGCTGGTAGCATGCTTGCCTTGTAAGCACGAGGCCCTGAGTTCGACCCACAGTACCACAAAAAAGAGTCTGCAAAAGCTACAGTGAGGGGTTACCAAAATGATCTAGTTTTAGAGATGGATCTCATCTTCTGTCTCTACCAGACTTAGTTGAGCTCTGAATTCCTGTTCTAGAATTTCTGTGGAATTCTTTTCTCTCTTGTTGACTCATGCAGCCTATAACAAGTTGCTATGGCTTGAGAAAGCTTGAATAAGTCTTTACTGCTAAAGCACACATACACTACTCCCCCTTATCTTTGGAGGATACATTCCAAGATGCCCCATTTGATGCCTGAATACCAAACCCTGTATATACTATGTTTTTTCTTATACATACACACCTGTAATAAAGATTTTATATATGTTTAACATACACATATTTTAGGCACAGTAAGAGATTAACAATAATAAAACAATTATTAGAACTCTATACTATAATGAGTTATGTGAATGTGGTCTCTCTAGCTCTAAAAATAACTTATTGTACTGTACTTCATTCTTTTGTGATATGAGATGACAAAATGCCTACATGAATGTGATGAAGTGAGGCAGATGACTAAGCACTTGTCACACACTGTGGCTATAACCTTTGCAGTTCAAGGTGTAACAGCAGCAAAACAAACAGGAATTTCTTCTTCCTTCTTCTCAATTTTACTGATATTTGTCCTTACTGTAGAACTTAGCAACCTCAGTAAATAATTTTTTTTTTCCTTACTAAGTCAAGAACTTTCACCTTTTCAATTAAAGGAAGAGCTTCATAGCTACTTTATGGCCTATCCAAATTGCCAGCATCACTACTTTTGTGCTTTGGGGCCCTTAAGAAAAAGAAAGTTTACTTGAACATAAGCACTGCAACACCAACCACAGCAGTCGATTTGATAACTGAAACAGCTGCTGAAACCAAGGGAAAACCTGAATAAACTCTCCAGCTTCGCTTACTTTACTTACTTGCTTTTAATTGACTTTTAAAATCTCTAATTTAAAACAAACTATAAACAAATAGAAGGAAAATCAGTAGAATTAGGAAAGGGAATAGGGGAGAGAGGAAGGAAGAGAATGTGGACTTACTGGGGACCGAACTGGAACAAATTATGTCCTTTGCTCATCATGATTATGTCAAAATGAACCCCAATATTATATATAACTGTAATACACTAATAAAAATAAATACAAAATTTTAAAAAATCACTAATTTTGGAGATCACACAGTCAAGCAATATATTATGAATTTCTCACTACCTTTGGTATAGATAACACCTCCAACATGTGGTCAATATACTTTTCAGGGACTTGAAGGCCACTTTTGTCTAAACCAACAACTCTTCACCTGGGTCTGTGCGGGTGTCCAATGAGTGACCATTTGACATAAACGAACCAAAAACCCCATCCTCAGATTTTGCTAACACCATCATTTTCTGAACATGCATCCTATGAAGAGCTAGGAAGATTGCTTACTCATGTGCAGACTACAGATTACTTTATCTCCAATCACCTTTCTCCATCTCTTAAAGTCATCCAGCTTTTTCCATATATACCCCCTAACTCCATCCTTGGGGAGGTAGATTTGAAACTTGAGTATCCCCCTCCATACTCAGTCACCTCATGAATCACCTCATGAATCAGCTTTCTCTTCTGCAAAACTCCATTTGCCAAAGAAGAATGAAATTATGGCAATTGCAGGTAAATGGATGGAACTAGAGAATATCATGCTAAGTGAAATAAGCCAAACCCAAAAAAACAAAGCCAAATGTTTTCTCTGATAAGTGGATGCTGATCCCTAGTGGGGGCGGGGTAGGGAAGAATGAAGGAATTTTGGATTATGCAGAGGGAAGTGAGGGAAGGGGCATGACGGTGGGGATGGGAAGGACAGTAGAATGAGACAGACATTATTACCCTATACACATGTATGATTACACTACTGGTGTGACTCAGCACCATGTACAGCCAAAGGAATGAGAAGTTATGCTCCATTTGTGTACAGTGTGTCAAAATGCATTCTACTGTCATGAAGAACAAATAAAAAATTTAAAAACAAAACAAAACAATACAAAAAAAAAACTCTGTTGTTTCAGTGATTGCCAAACTGGGCAGCAGCAAAACAGGGCTAGTTGGGTAACACGAAGTGACTAAGAACAGGTAGTATTTGCAGTGTGAAGGACATGATGGGCAAAGGGATGATTCATGTCCTGGGTGAGATTTCATCATGCTACACACAACGGTGCACCATGCAAAACTTATGAACAGTTTATTTCTGGAATTTTCAATTTAACATTTTCAGACCAAGGTTAAGCAGGGGTAACAAACTGCTGAAAGTAAAATCACAAATAGTGAAACTACAGATAGGAAGAAGATTCACCTTCCAGAAAAAGGAAGCATGACCCTGAAGCCAACTTAGTAATCATCAGTATTGTCACTCTCCACAGGCCCAGGGGAAAGACTGATTCTTCCTGGGTTTCAGAAAACAGAGGCCTATATAGAGGTGTGGAGGTAGCAGAGCATAAACTATTTGTTTCTATGGGCAGTTTACTGTTGAAAAGATACTGAAAAACGGGGGAAGGGGCACAGGAACCAGGCCATTTCATTATAAGTGTCCAAAAGGTCACTCTAGCTAGAGCAGCATCTTCTGCCTAGAATGTATACATGTGGCTCTAAGTGTTCTAAGAGTGAACGGTTTAAGGGGGGTAAGGATTGGTCTCACTATTCGTGGGTAACACGAAGTGACTAAGAACAGGTAGTATTTGCAGTGTGAAGGACATGATGGGCAAAGGGATGATTCATGTCCTGGGTGAGATTTCATCATGCTACACACAACGGTGCACCATGCAAAACTTATGAACAGTTTATTTCTAGAATTTTCAATTTAACATTTTCAGACCAAGGTTAAGCAGGGGTAACAAACTGCATGGACTTTACATTTATTTTACATTTACATTTATTTACAGTCCTGGTTTTGTTAGGCCTAGTGTTAGGCCTAGTGTCTCTGAATTTTCATATTGTGGTTCAATTTCTCCACCAACTATATGTTCTATCAGAATTTGGGGTGAGCTAGTCAGTTGGCCTAGGGATGATGAACTGAAACTAGAAGTATGACTGGACTGTACAAATTTTCAATCAATTCCCTTCCATACCCTCCCAATGATGTGGTACTTCCAATTTATAAGCTTTTCTGTGATTGTTAAGTATAAATGGATTTACTTCTAATTTATACTACCCTCTGCACTCAGTTTAGATCCCCTTCCTTCTTCCAATAAGAATATGCCAAAATCTCTCATCCACTATTCTTTCTCACTCTCTTAAGCCTTATGGATTTTTATATGTTCTCATTCAAGTAGACTTTCACAGGGAAACAAGATAAAGTACATGCTTAATCCCTCACATTAAATCAAAAGTCACTTTGTAGAACACTAGTTTTCAAAATCATGAATTCTCTTAAAATCAATGATGCAGCTATAAAATATTTGACACAAAAAAGTTCATGACATAGTCCTTTAAATATCTTTGATTTTCTGATTAGAAAAGTAATGCATGCTCATTTTATAATAATCAAATGATACAGAAGTATTTTGAAAAGTGAGTCTCTCATAATCCTAACCCAGATAAAATCAAGGATTGGTTTGTGTTCCTCTATCAAATATGTTGTTTAATGATTCTATATTTGTAAAATGTATGATAGAAAAAACATTAGAAAAGAAAGACAACACTAAAAACGTTAGTGGTGTTTAAGAACAAGGAGAACTGGATTATGTTTTCTAATGTTTCTAAATAAACATCTAAATATTTATTTTTTGAATTTGTAGGTGAAAAAAAAAAAACTTCCAAAAATTCTTAGTTATCACTCCCCACCCCAACCCCAGTACTAGGGACTGAACCCAGTACTGCAAGCACTCTACCACTGAGCTACATCCCAAGTCCTTTTTACTTTTTACTTTAGGACAGTGTGTGGCTGAATTGCCAAGCCTGACCTGGAATTGCAATCCTCCTGCCTTAGCCTACCTAGTAGCTAGGATTAAAGAACCACACCACTGTTCCTGGTTTGTTTCTCTTCTTTAAAGTATATAATGTGTAATTATATTCAAATTTACCATCCTTTTGCAATTTTTCACTTAATTTAAAATGAAACTCCAAACTGGGTGCTGTGGCACATGCCTGTAATCCCAGTGACTAGGGAGGCTTGAGGCAAGAGGACTGTGAGGTCAGACACAGCAATTTAGTGAGGCTCTAAGCAGCTCAGTGAGACCTTATCCCTAAATAAAATAAATAAATATTCGAAAAGGGCTGGGGATGTAGCACAATAGTTAAGTGCCCCCTGGTTAAAATCCCTGGTTAAAAAAAAAAAAAAAAAAAAAGCCCAAGCATCAAATAGTAAAATGGTCTCTCTTTTTTTCCTATGGTACTGGAGATTGAATCCAGGGGTGCTTTACCAACGAGCTACATCCCCAGCCTTTTTAAAAATTTTTAGACAGGTTCTCACTAACTTGGTCAGGGTCTGTGTCCTTCAATTGCTGAAGCTGGTCTTGAACTTTTGATCTTCCTGCCTCAGCCTCCTTAGCTACAGATATTATAGGCATGCACTCGCATGCCCAGCTGTAAAATGCTCTTTGAGGTCTACAATGAAGAGATTTCGAAGTTATTATAGTGGCCAATGGGTCAATATTAACTACCATAAATTTTGCATGTCTTACTTATGAATTTATGTTAAACCAAAAAAGTGCCTAAACCTTAAAGTTTTTGTTTTCATTTTGTTTTTCTTCCCACAGTACTAGGGATTGAACTCAGCAGCGTTAGTAGCACTGAGGGGCAACCCCAGTCCTTTTAAATCTATTTTGAGGCAGGACTCACTAAGTTGCCAAGGATAGCCTCAAATTTGCTATCCTCCTGCCTCAGCCTTCCCAGTAGCTGGGATTTCAGGCGTATGCCACCATGCACCAAAAAATTTAAGAATTTCATAGATGAACATACTCTTAAATTATCCTTTGAACATCATTTATCAGTCAGTGGGGAAATCTTTGATCTGGAAACACAGCCCTTTGGTGTAGGTGTTATTCAAAACTGTGATTCTTGTCCATTTCCTTAGATTCTAAAGGTTGGACTTTTACAACAACGTTACTAAGAGTTTTTAAGTTACATGGTTAACCAAAAAGAACTGAATGAATATACACTGTTTACCAACTTTATTTCCATTTTGTGTGAACCTAGGGCTGTGCGCGTACTACACTCACACTCTATTCTGAGGTACAACCCCAGTCCCCAACTGTTTTTAATATCCTAAAGTAACAAGTCAAAGATCCATTTTCCTAGTTATTTCACAAAAACTGCCTTGGAGGAACTCACATCAACAACTCCACACAAATGTATTACTGATAGCTCAAAGCCAACAACCATTCATTAAACTGGTTATCGACCTTCCTTCAAACATAGCTTAGCCAGATCTGGTCATCCAGGACGGTGACCCACACCAGAAAAGGGAAGGTGTGGGCCTCTTGGCCCCCAAAGCCTCTCCACCTCCTGACAGCCTCAGGGGTTTCGCAGTCCAGCGGTCTTCACTCGGCGATTTTAGGGGCAGTGAGGCCCGCCCTTCACTAAAGAAAGGCTGCTAACCTGAACATTCTACCTGAGCCTCGCCTCCAGTCCCAAACCCGCGAGCGCCGGGTTTCCTCGGAAACCCTCGCTTGACTGCTATCGCCGGTTTCTTAAGCGTGATAGAAAGATCAACGCGCGGAAGTCTCCATAGGGTACACCACCCCTCCCCTCCGGCAGCAAGGGCGTGGGGGTGACGCTCTGGCGCCGCTCTCGCCTCTGCGCACGCGCGCAGTCCCGCCCCGTCCGCGTGGCCGTCCCGGGAGCTGAGAGCCAATCAGAGCGCGCCTCGCTCCTTGTCCCGGGTTGGCGCACCTCAGCCCTTCCTTTGCTGTCGGCTTTCCGTATACAATAGCCTGTTTACCCAGTTGTCGCTCCTAGACACAACCTTCTGGAGAAGCGCCTCCAGGCCATCCCGTGCAAGCGCGGGAGACACGGAGCGGGAAAAGCTATTTTTCGACACCCCCCCCTAAATCTCCCTAGACTGCGCTCAGATTTACAGGAAATGTTGTGTTGATTTTTCTTTTTAAAAAGTGACCGTTTCCTTCTAATGAGGTCACAAGGCGTCAGTCCATGGCCCAGAATTCCTGAGGACTGGCGTGGCGCGTTTCCGGTCACCTGACCCTGGAGCCCTTTCTTCACCTTTCCTCCGCCGAGACTTAGTCTTTACCCTAATGCAAATTAATAGTTCCTTGATGCCTTCTGATTGTGAGAATACTACTTTAGAATTTTTCTTTTTCCTAGCTGGGCTCGGTGGCCTACGCCTGTAATCCCATAGACTCGCGATTGAGGCAGGAACATTCAAGTTGGAAGCCAGCCTGGACAACCTAGCGGGACCCTGTTTCAAAATAAAAATAAAAAAAGCTGGGGATGTAGCTCAATGTAGTTTTCATATACACATGTACAGGTGTTTGGAGCATGTTATCTCTAATGTCTATTACCTTTACAGGTAAATTAAAATATAACATCATTTTTAGTAGCTGAATGGATATCAGTTTGTTCAACAAATCCCAAATTAGTGAACTTATAAGGTATTACCAGTTTTTCGCTTCTACAAGTAATGCTAGATACATATTCTAATATATAAACCTACACATGTTCCTGTTTGTTTCCTTGTAATAAATACACAGAAATTTGATCTCTGGATAGTAGGGAATACACATCTGCAAGATTCTGAATGATGTTAACAGACTCTTCTTTAGAAATACATGTATTTAAGTTTCAATAAATTGTATTTTTCCATCAACAGTATGAGAATGCTGTATCTGCATTTCCTTGCTAATGTTGAGTATTATCAATATCTGTAATCCTCACTTTAAAAAGCATTATTCTAATTTGCACGTTGTAACCTAAGTGTAAAACTGAGCTTCTTAGCTATAAGACAAACCCCAGTTATAAGGCATCCTACAAAATACCTACCCGTAATCCTCAAAAGTGTCAAGGTCATCAAAAATAGGGCAATTAAAAAAAATCACAACCAAGAAAGTTAATAATCAAGTATCAAAAATGGTTCATTAGTGGCAAACAATATACAACAATAATATGTTAATAATAAGGGTAACTGGGTGTGGGATATGCTGGAACTCTATATTTTCTGTGCAATAATTTTGTAAATCTAAAACCGTTATAAAATATTTTTAAAGCAAAAAAAAAACTGAGCTTTCATGTATTTATGTGAATTGCTGATTTATAACTTATGCTTATTTTAAAATTGAAATATTCAAACTTGTGCTTTTTGTGTATTAGAAACACTTTTTCCTGAAATAGTCATGAATAACTTTTCTATTTTTAAAATTCATTTTTTATATTACCTACGGTGAAGGATATGGAAGATGACAGCCCCCCAAGACTGTGTGACACAGGAGGAGGGAGGGAGGAAGAAGGCAAAACTTTGGTCCTTCCCCAGTAAATTCTTTCCCAGTGACAATGAAGCCATACATTAATCCTGTCCCAGTAACAATCCAATGACCTAGAAGGAAAAAGATAAGCACTGAGCCTGAACTCTGGGCTCTCCATGCTTGCCCAGTAAAAGCAAGTTTCAAATTTTTACAACTTTTTCCCTGACAAAGGGAACACATTCTGTTGAAGTGATTAAATCATCTCTCAGTGTAACCTATAAAAACCCAGACCCCTCCTTAACTGGAACCATTTTCTACCCAGAAAGTGAGCCCCTCCAATGCCTGACTCTGCTGCTGAATAAAAGGCATTGCTGATCCATGAAATCTGCTCCTGTCCTGGTTATTTGTGTTTTAATTATGGTGTGGAAACCGTTTTGGTTATTTTTGCTTACATATGGGGTTTATTTATTGAAGGAAGTTTTTAAATTTTTATGTAAATGTATCTAATCAGTCTTTCCTTTTGCTTTCAACTTTAATGTCATGCTCACCTGTATTTTCTTCTAGCATGTTAATAAATACATGTTTGAATATTTATTCCATCTCAAGTTTATTTAAAAGAAGCAAATGGGACTGGGAAGGTAACGCAGTGGTAGAACACTCAGTCTAGCATGTTCCAGGTCCTGGGATCTATCCCAACGCTGGGGCAAAAAAAAGGAACAACAAAAGAATCTGACTGACTGTCTTTCTTTTTTCCCCTAAATGATTTGCTGGTCATCTGATACTATTTACCATTTACTATTTATTGAATACTCAGTCTTCCCTACTGATTTTAAATAGTACCTTTATAAAATCCTAAGTTTGTATACGTGCTTTTTTCTGTATTCCATTGATTTGTTTCTTACTGGGCAGTAATATTGTTTTGACAAACATTTAATTAAACCTTTAATTATTTTTATACTTCTTGTGGGCTCAATCCCTGCTTAAAAGTCTTCTTTAGGAGTTCTTTCAAAAATATATTTGATAGCATTAAATTTTTTTGTAATATGCATATTTAAAAGCATCATAATATGAAATCCACACCAATATAAACCTAGGACTATGATCGCCCACCGCCCGCGGGGACAATCACAACACGTATGCTCTTCTTCATCACAGGAACCAAAAAGACGCTTTATTCCACAAGTCTCAGACTTATATTGAGAACATCAGCCTATCAGAGAGTAGACTACCAGGAAGGTCAGCCTATCAAGGAACAGTCTCCAGGCAGATACCAGGATCACCTCACGTACAACAGCCAACCAGAGTTACTTCCTAAAACTTGTTTACGAGTGCAGCTATGTCTGGCAAGCTGCCAGGCGCCATCTTAGAGATCAGGCCATGGGTGCGGCTCTGGGGCCCTCAGAGCCCGCCCCTGACATAGGACATTATGAATACCCTACGTGTTCTTCCCATTATATCCCTGCTATCCTCTCCAAAGATATATTTTTTATTCAATAGGAACTTTAAACTTTGTCAAGTTAAAAAATTGGGATTAGAATTGAATTAATTTTATAGATTAATTTAGGGGAAATGGGAGTCTTTAGAAAAGTAATGGATACATAGTTCTTGATGCTTTGTGTTAATTAACAAACTACACAGCAACTCTAATATCACTATCATTTTACAGATGATGAAACTGAGTTATAAAGAAATTGAAAGCTGGTCATAATGGTACATGCCTGTAATCCCAGTGATTTGAGAGGTTGAGGCTGGGGATTTAGTTCAGTGGTAGAGTGCTTGCACAAAGCCCTGGGTTTAATCTGGAAACAAAAATCTTTTGAATTCTTTGTCCATCAAGCAGCTAATTAAAGAGTAAAATCAGAAGTCAAAATTCAAGGCAGTTTGGCCTCAGAGCATGTGCTCTTAATGACCATTATACAGTCCCTTACCACCATATGGAAACAGCTCATGTATAATAGATATGCCAGTCAATTTACCCTCACCTCTGCTCCATGTCCCAATTCTTTTGTCAATAAGCAGATACATACCCACTTGACCCTCTTCTCCTCTGCCATTGCTGATTGGACTACAAGTTGTAGAAAACTGATTCAAACTAGTCCAATTGGATTCTCCCAGAATTTTGCAATTCATTTTATTTGGTCTCTTGACCTAGAAAGTTATGACACAAAGGAAAAACTGAGAAAGACATTTATTTGATCCACATGCAGATACTGCAGAGAAGGCAACACTGCACAGAAATAAGATGCAGAGAGAAGCACAGTTAACAAGCTCTATGACCCCAGAGGGAGGTAGTGGGATAATCACTGTCCCTGTTTCTGGGAGTTTCTGGTTTCTGACCTCAGCTTAGGTCTTAGTACCCTGGGTTAAATCCCTAGGACCAAAAAAAAAAAAAAAGCAGAGGGAGGGTTCTGAGTTTTCTTTAAAAGTTTTCTTGTAGCATTTTCTTTACATAAATCCTAAATATTTCTTGTTTAGTTCACTCCTAAATATGTTTTTAGGTATTTTTTCTTTCTTTGTTTTTATTCTTTCTGGTGATAACAGCTATTTATCATTGTCTCCTTTACATCTTAATCTATGAAAGTTTTACTTTCATTGATTGAGACTGTCAAATGTTAGTGGCTTGTAAATGTGACATCAGTCTTTGGAATGCAATCCAAAAATAATGTTTCCCACTAGATATATTTTTTAGGTCTATAACTTTAGTAGTTCTGGTGATGATTCATATGAGGATGACAGTGATTCATCTAATTTCAAAGAGCCACAAGGATTCCAAAGAAATATAGAATTTCCTATAACTTGATTTTAAAAGAAAGTCTCATTCCAACACATTTAGCTGATATTAAAACAAAAAGAAGGGACTGTGGTTGTAGTTAGTGGTAGCACGTTTTCCTAGCATGTGTAAGGCACCAGGTTTGATCCTCAGCACCACATATAAATAAATAAATAAATAAAGGCATTGTGTCCATCTACAACTAAAGAAACTAAAAAAAAAAAAAAAAAAAAAAAAACAGAATGAAGAAAGCTGCTTTTATTAAGATTGATGTTCAGATAAAAGATGATAGAATAATAGAGGGCATAATTTGAAAAAATAACTGGAACATAATAGACACAAAATAGAGATTAAAGGAAGTTGATGTCTCACTCTTAACATAGGCACATTATTCTTTGTCCAAGTCGTTCCTTGCCAGATGTGTTTAAGAACTCAGAATTGTTGGAATTTCAGATAAATATATAAAACACCATGTACTTTGTAACTCCTTAGCAAGATCTGGAACACCATCCTATATTTAAACTTTTTAATGTTCATTCAAAAATGCATTAGTATTGATCCTAACTAGAATAAATAAAAGCTAGAAATAAACACATCTGGTCAGGTTTGAGATTTTACCTCAAACGAGTTGGCCATAAATTTTTTTAAACTTTAGATTTATTTAACTTTTGGTATTTCTGGATTTTAGATAATTATAGACACGTATAGGCATATATCTTCAGATTTCAACATCTGGCAGCTCTGGGAATCAATGAAGAGTTTTTTTGTTTTTATTCGTAGTTTTGTTTTAAGTCCTGGCTATGTTAGATGGTCATATGGTTTGGGGTGGTTAGCCTGAAGGCAAAGAACATACGTTTAGAAGAACAAAATACAGACTTTGAGGTAATTATTGAAAAAGCAATGGATTAAAAAGTATCATATCAACCTGGATTCTTTTCTTTTTTCACATTTTAAAAATTTGTTCTAATTAGTTATACATAACAGTAGGATGCATTTTGACACATCATTACATAAATGATCTCCTGGTTGTACATGATTTAGAATCATACCAGTGTGTAATCATATATGCACATAGGGTAATAACGTCCAATTCATTCTACTATCCTTCCTACCCCCATACCCGCTCCCTTCCTTCACTCCCCTCTATCTAATTCAAAATAATTCTATTCTTCCTTACCCTGTGAATTAGTATCCACATATCAGAGAAAATTGTGGGCCTTTGGTTCTTTGGGATTGGCTTATTTTGCTTAGTATAATATTCTCCAGCTCCATCCATTGACCTATAAATGCCATAATTTCATTCTTCTTTAAGGTTGAGTAATAGTCCATTGTGTATATATACCACATTTTCTTTATCCATTCATCTGTTGAAGGGCACCTAGGTTGGTTCCATAGTTCAGTTATAGTGAATTGAGCTGCTATAAACATTGATGTGGCTGCATCAATCAGTATGCTGATTTTAAGTCCTTTGCGTATAAACCAAGGAGTGGGATAAGTAGATCAAATGTTGGTTCCATTCCAAGTTTTCTGAGGAATCGCCATACTGCTTTCCATAGTGGTTGCACCAATTTGCAGTCTCACCAGCAATGTATGAGTACACCTTTTTCCTACATCCTTGCCAACATTTATTGTTGTTTGTATTCTGACTGGAGTGAGATGAAATCTCAGTGTAACTTTGATTTGCATTTCTCTAATTGCTAGAGATTTAACTTGCATTCTTAACCTCTGTAATCAATATTCAGTGTGGTGTTTTGGTTGAAAAGAATTACAATAAAAAGTAAAACTTCCTAACAAGTTTTAACATAAAAAACTTTGCAGTATTTTTCTTTAAATCTGTCAATGAAGAGACTTTTGACTTCATGTTTCTAGTCTTTATTTCTAGCACATAGAAACACTTCCTTCTAAATATCCTGGGACTATACGGTTGTTTCATTTGAATCTTTTTTTTTTTTTTTTTTTTTTTTTTTTTTTGGTACTATGGATTGAACTCAGGGGCTCTTAACCACTGAACCACAATCCCAATCCCTTTTTTATTTTTTATTTTGAGACAGGGTCTCACTAAGTTGTTCAGGACCTTGCTAAGTTGCTGAGACTGACTTTCAACTTGTGATCCTCCTGCCTCAGCCTCCTGAGCTGCTGGGATTATAGGTATGTGCCACTGTGCCTGACTTCATTTGAGTTTTTTAAGTATCAAAATTAAGGAGCTTATTCAGTTAGCATGTAAATTGGGTGTCTACATGTGTCACTCCATGATAGGTGCTGAGATTACAATCTGGAGAGTGAGAAACACTTACAAATAGAACATTACAATACCCTGTTACATGTGATAGGATAGGGTAAGTACCCACCACAGAATACCATGTTCTGGGGTTAGGAAAGGACTGAAAGTTAAGTAAGAAGTTAGGTAGGTGAAGGGTGGAAGAGTGAAAATGTTCTAAGACAGTGATTTTCAAAGTGTGGTCCATGGACCAGCAGCAACAATATCATCAAAGAATCAGAAATACAGATTCTCTGGCCCTGCCTGAGACCTACTGAATCAAAAATTCTGGGAGTGGAGACCAGCAATCTGTGTTTTAATAAGCTCAACTATCCAGGTGATTCTGATGCACATGAAAATTTAAGAACTACTGCTCTAAACAGAAAATGTGAAAGAAAATAAAAAGGAGAGAGTAGGCAATTTTTTGTGGTAGTGGTGGTGGTACTAGAGATTGAACCCAGGGGTATTCTACCACAGAGTTATGTCCCCAAATCTTCCTTAAATTTTGAGACAGGGTCTCACTAAGTTGCCCTGACTGGCCTAGCTCTTGTGATCCTCCTGCCTCAGCCTCCCAAGTCACTGAGATGACAGGTATGTACCACCACACCTGGCTAGAGAGTAGGCAATCTTGTCATAAATGGTGAGATGATCCGTGTATCTGAATGGCAGAGTACAGGAATGAGAGTGGAGTGGTGGGTCAAGAAAGTGAAATGAGGTTGAAAAGGTGAGCATGCTTCACTTGGAGTGTTATAGGTCATGTTGAAGACTTTAGAATTCATTCATTCAATAAATATTTTTTGTGTGCCTCTCTCATGAAACTTAGCCTAATAAGCAAATATGTCAGGTGGTAAAAACGGTATGATGCAACAATTTGGATGACAGCAAAAGGAAATCATACTGAATGAAAAATGATATTACCAAAAGGCTAACTTTAGGATTACATTATTGGAATAACAAAACTATATAGTGGGGTGCACACGCCTGTAATGCCAGTGGCTCAGGAGCTGAGACAGGAGGATCAAAGCCAGCCTCAGCAACTTAGTTGGGGATGTGACTCAGTGGTTAAGTGTCCCTGAGTTCAATCCCCCCACCACCAAAACAAAAACAAAAACAGATTAGTGATTGCCAGGAGCTAAGGAGGAGGTGGGAGTTGTGGGGAAGTGAATGTGGTTAGATGGTTAGAAAGAACAGTGCTATAGCTTGGATCTGGGATGTCTCCCAAAGCCCCAAGTGTTAAAAGTCTCAGTCCCCAGCTTAATGCCAATGGGAGAAGGTGGAAACTTTAAGAGGAAGTTCTTCTGGTCATTGGGGGTAGCCCTTGAAGAGGATTGAGAGAACTGTCTCTTTTGCATCCAGTGCTGCCACTTTGATGTGCTTGCTGCCTTGCCACAGGTCCAAAAGCAACAGGACCAGCCAGGCATGGTGGTATACCCATGTTGTCCTAGCTACTTGGAGCCTGAGGTAAGAGAATTGCTTGAGCACATGAGTTCAAGACCAGTCTAGCAAGACCACTTCACCAAAAAAGGAAAAAAGAGAAAAAAAGCAATAGAATTGCTGGTATAGTGGTGCATGGCTATAATCCCAGCAACTCAGTAGGCTGAGATAGGAGGATCACAAGTTTGATGCCAGCCTCAGCAATCTAGCAAGGCTCTTGGCAACTTAATGAGACCCTGCCTCAAAATAAAAAAGAAAAAAGGACTGGGGATGTAGCCCAGTGGTAAAGTGCCTCTGGGTTCAATCCCTGGTACCAAAAATATTTAAAAATAAAGCAATAGAACCAATCAATGATGGTCAAAAGTCTTCCAAATTTGTAAGCCAAAATAAACCTGATAATCTCAAGTATTTTTAATACTAGTAGAAAGCTGATGGACACAGGCAGCATGAGTGGTCTTGTGTTGATGAAACTGTGGGAATATTCTGTGTCCTGACTGTATCAATGTCAATATCCTAGTTGAGACATTTTACTATAGTTTTATAAATTATGACTATTGGAGGAAACTGAGTAAAAAAGATACACAGGATCTCTCCCTATTTCTTAAAACTTCATATGTATTGGCATCAGATCTGCTATTTTGCTGCTGCCAGCATTCTGCCCCCATCACACACACCATTTTACAACCCAGACTGTCAGTCTGCAAACATCCTAGCCAGTCATTGGTCCATTGTTATTAGCTCACAAAATTTCACTACTTAAGAACAGCTCCACTGCCATTCTCTCTCCCTCTTCTTTCTCTCTCTCTCTCTCTCTCTCTCTCTCTCTCTCTCTCTCTCTCTCTCACCCTGCAGGCAGACACTCTGCCTGTCGGCTTAATAAAATCTCTTGCATGAATTTCCACATCCAGAGTGGTTTCTGGGTGCTTTCAATATGAATCTACAATCATTTCAAAATAATTTAGTTTTAGTTTTTGCAGTGCTGGAATCAAATCCAAGGCCTCATGCATGCTAGGCAAGTACTCTACCACTGAGCTCACCCAGCCCAAAATGAGGAACTTAAAATGATGCTCTGGGTTGGGGTTGTGGCTCAGTGGTAGAGCGCTTGCTTAGCATGCGTGAGGCACTGGGTTCAATTCTCGGCACCACATATAAATAGATGAATAAAATAACAGTGTATCAACATCTAAAAAATATTTTAAAATAATAATAATGCTCTGAAGAATAATAAAGGTAAGTGGATGGAGAAAGAGATGAGGGGAATTTACTTTATATGAGTAATAAAGAAAGGCCAGGGCAAAGGAAGCCAGGGCACCACCTATGAATATATGTTTTGGTGTATTTGAGGAATAACAAGGACACCACGTGGATAGAACAGGATGAGCAAGGAAGAGAGTAATAGGAAATGAGACCACAGTCAGTAGAGATGATGGTGGTAGAAACAGATTGATGAGGGCTTCTAGGTCAAAATTAAGCACTTTAAATTTCATTTTGAGTAAAATGGAAACCCATAGAAGAGTTTTAAGCAGAAAATGATCTAACATATTCCGTGTGTGTGTGTTTGTGTGTGTGAGTGTGATTTTTTTTTTTTTTCAATGTTTGGGATCGAAACTTGGGCTTCACATACATCAGACAAGTGCTCTACTACTAAGCTACATTCCTGACCCTAACTTAAGCTAGTAAAAATATCACTTCACTCAGGAAAAAAATACTGAATGGGGGGCCGTGAAGTGAAGTAACAAATTATGATGCTATTGCAATAATTAAGAGCAATGGTGAATTGGACTAAGATGATAGAGCAGGAGGTAATGAAAAGTAGTCTGATTATGAATAAGCTTTATAGATAAGACTAACTGGATGTTCTGATGTATTGAAAACAATGAGTTGAGAATGATTCCATGGTTTGCACCTGAACTTGTGGAAAAATGTAGCTACTACTTTCATGGAGTAGAGAGAAGGAAGGAGCAACATGAGGTGGGTGATGAGGAGTTTAGTTTGTGGCTTACTTGGACACTGGCAGACATCCGAATGATGTTGAACACATATACATGTCTAGAGTTTGGTAAGAGTTGGGCTAATACTTCAGTTCAAATGTATGTTTCCCTCCAAAATTTGTATGTTAGAATTTAAACCCCAAGGTGGTAATATTAAAAGGTGGAATCTTTGGGAGGTGAATAGGCCATAAGGGCTCCGTCCTCATGAATCGGATTAATTCCCTTATAAAAGAGGCTTCAAAAGGTTACCTGACCTTTTCCATCCTTTCTGCATGTTGGACACAGCATGTGTCCCCACCACAGGACACAGCAACAAGGCTAACCATCTTAGAAGCAGAGATCAAGACTTTACTAGACACTGAATCTGCTGATGCACAGAACTTGTATTTTGTAGCCTGCAGAACTTTGAGAAACAAATTTCTGTTATTTACAAATAACACAGACTGTGGGATAGCAAGAATGAAAAAGATACCCAGATATATGAATTTGAGAAGCAATGGCATATAGAAGGTATTTAAAGTCATGGTTAAGAACACCAAGGAGTAATGTCTGTAATTACAGGAGAGATCTATGAAACAAGACCCACACAGTCTAGCTTTTAAACTTAGGAAAATAAAGGAGAATTCAACAAAGAATTCATAAAAGAGATGACCATTGAAGCATGAGGAGAACAAAGAAGGAAGTCTTGGAGATCAAGAAAGTGTTTGAAGAAGAAGAGACCAACCAAATAAGTTAAATGCTACTGGTAAGTAGAACAAGGTGTGAATTAAGATTTCTTATCTAGATTTGACAGCATGGAGGTCATTGATAATTTTTTTTCCAGCATTGGAGATTGAACCCAGGGTCTTACACATGGTAGGAAAGTGCTCTACCACTGAGCTATGCCCCCAGCTTTCACTGGTGATTTTCTTAAGTTCAGTTTTAGTGAAGCTGTTGGAGGCAGTCAGCACACAGGCTAATCAAAAAAATTTTAAAGCAAAAATTTATTAATTCCTTTTGAACTAACTAGTTTACATCTGATGTCTCCTCTTGTCCTGTTAAACTGATTTTACACATAAGAAATTTTCAATTAAAAAATTCATCCCTATAATAGTTGTTAAAGTAATTCCAAATTGGTGTCCCTTTTTTATTACAGTCAGAATTTTAGGTTGTTTAAAAAAAAATGTCACTTAGAATTTTAGGTTGTGATTTGGGGAATGGAGAATGGTGAAGGGTTGGATAAGGTTCCTTATCATCCTGCAGTTCTTAGAATAATTCAATTTGCTTTTGTCCCATTTTGATGGCCCTAAATCATTCTGGGATAATAGATTTACCTATCCTGTCAAGGCTTGTTTGTTCCCTTTGTTGCCTTTGATATTAGAAGAAATACAGATAGGGTCAATAGGGGTGGGTAAAAATGTATATTCAACCCATTCCAGTTACTACTTCTTCCTAGTTCAGTGGCTGATCACTAGTCCTTAAACTGAGGTAGGGAATACTATTTTAGGATAGTCACAAAAGGATATTTGAGAAGGCAATTCTAGGGCTGGGGTTGTGGCTCAGTGGTAGAGTGTTTGCCTGGCATGTGTGAGGCACTGGGTTCGATTCTCAACACTACATATCAATAAATAAATAAAGGTTAAAAAAAAAGAACTGGATTTGTTGTTTATGACTGCTATGTACCTTGGAGGAAATCCAATAAAAATCTTTATCAAAAAAAAGAAAAAAAAGAACTGGGAATATAGTTTGGTAGAGTGCTAGCTTACCATATGGAAGGCCCAGAGTTCCCTCCCCAGAACCTCACAACCACCATTAAAAAATAAGGTAGCTCTACAAAGAGCCTCTAAAGACAATTAAAAAAAAAGAGAGTATTAACTAATTGCTTTATTTTTACAATTCAAACACTAAAGACCTTGTAATTTATAAAGAATGTAGGTTTGTTAGGCTCATGGTTTTGGAGTTTGGGAAGTCCAGGAACATGGTGCTGGCCTCTAGAAAAGGTCTTCTTGCTATATCATAATAGTGGGGAGGGTATTGCCTTCCGATTTGATTTGTGATAGAGGTGGCTTAAATCTATGCCGGACATTGTTTACTTTTCCAGTGATGATGCAAATTTAACAAAGATGTTTCTAGAATTTCGTAAGAATAAAGCATTGATTTTTCTTTCCATTTAAGATCAACTAAAAACTATGTCAATGTGTCTTGAATTTTATCATGAGCACCTTCATGATCCTTCTCTTGTTAACCTTGGCATTAAAGTCATAGAAATACAGTATTGCTGCTGGTTGGATATATTTCCCTGCTGTTACATTGGCTGTGTTTTGCCAGCTGCAAAAGTTTGAATTAAAGATTGCTTTTTCTTATAAAGGCATAAGTGTATAGCAAAGGAGCCTGTGAAGGCAGGACAATTGGGATTTGAGTTCTGACTGTGTGATTTGATCTTGAACAAAATATTTAACCTCTCTGAACCTCTGTTTATGCATATATGTGGAAATTAAAACCTACTTTTCAGGTTTGTATAAGGGTTTAAGTAAGAGCTTCAACTTGGGTTGTATATCAGAATAGTCTAGAGAGTCTTACACTATAGATAATCATGGCCCACCCCTAGAGGTTTGGTTTTTTCGGACCCAGGCTAGTCTACTTTAAACACTTCCCAAGTGATTCTAGTACATTGACAAGATCAAGGAAACTAACAAGGATATATGTAGCTGGCACAAAGCAAGTACCCAATAAATTGTAATTTCAAAACATTAGTAAAAATTATATAGACTGCTTTCAGGCAAGGGCAGAATTAACTTGAAGTAAATAAGGTGTAAGTTTCAGGATCCCTCACTTGCATAGGCTCCCCAAGGCCCAATGACTTCTCCAGTATGAGGGGAAAACATTCGTGGCTCCGCAACCTGGAAGTCACCTGCCTATGTTCTTTTTTTTTTGCCTTCCTTCCTTCCTTCCTTCCTTCCTTCCTTCCTTCCTTCCTTCCCTCCCTCCCTCCCTCATTCCTTCCTTCCTTCCCTTTCTCTTTTTCTCCTTCTCTTCCTCTTCCTTCTTCTTTTCCTTCAGACCATGGTCTCACCATGTTGGCCAGGCTGACCATGAACTCCTGGGTTCAAATGATCTTCCTGCCCTGGCCTCCCAAGTAGCTGGGTCTACATTCACTTGCCACTATCCCTGGCCATTTCTCTTTCTTCAACTACAAAGGGTACTTTAGATAATGGAAAAGATTAGCCAGGTTTCAGAACAAAAATAAAAATTATATCCATGGAAAAATATCAGTACCCCCCACAAATAGGTAATTCTTGGTATTCTTATTTTAATTGTGCTGAAACCAACACCCAGATATTACATGATCTGCCTTAAGTCACAAATCAGTAAATAGTAGCAGCGGCAGCAGAGTAATAGAATCTGCCCGTCTTGTCTTATGCTCTCTACCTGAGCACAGATGCCCACTTCCTAAGCAATCCGGCAGGTCTATGTTGGGTGATCATGCATTAGCTCCAGAGGATGGTGCCATTGGCCTACCAAAACTTGCCCCACTCCTTGTGACAAGCTTGTGACCTCAGGACAAGGCCACACAGCTTAATAACAAAACTACAGCTCTGAGCCCACGGATCTGGGAAGTCCACTCCTCTATTGGATTCACATCCTCCTTCCAACCTCTGCCAAACCTAAGGAATGATCAGAGTTGCTGGTACCCAAGGCCCTGGAGAGCACCCCAGCAATATATTCAAATGGCATGTGTTTGTAAATTTATAAATATTTGAATTGCCATCAGTTAAGACTTCTGCTACTTTTATTTACCCTCCCTATCTAGGGTGGAATTGGAGAGGTCATGGGCCTTTTTATAGGATCTGTTTAAGAGGAAAGTGAATATTATATGTGTTAGACCTTAAACATTTTTTTTTTTCTTTTGGTGGTGCTGGGGATTGAAGTCGGGGCCTCATAAATACTATGGAAATGCTCTCCCAGTGAACTATATATCCAGCTCTTTTTAATTTTGACACAGGCTCTCACTATGTTGCCCAGTCTGACCTTGAACTCCTAGGCTCAAGTGATCCTTCTGCCTCTGCTTCCAGAAGAGCTAGGACAATAGGTGTGTGCCAATGCACCTGGCTAACTTGAAACTTTTATATAAGAAAATTTCTAAGAAATCTATATTTTGAAGTGTTATCTTCTAGCTATAAGGGGAAAGACCCTGTACCAAAATAAAAAATACATAAAGAACTGGGGATTTATCTTAGTGGTAAAATACCTCTGGGTTCAATCCCAGTACCAAATAAATAAATAAATTAGATGATAAAAAAAAAAAGATTGGATAGTCAGCATGGTAAAACATTTACCAACCCAAGGTACCAAAAGATACCAAACAGATTCATTTTCAAATTCACACTGAACAAAAACTGGAAACTCAAAACAATGAGATTCCCAACTAAAACAGAAATATTTTGTGGACTAATTTCAACAATAGCACTTAGTAGTCTATTAAATGTCTCTTGACATGATTAATTAATATAAGGCAGTAACTATATCACTGATATGAAAACACCAAGATACTATCTGAAGGAAGTAATAATTATATCAGAAGGGATTTAAGAGAGAACTTTACCCAAAATCATGTCATCAAACTTTTGGGGAGAATTGGTCTTAGTGATACTTTGAGTGTTTGTCTGTTTGTTTGTTTGTTTCTTTTTTCTTTTCCTTGCAGTGCTGGGGTTTAAACCCAAGTCCTCACACATGCTAGGCAAGCTGTCTATCAATCATTGGGCTATACCACCAGCCTTTATTATTCTATTCTTTCTACCATTGTGTAGGTTGAAAATTTTCCACTAGAAGGCATGATTTAAAAATAAATAAGTAAAAGGATAGAAAAATGTAGCTCAGCTTTTTACTTCTCCAGAACAAAAATTTCATTTTAAAAAGACAGATTACAGAAAAAGTGAATAATCCTACAATGAGTACAAATGGGCTCTACCACAAACTGATTTCACATTCTCAAAATTTTTTGCAATTGTATTTGTGTGTATATGTGTGTGCTGGAATGCTTGTAATATATGTGATAAGTTAAAAAAATGTTTTTGGAAGTTTATATGTCTATATATCACAATATAAATGCGGATAATTTTGTTTACTGTAAAAATTACTAGTGGCCAATGTCACTGCAGCTGATAGAGGGCAGCATGGTCTTGTCGTTCTAGCAACAGATCCTGAGACATGGGCTATGATCCCAGTTTTACTTACTAAAGCAGACCAATTCAGTCATAGCCTAAGTAACACTTGTTAAGAGTTCAATACTGGGCTGGGGTTGTGGCTCAGTGGTAGAGCGTTTGCCTAGAATGTGTGAGGCACTTGGGTTCAATTCCCAACACCACATAAATTAAATAAACCAAATAAAGATATTGTGTCCATCTGCAACTAAAAATACGGAAGGGGGAGAAAAAAAGAGTTCAACACCTTACTAGGACAGTTTGCCATAATGGCTGTAATCTTGACTTGGTCATTTATCAGCTCTACATTAAGTAAATTAATTAAAAGTTACTGGACCAGATTCAGTTGCCTTTTCAGTAAATGGGAACAATAACAACTAACTCAGAAGATTGCTGTAAGGATAAAATGAGATCCACTTCATTAAGCACCTAGAACAGACGCTGGCATGTAGTATGTGCAATGAATTGGTAATGTTACTACTCTACCCTAAAATGAATATAATATTCTCTCCAAAGAGAATATTTACTTGAAAAGCATTCAGTCAAAATGCATTTATACTGTCATGTATAACTAATTAGAACAAATAAAAACTATATTAAAAAAAAAAAAACATTCAAACCTACCATTTGACAAAATGTGGGAAAAATATACATCAACAAATGAAAGACATACCAAGACAAGCCCCTGATCTTTGGAATTCTATGAAATATTATCAGCAAAAGAATTGTCTTTTAGCATCATAAATGAACCCCCTAATGCTAGAACTGGTTAAAATTACAAATTAAATATAGAAAAATTATATTTCTAACAGCAGAAGACAATATGTTAATATCAAATGCTACAAACAAATTTGGTGATAGACGCTTTTAAAATCAGAGGTTTCAAAAGTAAAGTTGTGTGGACTGGATCCCAACTGGGTACTATCACTTTAGGTGGTAGAAATTCCTATTAAGTTCAGAAGCAGGCAGAACTTTTGTAGACAAAGCGATAAACTTTTATAGATGTCAGAATAAAATTTTATTTTAAAAAAATTAGTGTTTTACGCCAGGCGTGGTGGCGCATGACTGTAATCCCAGGAGCTCAGGAGGCTGAGGCAGGAGGATCTTGAGTTCAAAGCCAGCCAGCAACTTAGTGAGGGGTTAAGCGACTCAATGAGACCCTGTTTCTTAATGAAAGTACGAAAAGGGACTGGGAATGTGACTCAGAGGTTAAGTGTCCCTGAGTTCAATCCCTGGTACCAAAAAAAAAAAAAAAAAAAAAAAAAAATTTAGTATTTTTAACACACTTTTTCCCTTCTGATTTTCCATGTTACTTGGGCTTGATCTATGAAATGACTGGAATTTGCCCTTTTCCATTGATTGCCTACTGCGTCTCCCTTATGAGCAATGGGAAACAGTAACATTATTTTTTTTTTTTAATTTTTGTTTTTTGTAGTGCTGGGAATTAATACAACAGTCTTGCTCATGCTAGGCAGGTGCTCTACCACTTAGCTACACTTCCATCCTTACATTAAGTTTTTAAAATTCTTTAAAAAGAATCTCTCAAATACAATTCAATTATATTGATATCCTCTTTTTTGGGGGGGTGGGGGTGGTACCGGGGATTAAACTCAGGGGCACTCAACCACTGAGCCACATCCCTAGACCTATTTTGTATTTTATTTAGAGATAGGGTCTCACTGAGTTGCTTAGTGCTTCACTTTTGCCGAGGTTGGCTTTGAACTCAAGATCCTCCTGTCTCAGTTTCCCAAGCTGCTGGGATTACAGATGCCCAGTTTGATATCCTCTTTCTGTTTTAGATTCAAGAGGTATACAGTATTTATAAAATAATGTAATACAATAAAAATGATCAAAGATTACTTCTGAAAAAATAAATAAAACAAATTCATTATTTCTTATATTTCCACAGTAAAAGCTAAATACTGATTTTTTCTTTACCAATTTTTATATTTATATTATTCACTTAAAACAATTAGGTAACCAGATTTATCACATGGACTTTGCAAAGAGGACATGAAAAAACACTCCACATGCTCAAATGATATTTCTCCCCAAGACTCAGGAGAAAACTCCTAGATTTTAAATTATGAGGTACTTTTAGATTTTTCATTTCAAGTTCAGGTTGAATTAGAGTTTGTTGGAATGTAAGAGATATAGTGATTTATATTCATACATGTTAATTTAGAAAATCCAGATCTATTCTTTGTAGATAAAAATATATACTGACAGAAAATTATGACTTTAATAAAAGTTTTACAAAATTTATGACTATGATAATGTTACTCTATTCCAATGTGTTTTCATATCTTTTAAGTAATTTTTTACTTAAAAGATGTTGATAGACCTTTACTTTACTAATTTATTTATATGTCGTGCTGAGAATTGAACCCAGTGCCTCCCACATGCTAGGCAAGTGCTCTACCATTGAGCTACAATCCCAGCTCT
Source organism: Sciurus carolinensis (assembly GCF_902686445.1). Lineage (NCBI taxonomy): Eukaryota > Metazoa > Chordata > Mammalia > Rodentia > Sciuridae > Sciurus > Sciurus carolinensis. The sequence continues at coordinate 42,064,569 of NC_062225.1, forward strand.
ATATTTGGTTGTTTTTTTAAAAAAATTTTTATAGTTGTCAATGGACCTGTATTTTATTTATTCATATGCAGTGCTGAGAATGAAACCCAGTGCCCCCCACATGCTAGGTAAGCACTCTACCACTGAGCTAAAACCCCTATCCTATATTTATTTTGGGGGTTTTTTTCACCTCTTTTTATTTATTTATTTTTTTTGTCTTTTTATATTTGTACCCTTTGCATACAAATACATACTTCTTCAAAAATTTTCCCCATATCTCAGAAATTCAAGAGTTCTGTGTATAGTATAGTTTGTCCTTGGATTTTCTGGGTTTTTAATTATTTTTTAAATTAATTTATCATTATTATTATTATCATCATCATCATCATCATCCTCAGAGATTGAACCCAGGGGCACTCAACCACTGAGCCACATCACCAGCCTCTTTTATTTTTTTATTTTGAGACAGGGTCTCAATTGCTGAGGGCCTCACTAAGTTGCTGAGGCTGGCTTTGAACTTGTGATACTTCTGCCTCACAACAGGCGTGTACCACTACATCCAATGTTTTTTTTTTGGGGGGGGGCAGTTTTTTTGTATAATACTTTAGATCCCATTTATACCTTGCTCCAGAAATTGAGGATCACTAGGCTTTCCTTCATTGATCATATAAACACTTTCATGTAACAGGACAAACAGAGCATATAAAGTTTGTTATGTTCAATAAGTGCTTAATTCCATCAATTAGGTACTTGAAACAATTGGTTTCTGTGCTAGTCATTGATCCACTTGGGAAAAATGGCAATCCAAATCATTACCATCATAGAAATGTCTCCTATTTAATTTCTGAGATTAAATAACTCATTTACTCTATTTCAAACTTTAACTTCTCAACTCTCTGACTGTTCCTTCCTACCCTCTCATAGGCAATAGTTAACCTTACCTCCTACATTATAGAGCAAATAGAAGTCCCATTTTTTCAATATAAAATATATAAGCCTACATCTCCTCTATCCTGTTGTTATATAAACAGCCTATCCTTATTCCTCTTCCATGTTAATCCGTCTTTCCAAATTTAGGTTTTATTCCCCTTCCCTCCTTCTAAGGAACTTCACACTATTATCTGTTTTTACTCTTGTATATGTACTATCTCTCTCACCCTCCTTCCCTCTTTCTTAGGTCCTTCTTATCAGATTCTAAATACATTCATGTCATCTGGGCATGGTGGTGCATGCCTGTTATCCCAGCAGCTCCTGAGGCTGAGGCAGGATTGCGTGTTCAAAGCCAGCCTCAGCAACTTAGTAAGGCCTAAACAACTCAGCTAGATCCTGTCTCTAAATAAAATATTAAAAGGGGCTGCAGATGTGGCTCAGTGCCCCTGAGTTCAATCCTTTTACCAATAAATATATACACGTCACTCCCAGCTTTTAAAAGTAACTCAATCTCATATCTTCTTCCAACTATCATTTCATCTCTCTTCTTCACTTTTTAAATGTGTGATCTGTACTTGCTGTGTAGCTGCTACAGTCTCTTTCCCAATATCCATCTCCCCTTCTTTCTAACAAAAACTGAATTTTGTATTTTTTGGTGCAGTAATGAGTCCTGCAAAATAGCTGCATTTCCCAGCCTCTCTTATATGTAGGAGTGGCCATGTGACACAGAACACAGTCTGGCCAATGGCCTGCAAGTTGAAGTCAGCTGGGGATTTAGAGCAAAATTCTGCTTTCCTGATAAAGGTACCAGATCTTTCCCCCTGGGTTTTTCTTCTTTCTTCCTATCGGAAACACTGACAACAGAGTGAGCAACCATCTTGCATTTGCAATGAGGAAAAAAAAGATTAAAAAGCCATATGCTGGTCTGGGGTTGTGGCTCAGTGGTAGAGCACTTGCCTAGCATGTGTGAGGCACAGGGTTTGATCCTCAGCATCACATATCAATAAATAAAATAAAGGTTCATTGACAACTAAGAAAATATTTTTTTTAAAAAAGCCATATGGAGCTAGGGCTGTGGCTCAGTGGTAGAGCACTTGTCTAGCATTTGTGAGGCACTGGGTTCGATTCTCAGCATGGCATATAAATAAAATAAAGGTCCACTGACAACTACAAAAATATTTTTTTAAAAACCCATATGCTGAGGATGACAGAAGAGAAAGAAGAATTTTAGGACATGAATGACATCTTGGAACCATGATACCAACCTGAACTGTCATCCTCTGTCATTTCCCACACCCCTCTCTGGTACTGGGGATCAAACTCAGGGACTCAGGCATGCTAGACAGGCACTCTATCATTGAGCTACATCCCCAACCCCTTCTGTCATTATTTTCACATGAGAAAATAACCCTACAATAGGTAAGCTACTATCATCAGATTCCATTACATGTGAACCAGTGTAATTTCTAATTTTGTTAGTCAGATTTTTGTTGCTGTGATCAAAACACCCGAAAAGAAGAACTTAGATGGGGGAAGGTATATTTTGGCTCATAGTTCCAGAGGTTTGTCAGCCAAGTCCATTGTTCTGGACCCCATATGAGGCAGAATATCATGGCAGAAGGGCATTGTGGAGTAGTGCTGACCCCCTCCTGGCAGCCAGAAAGCAGAGAGAGGGCAGGGAAGGGGCCACAGGGGAAACAAACCTTTCCAGGGCACGACCCCGTGACCCAGGTCCTCTGGTCACATTTCACCTGCCTACGGTTACCACCCAGTAAGTCCATTCAAACCAAGATGAACTGACTAGGTTTCAGCTCTCATGATCTAATATTTTTACCTCTGAATATTTCTGCATTAATACAGGAGATTTGGGGAACAGTTTATATCCAAACTATAACACTAATCAATGCTCTTGCTTCCTCCATTTCCTCATCTTTCACTCACTCTCCAACCATTCTGTTCTGGTTTCTGGCTCATCACTCCATTGCACTCACCAATGACCTACATGTTGTGAAATCTGGGAGACATTTCTCTGTTCTCATATTACTTAACCAATCGGTGGCATTTGACTCTGTGGCCATGTCCTCATTTTGGAAACACACTCTTTCCAAGGCTTCCATGATCAGTACACTCCAGGTTTGCTCCTTCACCTTCTCTGCTCCCTCTCTGACTCCTCTGTGAGTTCATCTTTCTCTTTTAGTCACTCTCACCATCTTGCATCCTCTAGGATATACTATGGCCTTTGCCACACACTGTTGAGGGGTATCTAGAACATTCTTCTCCCTCCCTTTGCCTACCTGCCTTTTCCTCATCCTTCAGTTCTCCATCCATTCTTATCTTCCCCAGGGAAGGCTCCTTTACCTTTTTGTGAAAGCAGATTTCTTTATATTCTGTTCTTTTACAACTCTTAGCACAGTTACAACTTTATCTTCTGTAAAGTGACTCTTCGAGGAAGCTCTCTCTCCCTTCAGACAGTAAGGTCCATGAAGAAAGACACCTAGTTTTGTTTTTCATTATATGTCCCAAACATCATATTCCCTATGACATAATGTGTATTAATACATTTCTTGAATTTGTAAGTGTGTTAATATATATTTATGTGATAATTTATTTGATTCTCTGTTTATTGTCTGTCTTCCTCTAGCTCCATGAGAGCAAGAAATACACTTGTTCTTTTTTTTTTACTACTATGCATACAGTTTATAACCCATAGTGCCTGGAATACAGAAGGAAATATATCAAACAAAATTTTAATGAATAAAAGAATAAATGAATAAGTTTCCAAGGAAGTCATTCTAGTAGTTTTACCTGCAGTATAATGGTGTTTGAGGTGTTTTTTTTTTTTTTTTCTTTCTTTCTTTTTTTTTTTAGGTACTGGGAATAGAATTCAGGGGTGTTCTACCACTGAGCTGTACCCACAAGCCTTTTCATTTCTCATTTTGAGACAGGGTCTCAGTAAATTGCCTTAGGCTGGCCTTGAACTTGAGATTGAGTGTGCAGAGATCCATTTTGAGGTTGGGATATACATTTAAACATGCAGCTCAAAGCTATAAAATGCTACTACACTAAGATTACAGAAGCATTTAAAATCAAATTGTCTTACAAATTTTCCAGAGAACTGTAAATGACATTCTATCATCTTTGGGGAAACCTTTCCTGACTGGGATGAATAAATTGGCCTCCTTTCTTTCTACCACTCCATTATCAGTCCCAGAGATTAAAAAGGAAACTATCTCATTTTAAGATTTCAGCTTTATTTGCTGAGATTTCTATCTAGTCAAACTGAACGCAAGAGGGGCTGGGGGCATAGTTCAGTGGTACAACATATGCTTGGCATGCCTGAGGCCCTGGGTTTAATCCTCAGCAACACACATACACACACACACTCACGCACAAAAACACCTGAAATCAAGAAGGGCTATTTCATGTTGGCATAATAGTAGAAAGCAGTTAGCCACATTCTAGTTTAAGGATGGAAGATTATTAAGTTTTAATCTCCTCCTTTAACTAATACGGTTGATTTCTTGTTAAAAAAAAATGTTTTACAAATTCTTGACTTCTGATATTTTTACCTGCTGGCCCTTTTGTATTTTGAGTGAAAGGTACTATGTCAGGGACCATTGAGCTTCCTCGAGGCTCAAGAAAAATAACAGTTGGGGGAAAGTTCAAGTGTAAGATAACCCAGAGAACTCAACCTGCAGCAAAATGGAGTTTCTTCAAATTAGGCATCAGGAGAAGCAACAGAGAAGAGCAACTGGCAACTAGAGATAACCTTCTTATTCTCAAGGCTAGAAACATGCTGGCAGAAGCTTTAACTGACTAAATTTACTTGCAAGTTCTCCAAAGGGAATGATCATCTTGCACCAGGGTCATTTTTTCATAACACATAACTTTGCAAACAAATTCCTAGGATCTTGTAAAGTATTGAATTCTGAACCTCAACCTAAAATGCCAGCACATCCATTACATAGCCCAACTACAAAAAATATGAGCTTAACTATTCACCAAAAATGAAAACTCCAATAATATTTATGATTTATGAGAGCATAATTTTCATTTTATAAGACCTTAAGCCTCTAAGAGATTTTTATCCAAAATTAGCATCCAGTAACAGCACCTTGGGATATCCCTGTTTTGGCAGCATCTGTAGACAGATCTGGTTACAGTTAAATAAATCTAATGCTGGAGCCACTGACCTCAAGAAGACAGGTGTCTTTTCCAGCAGCAGATCTACATTCTGGGCTATGAGAAATGTGCTTGATTAAATTTCCCTGGCCCCTGGTCTGTTTCCTTGGTATTTGGCCAGCATAGTGGCCCCTCCAACAAAGAAAAATTTCATCTCTTCCCCAAATAAGTTGCTCTGTAACTAATTGAGCATTACATTTTTCTAAGAGTATTTGCTTAACTGAATACAAAGCAATGTCACTAGTCAATATATTAAATAATACAATATTTGTTGAATACCTACTATGTGCCAAGCATTTGGCAGGCCATGGAGAAACAACTAGTAGTGGCAATGAATCTTTTTCATCAATAAGCTCAACAGAGTAGCCCAATAATGGAAGAACCCAGAACAGATCTATCCATATTTTATTCATCCAGGCTAATATTTAAAGCCCATTTCAGATTTTATCTTCTAGTTCATTCATTTAGGAAATCTTTATTGGGTTCCCAAAATTGTGCACTACAACAATGAGGAGAATACAATCCCCATCACCAGAAACTTCTAGCATTGCAGGGAAAAGGAAGTGAGATTAACAGGATCACATCACAGAAGACATTGCAAGCCAGGTTAACTAAGGACTAGGAGTCTTATTGATAGCAGAGAGGAGCTATTAGACAATCTAGGAAGAGAGAAGCATGATTAAATTTTCATTTTGAAAAAATCAGCTTGACAAAGATAAGGTAGATAGATGATAAGGAAGTGTGGCTAGAGGGAGGGAGACCAGAGGGGAGAAAAAATCAAATTCCAAAGTTATTGAAGAAATAAAAAAAACAAAATTTAGCAACACATGTAATAAGAAGACTTAGAAAAAAGTGAAGTTTAGGATGACTTCTAAAATTATAAAGTAGGTGGCATTAGCAGGAGAAAGAGGAATAGTTAGTGGGAAAAATGAGTTCAAATTCAACCAGGTTTTATTGCAGGTGCCTACAAGAACAGCCTTGAGTTAACAGATGAAAAGATTTAAAAAATGTGAGATATATATATATATATATATATATAATGGAATATATATATAATTAGTCATGTATAACTAATTAAAATAATGGAATGTATATACACACACACACACACACACACACACACACACAATGGAATATTACTCAGCCTTAAAGAAGAGTGAAATTATGGCATTTGCCAGTAAATGGATGGAGCAGGAGAATATCATGCTAAGCAAAATAAGTCAATCCCATAAAACCAAAAGCTCTATGTTTTCTCTGCTAATTCACAATGGGGTAAAGAGCTAGGGAAAAATAGTTACTTTAGATTAGGTAGAGGGGATTGGAGCAAGAAGAGGGGATATAGGGATAGGAAGGATAGTAGAATGAATCAGACATTATTACCCTATGTACATATATAATTATATGATCAGTGGGATTCTACATCATGTATAACCAGAAGAATGAGAAATTATACTTCATTATATATGATGTATCAAAGTATATTCTACTGTCATGTATAACTAATTAAAACAAATTTTAAAAATTAAAAAAAATGACAAAGGCAAACAGTTTTAGAAAGATAAACAGCAACCGTTTTACTAGTAATGAGACTAACATGCATTGTTGTTATGTCTTTGTTGTAGATTTATTGTTTCCCCCCCCACCTCAGATCACATAACTTTTAAAATTCAAGTTTTGAATAAAAACATAAGGAAAGGAAATGCAATTTTTAAAATGTCTATTTCTTACTCCTATCCCTTACCCATCTAGATCCTGTCCTGAAATCAGTCACTGGTTACCAGTTCCCAGAGATAGTTCATGCATATTGTGTTATCCTAAATACATATTTTCACACATAGATGTACACATGCATGTAGATATACACGTGCATTCTACATACCACCATATTTTACCTTTTAAGAAATTTGTCTTGGGCTGGGGTTGTAGCTCAGTGGTAGAGTGCTTGCCTTACAAGTGTGAGGCACTGAGTTCAATCCTCAGCACCACATAAAAATAAATTAAAAAATAAAGATATTGCCTTCATCTAAACTAAAAATACACATATATCTATTTTTAAAAAGAAATTTGAGAATTGTCAACATAAACACAAAAAGAGTGACTATGTTCTTTTTAATAGTTGCATAGTATTTCACTATTTAAATGTACCATAATTTAACCACTCATCCTTATTGGTGTACATTTAATTTGTTTCTGATATGTTTGCTATTCCTAAATAATGTTGCTATGTACCATTGCCCATTCTTCATTTTGACATGTATGGGTGCATCTGTAATAAAATTCCTAGAAGTTGAATTACTTAAAAAAAAAAAAAATGTGAGCAGTAAGGATCCCTGAGTTGTCACCTTACAGATGGCAGCGGAAACATGATCATGAAGTACACTGCCAGCTCTGTAGCCATCCATACTACTCTATGGTCCCAAATTCCTTATATTCATTTGTCATTCAGTTTTTTTCATTAATTTGCTATTAATACATTTCTTCTTTGGCCAACAAATGCATATGGGACTCCCATATTCTAGGTTACATGAAAGACTCTGGGTACCCGTAGATGAATAAGCTTTTATTCCCTATCCTAAAATATCTCATAAGCTGACTGTTCATTATCAACTGACTAATTTTCAAATTCCCTGCGCGGTTAGGTCTTCTGCCTCTAATAAGAGGATAAACTCCTCAAAGTTTATCCTCTTAGGTTCCTTTTAAACCTTTCCACAAAAATCTAAACACAAAGTTCTTTTCTTTGTAGGTGCTCATGTGAACTTTGAGTGACAAATCAGTAGCCTATTTAAACACATAGACCAACTTACTTATTTTTAAGTAGTTTTGGTAAGGAGGGTTCTGACTAGAAAAATATTAAATTTTCATTGTTAAAAATATAGAAACAACATTAAAAATATTTTTAAAAATCATTTTCAATGTACTATCCAAAGATAACTACTATTTATATTTTATGTGAAATATTCAGCCTTTTTCCTAAGAATAGAAACATGCATTTATTACACTTTTAGAAAAGTGGTCATATTAAACAAGTTTTTATGCCACTTTTTTTCATTTACTGATGCTATATAATGAGCATACTCCATGTCATTAAATATAGACTTATATTATTATTTTTTTAAATGTCTCATTGTATTCCATTGCAGGGCTGCACCTAAATTATTCAGCAGGTTCTTTACTAATGGAAATTTATGTTGTTTCCAAGTATTCACTACTATGAACCCTGCTATGAAAATATTTAAACTTAAGACTTTATGCATCATGTAATCTTTTCCATAAAATAAATTCCTAGAAGTTAATTTATGTTTCTAAGACTTTTTTTTTTCTTTTTCTTTTTTTTTTTTTTTTTTTTTTGGTACCAGGGATTGAACCCAGGGCTGTTTAACCACTGAGCCACATCCCTTTTAAAAATATTTTATTAGAGACAGGGTCTCACTGAGGTGCTTAGTGCCTCACTAAGTTGCTGAGGCTGACTTTGAACTGCGATTCTCCTGCCTTAGCCTCTCAAGTGTACACCACGGCACCCAGCAGGTGTTTCTAAGACTTTCTAAGTATATTCCCAAATTGTCCTTTGAGACAATTCCTATCTAGGTTTGTGTTTCAAAAATCCTAATTAAGGGGGGCTGGGGAGATAGCTCAGTCAGTAGAGTGCTTGCCTTGTAAGCACATAGGCCCTGGGTTCAATTCCTACCACCCAAAAAAATAAAAAATAAAAAGAATGAAAAATTCTTATTAAGATTCCTTATTAAGGCTCTTTAGAGGCCAAGGGCAGAAACCTATGAGCTTTCAAATTTTGATATATAACATAAATAAAAGTTCACAATCAAAAGAGAATTTGATGAATATTTACAAAACAAACACACACATGAAACTGGATTAGGGTTCAGATCATTACCAAAACCCCAGAAGCCCTCTCTGTCTTCTTCCAATCACTGCATAACATTGGCCAGGAAGCTCCCAGCCAATGTCTGAGTACAGTGTAGGCAGTGGGACCTGGACATTTCTGCCTAATATGAGCCCCCTCTAGAAGCTGGCTAAGATTTTCTCAGAGCCACATACCTCTCAGTCTGAAGCTCTTGCTACTCAGTACTCCTTAATTTCCCCTCTCCTTTTACAGATGTCAAAACCACATCTTGGCCTACAAACTTTTCCTGACTACTCCTGCTCTTTCCCTTTTGTCCTTTATCAGGTATTATCCATAATAAATCTCTTATACTTTGAACTTTGGACAATGCTTCCCAAAGGACTGAATCAACACAGTTGGTACTGAAACAAGCTTAGTTTGGAGCCTGGTCCACATACCTCCATCCCAAGTGGTGTATTAGCAGGGATAGTCCCAGTCACAATTTCTAGCCCAATTGCTAAAATAGCATCAGTAGTGACTTGAGAGTGCCATTCCAGTGACAAATGCACTGGCTGGTGAGTTGGTTCAAACCTTTGAAAAGCACAGGGTCCAGGGAAAAGAGGAGACGACACATAAAAGAATAATGGAATTGATTCATTAATAAAAAGTTGCATTGACATCTTACAGAGGAATAATTGGAAATGAAGGGCAGTTAACAGACGATTACAGTTAAGTGTGAGAGCCAGAGGGTCTCTTTGTTAGCTCATAGTATGGCAGAACTGGCACAACCATGGTCCAAACTTGCAGAAGACATGTTTGGGTAACTCTAAGATGGCAGCTGGCGTTGAGCCAAGAGGTGGCACATAGTTAGTGTTAACACGGCGTGATCTACTTTTGCCTGATTAGTTGGTGTCTCCTTTGTGCTAGTGGTCGACAGATATTCCTCAATCTTTCTTGATTGGTACCGAGGGGCATGCTTCAATTGTGCTAATCCTAAGCTGATTGGCTGCCTTAGGTATATAAGACACACACCTATAGGAAGCACCTCAGATAAGCAGCACCGCTGGGCGGAGGACTAAGCAGACACCTCTAGGTTGCGGGCTGATGATGGCAGAATGAAGAATGCAGAATGCAGGTTGCAGCTCGCAGAATGAAGATCGCAGGATGCAGGACGTACCTCTAAGAAGCAGCAGCAGACCTTTAAGAAATAGCTCCTCTGATAATAGTAGCATCTCTGAAAGAGTAGCATTCTCTAAAACTAAGCAAAGTCTCTTTTCCTCTAAGCAAATTCTCTTTTCCTTTAAGCAAAGTCTGTCTTCCTCTAAGCAAAGTCTTTCTTCCTCTCAAAGCTTGTCTTCCTCTAAAACTTCCTCTAAAATCAAGCAAACCTTGTCTTCCTCAATAAGCTAAAGAATAAGTAAGCAAACAAGAAAGCCTGGATAAAGATAATAGAAGTAGTTCAGTTCCAGTCCACCTCCGATAAATACCCGCGCAATTATTGCTGCAGGCGGTAGCAAATATCCACAGCATTGTTGCCGTGGGTGGCCACACAAACTCGGGATCTGAGAGGGTCCGAGAGTAGCCAAAATGGAATGTTCAGTCAAGACCACCAATGACGTTCTGTTTGAAAAAATCTGGGGCCCTGAAATGTGGGCTAGGAGAATCTGGGTAGATACCCTCAAAGATAGCATATCTGCAGACTTTCTTTAACCCCCAGAATCTGTATAGCTGGTCCATGCCTCCCTGTGCAGGAAGACACTGCAGAGACCTGTCCCTCTCCAGCCAATAGGTCCCCTCCTCAGGAACTGTGCCTGCCTCCTTTCATGGCTGCAAGGTTGATAATATGGATTAAATCCCAGCATAACTTGACAGGACACACTGGGCCTAACTAAGGTGCCAATGCTACTTCCTCAGATCACACCTATGGCTATAGGGAACATCCAGAATGACCAGCTGAAGGAGGAGAAAAAAGCCCACGCTTGGTTCACAGATGGGTCACTTCAATGTGTGGGTGCAAGTTTTCTTATTGGAACTGACACAGTGGGTACATGAAAAAGTGACCATGTGGCAGAGAGGGAGGCTACATACAGACCCTAAAGCATAGACTCCCACTCATCAAATCTGGTCTTGCTATTGCTGTCTCCCAATATTCAACCTGATGGAAACAAAGACCACATATGGCTCTGTTCCCTGAAGAGACCCACTAATAAGTGACAAATTGTACCTCTTTTGTCCTCGAAGAGGTAGAGTTGCATTCTCAAATAAAGATATTTGAGTATAGATTTGTTATTCCTGTCCTCAATTCCACAGCCATCATCACTATCCAGGGGCTTCCAAGACATGGGATTTCACACAACATAGCATCTAGCTAGGGAACCCAGCTGTTGTGGTCTGCATGTTTGTGTTCCCCTAAAATTCATGTATTGAAATCCTAACCCCAGACAGTGGTATTAGAAGGTTGGGCATTGGGAGGTGATTAAGTCATGAGGACTGACATCTGATGAATGAGAATAGTGACCTCATTAAAGAACTTGTTTCTCTTTTCCCTCTGTGAAGACACAGCTAGAAGGCATCATCTGTGAGGAAGCAGGTCCTCAATGGACACCAAATCTGAAGGCACCTTGATCTTGAACTTCCCAGTCTCCATCTATTGTTTATAAGCTGCCCAGTTTGTGGTATTTTATTGTAGCATGCTGAACTAGGATCCAGAATCTGGACAAAGGGGATATGATTGTGGAGCCGTGGCCTTGGGATTCACTGCAGCAACAGAAGCTGCCAACTGCATAGAATGTTGGAATGACCTGCTGAAATATCACCTTGGTGGCAAGACTCTTAAGGATATAGGGTGCTCCTCTGAGATATGGTACATGTATTAAATCACATATGTACTGATCTTTGTATGGTCCTATGTCCCTAGTAGAAAGAAAATACGTGCCTAGAAATCAAGAAGTGGAAGCAGGAGTGGCTCTACTTACCATCACTCTCAGTGACCTGTCAGAGGATTGTTTCCCTCCCCTGCAACTCTGGGCGCTGCAGAGCTGAAAGACTTGATAAGGGGGTGCACTCTTGCCAGTGGATGCAGTGAACTATGTGCTATGCTGGGCACTTGAGATTCCTCCTGTCCAGGGCCGTGCAGGCAGCAAGACAATTAACCATTTGGCAAAGATTATCATCCCTGATCAACAAGTGGAAGTGGGGCTCATATTACATTAGGGGGTCACAGAAGAATGTGTGGAACTCAAATTGGCACTTGGGTGCCTCTTGGCACACTACTACTGAATTGTGACTAAAATAAACAAGGGTAGCAGTCCTCACTTGAAAAGGGTATGGTTACCAAAAGCTCAGACCTCTTAGAGTGGAAATTCAGGAAGAAGCTGCTTCCCAAACCTGTGGGGATCATGGCAACCATGAACAGGTGCTCTGTTCAAATGCCCCTTCAAGAAAGAATTTTATGATCAGCTGCAAAGACAGCAGTTAGATGACAAGTTCCAATAGCTTTGCCTTTGGGATCTGCTGTGTTTCAGCTGAGGTCATGACTTTTCCAGGCAGTCCCAGACAATAAATGAGCATGGCTCTCTTATGTCTGGGAACTTTGCTACCTGATAGGAGTAACCCTGTTCTTATATGTGTTGGCTAACATGGCCGAAGTTGATAGGTATAAGGGTGGATGCCCAAGTGAGTCCACTCACAATCTTTCTCTGGATTTATTTTGAATTTGTTTGTTTGTTTATTACTATTTAACTGAGAAGAGAGTCTCTTCAATGAAGGAAGAACTTAGGAGTTGTGGTTTCTGGCCACATGAGGGAGCCCATTTGCAGTGAGCAAGAATGAAACACACACACACAGAGTAGAGTCGGAGTGCCTGCAGCATTTGAGACCCAGCTGTAGCCAGCTCTCCTGGGGTTTGATTGCTCCAACCTTTCCTTTCATTGGATAAGATGCTTTGGTATGCTCCCAGTAAACACTCTAATTGAAATCAGCTGTCTATCTCACGTGACCACACATTTAGAAGTATCTTACACCTATTTTGTATTGAGTTAACATAGACTGAGTTGAGGATTTATTATGCCAGACAGTGGTCTAAGCACTGCACATATCTGAATTCATTTAGTCCTCCCAGGTAGAATGAGTCCACCTTCTCTCTAGTGTACTCCCAACCACATATAAAGAAACTGAGGCTGCTTTGTTTTAAGATCAAGAATAACTAAGATATTTTGCCACAGGGGACTGCCAGAGAACACAGACTTTGGGAACGGGCAGTCTGTATTGTGTTAGTCTCACCAATTGATGACAGATCTGGCTGTGGCATGAGCAAGACAGATTTGCAGCCACAGGTGTCCCACAATTCCTAGACAGGGCCGTTTTAGGAATAAGGAAGGCAGCAGCAAAACCGATCATTTCCTACTTATGTACATTTTGTGCCGCTGGTTAATTTATGAACGGCTTTTGTGGTTGGTATCTTTAGTTCTTTCTTCCCTGCTTATCAGTTCAGATGGCTTTTGCTCTGGAACTCCAAGTCCCTCCCAACCTCCCTCTTTCTTCTCTGACCTAGAACGAATGATTAACCACATAAAACAACCATCAACACTCTTTCCAAGGACATTGATGACCTCATTAAGTGCAAACCTACAGGTCCCTTCTCCACCTCTCTGCAACGCATGATGCTGTGGCTTCTCCCTCCTCATTCTGGCTCCCCTCTAACATCCTAAAGGTCATACCTCCCCCTGCTTTTTCATGTATGAATCTTCTGTTACTGCTTCCTGAGCCTGAGACTTGCACATTTACTCCTAGGCCTCAGCTTGGTATCCCTAAACTGATGATTTCCAAACCTGTGCCTCTAGCTCCCACTGCAGTCTCGGGTCCAATTCAAACCTCCTCACTGCCCTCTCTTCCTTCATGACCTGCCTCTGAGTTCATTCTCCTTCAACTCAAACCACCCACCTTCTACTTGCTATGAGTAGGAAACACAGTGACTTGAAGCACCCACGTGCCTCCTCTGGTGCCAAGCACTTTATTTAACCTTCACAATGACACCATAAAGAAAGAGCTGCCAGGCACAGTAGTGGCAGTGGTGTGTGCCTATAATTCCAGCAATTTGGGAGGCTGAGGTAGGAGGATTACAAGTTTAAGTCCAGCCTCAGCAACTTGGTAAGACCCTATCTCAAAATAAAATACAAAGGACTGGGAATGTAGCTCAGTGGTAGGCCATCCCTGGGGTCAATCCCCAACTCATAAAGATGAAGGAGAAGAAGAAATTACAATCTCTGTTCTACAACTGGAAAAAAACAATTTTCAGAAAGGGAAAAAACCCAAATCCAGGTCTGTCCAAATCGAGACTTCATGCCCTTTCCAATCCATAGGTCTGCCTCCCATAATTCAGTCAATAGTTGGAAGCTCTTTGCAAGATGGATTATGTGCCGTCTGCCCTCTGAAGGTGTGCAATTTAGTGAGAGAGACAGAAAATACAACTAAATACAGTAGTTTGAAAAGTGCTGTGAGGAGGTCAGGAAAAGTTACACCAAAGACAAGATATGCTGAATCATGAAAGATAGGGAATCACCGAAAGAGAACAGGGTGGGGAAGGTGATCTCAGGCAGAGGGAGTGGTGACCAGCCAGGAGGGCAAATGCTCAAATGCCTGAAAATTGAGGGGAGAGAATTGGGAGGCAGCAAGTAGTTCAGTGTGACAGGAGCCAAAGCAGAAGAAGTCTGGGATGGAGGTAAACAGAGGCCTGCTAGAACCTAGCTTAAGAGTGCAAGAAACCTGCTGGGTGTGGTGGTACACACCTGTAATGCTAGTGGCTTGGGAGGCTGAGTCAGGGGTGAAAGGAACAAGGCTGTAGCCATTTCTCCCCTGATTCTAGCCCCTCCACACACACTATTTTTCAATCTAGGTTAACTTCCTCTTTAGTCACTGGTCCAATTAACCCATGGTTTCACTATTTAAGGGTGATTCCTCCTATTATTAGCACTCTTTCTCTTTCCCTCAAGGGTAGACACATTGTTCATCTGCTTATTAAAATCTTTTGTGCGAGTTCCCGTGTCCAGAGTGGTTTTCTGGGTGCTTTCATTGGTGCCGTGACTCAGATGGGCTCTTCTACCGCCACTTAGGCAAGTGGAATCCCATCTGTTGCCCTGGACCCCTGGACATTCACCCGGACACCCGGTTCCACATCCACCACTGTTCTTCAGATTCAATTTTCCCCTAGATTGACTTAAACAATCCTCTGCTGACCTGAGATGCGACTGTTGATCATCCAGCACCCTGGAGGTGACTGAGGAGTGGGGGTTCCCCCAATCACGACTTTTACAGTTACGGCTGGCCCCCTAGTTGACCTTATTTGACAGTAGGTCCCCAATCTTTATGGTGGAGATTCCCTCTCTGGGTTGAGGCTCCTCTTCACTTTTCCTCTCAAATTCTGGCACCAGGTCCTCAACCCTCTTGGCTTTTGCCAGGCACACTGATGGGGGTGATGACTCCCATCATTGCATTGCCTCCTGGTCTCCAGCCATATAGTCTGTGACGTCAGAATGCCTTGGATACTGACTTGGCTGTATCAGTCTCCACCATGGGATGGAGGTCTTCCATTCCGACAGATTACTCCTTGGGATGTCTACTAGAAAATCTTAAATCCCTTCACCTGATCCCTAACCTAGAGCCACCAAAACTTATTTGCTTGAGTAATGATATTTGGCCACAGTATCCTTTGGATAATCAATCTAGATGGCCAATTAATGGCACTTTGGATGCTAATGTTTTATGGAACTTACACAACTTCTGTGAGCGAGCTGGCAAGTGGAAAGAAATTCTTTAAGTTTTCTTTTTCTTGCGCACTAAACCTGATCTTTGCTCTTCCTGCAAACCCAAACACCTCCTTTTGGCTTCTTCTCACCCTCCTAATTCCTCCTCCTTTTTCAACTTCGACCCGGCTGACAAACCACCCCCATACCAGTCTCCTGCCACAGAGGCCTTTCCAGCCCCTGCTCCTCTGTCTCCTTTGCCCTATTCTGTTTCTGCTTCTGTGTGCTCTGCTCCCCAGCCTACCTAGTCCTCCTGTCACGCAGTCCTATGCACATGTTCTAGCCCCGCTACGGGAGGTGGCTGGTGTGAATGGAGTGATCGAGTTCATGTTCCTTTCTCACTTTCCGATCTTTCCCAGATAAAGAAGTGGCTAGGCCCCTTCACTTCCAACTCCAAGAACTTTATCAAGGAATTTCAGTATCTTACTCAGTCTTATGATCTTACTTGGCAGGATATTTATATGATCATATCCAACACCTTGGCCCCTGAGGAGCCCAGGAGGGTCTGGGAAAAGGTGTGCAATTATGCAGATGAGGTTCACCAATCGACCCCAACCCATCCCATTGGGGCTGAAGCTGTACCAGCTAGGAAGCCCCAATGTGACTATAACAAGGGGACCAGACGTCTGCAGCCGGATGAGTTTCAAACTTGTGTCCTTGCAGACCTTCAAAAGGCTGCCATTAAACCTATTAATTATGATAAACTTCAGGAAGTAATATAGGACAAAACTGAAAATCCATCTGAGTCTCCTCACAGAGACCATGCTCAAATATACTAACCTGGACCCTGAAACTCTGGGGGATGACAGCTACTCATGAATTATTTTTTCCTTAAAGTTACACAGACATAAAGGCTAAATTGAGGAGGTTGGACAGGGGCTCCTTACCCCACAGTCAGAGGTTCTAGCAGTGATATTCAGGGTGTATAATGGAAGGGGAGAAAAAAAAAAAACTAAAATACCTAATACTGACCAAAGCCTTTCAACCAGCTAGACCTGCCCAGCCGGTCACTACTAGGGACACCTAACCTCACAGAAGACCTCCAGGCCCAAGCTTCAAGTGTGGATAAGAGGGCTACTGGGCACAAGCCTGCCCCAACCCCCGGCAGCCCCCAGGTCCTTGTCCAAAATGTCCCCAACCAGGACATTGGGCAGTGGATTGCCCTTGTGCTCAGAGAAGTGCCAGGTCACCCTTGCCCTCTTCCCCCGGTGACTTATTGGGATTGGTAATGGATGATTGAAGGGGCTTGGGATTTCTACACCCGTAGACCATCACCACTCAGGAGCCCCGAGTGACCCTTACGGTGGCAGGCAGGCAGCTCCCTTTCCTTATAGATACCGGAGCTGCCTTTTCAGTGCTGTGGGAGTTTGGGGACCCACTTCTCCCACCAAATCCTCTATTGTTTGGGGTAGAGGGACAACCATACCACCCCCTACAAACCCCTCCAATAAATTGCCATATAGGACAAATTTGCTTCCTTCATTCCTTTTTGAACTAAATTGGATACCTGTATCTCCTTCTCACCCACCATGCGCCTTCACCAAGACTCCTCTGCTATTCCTCTCCTCATGACCTTGCAGGAACATACAACCCAACCTGAGTCTTCATATCCTCTTCCTCCCCGGCTTGTTGACCCCAAGGTTTGGGACACCCACACACCTTCTGTAGCTACATGCCCGCCTGTACTCCTTCACTTGAAGGACCCAACATCCTGCCCAGGCTCAGCATCCCCTTCCCCAAAGGAGCCTCTTAGGGCTTCAAACAGTCATCCAGGATTTAAGGCAGAGAGGCTTCCTGCACCACACCAACTCACCTTTTAACACCTCCATCCTAACTATTAAAAAGCCCAATGGATCTTATTACCATTTGGTGCAAGATCTCCGCATCATCAACTCAGCTGTTGTCCCCACTTCCCCCATTGTGCCCAAATCCTACACCTTGTTTTCCTCTCACTGTCCCTCTTCATCCTGACTCACAGGATCTCTTTGCTTTCACCTGAACTGACCCTCTCACTCAAGTTTCTACTCAGCTGACCTGGACAGTTCTCCCACAGGGATTCTGAGACAGCCCTCACCTCTTTAGCCAAATGCTATCTCATGATCTTGCCTCTTTTACTTTCATTTCCTCCTCTCTCTTACAGTATGTTGATGATCTTCTATGTCGTCCCTCTCTCAAGGACTCCCAAGGAGACACTATTAAGCTTCTAAATTCTTTGGCTGACAGGTTATAGGGTCTCTCCAGTAAAGGTATAGCTTGCCCAACCTCAGGTTATTTACTTAGGAGTCAGCCTCTCACCTGGATTTAAGGCCATCACTGTAGAGAGAAAAGCATTGTTGCAGAACATGTCCACTCCATCCACCAAGGAAGAAATCCTTTCCTTTTTAGGGGTAGCAGGATATTTATGATCCTGGATCCCAAATTTTTCCATCCTGGCAGCCCCCTTGTATGAACTTCTCAACCCAGTGCAAGCCCCTTTCCAGACCCTAAGGAAAGCCCTTCTTCAAGTCCCAGTCCTACAACTCCCTGACATCACCAAACCAATCTACCTGTTTGTCTCTGAGAAAAGTGAGTTCTCTCTGGGGGTCTTAGGACACATGTTTGGTCCCACCTTTGGCCCAGTGGCATACCTATCAAAAAGGCTAGACCCCACTGTAAGAGGCTGGGCACATTTGTCTTAACCCAGGAATCAGAAAAACTTTCTTTTGGGGCTCCCACTGAAGTGCTCTCACCTTATCTGTTTGATCTTTTTTACTTGTAAGAGTCTGCAAACTCTACTGCCCTATCAGGTGTTGGCTTTGCAAACTTCTCTTATTGAGGACTCTTCCATTTCCTTTAAGACATGTTCTCCTTTAAATTCAGTCACCCTCTTACCCCCACCTTCCAATACACATGCTTCAGCAACCCATAGCTGCCTTGAGATTCTGGAAGAGTTACCTCCCTGCCCCTCCAATGTTCAAGAGGGGGCCTTGCACAACTCTACTCTTATATGGTTCACTGATGGGAGCTCTTTTCCCCATGAAGGGATCTGACAAGCTGGATATGCCATTATTTCCCTGGAAAAGGTTGTAGAGTCAGGACCACTACCTAACACCACGACCAACCAACAGGTGGAATTAATTGCCCTCACCCACACATTCACCCTCATAAAGGGTGAATCCCTCACAATCTACACTGACTGTAAATATGCTTTTCACATTATCCTTTCCCATGCCACTATTTGGAAAGAGAGGGGCCTTCTTACTACAAAAGGGAACTACATTACCAACTGTAGATACGTCCTAAACCTCCTTGAGGCTCTTCACTCCCAAGAACCACAGGCCTGTACATTGCTAAGCTCATCAGACAGATCAATCATTCATCTGTTCAGGCAACAATAAGGTATATGAGGAGGCTAGAAGAGCATCCCTATCATCCACACCAGTCCCGATTATGACTCTCCATGATCCCTTATCTCTACCACCTTACAACAGGGAGATACGTTCATACCTCCATCATTTATTTCAACCCAATCTTTTTTTTTGCTCTCACAATTCACTAAGACTCCTTTGCAGCTATCCTCCTCTGACATCTCATTTCTGAAAGAACTCTCCTCCACATGTGAAATTTGCCTACAAACCAATTCTACAGCCATCAATCCCCTACATTTCCAACTCACCAGAACTGTGGTGCCATTCCAGGGGTAGACTGGCAACTTGACTTCACTCACATGCCCACGGTAAGAAAATCTAAATAATTTTCAGTCAGGGTAGACACCTTCTCGGGTTGGGTTGAAGCCATCCCCACTTTCAAAAAAAAAGGACATTAACTGTCCTACCTTCATCCTTCATGAAATCATTCCTTGCTTTTGGAGTGTCTACCTCCTTCCAGTCAGACAATGGGCCTGAATTTCTCTCTCAAGTTTCTCAGGACCTTGACAAGGCTCTTGGAGTCCCTTAGCGTTTCCATATTCCCTCTCACCCAAAGTCATCAGGTAAAGTAGAATGAATAAACTAAACTCTTAAAAATGTCTTAACCAAACTTTCTTTAGAACTTTACCTTGATTGGGTTAAACTCCTGCCTCTTGCTCTTCTGCGTCTTAATTTGCTCCCAAAGAAAACTGCCAATATCTCCCCTCCTGAGCTGATGTATGGTCATCCCGTCCTTCCCCTGGGGTTATTGCCCCTTTCTTCCTCTCTTCCTTCTCATATATTCATTCCTCTCCTAAACCACATTCAGGCATTCCAATGGGGTTATGCCGACTCCTCCCTGACCAGACCCTTCTCTGGTCCCCTGGCTCAACCTCTTCAAATAAGAGACCAAGTTCTTATCTCTCCTCCTCATGAGGCTACAGCCCCTCTACCTCCCAAATGGCAGGAAACCCATACGTGATCCTGGCTATGCCAATGGCTGTTAAGGTACGAGCTTACTGGGATGGCTATGCATTTCTGAGGTTAAGCTCTACTTTCAGTCGGTCTGGAGTCCCGGTGATAGGGTGCAGTCAGTTGGTCTGGGGGTCCTGGCAGCAGGGAGCAGTCAGTCTATGTGAGGGTCCCAGAGGCAGGGAGTGATCGCTCGGGCTGAGGGATCCTGGAGATGAGGCTCAGTCAGTCCAGCCAGGGGTCCTACGGGGCCTGGCTGTTGTCTCAAAATGGTGGCAGCCACGTGTAATCAAACCTGCAGGTACTGTAACTGAACTTCCAGGCAACAGCAGGCAGCTGGTGCTCCACTGGTGGTCGGTGATCAGTTTGCTGACTGTTGTCGGACGATCGGGAGGTGAACCTCGTGCGTTGGGTGATGGAAAGGTGTAAGGCAGGCGATGGACAGGCCAGAGGCAGGCAAATGGTGGATGATAGGCACCTGACAGTGAGCAATCTGCACTCAAAAAAGGCGTCGATATGCTGGCGGACTACAGGTCATCACAGCAGACAAATGGGATAAACACCAGGGAATCGATAAGCAGCAAAAACTGCCTAACCAATAAATAGATATCCTCTGCTTGAAACC
This sequence comes from Sciurus carolinensis, assembly GCF_902686445.1. Lineage (NCBI taxonomy): Eukaryota > Metazoa > Chordata > Mammalia > Rodentia > Sciuridae > Sciurus > Sciurus carolinensis. The sequence continues at coordinate 42,085,281 of NC_062225.1, forward strand.
GGAGTTACAGAGCGACAAGGAACGCAGCCTCCCTCTAGTCTGCCATCTTGGATCCATTAAGCTCTACTCTCAATCCACAAATTCCTCTCCAGTTTCTAACCCTCAGCCTTCTTCCAACCAATACTCAGCCACCCCAGTGGGACCTCTAAGGCCATCAGCCCTCCACCCTTCCTCCCATTCAGGAGGCTGAGGACCAGAACACAGAGGCACCAGACAACCACACCCAGCCATGAGGACTGGACTGCCAGCTACATTCTTGCCTTTCCTGCTATTCTCCCTGTCTGCCATTTTCCTAACTATTGGAATTTTTCCCCAATAGATCTGTCCAGCTCGTATTACAGGATTATCAGGACCTTATAAACTATGAATTGGAGTCTGGCTACAAGTGCACACCCTAGGGGAACTATCCAGTCCCCAACCCCCACCTATTGCAATGACATGTCCCTCCCCTGAATCAGTTCTATGCCCATGTCCAGCAGTAAGCAGTCATGGAAGATGGATCTTCACCCATATGCCCAAAAGGGATCTTCTTATTTAAAAAAAAAAAAAGGGGGGGGGATGAAAGGAACAGGCTGTAGTCATTTCTCCTCTGATTCTGCCCCTCCCCACACACTATTTTTCAATCTAGATTGTTAACTTCCTCATTAGTCATCGGTCCAATTAGCCCATGGGCTTCCACTACTTAAGGGTAGTTTTTTCTTGCCCTTAAGGGCAGACACTCTGTTCGTCTGCTTATTAGGGCAGACACTCTGTTCGTCTGCTTATTAAGATCGCTTGTGTGAGTTCCTGCATCTGGAGTGGTTTTCTGGGTGCTTTCAGAGAGGATCGTAATTTCAAAGCCAGCCTCAGCAACTTAGGCCCTCAGTAACTCAGCAAGACTGTGTCTCTAAATAAAAAATACAAAAAGGGTCTCAGGATGCAGCTCAGTGGTTAACTGCCCCTGGGTTCAATCCCCAGTACCAAAAAAAATGAGTGCAAGAAACCCTTACGTGCTTTTAAACAGAGGGGCAGGTTCAGATTTGCATATGAGAATCATGAGATGAGAATCACTCTGGCTGCAATGCAGAGAATGGACCCAAGAGAGCCTCAACTGGGGTTAGGGAAATCAATTAGGGAGCCACAGTCATAGTCCAGATGAGAGATAAGTAGTAGCCCCCTAGATGCAGAGGAGTCTAGAGATATCCCAGATGACAATTACACAGGACTCGATGCTTGATTATATGTGGAGGGTTGATAAAGATTTGAGGCTAATGTTCACATTTCGAGGTTGGGCAACTGTGTGCATGGTTGTAGAGACACTGAACGAGGGACAGAGGAGGATCAGGTGTGGTGAATGATTATTAATTTCACTTGGGTACATGGGGAATTAAGGTAGCAGTGGGACAGCCAGATCAGGACATGATAGACAGTGGTTAATGGGTTTGTAGCTGAGGAGAAAGAACTGTTTGGGATAGAGACAGAGACTTAAGTGTCATCAATGGTAATGTGAGCAATAAAGGTATATAAAGAATCCAAAGGGGTAAGAAGTGATAGGGAAAGCAGGCTGAAGAGGGACTACTGAGGAGTACCAGCAAGTAAAAGGTGAACATAAGAAAGACCTTTGAGAAGAAGCCAGAGGGAGGAGGAAAACCAAGAAAGTGTAGTCTGCTGGAAGCAAAGGGAAGAGAATAGAGTTAAAAGACACTGAAACCAGGGCGGGGGCTGTAGTTCAATGGTAGAGCACTTGCCTAGCATGTGTGAGGCACTGGGTTTGATCCTCAGCACTGGATAAAAATAAATAAAATAGAGGTATTGTGTTCATCTATAACTAAATATATAAGAAAAGACACTGAAACCAGTAACCAGTTTCAACAATAGAGGGTGGTTATTGGTGAACTTATTGAAAATAGTCTAGGTAGAGTTTGGGTGGCAAATTCAGTCTGCAACAAGTTGAGCAGAGAATTGAGTGGAAAGTAAAGGTGGATGATGAGGTTGACAACCCATTCAAAATGTCTAGATGCAACAGTAGAGTGAATTAGACATAACTTTCCTATGTTCATATATGAATACAAGACCAGTGTAACTCCACATCATGTACAACCACAAAAATGGAAGTTACACTCCATGTATGTATATGTCAAAATACATTCTGCCACTTAACTAAAAAGAACAAATTTTTAAAATGTCTAGTTGCAATAATGCATGATGAAGCTGATATGAGATCATGAAGGTAAAGCAATTAACCATAATATGTGCCATCATAGCCTAGCACATAGCAATAATTCAGTAAATGTCAGCTATTATTACATTAAGGAATACATTCCAAGGAAGAAGAGAGGTGATGCAAATTTAGGGAGGGTTTTTAAGACTTCTCTGCCTACCATATTAAAAAAAGAAAGAAAATTTTCTAAGCTTCATTAGACTACATGCAAATGATTCAGAGAAGCAGTAATCCTTTGGGCCACCCTTCCTCAGCAGGAGTCACCAATGTGAACTGCTTCCGTGTTGGAGTAACCTGCATATTGCTACTTACCTCTTGCTATGACCATTTCTTTATTTTTCAGTATCAGACATTACCTACTTCCCGAGATACTCAGTGAGAATTGAGTTCACCTGTATCCATCTTTTGCCGTCTCCTCCAAAATACTTGTACCACCATTCTCAGTTTCTCCACGGACCACCTTTGCAATCAACTTAAGCTCTATTTATCATTCATCTGCATTTCTTGACTCCCTGTTTTTAAGATAAGGACATTGGTAGCCTTCTCTTCCCACCACCTCCCAAGAGGGAAGGCTTGTTTTTGTTCTGTTTCTGAAATATAGGAGACTCTTGAATAGGTTTCCATGGAAATGAATCAATGAAAGCAGACAATTGAAGATAGATGACAAAATAATTGTTGGTACTGTGTCCCCGGAGAGGCAGAATAGGACGGACTCAAGCCCAGTGTGGGACATCTCCTCTATAAAGGCACCGCCAATTTCCTAGCATAAGTTTTGGACTCTTTACACCCTGGATCCAATCAACTATAAAATTCCATAGATTCACTTCTTCAGCTACCATCTTTCTATATTCTCTCCTGCCTATGACTTTAGTTTGGGTTTTCATTATTTCTGATTTGGAAAATAAACTCGTTTTTTTCCCCCTAATACTGGGGATTGAACCCAGAGGCACTTGAATCAGAGCTGCATACCCAACCTTTTTTATTTTTTTATTTTGAGACAGGGTCTTGCTAAATTGCTGAGGCTGGCATGGAACTTGCAATTCTCCTGCCTCAGCCTCCCGAGTTGCTGGGATTACAGGCAAGCACCACAGCACCTGTCAGAAAAATAGGCTTGTAACTGATCTCCCTCTTTCTTCACTCTCCCCACTCATCTATCACACAGTAATGATAGTTCAATCTTTAATCTCACCTTGTTCAATCTGGATAGTCTGGCTTTCAAGGCCACTCACAATGGGATAATGGAACATCCAATCAGGGAAGAATGAATGGAAGTCAGGGGCAAAAAAGAGTATGTTCCCTAGGTACAAGTGTAGTCTTCAGGCCCATTCAAAAAGAGCATCAGAGACCCTCCCAAAGATGCTGGTTAGACACCCCAAACTTATCTATTGCAAAGTCAATGATCATAACATGATCTCTGGTTCAGAAAATCTCTTAATATCTTCTTTAGAAACTAACAGAAGAAGTACACCCAATAAACATATAAAATATCACTAATCTAGAATGGCAGCCATGAGAAGGTATGTACCTTTTTTAAAGGACTTCCTTTGTATTATTATTAAAAGAAACCAGACAGTTTAACTGTCAGCTGCTTGCCCCTCTTTCTCTGAGCTAAGTAATTAGGAGAACTGGATATGCCTGGCTTAGGGCACTAACTGCAGAGAGCATGTGAGGCATGTACCTCTGTGTCACCAAAGCTCTGACACTGAGCAAGATTATTTTTAGAGGTGACCTTCTAGGTTCCACGGAAAAGTAAACAGACAGATGCACGTGATTTCCTCCAAGAGAGACGCCTGGTAAACAAATCAGCACACATGCACTCACTGTTATCCTGGAACAAGTTTCTGGTGTTATTTCCTCTTCAAAGAATTACTGCTATTATATCTGATAAGTACAAATGATTTCTAGAAATACAAGGCAATATTTACTATTTGAAAATGATCATAATTATCAATCTCTGCTCCCAAAAAGTGATAATAAAATTATAACACCATTATATAACTTCTTTTTACCACATACTGCTTCATATTTTAGAATACATATATTATGCCAAAAAATACAATTAAACATTATTACCACTTAACCGATCAGTTTGATAATGACAAGGCATCTCAAGAACAATAGAATATTAAGCAATGACCAAATTCACATAATTCTTTGCCTTAATTGAAGCTGTACACACTTTAATAAATTATTTTTTCAGAATGCTTCAGATAACCAAATAGAACTGAGGCTTCATAACTTGCATGGGATTGGATGCAAAGCATTCTGGGTCCTTAAACTAGGGTGGGGTAAGTGAAGCATTTCACTTTGGATACAAAATTCAGGGGGACACTTGAGTTTCATCCATGCACAGCATGGGTGAGGGAAAGGGTTTCTGCTGAAGGAATGGACTGGCTGTAAATTAATCGCTAAGAAACTTATTTAATGGAAAAAAACACAGGAGACAATTATATTTTGAATCAGGGGCATGACCCATTGAACCATGCTAATCTGGCTCTAATAAGAGCCCACCTGCCCTTTATTTGTAGTTGTATAGGTAAAAGGGGGACCAGGAGGAACTTATGTGAGGAATAGGATGGAGTGGAGTTAAGCCATTTGCTCTAGTGTGTTACCCCAGCAGGACCTGCAAATTCCAGCCACTGCACAGATACCACATATTCCTGGCAGTCTGGAACAATCTCTTAATGATTGCCAGTTCCTGAAAGTTAGAATTCCATGTCTGATGGCTCGACCAAGCCTGATTTTGCTAGTCATAGAGGGCTCCCTGCAGGACACCAAATTTTAAGCAATCAAGATCAATAATATATTGATGTAATATTAAAAAAAATAAATCGGCAACCTCTGACCTAGCAGGTGGGTCAGCTACCTGCTTTTTGTAAATAAATTCCTATCAGCAACCCTGATGAGTGGAGCAGGAGAGGAATAGGGGCTAAGGAAACTGAACCTAGCTACAACATTATCCAAAGCAACCAAAGCACACTGAAAATGCATACATTCTGAAAAGCCACATAAAAAGATAAACAAGGAAAAAAACAAACAAGAAATATGTATCATAAATATGTCAAAAGGGTAATATCCTCAATGTATATAGTTAACAAAACCAATAAGAAAAATACTGACATACAATTATAAAACTGAGCTAAGAATATAAGTGGTCAATTTAGGGGAGAAAAAACTCAAACTGGCAATAAAGCACTAAAAATGTTCAATCTCAGTAGAAAGTAACATTTATAAATAAAGAGGAACATTTATAATTATCACTTTAATTTGCTTTTAAAATATAGTGCAGGCAAACAATCTCAAGGAAAGAATAAATCGGTATAACATTTTTTGGAACTCAATTTGGCAATATGTATCAAGAGCCTGAAATTTTTCATATTTTTAGACACAGCAATCTCACTTCTAGGAACTCATTCTGAGAAAATATTGTATAATATTTTTCATACAAAGAGTTCTGTACAAAGTTGTTCTCCAAAACATTAAATCTTCATTCATTTACTCAACAAATATTTATTGTTTCTTGGCCAATAATCAGAAACAAACATGGAATCCCATGTGCTGGAATGCACTTACAGTTCCAGCTACTCCAGAGGCTGAGACAGGAAGATCACTTGAGCCCAGGAATTGGAGACCAACCTGAGCAACATAGCAAGGCCCAGTCTCAAAAAAAAAGAAAAGAAAAGAAAAGAAAAAAAGGTAAGTGTGGGATTAGAGGTATAGCTCCTGTAGGGTGCTTGCCTAGCATGCCTGGGGCTTCATCCCTAGCACCACAAAAAACAACTGGCACAGACTTGGTTATGGAAACATCTGTCTCTGACAAGCTGCAAATCAAGACACAATATTTGTTATGGTCTGTTATAATGCTAGTTTTCTTTGAATAATTATAAAGATTGGTTGTTTGGGAGTGTTTTTTTGGTGGTGCTGGTGATGGAATACAGGTCCTCCTGCATAGTTTGCATGCATGCTTAGACCACAATCTATTGCTGAGCTACACCTGCAGCCCCATAATGATTGAATGTGTGATCAAAAAATAGTAAATATATTGTACTCATTTGTTAAATCCTACCACTTGTTGAAAGAAACATAATTTGGTATATGTTTCCAAATGAGTTTAGGTAACTTTTAAACCCACACCAATGGAAAATATGTATTTCCATACACTGTAGGCAGAAATATACATTGGTAAAACCTTATTAGAGAGTTTTTAAATAACATCTACTAACTTGTAAAATATTCCTTCTCTTTGACCTAGCAATCCTACTTTTAGGAATTCATTCTATTTAAACACACACACAAGTATGACAGATAGATAGCAACATACATACATACATACACATGCACAAAGATGTTCATTGCAATAGTTTGTAATATTTAAAAAGATCAGAGTCATCGGCAGTGGTGCATGCCTGTAGTCCCAGAAGCTTGGAAAGTTGAGGTAGGAGAATCACAATTTTGAGGTCAGCCTCAGTAATTTGGCGATGTCCTAAGCAACTTAGTGAACCCTGATTCAAAATAAAATAAATAAGCCCTCTCGGCCTTAGCACCATCTTTTTGGAAACCTCTGCACCATGAGAGCCACGTGGAGGAAGAAGCGAATGCGCAGGCTGAAGCGCAAAAGAAGAAAGATGAGGCAGAGGTCCAAGTAAACTAGCTTGTGCACCGTGGAGGCCAAAGGAGTAGAAGTAAGGAATGCCTGAGGCCGGGAACGTTAGTACAAGTTGTTGGATGGCCTGCTACTGTCCACAGATTTTGTCTAGGTGGATTTAGATCTTACATCGCCATCCCGTCGCCAAGATTACCACTGAGAGAAGACCCACCTTGCTCATAACAGCCCCCATTGGTCCTTAACCGGGACCTTTGGCATTCTGGACTAACTCGTTTCTCAATTGTGGCCAGTGTAACGCGTGTACAATAAATCATCCCTTCTGCTGTTTTAGCTGAAGAATCAAAATAAAATAAAATAAAATAAAAATAAATAAATAAATAAAGGGCTGGGGATGTAACTCAGTGGCAAAGCAACACTAGGTTCAATCCCCCTGTATCCCCCCAAAGAAAAATCAGAGACAACTCAATTTTCTAATATAGGGCACTGGATAAACAAATCATTGTGCTTCTATTCAATAGAACAGTATTTAGATATTGGGGTGCTCATAAGCTGACTCTCCAAAAATAAGCAAACAAAAACTTTGAATTGTAGCATTTGCTAATTTACATGGTGTAAATTCTCCCACCATGGCCCATTTTGATGTACCCAGTTATTATTGAACTCGAAGTTGAAAGTAGTAGTATGTAATTGGCTCTCTCAAATCTGAGGTTGCAGCCTGATGCCGTGGTGCATACCTATAATCCCAGCAACTGGACTCGGGAGGCTGAGGCAAGAAGAACTCAAGTTCAAAGCCAGCCTCAGCAAAAAGCGAGGTGCTAAGCAATTCAGTGAGACCCTGTCTCTAAATAAAATATTAAATAGGGCTGGGGTTGTGACTCAGTGGTTGAGTGCCCCTGAGTTCAATCCCCAGTACCAAAACAAAAACCAAAACCATAATACCACAGAGAAGGAAGGGAGGAAGGAAAGGAGGAAAGAGAAAAAAAAAAAAAAATGAGATAGATTTGACATATAAATGTGTCCAAAATGTATTGTTAACTGAAAGAAGCAAGTTGAAAAGTATTAACGTATAATTTTGTAAAACAATATGTACAGGGTACATGTTAATATATTCAAGGAAAAAACTGAAATCCAATATACCTGACAAATCAATGTTTACAGATAAATACTGTATCTCTGAATAATGAAAGATATGTGAACATTCACTTTCTGCATTACATATTTCTTAATATTTGCATTTTTATAACCCATGTATGTTATTTTCATAATCAGAAATAATACAGTATTTTAAATAGCAAGTGCCACCAAAGGGTCATGATAGACTCTTACCAGGAGAACTTCTTTCTTTGTTGCAGTACTGCAGATTGAACCCAGGCGTTGTCTACCACTGAGTTATATCCAAGTCCTTTTTATTTTTTATTTTGAGACAGGATCTGGTCTCCCCAGCACCACAAAAAAATAGAGCTCCTACTAAAGTGTTTGACCCAGCATGCTTCTGGGTCATACTATACTCCCAGTGACTCAGGAGGCTGAGGTGGAAAGATTGCAAATTCAAGGCCATTCTCAGCATCTTAATGAGACCTTGTCTTAAAACAAAAAATATAAAGGACTGAGGATGTAAGTGGTTTTGAGTGCTCCTTGAATCTGATCCCCTAGTACAATTAAAATTTTTAAAAAGTCTTAAAAACTAAAAGCAAATTGCAAAATCATGTATCCAGTGATTCCCATTTTTACAAAGCTAAAGCTGCAAATCCTAACTTCACCAGGTTCATGGCTCACATTCCATTCAAATCAATATCTAATCTGTAGAAGGGAATGGGACTAGACGTTTGTAAATTGTGTTTTCCCAAAGCAATTCGGAAACATGAGTTGTGTCCCATGTCCTGGAATGACCCTCTCTGATTCCTCTGTGTGAGGAATTTTATTCGGGCTCCTCATCACCTATTACATTGTTAATGGTTATGTAAATTGGTACATTGGAGAGTTATTTGGCAATCTATGTCATTTTTTAAGTCTGCATGTGATTTACAAAATCTCATTTAAGGTTTATCACAATCCTATGTCATTAATCTATTATTAGATGAGAAAGTAAAACAAAGGAGGTGAAGAATTTAATTAACTTTAAATAAGCAAAGAGATTAGCCAAACTCTCCATCGGGAGGCACAGAATTCCATCCTCTCAAACCAAGTAGGGAAAAACTGAAAGCAGTTACTATAAAAATTAGGTAAGGATATAATTTGTAAGATTCCTCTCTTTTGTGGGGATGGTTGGGCAGGTGCAGGGATTGAACCCAGGGCTTTGGTCATTTTAGGAAAGTGCTCTACCACTGAGTCACACCCACAGCCCCAAATGTGTGGGATTTCTAAGGGACTAGATTGTGAAAATAAATCCCAGTAGAAATGCATGAACTTTGAGTTTCCACTAAATGGCAGGAAGATCCAAGCTGTTACAAAGACTCAGCTTGTTAACTAGCAGCCCAGACGGAATTCCTAGGAGGTATGTGCTCCCCTTTTCTTTTCCTACCCTAAGTCCATAACCCTAATTTCAAATCCCTGACTGACAACCCTGAACGTATAACATCAGATTAACAGTCCAAAAATAAATCTGTTCCTCTCCATTGGAAAATGACAACCTCAAACAACCATGATAAAGAAATTAATACAGTATTAACTGTATTTACCAATACACAATAACAAAGTTTTATTCACTGTGCTGCTTGTGTATATATTCATTGTATTTAAGATAATTTAGATATTTTGAAGACTTATAGGTTGGAAAGATAATCTGACATTTTTAAATTGATTCCTTAGTTAAAATACTTAGGAATACCCTATTTGGTCAAATCCTGTTGGAGGCTTCATAGGCACTGAAAGGGCATTGGTTAGGAGCATGACCTCCCAGGCAAACTGCAGGTTTAAAAGTGCCTGGCAGGCACTAAGTCAGGAAAGGATCATAAAAACTGTGTGAGGTGAATATTACTACTATCCCCATTTTCAGATGATAAAAACGGAGGCACAAAGGGTCACATGACTTGCCCAAAGTCATATAGCCAACTAGTGGCAGAGTCAGAATTTAAACTTTAGTATCCTGGTTGGGAGCTCACTGCTATAGTTTTGAATCTGGAATGTTCCCTAACAGGTGCATGTGTTGAAGGCTTGATCCCCAGCCTGTGGTATTATTGGGAGGTGGTGGAAACTTTAATAGGCAGGGCCTAGTAAAAAGAAGTTAGGTCACTGGGGATGTGCCATTCAAAGGGATATTAGGACTCCAACCCCGCTCTGCTTCCCAGTCACCATGAAGTAAACAGCCTTCCTCCATATGTTCCTACCATGATACACTGCCCCAACATAGGCTCAAGGCAACAGTGACCATAAACTGACACCTGTGAAACCAACAGTGACCATAGACTGACACCTGTGAAACCATGAGCCAAAATAAACCCTTCCTTCTTTTAAGTTGATTATCTCCAGTATTATGTCAAAATGACAGAAAGTTGACTAATATATATACCCACAAACCAAAGGCAGTTCAGTGAGTTAGAAGACACCTATAGGCATACCCTAAAGGCTCAAACTGGGCTGAGAATGGGCCAAGGTGATTTAGAGAGTTTAAATATGCCTTGTTATTGTTAGAAGTGTGAAATACCTGAGACAATCAGACATAGCAATATGTGGATTTTACATATTCAAAGAATTTAATAAATGGAATTCATAAATTTTTAAATATAAAAGGAATTTGATTTGTTCAATCTGTATGCTTTTGTGACTTTAATATGCAATGCTTAAGAAAGTCTATTACATTTATAAATAGTGCTTAAATGTGAAGTTTAACATGTCAAATTACTAAGCTCACTGAGTATTAATCAAAGAACAAATGAGAGGGAGACAGAATCTTGTCTTTGCATCCCACGGTGTTCTGTTGGCTCGGAAACTAGACAAGTCACTACATACAGTATTTTCCAGGGTCCGGTTTTCTACTTAAAAGAAAAATAAATAAATTAGTAAATAAATAAATACACACACACACACACACACACACACAAATAAGAGCAGTAAACTCCTTAAATCGAAGAATGTTCTTGGATACTTGGGGCCTAGGAATACTTTAGTTATCTATCTTGATCTTGGTGTATCCTCATCTTGTCCTGGCCTGCTTTGGTGATGGATGGTGGAGATACTATTCTACCTGCTCGCCCATCTCTACCCCCAGGACTTTTGCCACCGCGGTGTAAGGACGAGCCTACAGACGCGGCCACTTCCTCCCCTACCCCAACCTGGTTGGGAAAGTGAAAATGAAAGCAGAAAGTACCCTATTTGCCTCCTCTCGGGTAGGTCACCTACACTAGTTAGTGACCCGTGTGCTAGGAAGAGCCGAGCCAGGAATTGGCGAGCGAGAAACTCTCCTAAGGGATTGCCTCCCACTTTAGGAAATTGAATTGCCCTTCGCTACGGCGCGCCCCGCCCACAGAGCGCTCCTCCCCACGAGGCCCCGCCCTGTCCCTACGTCTCCGCCCTCCCGCCGCTTCCGCCCCGAGGCCACGCCCCCTGAACCCAGCCCAGCCCCTGTAGGCTGGTGCGCGCTGGTGCCTCTGTGGGGAGGAGCCCGAGCGAGCGAGCGAGCTTCTTTCTGTACCTCCTCGGGTCTGTCGGCTTTTGGGGGATGTTGTGAGATTTGGAGTCGCTATATCTGTGGAACGAAGTGGAGAAAGGAACCACACGAACCTAGGCTTACTTCTCACTAGGGCCCATCCAGGCCTAGGGGTCGGACGGCGGCGAATAGCCTGGAAGTTGAGTCACCTGTCAGGAGCATCTCCGCAGTGAACCAGTCGGGGAGGGTGAACCTTGAAGATTCATTTGGGAGTTTCTTGTTCCTGGCTCACCAGGTCGACCCAAGCGGAATTGATAGGAAGGGAACTATTGCAGCCGAATCACGAAGTATCTAGGCAAAGAAAAATAAGAGAATAAGGACAGGAGTACTAAAATTCTTTGAGGTGAAATCGTTGCCAGAAAATTGAAATGCCTAGAATCACCATCTGTCATTAATTTCAAACTGCCTTTAAATAGTCCACAGGATGCCTATTAATTACAGTAAATACGTGACCTAATACTTGCAAACCAAGTACTGGCAGTACTTAGAAAAATACTGGCAGTATTTAGAGAAATGCAGTCATGAAGCAAGAAAATGGGGTGTTGGTATTTTCAAGAGTTCTCTTCAGGTATCTGAACGACATTGGGAGAAAAAAAAATCAAAGAATATACATCTCAGACATAATAACAAATGACCTGAAGCCATTGCCAACTTGGTTCTTCATGTCTGACATCAGATTGCATTCACAGCAAGGATTCAGTGACTGGTGTAATTCCTTGTGAGTAAAATGAAGCCAGGTGATTTGGCCTGTACTGTTGATTGCTCATGTTCTCTGAAACTAAAGAGCATTGCCGTCATGCTTCTCATAGAAAGTTTAAAAGGGAGGAGGGGACACCTTCAAGTGCTTAGCATTGCACTAGAGTATTTATAGACGCTATTCTTAGCTTCTGTGAATTTTTGTCTAAAAAAATGTGTAGTTGTGAGACATTCTTCGTAACTAGTTATTTTAAATGAAACTTCGTTCTTTAGAATTAATAAAGCAGAGCAGGGCACAGTGAGTGATGCAACTATAATCCCAGTTACTTAAGAGACTAAGGCAAGAGGATCACAAATTGCAGTCCTACCTGGGTAACTTAGCAAGATCCTGCGTCAATTTTTTTAAAAAAGGGCCGAGAATGTAGTAACTCAGTGGTAGAGTGTTTGTCTAGTAAACACAAAGCCATGGATTCAGTTCCCAGTATTATCAAAATTAAATAAATATCTGGGGCTGGAGTTGTGACTCCGTGGTGGAGTGGTTGACTGGAATGTGTGAGGCCCTGGGTTTGATACTCAACACCACGTATAAATAAATAAAATATTTAAAAGATCCGTTGACAACTAAAAAAAACCTTAAAAAACAAAAAATTAATAAATATGCAGAATACAGGTATGAACTATCATCTAAGTGCATGAAACTGTACAGTTAAAATGGATGCATTTTAGATAAATTATACCCCAGCAAACATGATTTTTTTAAAAATCACAGAATGAGTTAAGTTGTTTATGATAAAACTCATCAAAGAAACTGAAATTAGGATTTCACACATGACAGTTTTTAAAGAAAAAAAAGTGATTGGTATGTAGATAGAGTGTATTTGTGTGTGTGTGTGTGTGTGTGTGTGTGTGTGTGTGAATAACATACACACTGTAAGATTAGTACTATAATTTGAATCTTGAATGTCACCCAAATACCCATGTGTAGAAATGTAGGTCCCCAGCCTGTGGTGGTACTAGGAAATGGTGGAACATTTAGGATGTGGGGCCTAGTAGAAGGAAGTTAAATCATTGGGGACATGCTCTTGAAGGGATATTGCACCCCTGCTCTTTCTTGTTTCTCTGTTTTCTTCCCAGCTGCTGTGAGGGAAACAGACCTCTGCCAAAAATTCCCGCCCTGATATACTATGTCATCACATGTCCAAAGAAAGAGGACCAAGTGACCATAAGCTGTAACCTCTCAAACTGTGAGTCAAAATAAACCTCTTCTTCTTTTAAATTGATTATCTCAGGCTTTTGTCATAGTAATGGAAAACTGACTAACACAATTAGTGTTGTTTCTGTCAAGGATTATTCATTCAGGTGACCTGCCCAAACTTCAGATATGTAGAAATATTAACCAGAATGCCACATGAGTTAGGGATATGCAATTCTGTGGTGAAAATCAACAAGTGAATACAGAATTGGAAAAGACATCTGAAGTAAGTGATATCATATCTAACAAAAATATCTTCAAAGTACAGGGCACTAAAAAGATCAGATACTTTTGTTATTGGGTATACATTAAAGTCACATTTTCAATTTTTAAAAAAAGTCACATTTTCTGTATGTAATATGGTATGTATTATGCTAAACATTGTGATTACAAACTGTGCAGAAGAACTTTTATCTTCTATTAAAATTTATTTGGGGCTGAAGTTGTGGCTCAGTGGTAGAGCACGTGTGAGGCACTGGGTTCAATTCTTTGCACCACATATAAATAAATGAATAAAATAAAGGTCTATCAATATCTAAAAAAAAATTATTTGCATGCATGCATGAGGATTGATAACCAGCACCCTCCCCCACCAAAAAATTTATTTTGATAGTTTGCCAAAACAAGTAAAGCCCCAGTATTTTAGTATTTTTATATACTTGAAGGCTGTGTTTGACTGTTTAAAGACAGTATATTGACTACTGTTTCATTTTATGGTGTTCCTTTTTTTTTTTTTTTTTTTTTTTTTTTTTTTTTTTTTTTTCCATTCTGGGGATTGAACCCAGAGGTGCTTTATCACTGAGCCACAGCCCCAGTCTTTTTATTTTTTATTTTGATGCAGGGCCTCCTTGAGTTGCTTATGGTCTCACTAAATTGCTGAGGCTGGCTTTGAATTCTGATCTTAGCCTCCTGAGTCACTGGGATTACAGGTATGTACCACCATACCTGGAATTATGGTGTTCCATTTTGGAGTTTTACCAATTGCAAAAATATTTTTAAATTAAGATTTTTTTTCCAGTACTGGGGATTGATGCTGGGCCTTACACATGTTAGAAAAATGTTCTACCACTGAGCTACATACCCAGCCCTGAATTTAAGTTTTTAATAAAAATTTCTGAATCACACATTTTGTGAGTTGAGTATTATTATTTTAAGAGATGACATCTCACTGTGTTGCCTAACCTGGTCCCAAACTACTGGGATGGACTGACCTCCTGCCTCAACCTCTGAAGTTCTGGGACAAGTCTATACCATCACACCAGGCCCAGTTGGGTATTCTGAATAATTTTTGAATAATCATGATTGACCATATACATGTAGAAATCTGGCACAAAATAGCTCAATTTTTCCATTTATGTAAAAACTGGTTCCACTTATGGATTAGCTGATTTTCTTAGGATGCTTAAACACATGGTTGTCATCTTCTTCACCCAATACATATGTCTGTATTGGTCAATTTAACAACCTTCCAATAATGTCAGACTCCACAAGGCCACACAATAGGGTATAATGGCCATACCTGGAGGCACAGATTTATAATCCCAGTGGCTCAGGAGGCTGAGCATGGAGGATTACAAGTTTAAAGGCAGCCTCAGCACAGCCCCAAGCAACATTTTTTTTTTTTTTTTTTTGGCAGTACTGGGGATCAACCTCAGGGCCTTGTGCTTGCTAGGCAAGCACTCTACCAGCTGAGCTATCTGCCTAACCCAGCCCCAAGCAACTTAGAGACCCTTTCTCAAAATAAAAAATTTAAAAGACTGGGGATATGGCTAAGTTGGTTAAGTTCTCCTGGGTTCAATCCCTGGCGCCAAAAAAAAGGAATGGGGATATAGTTCCGTGGTAAAGCACCCTGGGTTCAATCCCCAGTGCCCCATCCCTGCAAAAAAAGAAAAAGAAAATAGTTGTAAAAGAAAGCATGAATCTTAGGGCTATTTGATCAGTGCATATATTCTCCATGAAGTGCAGGAGGAGATTTATCAGCACTTTCCAACAGCAAAGTTCTTTTGCAAGGTTGAGCATAACAACAGAAAATCACTACTCCTAGAAAATAGATAGATAATCAGGGAACATTCTGAGATGAGCCCTCAGTATGAACACCTTAACTTCCTGCTGATGGTTACTATCTTTACTATTCTACCTGTGTAACCTCTCTTAAATATTAGCGCAGCTTTCTTTTTTTTTAATTTTATTTTTATTTTTACAGACTGCATTTTGATTCATTGTACAAAAATGGGTACAACTTTTCATTTCTATGGTTGTACACGATGTAGATTCACACCATTCATGTAATCATACATGTACATAAGGTAATGATATTTGTCTCAGCCCACTATCTTTCCTTCCTCCACCCCCCCCATTTCCCTCTACACAATCCAAAGTTCCTTCATTCTTCTCTTACCTCCCCCACCCCACCACCCCGCCATGTATCCTCATTCACTTATCAGAGAAAACATTTGTCCTTTGGTTTTTTGGGATTGGCTTATTTCACTTAGCATGATATTCTCCAACTCCATCCATTTACCTGCAAATACCATAATTTTATTCTTTATGACTGAATAATATTCCATTATGCATATATATACCACAGTTTCTTTATCCGTTCATCTTTTGAAGGTCATCTAGGTTGGTTCCACAATGTAGCTATTATAAATTGAGCAGCTATACACATTGATTTAGCTGCATTACTGTAGTATGATGATTTTAAGTCCTTTGGGTATAAATGAGGAGTGGGATAACTGGGTCAAATGGTGGGTCCATTCCAAGGTTTCTGAGGAATCTCCATACTGCTTTCCAGAGTGACTGTACCAATTTGCAACTCCACCAGCAATATTTGAGTGTGCCTTTTTCTCCACATCCATGCCAACAATTATTATTGCTTGTGTTCTTGATAATAGCCATTTTAATTGACATGAGATGAAATCTTAGGTTGGTTTTATTCACATTTCTTTAATTATTAGCGATGATGAACACTTTTTCATATATTTGTTGATCACCAATATATCTTCTTCTGTGAAGTGTCTGCCCAGTTCCTTAGCCCATTTATTGATTGGGTTCTTTGTATTTTTGGTGTAAAGTTTTTTTAAGTTATTTATAAATTTTGGAGATTAGATTACTTCAGTCTGAAGTGCATGTGGAAAAGATTTTCTCCCACTCTGTAGGCTCTCTTTTCACATTATTCATTGTTTCCTTTGCTGAGAAAAATCTTTTTAGTTTCAATCTGTCCCATTTATTGATTCTAGCATTTATTTCTTGCACTATGGGAGTCTTGTTAAGGAAGTCTGGTTCTAAGCCAAAGTGATGGAGATTTGGGCCTACTGTTTCTATTTGGTGAAGGATCTCAGGTCTAATTCCTAAATCCTTGATCCATTTTGAGTTGGGTTTTGTACAGGGTGAGAGATTTTTACTGCATATGGATTTCCAGTTTTGCCAGCACCTTTTGTTGAAGAGGCTATCTTTTTCTCCATTGTATGTTTTTGGCACCTTTGTCTAGTATGAGATAACTGTACTTATGTGGGTTTGTCTTGTGTCTTCTATTCTGTACCACTAGTCTACCTGTCTATTTTGATGCAAATACCTTGCCATTTTTGTTACTGTTGCTCTGTAGTATAGTTTAAGTTCTTGTAGTGTGATGCCTCCTGTATCACTCTTCCTGCTCAGGATTGCTTTGGATATCCTGGGTCTCTTATTCTTCCAGATGAATTTCATAATTGCTTTCTCTATTTATATGAGGAATGTCATTGGGATTTTAATTGGGATTGCATTGAATCTGTATAACTCCTTTGGTAGTATGGCCACTTTGACAATATTAATTCTGCTTATCCAAGAGCATGGGAAATCTTTCCATCTTCTAAGGTTTTCTTTAATTTCTTTCTTGAGTGTTCTGTAGTTTTCATTGTAGAGGTCTTTCACCTCTTTTATAGATTGATTCCCTAGTATTTTGGGTTTTTTTGAGGTTATTGTGAATGGAGTAGTTTCCCTAATTTCTCTTTCAGAGAATTCTTCACTTATGAATAGAAATGCATTATATTTATGCATGTTGATTTTATTATATCCTGCTACTTTGCTGAATTCATTTATGAGTTCTAGAAGCTTTCTGGTGGAGTTTTATGGATCCTCAAAATATAGAATCAGGTTGTTGGCAAATAATGATGACTTGCGTTCTTCTTTTCCTGTTCATATCCCTTTTATTTCTTTGGTCTAATTGCTCTGGCTAGTGTTTCAGGATAGAAGTGGTGAAAGAGGACATCCCTGTCTTGTTCCAGTTTTTAGAGGGAATGCTTTCAGTTTTTCTCCATTTAGAATGGTGTTGGCCATGGGTTTAGCATAGATAGCCTTTACAATGTTTTGAGCATAAAGGGGTGCTGTATTTTAACAAACGTTTTCTCAGCATCTATTTAAATAATCATATGATTCTTAACCTTAAGTCTATTGATGTGATGAATTACATTTATTGATTTCCAGATGTTGAACCAACCTTGCATCCCTGGGATGAACCCCACTTGATCATGGTGCACTATCTTTTTAATGTTTTTGTATGCAATTTGCTAGCATTTTGTTAAGGATTTTTGCATCTATGTTCATCAAGGATATTGGTCTAACGTTTTCTTTCCTTGATATATCTTTGTCTGGTTTTGGTATCAGGGTGATACTAGCTTCATAGGATGAGTTTGGAAGGGTTCTCTCCTCTATTTCATGGAATACTTTGAGGAGTATTGGTATTAGTTCTTCTTTGAAGGTCTTATAGAACTTGACTGAGAATCCATCTGGTCCTGGGCTTTTCTTGGTTGGTAGGCCTTTGATGGCTTCTTCTATTTCATTGCTTGAAATTGATCTGTTTAAATTGTGTATGTCCTCCTATTCAGTTTGGGAGGATCATATGTCTAGATATTTATCGATGTCTTCAAGATTTTCTATTTTGTTAGAGTATAGATTTTCAAAGTAGCTTCTAATTATGTTATGTATTTCAATAGTGTCTGTCGTGGTATTTCCTTTTTCATCACAAATTTTAGTAATTTGAGTTTTCTTTCTCCTTCTCTTTGTTAGTGTGGCTAAGCATTTATCAATTTTGTTTACTTTTTCAAAGAACCAACTTTTTGTTTTGTCAATTTTTTGAATTCTTTTGTTTAAATTTAATTGATTTCAGCTCTGATTTTAATTATTTCCTGTCTTATACTACATTTGGTGTTGTTCTGTTCTTTTTCTAGGGCTTTGAGATACAATATTAGTCCATTTAGTTGTTGACTTTTTATTCTTTTATTGAATGCATTCCATGCAGTGAATTTTCCTCTTAGTACTGCTTTCATAGTGTCCCAGAGATTTTGATATGTTGTATTGTTCTTGTTTACCTCTAAGAACTCTTTATCTCCTCCCTAATGTCTTCTGTTATCCATGTATCATTCATTAGCATATTATTTAGTCTCCAGGTGTTGGAGTAGTTTCTGTTCTTTATTTTATCATTGATATCTAATTTCATTCCATTATGATCTGATAGAATATAAGGTAGTATCTCTAGTTTTTTGTTACTGTGGGCTGCTTTGTGGCATAACATATGGTCTGTTTTAGAGAAGGATCCATGTGCTGCTGAGAAGAAAGCGTATTTGCCTGTTGATGGATGGAATATTCTATATATATCTGTTAGTCTAAGTTATTGATTGTGTTATTAAGTTCTATGGTTTCTTTGTTTAGTTTTTGTTTGGAAGATCTATCCAGTGGTGAGAGTGGGGTGTTAAAGTCACCCAGTATTATTGTGTTGTGGTCTATTTGGTTCCTGGAATTGAAAAGGATTTGTCTGATGTACATGGATACATCGTTGTTTGGGATATAAATATTTACGGTCATTATGTCTTGCTGCTTTATGGTTCCCTTAAGTAATACGAAATGTTCTTCTTTATCCCTTCTAACTAACTTTGACTTGAAGTCCACTTTATTGGATATGAGGATGGAAACCCCTGCTTTTTTACAGAGTCCATGTGCATGATAGGTTTTTTTCCCATCCTTTCATCTTTAGTGGTGAATATCTTTTTCTATGAGATGAGTCTCTTGAAGGCAGCATATTGTTGGGTCGTTCTTTTCAGTCCAGTCTGCCAGTCAGTCTATATTTTTTGATTAATGAGTTTAGGCCATTAACATTCAGGGTTATTATTGAGATATGATTTGCATTCCTGGTCATTTGGGCTTATTTTTGGTTTTTAACTTGACTTAGTTTCTCCTTTTGATTAACTTTTCCTTTAGGGTAGTTCCTCCCTTTGCTGACTTACATTGTTGTTTTTCCTTTGCTCTTCATGGAATATTTTGCTGAGAATGTTCTGTAATGCATGCTTTCTATTTGTAAATTCTTTTCCTTGTTTATCATGGAAGGATTTTATTTTGTCATCAAATCTGAAGGTTAGTTTTGTTGGGTGTAAGATTCTTGGTTGGCAACCATGTTCTTTCAGAGCTTGAAATATGTTGTTCCAGGCCTTTCTAGCTTTTAGGGTCTTTGCCAAGAAATCTTCTGCTATCTGTATTGGTTTCCCCCATGTGTTATATGTTATCTGATGCTTTTTTCTCTCAACCTTTAAAATTCAATCTTTATTTTGTGTTAGGCATTTTCATTATAATGTGGATCTGCTATAATGTTGTACACTTGGTGTTCTATAAGCCTCTTGAATTTGATTTTCCATTTCATTCTTCAGCTTTGGGAAATTTTCTGCTATTATTTCATTGAGTAGGTTGTTCATTCCTTTGGTTTGTATCTCTCTAGTACAACTTTCTTTGTCATAAACACAGCTGTGTCTTCTCAGATATGCATAAGCCTATAACAGGGACAAATAAAAATATTTCAACTCTCACTAATTTCTAGTATAGTTTTTCATTTATTAATAGAATTTATAATGATTCATTCCAGAAATATACTTATTTACTAGAAATAATTCTGAACAGGTGGAAGGAACTTTAATACATGGGTGTGTTTTCATAACAAATGCATATTCTTCTCTTAATCAGTAGCATATGTCATTGAACTCCTCTGTATGCATGATGAAAATTGAGATATAGTTTCAAAACTATAATTCAATTTGTTTTTTTTTTTGTTGTTGTTGTTGTTTGTTTTTTGGTTTTTTTTTGACAGTTCTGAGGTTGGAACCCAGGGTCTTGCTAGGCAAGACCTTTCCTACTGAGCTATATCCCTATCCCTTTTTAAAATTTTTTATTTATTAATTTATTTATTTTGGGGTACCAGGAATTGAACTCAGGGGTACTCAACTACTAAACCACATCCCCAGTCCTATTTTGTATTATTTTGAGACAGAGTCTCACTGAGTTGCTTAATGCCTCACCTTGCTGAGGTTGGCTTTCAACTTGTGATCCTCCTGTCTTAGCCTCTCAAGCCACTGGGATTACAGGCATTCCCCATGGTGCTAAGCTTATTTTTTATTATTATTATTTATTTTATTTTATTTTTTTAGATGTTGATAGATCTTTATTTTATTTATTTATTTATATGTGGTGCTGAGAATTGAACCCATGCTAGGCAAGTACTCTACCACTGAGCCACAGCCACAGCCCCAAGTTTTATTATTTTTTAAATAATATTTTTGGATATAAATGGACATAATATCTTTATTTTATTTATTTATTTTTATTTGGTGCTGAGGATCAAACCCAGAGCCTCACACATGCTAGGCAAGCATCTACCACTGAGGGACAACCCCAACCCCTTTAAATTTTATTTTGAGACAGGTGCTTACCATGTTACCCAGCTAACCTTGAACTTGAGATCCTCCTACCTTGACCTTCTGAGTAGCTGGATAACAGGTATGTACCAACATGCCCAGCTTACTTCAAATTCTTGAGATAATTTTTGGCAACATAATACTAGGAAGTTTTAAAAAGTTTGTGACCTTCTTTTGGAGGGGAGGGGTACCAGGAATTGAACTGAGGGGCATTTAACCACTGAGCCACATTCCCAGCCCTATTTTATATTTTATTTAGAGACAGAGTCTCACGAGTTGCTTAGTACCTCGCTTTTGCTGAGGCTGACTTGAACTCTCTAACCTTCTGTCTCAGCCTCAGCCTCCTGAGCTGCTGGGATTATAGGCTTGCACCACTGTGCCCAGCTAAATTTGTGAACTTTTAGACTTCTACACAAAGGAAACAAATTCAATATTTTACATATAAAGATGTTCATTACAATAGCATATATAATGATAAAATTAGAAAATCTAATCTAAATCACCATTAGCAAAAATTTTAAATAAATACATATATCAATTATGGTTATCTAAAAATGCTTGTCAAGTTCCTTTGATCATTTGGAGTGTCATCCCAACTTTGTAAAAATATATACTTATGCATAGAAAAAAGACTGGAAGCAATGGCATCAAAATTTTTAATTATGGTTATTGCCGAGCAGTACAATTATGGGTCATTTAAATTTTCTGAATACCTTTAATTTTTTTCATATTCTCAACAATTAGCAATTTGCTTCCTCTTCCTTTTTTTTTTTTTTTTTTTTTTTTTTTTTTGCAGTGCTGGGGAGCAAGCACTCTCCCAACTGAGCTACATCCCCAGCCCCACTACCCTGCTTCCTTTTTTTAAGAGTCTCTCTCCTCTCTCTCTCCTCTCTCTCTCCTCTCTCTCTCCTCTCTCTCTCTCTTTCTCTTTTCAGTGCTGAGGATCAAACCATGGGCCTCACACATCTTAGGCAAGCACTCTACCACTGAGCTACTCCTCCAGCCTAGCTTTTTTTTTATAATCAAGAAAATAATGACTGGGGCTGTAGCTCAGTGGCAGAGCACCTGCCTAGTAGCCAGGCAGCACTAGTTCAATCCTTAGCACCACAGAACAATAAACAAATAAAATAAAGGCATTCTGTTCACCTACAACTACAAAAAAATTTTTTTAAGAAAATAATAAATACTTTTTAAAATTATTAGATGGCTTAATAAACACTTGATTCATTGATCATAGCTGATGGAATAAAATCTTACTACTTACACATGTTAAATAGTCAAGAAATAACCCCAATGACTATTTTAGAAATCACCCGACCTCACTCTGCCTCTTCCTTCCTTTCATTCTCATCCTCAACTAGTTAGAATGTTTCCTGTTGTTGAAAGCCTATTTCTACTAAAGTAGAATAGTATAGAATGAATTAAGTCTAAAAACTTACACCTACATAAACCCAAAGTGTTAACATTATATTTTTAAAGATTAATAACACAAACCCAAAAGCAAGTTTTGTGTTTAATGACATGTTTCCTTCTTTCCAAAAAGCCAAGTCCCAGTATCTATGTTCGTTTTTGAGACAGGGTCTCTCCATGTTGCCCAGTCTGGGTTTGAACTCTCCATCCTCCAGCCTCAACCTTTTGCATAGTTGGGACTCAGTCCTGCACCATCTGTGGTAAATAAATACCACAACTGAAGGCTTTTTGTAACTAAAATATTCATTTGAGTATATATTTAAATACTTAAAGTCCTGAAAGGCTATATATCACATCACGGAATCTCTGATGGTGGAGTTCTAAATGTTTTTCAAAACATTTTTGCTTGTCAGAATTGTTTTATAATGTACAAATAGAGTCTTTTATATGTTAAAAAAAAGTAATTTTAGTATCATTTTGATGACAACAAAAAGGATACTACCCAGAACTTAGAATTAGTCCCTTTTGAGACTTCAACTTGCAGCTAGGAAAACAGTACTAATTACTCATAGTATAGAGTTTTGACAAACTAAATAATATAGCTTTATGTTTGATATCTGTCTAATACTAAGAAGGAAAAAATATATAAGGCAATTTAGGAAATTCACTTGAAAAACTCAAATGTGCATCAACTATTTAAAGAAATTAAAGAACGTCTTCCATTAGCAATTTTATCAATGGAGTCATACATCAATGAAAGATTTTAAACTAGACAGTTCTTCAGGTAGGGATGTTCTTGAGCTAGGGCTGTAGCTCAGAGTTAGGATTCCTGCCTAGCATGCATGAGAAAGCATTCAATCCCCAGTACTGCAAAAAAAAAAAAAAAAAAACAAGATGGGTACTACAGTGAAAAAAAATTTAAAACACTATATTGAAACAGAAACATTCTCTAAAAGAACAGCATAAAATTAATAATTGGTATTTAAAATAACTTGGACTTTTTCATGTCAGTCTTTTGAAATGGAATATTATCAATGAGTTGATACACAGCTCATTGTACACAGTCTACTGGCAGAATGTTTTACATAAATTAGATGTTCAGTGGCTTTTTGTAAAAAAAAATTATTCAAACTTATACAATATAAAATGATTCCTAAATTTAATATAAAAATGAAGTTTATTCACCAGACAAAATATATGGTGCTAAATTTTTCCCTTAAATTTGAGCACCTGGTAGAAAAAGTTTTCACTAATTTGAATACACAGCTAATGAAATGAAACAAAGCCATAACTGAGGCAACATGATATACTATAGAGTCTTGAATCTTCTCTGAACATTGCTGCTGACTAACTTGCAAACTTGAGCTTCCTTTTCTTCCATGGTAAGGTAAGATTATTAAATCAGGTCATCTTAATGATCTCCTTAGGCTGGTCTGTTTGGTATGTATGAGGTTCTGGATTCAATCCCTAATACTTAAAAAAAAAAAAAAAAAAAAGCCTATGGTCTGAAAATAGGAAGATTCTGAAAGATAGAGAAAGCAGGCTTCTAACAACCAAAGAAGCAGTGGTGAGTCTTCTGTTTCATATATTCCAGATTTGCAGCGAAGGAAGCCAGCAACTAGTACAGATAAAGAAAAGCTGAACAGAAGCCTGCTCTCTTTTAACAAAAGGATCTACAAGCCTAGCAAGATAGAAAACCTTGACAGTAACCTCTATACTCAAACCAAACATAACAAAAAAAGCTATGATCCTAACACACCCACACCAGTGGACACAAATGGGGAGGGAGACTCTTCTCTCCCCGCTGCCACTAGTGTCAAAAAAGAAGCCTAGTGGAGGGTCAGGACTTTCACTGCAACCCAGCAGTAATGAGAGCATTTAGAGGCCCCACACTGTGTTGTCAGTGGAACTCACTTAGAGAATGTATTGAGGCCATCTTTTTTTTTTTTTTTTTTTTTTTTTTCAATTTTTTGGGGTACCGGGGATTGACCTTCCTATACCTCCCTGCCAACAGATTGAGTCCTACTTTGAAGAGTTGGAATTCCTGTCTCCACCAGAATAATGAAAAGCACCTCCACCTCAGGTGCCACGATCGGCCTCTCATCAGAAGCTGAGAGTTCAGCATCCACCTGGACTTCTACCCCCAAGTAGTGTTGTGAACACCCCCTAAACTTTTCCCTTCCCTTCTGGAGCTGTGTCAGAGGAAACCAACTAAAATAGAAGGTTTAAATAAGATGAATGTGGTGTTCTTTGAAGCACAAAACTTTCTTTATTTGATGAAGCCAAATTATCTATTTTTTTTTCTTTTGTTGCTTATGGTTTTGGTGTCACATCTAAGAATCCTTTGCCAAATCTAAAATCAAGATACACCCCTTCATTTTCTCCAAAAGTTATTATAGCTTTAGCTCTCACATTTATGTCTTAGATCAATTTTGAGCTAGTTTTTCAGTATAATGTGAGGTAAGGATCCCACTCCATTCTTTTCCCTATGACTATCTGCTTGTTCCAGCACCATCTATTAAAAAGAATATTCTTCACCCATTGAATAGTCTTGGTACCCTTATGAAAATCAATTTACCAGGCGGGGTTGTGCCTCAATGGTAGAGCACTTGCCTAGCCCATGTGAGGCACTGGGGTCAATCCTCAGCACCACATAAAAAAACAATAATAATAATAACTAAATAAAATAAAGTTACTGTGTCCATCTACAACTAAAAATATTTTTTTAAAAAATCAACTTACCATAGATTTATGATTTCACTGCTGAACTGTCGATCTATTCCCACTGACCTATATGCCTATTCTTATGCCAGTACCATGTTGTTTTAATTACTATTGGTTTGAAGTAAGTTTTGGTTTTGGTTTTGTGGTACTGGGAATTGATCCAAAGGTCTCCCACATGTTAGGCAAGAACTCTACCATTGAACCCTATACCCACCCAATCCCTTCAGGTAAGTTTTGAAGCCAGGAAGAATGAATTTCCAATTTTGTTCTCATTTTTCAGGACTGATTTATTGATTTTTGGGTCCCTTACAATTTTAGCTAGTCAATTTCTACAATGACTGTTCTGATAGAGACAACATTGCTGTAGATCCTTTCAAGAATGTTGCCATCTTTGGATAGATTGCTTGACTAGCACGCACAAGATCTGGGTTTGATCCCCAGCATTGCCATAAAAAAGAAAAAGAGTATTGCCATCTTAATAATGTTAAGCCTTCTAATACAAGAATATGGGATAGTTTTCCATTTCTGTAAATTTTCTTTAGTTTAGGGATTGAACCTAGGGGCTATGTCTCTTTTTTTATTTTGAGACCAGCTATCCCTAAATTGTCCAGGTTGCCTTGAACTTGCAATCCTCCTGTCTCAGCTTCCTGAGTTGCTGGGATTACAGCGTGTGCTACCATGCCTGGCCGTTTTGTAGTTTTTAAGCATAAGTTATGTATTTCTTTTATTAAATTTATCTGTATTTTATTTTATTTTTTATTTTTAGTACTGGGAATTTAACCCAGGGGCATTTACCACTGAGCTACATCCTTAGTCCTTTTTATCTTGTATTTTGAGACAGTCTCACTAAATTGCTTAGGGCCTCACTAAACTGCTGCAGCTAGCCTCAAATTTGCAATCTTCCTGTCTCAGTCTCCTGAGCTACTGGGATTACAGGTGTGTGCCACTGCACCTAGCAGTATTTTATTTGTTTGATGCTATTGTGAATGGAATTGTTTTCTTAATTTCATTTTTGGATTGTTCATCACAGTTGTCTAAAACTACAATTGATTTTTGAATATAAACTTTTTTTATGGTACTGGATTGTATATAAATCTTGTATACTACAACCTTGCTGAAGTTGTTTTCTGGTTCAAATAGATTTTCAGTGTATTCCATGTGTGTGTGTGTGTGTTACATAAATATTTTTTTCATGTTATGATGATTTTATTTCTTCCTTTCCAATATGAATGTCTTTTACATCTTTTTCTTGAATAATTGTCCTGATCAGAATCTCTGATATAATTTGAATAGAAGTAGTGAGAGTGATTTTCATTGTGTTGTTCCTGATCATAGGAAACATCCAGTCTTTCACCTTTAAGTATGATGTTAGATATGAGTTTTTCTTTTTCTTTTTGGTACAGGGGATTGAACCCAGGGGTGCTTTAACACTGATCTACATCCTCAGCCCTTTTTTCCTTTTTCTTTCCATCTTTTTTTTTTTTTTTCCCTTATAATTTTGAGACAGGGTCTCATTGAGTTGCTGAGGCTAATCTCAAATTTGCAATCTTCCTGCCTCAGTCTGCTGAGTAGCTGGGATTATAGGCATGTGCCACCACACCAGGTAAGATGTGAGTTTTTCATATTTGTTTTTTATCAGAGTGAGAAATTTCCTATCTATTCTCACTTTTGTAGTGTTTTTATTATGAAAGGTATCAGATTCTATCAAATGCTTTTTCTGTCTCTGTAGAGATGATCATGTGATTTTTAAATTTCTATTCTATTGATATATTACATTAATTGACTTTCAGATGTTGAGCCAACCTTGCATTCCTGGGAAAAAATCCCATTTGGTCATAGTGTCTTAATTCTTTTTATATATTACTGGATTTTGTTTGTCAGTATTTTGTTGAGGATTTCTGCATCCACATTCATGTAATATCTGTAGTATATCTTTGTCTGGTTTCATATAAGGATAATATTGGCCTCATAAATAAGTTGGGAAGTGTTCTCTCCTTTTCTAGTTTTTGGAAGTGTTTGTGATGATTTAGTATTAATCCTTCTGTAAATATGTAATGCAATTCAGTAGTGAAACCATCTATGCCTAGAATTACCTTTGAAAGCAGTTTGTTTTAATCACTGATTCAATCCATGGTAGTTGCAGGTTTAGTTTACTTTTCTTTTTTTTTTTTTTTTTTTTTTTCTTTTTTAATACTAGAGATTTAAGAGGTGCTTTACCATTGAGCTACATTCCCAGATCTTTTTAGTTTTTATTTTAAGATAGTGTCTTGCTAAATTGGCCAGACTGGCCTTGAACTTGCAGTCCTCATGCCTCAGCCTCCTAAATAGCTGGGATTACAGATGTATGCTACCACACCCAGCATATATTTAGTTTTGGATTTTTGTTTTTGTTTTTGTTTTGTGGTGGTGGAGCATAAATCCAGGGCCTCACACATGCTGGCAAATGCTCTACCACTGAGCCACATCCCCAGCCCACATGGTTAATTTTTTTTTTTTTTTTTTTTTTTTTTTGGGCAGTGGGGATTGAACACAGAGATACTTAACCATTGAGTCACATCCCCAGCCCTTTTTATATTTTATTTTTAGGAAGTGCCTCACTAAGTTACTGAAGCTGACTTTGAACTAACTATTCTCCTTCCTCAGCCTCCCAAGTTGCTGGGATTACAGGCTTGTGCCAAGTTTCCTGGCCCCACATATTTAATTTTTAAAGAAACTGCTGAACAGTTTTTCAAAGTGCTAAACATTTTAGATTTTCTGAACCATGTATGATTGATCTGTTTCTCTGCATCCTTCTTAGTATTTGGTGTTGCAGTATTTTTTTAAAATATTTTTTAGTTGTAGATGGACACAATACCTTTATTTTATTTATTTATTTTTGTGCAGTGCTGAGTATCGAGCCTAGTGCCTCACACGTGCTAGGGGAGCACTCTACCACTGAGCCACAACCCTAGCTCCATGTTGTCAGTATTTTTATTTTAGGATTTCTTTCTTTCTTTTTTTATTTAATTATTTTTTGAGTGGGGGTACCGGGGATTGAACTCAGGGGCACTCGACTACTGAGCCACATCCCTAGCATTATTTTGTATTTTATTTAGGGACAGTATCTGAGTTGCTTAGAGCCTCACTTTTGATGAGGCTGGCTTTGAACTCATGATCCTTCTGTCCCAGCCTCCTGAGCCACTGAGATTACAGGCATACACCACTGCACCTGGTTTAGGATTTCTGATATAGTAATATCTCATGTCATTTTAATTTGCATCTCCCTAATGAATGGTAAGGTTGAACATCTTTTTTTTTTTTTCCTTCCTTTTTTGGTACTTAGGATCAAACCAAGAAGCCCTTTATCATTTAGCCACATCGTCAGCCCTTTGTATTTTTTTTTTTTTATTTTGAGACAGAGGCTTACTAAGTTGCTTAGGGCCTTGCTGAGGCTACCCTTGAATTTGTAATCCTCCTGCCTCAGCCTCCCCAATTGCTGGGATTAGAGGCATGTGCCATCACACCATGTAGCTTGAACATCTTCTAAGTATTGATTATTTGAAATACGCACACACACATTCATACATTTTCTTTGGTAAAATGTCTCTTCATATCTTTTATTCATATTCTAATTGAATTCAGTTTTAATTTTTGAGTTTTGAGAGTTCCTTGTATATTCTAGATACTAGTTGTATGTTTGAATATGCAGTTTACAAATATTTTCTCTTAGTCTGTAATTTACCTTTCTAGCCTTTTCATAAAATTTTCTACAGAACAAAAGTTTTAAATTTTGACAAACTCCAATTTATAGATTAGATTTTTTTTTTTTGTGGATTAACTTTAAAGAAATCTTTGTTTCACCTCAGATCTCAAACAGTTTCTCCTATTTTTTCTAAATGTTTTATTATTTAATGTGTTACCTTTAAGTCAATTATTCATGTTGAGTTTATTCTTGTATAAATTGTGACACTCAGACATATTAGTTTGCCTTTGACTGTCTAGTTACCCTACACTGGTGGTTGAAAAGCTGTCTTTTCTCCATTGAATTGCTTTTGCTACTTTGTTCAGTTGGACAGGAGCCAGGCATTTCACATGTGCATGTAATCCCAGTCACTCAGGATAATGATACAAGAGAATTACAAATTTGAGACCAGCCTCAGCAATGTAGTAAGACTCTGTTCCAAAATTAAAAAAAAAAATAATAATAATAATAACAAATACAGGGGACTGAGGATACAACTCAGCTATAGAGCAACTCTGGATTAAAATCCCAGTACAAAAAAAAAAAAAAAAGAAAAAGAAAAAAGTTAAAAAAAATCAGTTGGGCATATTTGTGTGTGCTGGATATGGTTTGAATAAGTGTCTCTCAATGATCCATGTGTTAAAGAAGTGGTCTGTGGTCCTCAACCCATGGCACCATTGTGGGGTGGTAGAATTGTTAAGAGAAGGGGCTTAGAGGAAGGAAGTTAAGTCAGTGGATACAGGTCCTACAAGGGGACATTAACCCCCAGACTCTCTTCTTCCTATTTGCCTCCCAACTGCCATGAGATGAACAGTTTTCTCTGTCACATCCTCCCTACCATGTTGTGCTGCCTCACCATAAGCCTAAATGCAAGGAGACCAATGGCACAAATCCACTAGTGATGGCTGAGTCTGGCAATCACTACTCATTTGCCCTGAGTAGTGGAGGGAACACTACAGCCAGTTGGGCAATACTTATAGTACTCCATTTGTTACTGGGGTGTAATACTGATAAAGCTTTTTTAAGAAACTTGTGGCCTAAACTGATGTAAAATATCTGCATAAACTGAGTAACAAAATTGACCCAGATTAAGAGTGCATGAAAGAGAGGTAATTTGGCAATGTTTATCTACAATTCTTTGAGGCAGAGACGCATTGAATCTGATCAAAAGGATGAATTATTAGTGAAATGTAAGAATAACTACCTATATATACTGCAGTATTTAGGAAACAGTGTCCCAGTGTCTCCAATTTATTTTAAAGATATTTTTAAAAACCAGAGAGGTGAATTTGGGGACAGAGAGTTGGATAAATGACTAAGTAGGTATCTAAGGTAAGCGTGGTAAATATTATTGGTAGAATCTAGTTGGTAGATCCACAGATGTTTCCAGGAAAATTCTTTCAATTTGGTTGGATGTTTGAAAATACTTACAAAGAAAAAGAAAACTCTGCAAACACTTTTGAGTACTTTTCATGTGTTATCTTTACAATTGTTATCACATTCAGTCTTCACAAGCCTGTGAAGAAGTGCAAACAGGCCTGGACAGGTGACTTTCATACAGTAATGTCCCACAGTTAATAATCTCAGCTGAACTGAGATTCGAAGCCAGGTCTGCGTGTTTGTAAAGCCCTTAATTATGGGCCGCAGGGATAATTCAACAGATTTTTTTTCACAACCTCCTTCAAATATTATTCAAGACTCTTTCTGTGTCTGACTATTTATTCACAAAACAACTTGCACCTAAAAAGGGTACCCAGGCCTAGAGGATAAACTATATA
Organism: Sciurus carolinensis; assembly: GCF_902686445.1. Taxonomy (NCBI): domain Eukaryota; kingdom Metazoa; phylum Chordata; class Mammalia; order Rodentia; family Sciuridae; genus Sciurus; species Sciurus carolinensis. The sequence goes on from NC_062225.1 coordinate 42,116,025, forward strand.
ATAGTATGCCCACAAAAAAAAAAAAAAAAAAAAAAAAAAAAAAAAAAAAACCTTCCAATCAAACATCAAAGCTGTGCTTTAGTTCTTAACTGGTAATAAAAAATGTCATCTGGGTGGGATGTCAGGAAGGGTGCCATTTCCTCTCTGCTCCGCTGTCCATTTGTACTCCTTGATAATACAAATGATTAACCTGGGGCTCCCATGTCACCTCCAAGTATTTTCCCTAACCTCACCTAACACTACCCACTATATTTTCTGACCCTTGTCTTTTACTCCCTATTACCCTGATTTCCATTTTTTTTTTGAGGTGATGGAATAATGTATATGTTTATTATTACCTGGATGTGGTTATGGTAATGACTGTACACATATCCAAACTCACCAACTGGTGTACATTTAGCATGCGCAGTTCTCTGTATATCAATCATACCTCAATAAAAAAAAAAAAATCATACCTCAAATAAAGATGGGGGGAAACTAAACAGGATATTATGAACAACTTTGTGCCAACAAAATAAACAACTTAGATGAATTGAATAAATACTATTTATTGAATAAACTGGCCTTTTTCTGACTAAGTTGAAAGATCATCTTTATTGTATGCTAAGTTCACATATTTATTTGGATATGTGGATTTGGATGTTTCTGCATTCTTTATTCTATATGTAGATTTTTTCCATTATTAGATTAATTTAATGAATTTTTTTTTTTTTTTTTTTTTTTTTTTTTTTTTGCAGTGCTGGGGATTGAACCCAGGGCCATGTGCTTACAAGGCAAGCACTCTATCAACTGAGCTATATCCCCAGTCCTTGAATATCCTCAATGTTATTGTATCTGGTAGAAAAAAATATCCTGTCCTCTGCATTTTATGCTCCCCCCCAAAAAATTTTATAGCCAATCTTATGCACTTATTTTCCTCTCTCTCTCTCTCTCTCTCTCTCTCTCTCTCTCTCTCTCTCTCTCTTTCTCTTTCTCTCTCTTTCAGTGCTGGAAATTGAACCTAGGGTCTCCCACATGCTAGATAAGCACTATACCACTGAGCTACATCCCCAGCTTACTTCCTCTTTCATATTAATGTTAGGATCATGTTTTTAAATTTCATTAAATATTTTGGTGACTGGGTGCAGTGGTGTACACCTATAATCCCAGCAGCTTGGAGGCTGAGGCAAGAGGATGGCGAGTTCAAAGCCAGCCTCAGCAAAAGTGAGATGCTAAGCAACTCAGTGAGACCCTATCTCTAATAAAACACACACAAAAAAAGGAGGGGGTGCTGGGGATGTGGCTTAGTGTTTGAGTGCCCCTGGGCTCAATCCCTAGTGCCAAAAAAGAAAAAAATAATAATTTTTTTTTTTTGGTAGAAAAATGTTGGAATTCTGATTAGGGTAGCTTTTGATTAATGTGTGGAGAATTGACATCATTACAAAATTAAGACTTTTTATGAAATGTGACCCTCCATTTGTTTAAGTCTGTTTTAGGGGGTTTTGGTTTATTTGTTTTTTCACTTTTTTGTTTGTTTGTTTTTTGTTTTCTTTGGTTTTTCTGCTACTAGGGATTGAACCCAGGGTTGCTTAACCACTGAGTCACATCCCCAACCCTTTTTCTTTTTAAATAACTTTTTAGTTGTAAATGGATACAATACCTTTTTTTTATTTATGTATTTTTATGTCGTGCTGAGATCAAACCCAGTGCCTCATGCATGCTAGGCAAGCACTCTACCACTGAGTTATAACCCCAGCTCCCATAGCCCTTTTTATTTTTATTTTGAGATAGAGTCTCATTAAGTTGTCTAGGGCCTTTCTAAATTGCTGAGGCTGACTTTGAACTCCCAAACCACTGGGATTACAAGCGTGTATGACTGAACCTGGCTGTGTAAATCTTCTTTTGTGTTCTTCATCAAAGTTTCATCTACTTTTTAACTTTGCGACACTGGGGATTGAACTCGGGGCCTTGCATGTGCTAGGCAAGCACTCTACCATTGAGCTTTGTGTCCAGCCCTTTATTTATTTTCTGTTTTTAACATTTTGAGATAGAGTCTCACCAGTGTACCCAGACTAGCCTCAGATTTTCAATCCTTCTGCTTCAGCCTCCCAAGTCACTGGGACCACCACACCCAGCTATTTGATTCCTTCTATCATTTTCATTTCTCTATTGAGATTCCCTACCTCTTCACTCAGCAATACCATAACTTCATCAAATTCTTTAAACATACTTCTTTTTGTATTGATTAGTTCTATAGACCATATAAGGAAGAGATAATGCCAATCTTTACAATAATTATCTCAGAAAATAGACAAGAAACATTTCCCAAATTATCACCCTGATATGAAAACCAGAGGAAAACATTACAAGAAAGAAATTAACAAACCAAATATTCCTCACACACAGATGCAAAGGTCCTTAACACAATATGAGTATATTGAATCTAGCATTACATGCAAAGAATTCATTATGGTCGAGTGAGATTAATCTCAGGAATGCTAGATGGTTTCATATTCAATATCAACCAATATAATTTTTTTCTTTTTTATTTATTTATTTTTATATGGTGCTAAGTATCAAACCCAGTGCCTCATGCGTGTTAGGCAAGTGCTCAGTCACTGAGCTACAACCCTGATGCCCTGATTTCATTTTTTTTTAATTTAAAAAAAATTTGTTTTCATACATGTATATAGGGTAATAATGTCTGTCTCATTCTACTATCCTTTCCATCCCCACCATCATGCCCCTTCCCTCACTTCCTTCTGCATAATCCAAATTTCCTTCATTCTTCCCTAACCACCCCCCCCAAAACTATGGATCAGCATCCACTTATCAGAGAAAACATTTGGTTTTGATTTTTTGGGATTGGCTTATTTCACTTAGCATGATAGTCTCTACTTTCATCCATTTACCTGCAAATGCCATAATTTCATTCTTCTTTAAGGCTGAGTAATATTCCATTGTATATATTTACCACATTTTCTTTATCCATTCATCTGTTGAAAGGTGTCTAGGTTGGTTCCATAATTTAGTTATTGTGAATTGAGCTGCTATAAAAATGATGTGGCTGCATTACTGTAGTATGCTGATTTTAAGTCCTTTGGGTATAAACCAAGGAGTGAGACAGCTGGGTCAAATGGTGGTTCCATTCCAAGTTTTCTTAGAAATCTCCATACAGCTTTCCAAAGAGGTTGCACCAATCTACAGTCCCACCAACAATGTATGAGTGTACCTTTTTCCCCATATCCTTGCCAACACTTATTATTGCATTCTGACTGGGGTGAGATGAAACCTCAGTGTAGTTTTGATATGCATTTCTCTAATTGCAAGAGATGATGAATGTTTTTTGTGTTTGTTGATTGATTATATTTCTTCTTCTGTGAATTGTCTTTTCATTTCCTTAGCCCATTTATTGAGTTTTTGGGGTTTTTTGGTGTTAAGTTTTTTGAGTTCTTTATAGATCCTAGAGATTAGTGCTCTATCTGAGGTACATGTGGTAAAGATTTTTTCTCATTCTGTAGGCTCTCTCTTATGTTATTAATTGTTTCCTTTGCTGAAAAGAAGTTTTTTGGTTTGAATCATCCCCATTTAATGATTCTTAATTTTACTTCTTGCACTTTAGGAGTCTTGTTGAGGAAATCAGGTCCTAAACTGACATGATGAAGATTTGGGCCTACTTTTTCTTCTGTTAGTTGCAGGGTCTCTGTACTAAGTGTCTAAATCTTTGATACACTTTGAGTTGATTTTTGTGCAGGGTGAGAGAGGTTTAATTTCATTTCGTTACATATGGATTTTCAGTTTTCCCAGCACCAATTGTTGAATAGGCTATCTTTTCTTTTTTTTTTTTTAATTTTTTTTTTATTTGTAGATGGACACAATGCCTTTATTTTATTTATTTATTTTTATGTGGTGCTGAGGATTTAACCCAGTGCATCACATGTGCTAGGCAAGCGCTCTACCACTGAGCTATAATCCCAGCACCTAGGCCATCTTTTCTCCAATGTACATTTTGGCATCTTTGTCTAGTATGAGATAACTGTACTTGTGTGGGTTTGTCTCTGTGTCTTCTTTTTTATACCATTGGTCTACATATCTATTTTGGTGCCAGTACCATGCCATTTTTGTTACTATTGCTCTGTAGTATAACTTAAGGTCTGGTAGTGTGATGCCTCCTGCCTCACTCTTCTTGCTAAGTATTGCCTTGGCAATTCTGGGTCTCTTGTTTTTCCAAATGATTTTCATGATTTCTTTTTCTATTTCTATGAAGAATGTCATTGGAATTTTAATAGGAATTGCATTGAATCTGAATAACACTTTTGGTAGTATGGCCATTTTGACAATATTAATTCTGCCTATTCAAGAGCATGGGAGATCTTTCCATCTTCTAAGGTCTTCTTCAATTTCTTTCTTCTGTAGTTTTCATTGTAGAGGTTTTCCCCTCTTTTGTTAGATTGAGCCCTAGTATTTTATTTTTGTTGAGGCTATTGTGAATGGGGTTGTTTTCCTAATTTCTCTTGCAGTGTATAGAAATACATTTGATTTTGGGGTATGGATTTTATATCCTGCTATCCTGCTAGAATTCATTTATGAGTTTTAGAAGTTTTCTGGTGGAATTTTTTGGATCTTCTAATTATAGAATCGTGTCATCGGCAAATAGTGATAGTTTGAGTTCTTCCTTTCCTATTCGTTTAATTTCTTGTCTGTGTGATTTCTCTGACTAGAGTTTCAAGGACAATATTAAATAAAAATGTTCAAAGAGGGCATCCTTGTCTTGTTCCAGTTTTTAGAGGAAATGCTTTCAATTTTTCTCCACTTAGAATGATGTTGACCATCCTAAATATCCTAAATATCCTGGATAGCTTTTACAATGTTGAGGTATGTTCCACTATCCCTAGTTTTTCTAGGGAAGAGGTGCTGTATTTTTTCAAATGTTTTTTCTGCGTCTGTTGAGATAATCATGATTCTTGTCTTTAGGTCTATTGATGTCATGTATCACATTTATTGATTTCTGTATTTTGAACCAACCTTACATTCCAGGGATGAACCCCACTTGATCATGGTGCACTATCTTTTTAATATGTTTTTGTATTTGATTTGCCAGAATTTTATTGAGAATTTTTGCATCTGTGAGGGATATTGGTCTGAAGTTTTCTTTCCTTGATGTGTCTTTTTCTGGTTTTGGTATAAGGGTGCTATTAGCCTCATAGAATGAGTTTGGAAGGATTCCTTCCTTTTTTATTTCATGGAATAATTTGAGGAATATTGGTATTAATTCTTCTTTAAAGGTCTTATAGAACTCAGCTGAGAATCCCTGTGGTCCTGGGCTTTTCTTGGTTGGTACTATAGCTCATTTTTAATTTTATGTCCACATGTTCATTGCTAGTATGTAGAAATGCAATTGATTTGTGTTTATCTTATATCCTATAAGTGTCACGGCCATTCACTCAACTTTTTAGGTCAAAATCGTCCTTGTTTCCTGGCTTTTACTCATAGTCCTTATTTAATTGTCAGCAAATCCTTAGAATCTATGATGAATTTGGTTTTTACTTCCTAATCAACTCCTTCTAGTGTGAGCCACCATAATCTCTCTCTCCCTGCTTCCATTTTTGGTTTCTCTCTCTACAGATTATTACTCAAACGGAAGATGGAATGATTCTTTTTAAAATTTAAATCAGTCATGTCACTCCCCTATTCTCAAGACTACAATGGGTTCTTAGTGCTTTTATTGGGGCCTATGAGGCCCTTTTCATGATCTGCTCTTCTGTTTTCTTACTCTCTCAGTTCATTCAGGCTGCTATAACAAAAAATGCCACACACTGGGTCATTTATAAACAAGTAAGTTTTTCTTACAGCCCCAGAAGCTAAGAAGTCAACGATCAAGATGCTGACAGATTTGGTGTCTGACAAGAGTCAGTTTTCTGGTTAATAGATAGGACCTTCTTTCTGTGTCCTCACATGGTAAAGAGGCAAGGGATCTCTCCTAGGCCTCTTTTATAAGGATACCAAGCCAATTCATGAAGGCCTGCTCTTATCATGTAATCACCCTACAAAGTCCCCACCTCCTAATACCATTACCTTGGGGGTCAGGATTCAACATATAAATGTAGGGGGACACAAACATTCAGACTGTATCACCCACCCACATTTTCTCCAACCCCATCTTCCACCAGGCTGCCCTAGTACATGTAGCTGTGTTTGGCATCCATGCTTTTCTTAACACAACAAGCACATTCACATCTCACAACCTTTGTACGTTCTGTTCCCTCTATCCAGAACACCCTTCCAGCAGGTATTTATAAATTTTGCCTCTTGCTTTCAGGTCTCTGAGAAAATATGATGGCTTCTGATAGACCTGCATGCCTAACCATCCCTTCTAAAGTATCAGCCTTATCTCTTTCTAGACCTTGACTCTTTCTGCATGCCATCTACTACCACCATCCTTAGCTATTTACTTATTATCTGCTTCCTTGTCTAGAACATAGGCTCTATGAGGTAGGACTTAATTTACCACTGAATTTCAAGAACCTAAGTTAGTATTTAGAACACAGAAAGTACTCAATAAATATTTGACGAATTAATGAATTAACATAGTAGTGGGGGCTGTGATCATGACTTAGTGGTAGAACGCTTGCTTCATGTGTGAAGCACTACGTTCGATCCTTAGCACCACATTAAAAATAAAGGTATTTAAAAAAAAAAAAAAAAAAGATAGTAAGGGAAGCTGGGCATTGTGGTACATACCTATAATTCCAGCTACTCAGAGGCTGAGGCTGGAGAATCACAAATTCAAGACCAGCCTGGGTAACTTAGTGAGACCCTCTCTAAAAATTTTTTTCAGGGCTGGGGATATAGTTCAGTTGGTAGAGTGCCTGCCTCGCAAGCACAAGGCCCTGGGTTCAATCCCCAGCATTGCAAAGAAAAAAGACTTTTTTTTTCAAAAAAGCCTTTTTTTTCCTTTTCTGGTGCTGGGGATTGAACCCAGGGCCATATGCTTGCGAGGCAAGCACTCTACCAACTGAGCTATCTCCTTAGCCCTTAAAAAAACGTTTAAAAAGTGTTATAGATGTAGCTCAATCCTAGAGTACTTGGTTAGCACACATAAGGCCCTGGATTCAATTTCCAGCATTGCAAACAAACCAATAAAAAGGGGTGGGGGAAATGAAATATTAGATTTTCCACAGAGATTTTGGGGCAGAAAGGTAGACATGAGAAGAAAATGGAAGAAAAGTCATATTGACCTTCATTGAATACCTCAAAGTGAGTAGACTACCACCTAAGTATTAAAAGATGTTCCTGCTTTGCTGAAGACCAGGAATTATGTGATAACACCCTAATGATATCTTCAGTAGAAGTAAGATATTGTCCATTAGTAACAAAGAAAGTACCTGTGCTCATGTGCAGTAAATAATTTTATGGATTAAAAGAAGTAGGCCAGACATGGTTGCACACACCTATAATCCCAGAGACTCAGGAGGCTGAGGCAGGAGGATTGCAAGTTCACAGCCAGCCTCAGCAATTTAATAAGGCCCTAAGAATCTTAGCAAGACCCTATCTGAAAAAATAAAAATGGGTGTGAATGTGGCTCAGTGGGTAAGTACCCTGGGTTAAATTCCTGGTATGAAAAAAAAGAAAAACAAAGTTGTTTGGGGATTTTGTAATATTAAGACAATTTTGGGTGATGGTTATGGCCATGGATTAAGATGAACTCGGTCACATTTTTCTGAGTAACTTTGAGTCCCTAATAAAGTTTATGAAACGACCTGATTTAACCACAGTGACACCAATTTCTGAGGCAACAATAAGCTGCTCACTTTATATCAGCATAACCTACCTGTGACAAATTTTCACAGGTATTGGTGTGAAGGCCTTGTTGCTGGTGACTTTTGGATTTAGAATATTTGTGATACCCATTTCTGCTTAGAACTATTAGACTACCTAATGGCCTTAATCTTCAATGTCTGATAAAATAGTAAATGTCATAGAACCTGCACCCAGTGGACAGAAGCCAACCTGGTTCTAACCCAGGGTAGGAGTGTAGATGATCCAGGTGGTTCAGCAGCATCTCTGTTTGGAAAGAGGAATTTAACCCACCCTATTGATTTTCTTTCCTAACTTCATCAGCCCCTTACTGCTAAGGTAAGTACAAATTTCCCCATCATTAGGCTAATGTTACCTATTATAGCTGTTTGTTAGAAATCAGTGGAAAGCCATCTGGACCCGGGCTTTTCTTTATGAACAGTTTTTTAAAATTACTAATTCAATCTATTTATTTATTATAGATCTGTTCAAAGTATCTGTTTCTTCTTTACTTTTGATATTTTGGGGCTGGGGTTGTGGCTCAGTGGTAGAGTGCTTACCTAGCATGTGTGAGGCACTGGGTTGGATTCTCAGTACCACATATAAATAAATGAATAAAATAAAGGTCTATCAACATCTAAAAAAATTTTAAAAAGTTTTTTTGATAGTTTGTGTCTTTCTAGGAATAAGTTATCTAATTTGTTGACATCTAATTGTTCCTCCTTATCTATCACCTTTGCTTTCCTGTCCTTTCATTTTGGTACATGTATTGCCTTCAGCTTAATCTCTGTAGACTAAAATGTATCAAATAGCTACTAAGTCCTAAATATTCTTCAGAGTTCTCAAGGGAATACATGAACAAATAGGTAAGTTCTCAGTTCTCAAAGAGCTTATCATCTAGTATAATGTTTCCTAGTCTTTTCTTTAGAATTCCTACAAAAAAAAAAAAAATAGAATTCCTACAAAATGCAACTTAAAAATGAGTTTTATGATCAAAGATACAAAGGAAACATTGTGTATCATGTCTTCTGTAGGTAGTTCATAATTCTCATAGGCATGTTTATTGCTCCAAGAAATTCTGCCATAGAGAAACTCAGTGTTTGCCAAAGTATGCAATCATAGAACCTTTTGAACTCTCTTTTTATATGAATATTAACAACCCAAAGGACTTCTGTTCTACAGAAAACACTTCAGGAAGCAGTGGACTAGCTAAAATATACATCTAAGTAATTACAGTATGAGTCAGGACTTTATAACTGAGAGATAGGTGTTGAGTAGGAAGAATTGGGGGGAAATGAAGGCAAGACAGACAAGGAAACATAAAAGACACATTACAGGAAATAGAAAGGAAAACAAGTGGTGGAGGTAATGAGAGTTAAGATAAGGAAAAAGAGTGGGTCAACAATGTAAACAAGGTCAAAAAGACCAAGAAATAACTTAGATTTAATAATCTTGACGTTAGTGTCAATTTTCAGAAGAAAAATTCCAGAAAAAATGATGAAGACAGATTAAAAGGAAATAAGGAGTAAGTAGAACAGTATCTGAACTTCAAGGAAGCAGGGATTTATATCTCTTTTACTTGCTGATGTACCCCAAACCTTATAATCATGCCTGGCATACTGAAAGCTCTCCATAAACATTAATAGTAAATGAATCAATGTTTTATGAGTGGTGGTTTAAAAAAAGTAGAACTAGATGCAGTGGCACATGATACTCCCATAATCCCAGCTACTCAAGAGGCTAAGATAGGTTTACAAATTTGAGGACAGGTTGGGCAATTTAGTGAGACTCTGTCTCAAAATTGAAAGGGCTGGGGACATAGCTCAGTGATAGAGCAAGAGTTCTGGGTTCAATTCCTAGTAACACACACACACAAGGGGTAACTTGAACATGCTTCTTGGTGGAGGACTTAAGTGGAAAAGTAGAAATTGAAGCTGCAAAATAGATCATAATGGACAATAAGAAATAAGAACTATGTCATAACTAGCAGGAGGGCAGAGGAAAGGGGAAGGGGAAGTACAGGAGAATGATATTGGCCAAATTATATTGTTATATTGTCGCATGTACAAATAACAAATCCCACCATTATGTACAACTATAATGTACCAGCAAAAATGTGAAAAAAAGAACAAGATCACAGGTAGTAGGATAGGAGGAGGCAAGTCTCATTATGGGTTCCATATTCCCGTTAACCATGTCACAACCCATTCAGCCACCCAAGCTAGAAACTCCAGTCTTCCATTTTTCTTGACTTTCATCTTCTTGCCTGCTTAAATGGGCACCAACTTTTCTCAATTCCTTACCTATCACTCCATGTCCATTCCCATTTTTCACTGGCACTAATTTACCATTTCTTACCTGGAATATTATGATTTTCTGACTGCTCTGTAAATTTAGTAGCTTTCTGCTCTTAGCCCTTTCCCTAGATTGCCATCAGAACTATAGTTGTAAAACAGATACAATCATACCATTTTTCTCTTTGAAAGAGAGGAAATAGAGCGGGAGTGCAGCTCAGTGATGGAGTGTGGCTTATATGCAAGGACCTGGGTTTTATACAGAACCAAAAAGAGAGAGAGAGTGCACACAGCAATAGACCATCCTTACACATTCCTTTATTTCTGAGTTCCTTATATGTACTGCCTCCTGGGCACAAACTGGTAAGTTAAGATAAAGTGAACTTTCAAATGAAGGGGGAAGAAATCAAATGGTCATCACGAAATGAAAAGATACTCAAGAATAAAATGTTATTTTTCTCCGATGAAACTGATAAAGATTAAAAAGAATGAAAATACCCAGTGTTGGCAAATATGTGGTAACAAGCAACTTCATCCATGTTTTTGGTCAGCTTTTTCTTGGCTGTGACCAAAAACCTTGACAAGAACAATTAGAGGAAGAAAGTCTTTTGTTGTTGTTGCTGTTGTTGTTTTGTTTTTGGTGCTGGGGATTGAACCCAGGGCCTTGTGCTTGCGAGGCAAGCACTCTACCAACTGAGCTATCTCCCCAGCCCTAGAAAGTTTATTTTGCTCACAGTTTCGGAGGTCTCAGTCATAAACAGCTGACTGCATATCTCTGGGCCCAAGGAGAGGCAGAACATCATGGCAGAAGAGTATGGTAGAGGAAAGCAGCTCAGAACATGGCAATAGAAAGCAGAGAGAGCTCTGCTTAGGAGGGACAACATACAAACCCCAAAGGCACACCCCCATTGACCCACCTCCTCCAGTCACACCCTACCTGCCTACACTTCCTGCCTAGTTAATCCATGTCAATGAATGAAAGCACTGTTTAGGTAAAAGCTCTTATAACCGGATCATTTCATCTCCAAACTTTCTTGCATTATCTTACACATGAGATTTTGGGGGACACTTTATACTTAAACCGTAATAATTCACTATTCATGGTAGTATTAATAGACACAAACATTCTTTTATTGTTTTGGTGCAGGGAATTGAACCTGCTTTTTACCACTTAGCGACATGCCCAGTTCTTTTTTAATTTTTATTTTGAGACAAGTTCTAAGTTGCTTAGGACCTTACTAAATTGCTGAGGATGGCCTTGAACTCGTGATCCTCCTGCCTCAGCCTCCCTAGTCACTGGGATAATAGGTATGAGACACTGTGCCCAGTTAAGATACAAACTTTTTGGAAAGGAATTTAGTAATATCAATTAAAATTTTAAAAAGAAAGAAAAATTTTAATGATACCCTAACACTGGTTTTCTCTGGAGTTGTAGAATTATAAAAGAGTTTGTACTTCTCAGTATTTTTTCATGACTTTTTATAGTATTTAAATGTAAGGGTGTATTTGCGTTCCAATTTGAAAAAAAAAAAATTGAAGACACAAAAATGGGACTAAATCTTTCTTTGATAGATTTACATTTTTAGATCAATTCCCCACAATTCCAGTTGCACCTTTTACTGTTCCCATCCACATCTCCCAGGTAATACTTTTCACTCCCTTTGCCTCTGCTATTCCTTTAACTGGAATGTTTCCTCTCTCCTCCTCTGTTAATCAAAACAGTGCTTATCCTCCCAGGACAACTCATCTTCCTCTGTGAAGCCCGACCTCCCATCTGGATTAAATTGCCTCTCCTTGGTGCTGAGGAGGTAGTTTGTTTTTACCTCTAGCAGAGCACAGTTTGGCCTGCATTGTTGTTATTTGTGTCTAGTGTCTCCCTTGCCAACATTTATCCTCCACCTTATTTGCCTTTTCTGTGAAGTAAATGTTCATTTCAAAATATTTATTCAGAGTCCTGTATGTTCTGCACGTAAATCCACACTTAAATTATACAGTTCCTGGAGATATACAGCTCAGCCATGTAGGCAATTACTTCCAAGTCACAAAATACTATTTTGTATTAATTTGTATTTGAAGAGAGTGCAGGAATTAATTAAACATGTCTATAGCAGCCTGGTGTTTATTCACTGACAATGAGCCGGAATTATTACCTCACTTTAAGCCTTTCTCTGCTGATTTGTTTACAGGGAGTTGTGCTAAATAGCTGAATTGTTGTCATGACCCTTTGCCTAGATCTTTTCAAAACAGTCATTAGATTTGCGTTTTCCATAACAAAAAAAAAAAAAAGCTAAATCTCATAAACGGTAGAAAAACTGAAAACAATTCTTAGAATTTTAAACTTGCACTTGAGTTAAGATTGGGCTTACAGTAATGGGCATAGCCCATGATTTTGTAACTCCACAATAATTAGATTAGACTACTTGTAAGTACTGAAATGTCTGTGGTTGCCAAAAGTAAACTGTAGTAATATGTAGAATTAACTAATAACCTTAAGTGAACTTGATCAATAGGGCTCCTTCCAGTAAATCAAAGAATCAACCACTTTTTGCTGTTTGGGTGACTACCCAGTTTCGGGTCCCGAGTGGGAGTAGCTCTTAAAGCAAAAGTGGCAGCCCATTATCATTTGTAAATTTCCACTAGCAAGCCAGCCTGACTGTGTCTGTTGGCAGCATGGGCTGTGACCTTTCTAACAGCCTACTATTGTCATTGTTTTGTTTTGAGCATCTGTATATGCCATGCAGGTTTTGGGGAGAAAGATTTGGAAAAAGAAAACTAAAACTAAGAAGGAAATCAAAAGCAAAAAGTCAGAACCTAATTCTTTAGCTTTTCTTTATGATCTTGGGACTTCAGGGACCTTGAAAGATTGATTTCCTCTCACTCACATTTCTTATAAAATTAGCTTTGGCTCATACATCTGTTACACAGTAGTTAATTTTACAAGATAAGCAGTACAGGGGAAATGTATCTGAGGGAAAAATTGAGAGCTGCAAGCTCAAGAGACACTTATAAGGTCACAGAACAAAGCTAGTAAGTAAAGTGGTCTTACTATAGATCTGCAAATAGCAAAGGGTACGCTTTGGGTTAATTTTAGTTTATCTTTCATCGCATTTCACTTTTCTTTTCAGCCAGCATTAAATATAAGGGGGCTTTACTCAACCTATGTTGTGAGAGCCTTTTGAATTACTCAGCCAAAGAGCAATCATGGTTTAAGTTCATGAAATTTGAACTTTGTATTTTAGCATCCACTCCCTGTAATGATCTCCAAAACTGTACTAGTCACAGCAGTGACTATATTAACTTGTTCTTCATGTTCTCAGCACTTATGCCATTTTTAGATACTAAATGTGCTTTAGATAAGCAACATTGTCTCTCCTAGCTGGAAAGAATATTACAGTCTTTTAAATTCAATCCCCTCTCTTTAAAGAAGGGTTCCCCAAGTCTCAGAAAGGTTCCTAAATATCAAGCAGGATGTTTGGGAATAGAGCTGGAATTAGAACCAGGTATCTCAGCTAATCTTAGATTCCTAATCTAGAGCTATTTATACTGGCAATTACACTAAACACCAGAATAAATTCTCACTTAATCAGAGAAAGTTTCAGCGAATTAATCTTTTTTTTTATCTTGGTCCTATGCAAAAAACTCTTAATTTCATATATGTCAGCACTGAGAAAATATTCACAAATAACTTTCCAAAGATGAATTTTATAGATATCTTTTTTAAAAATTTGATGGAACTGGCCCATAAAACTGCTCGATGATCCACAAATGACTAATTTTCACTAAAACATTAGTGAGGACTATTAAATAACACACCAGGCTACTTCACCTCACCTCCTCTTCATACTTTTCCAGCATCCTTGGACTTGGCATTTCCCAAGTGTATCTCTTAGAATATTTACTTAGATTTGAAAAAACAATTCTGTTATCAAGTAAATTTAAGAAGCACAGTTAACCTCATTTCTTTTATTATTCTCATTCACTTATGTATTCAACAAATATTTGTTCAATGTCTTCTATGTATCAGGCACTATGCTTAGGATACAGGGGTGAACAAAAAGGACACAAATCTCTGCTTTCTTGGAGATTGTAGACAATATAATATATATAGTTTTTTCCTCTGCTGAATTAATTTTAAGTGAAATACCAGAATTGGACAATGAATTACACATAATTAATAATTTGCACTACTAATAGGTACTATGAAGGAAAAAACCAAGGTACTATAGAAAGATATGATAAGAGGATTTATTAGGGAATTGTTGCTAGAACCGCTTGTGGACCAATTGCTCACCTTAATGAGATTCTGAATCTGACTGTGGGTAGCTAGAACTTGGTATTTTGAAAGCCCCTCCTGGTGCTTCTGGCTGCCTGCCCAGCCTCCCTGTCCTTTGTGAGAACACTACACTACACTCTGGAGCTCCATTCCCCAGGCAGAGCTGAAAACCCAGCATAGTCGGTTACTATGGCCTCTGGCACTTCTTCCCACCCCCATGTGTTCTGGATGAGCAACACACAGCAATTACTCCAGGACTGAAAGCAGGGCAGGAGGGAGTGACTCAAGACTCTCACCATTAAAGACTCTTGACAGTTCCTCCAAAATTGACATCCAAGCAAACTTTACAAAATGTAAAAAATACTTTTGTGTCAAAAATCATGAAAGTGTCCATACCCTTTAACAGCACTCCTACTCTTGGGAATTTAACTTAAGAATTAATTCAACAGAAGAATAAAACTATAGAAAGAAAAAAATGAAAAAACTAAACTAAAAAAAAAATAAATAAAGCTATAAACTTTCAATTTGTCACTATAGTACTAAAGTATAGCACAAAGAGGGAAAAAACAAACTATTCTATAGTTGGGAAACAGTTAAGTAGATTGTGTTATGTTAATTTTTAGGAGTACTAACTCATGGCCATTATGTCAACTGGAAAAATACCAAGTAATGACAGCAGAAAAGGCAGAATGCAAATTAATATGCCAGTGAGTACAAACTATAAAAATTGACATACAAAATACAGATGACAAGGCAAAATGGAAGACAATCAATTTGGTTGTATAATGGGACTACAGATTGAACTGATTTAAGCAAAAAGGAGAAAATGTTCAGGACATAGCGGCACACACCTGTAATCTCAATGGCTTGAGAGGCTGAGGTAGGAGGATGGTAAGTTTGAGGTCAACCTCAGTAACTTAGTGGGTCCCTAAACAACTTAGCAAGACCTTGTCTTGAAATAAAAAATCAAAAGGGTTGGGGATATGGATCCATGGTGAAGCACCCTTGGATTCAATTCCTGGTACCAATAAATAAATAAATAGGAAAATGCATTACCTCAAATAACTAAGTCATAGGTGGGGCAGGGTGGCACTGGCTTTAGGGATGTCTCAAAACAGGGCCACAAATTATCAATAGGGCTTCCTGTCCTTCTCTCTTCACATCTCTCTGTATGGAAACCTCTTTTCTGTCAGACCTGCTTCTTCCCAATACGACAATCTGCCTTCTAAATTCACATTCTTCTATCTTCTAATCAGGATGAACATACCTGCTCATCTTCTGCTCTGATTTAAGAATAATTCTGGGGAAATATTGTGATTGGTCTGGTGTGGGTCATATGCTCATAACCAGCACATCAATGGCTAAACCTTGAGAATTGGTACTCACCCCTCAAACAACCCTATGGACAAGGTATTTAGATCACTTAAGAAGGGACCTTGGGATGTAACTTTGTGATAGATCACTAGCTTAGCATGCAAGAAGGCCTGGGTTCAATTCTGAGCACTGAGAAGGGGTGGGGGGGAAGAAGATAGATAGATAGATAGATAGAGAGAGAGAGAGAGAGAGAGAGAGAGAGAGAGACTGATTTCCCTTAGGATTCAGTGTTTGTCTATCATCAATTTAACATTTTAGAAAAATATCTTATTTCCTCAGTACTACTCCCAATAGCAAACTGAGATCCCTGATGCAATTATTATATTTATTATAAGGCCACATGGTTCAGTGGAAAGAGCACTAAACTAAACACCAGGAAAATAGATTCTAGTTCTAACTCTGCTATGAATAAACTGTGTGTGTTAGTCAGCTTTTCATTGCTGTGACCAAAATACCTGACAAGAACAACTAAGAGGAGGAAAGATTTATTTTGGCTCCCAGAATCAGAGGATACATGGTCAGCTGACTCCATTGCTCTGAGCCTGAGGTGAGGCAAGACATCATGGTGGAAGGGCATGGTAGAGGAAAGTTTCTCAGCTCATGGCACCTGGAAAACAGGGAGAGAAGAAGTGGAAAGAAAATAAACTCTTCCAGGGCATGCTCCCAGTGACCTACTTCCTCTACCTATGGCCCACCTCCCAGTAGTCCATTCAGTTATCAGTTGATTGATCCATTAAGTGAATTAATCCACTGATGAAGTTACAGCCCTCAAGACTCAATCATTGCCATGAGCCCCACCTCTGAACCTCGCTGTATTAGAGACCAGAATTTCAACACATGAGCTTTGAAGGTACATTCAAGATCCACACCACTGAGTCCTTGGGCTAGTCCCCAGACCTCGCTGGATTTCAGTTTCTTCACTCCTGCCAGAATACTGTAATCAATAGAGGGGAAGAATCATGCCTATCTGAAATGGAGATTCACAATGGTAGCAATTTCAGTGACTTGGGTTGGACAAAGAGACAAGTTCAATTGTGATATAGTCATAACAAAGTGTTCAGGTCCTCTGGAGAGTTCTGGGCCTCAAATGACTTTTCAGAGTTGTCACAAATTTCAGCAAACTGACCAGGCCTTTTTATCTCCAAATAGACCAGTCACTATATGAGGGCTGTCCCTAGGAAGGACCATAAACCTGAACAAGTGAGTTTCCTAGCCTCAGGCAATTCCTGGAAGGGGAAGTAAGGTTAGGCTGATGACAACAAATTGGACCAACTGTCAGGCCTAGGTCCTGAATGAGGATAACTTGGCAGCATACCAGAGCATCCACCACAACTAACAGATAAGGTAGGTGCTCATTAAACATCTGTTAAACAAATTTAATTCTAAAAAATGGACTGGGGTTATAGCTCAGTGGTAAAGTCCTTGCCTACCATAAATGAGGCCTTGGGTTTAATCCCCAGCACCAGAAAAAAAGAAAATTCTCTAAAATGTAAAGTATGAACTAGATAGTTCTTTTCCATAACATTACATACATTTATTTGTCCCCTGGGGTTATGTGCAAAAGGTGATGAGCCAAAATTCTAATAGATTTTGTTTTTGTGTGTTTAGTTTTTTGTTTTGTTTTGTTTTGTTTTTTTTAAATAAAGGACTAGGAATAGGAATAGGAAAAAGAAAAGAATGTCTACTAAAATCGATATTGACTAACCTGTTTATCTAAAAATATTAAAACATTCTTTGTGATTAATAGTAAAAAGTACTAAGAAAGCAATTAATATGGATATTACATAGAACCCAACTGTGCAGTTCAACACAGTAACCACTAGCTACAGAACATTATTTTTTTTAAATATTTAGTTGTACATGACCACAATACCTTTATTTTATTTCTTTATTTTTATGTGGTGCTAAGGATTGAACCCAGTGCCTCACATGTGCTAAGCAAGTACTCTTACCACTGAGCTACAACCTCAGACCCAGAATGTTATTTTAATTAGTTAAAATTAAATAAAACTTAAAATTTAGATTCTTAATCACACTTACACATTTCAAGTCTCAGTGCCCATATATGGCTGTTGGCTACAGTATTAAACAGTGCAGATAAAAATTCTTTCCTTTATTGTAGAAAGTTCTATCAAATAGCAGTAGTCTGCACTGAGTAGATGTGTTCTTTACCTCTGTTCAATAAAAATCTAATTTCATGAATTCTGCTGTTCATTATTGTGAGAGTGCTGGAAGTAGTCAAAAATTTTTAAATTATAGGCAAAAAACATTGCCCTGAATCCAAGTTTCTTCTTGGAAATCCAAATAGTTCAGAACAATATTAAAATGGAATAAATTATTGTTGTCATGTCTTCCTGTTTCTGCCATCTAGATCATCTGGATTTAGCCAGGACAAAATGCCCTGGGCTTCGGAAGTATGCTTTGCTTGTGACTCCCTCAAACTGCCAAGAGTTAGACATTCACTATATTCTCAGAGATTCAGGAGACTGAGGCAGAATGATCGTAAATTCAAGGTCAGCCTAAGTAACTTTGCAAGACCATGTCTCAAAATAAAATGTTAAAAAGGAGACATAACTCAGTGGTAGAGCATTTGCCTAGCATGTGTGAGGCCCTGGGTTCAGTTTCCCATACTGCAAAAAATTAGCACAATACCATTATAATGTCCAAATAAAATCAGTAATTCCTTAATATCTTCAAATATCTGGTTATCCAAACAAGGCCCATACAGTGCAAATTGTTGATGTGTCCTTTAATTCTTTATGTGTGGGGGTGGGAGGTAGTAGGATGAAACTCAGGAGCGCACTACCACTGAACTGCCCACCCCTTTTTTTTCCCCAAATTTGTTTTTTTTTAATTCTAAATGAAAACCACACTTTGTGTTGAACAATGGAATATAAAAGAATAAGATGTACAACTTTTTTTAAAATTTCATTTTGAGACAGGGTATTGCTAAATTGCCCTGACTGGCCTCAAATTTACAATCCTCCTGCCTCAGCCTCCTGAAGAGCTGGAATTACAGGTGTGTGCCATTGAACATGATTAAGTCTTTAAATCTTTAAGTTTTCTGTCATCTCTCTTTTTATTCCTCACAAACTTAGGTAGAAGAAATCAGTTCATGATCTGGGGTTATAGCTCAGTGGTAGAATGAGAGGTCCTGGGTTCAATCCCCAGTGCTGCTAAAAGAAAAGAGAGAGAGAGAGAGAGAGAGAGAAATTAGGTCTTCTGTTCCTGTAAAGTTTTCCAATCTGGATTTTGTTCACTGCATCTCCATAACATGACCCTCTGTCCCCTCTATTTCCTGTAAGTGGGGATTCAGACCTAGAGTCTTAATCCAATTTCGGTCTGACTTTTTTTTTTCCTTGCAAGACATTTTTTAGCATTATGTTATATACCTCTGTTTAGTTGCAGTTCCAGATGAGTATCAGTTGTTGATAATTATTATGTAGATCCATTAATTCAAGCTAGGCTGCAAAACTGTGATATTTTAATTTATCATTTTTCTTTGTTTATTAGCTGAGATATATCCACTAAAGAGTCACTTTCCATCAGTGGAAAAAAATGCAGAATAAATGCTTGATTTTTTTTTTCTCTTTATTATCAGTTTTCAAAAGAATGAGTTGATTCCCTACCATCTTGTAGAACTTTATGAGTTTTTATTTGTGTAGTATCATTATGATATGAACATACTTGAGGAGTTTCAATCTGTTGTAGTTTTGTTTTTGTTTTTGTTTTTGAGACAAGCTATAAATTGCTGAACCTGGCCACAAATTTGTCATCCTTCTACATTTACCTTCTAAGTTGTTGAAATTACAGGTGTATACGACCACACCTGGCTATTGTAGTTATTTCTCTTATACAGATTTTTCCATCTTTGGCCCTCGGGTGCATGTTCAAGTTGATAATAGCCTTACTACCTGGTATAACAATATCTTCTCATTTTCTAATCTGTTTGTTTTGATATTATCCCATATTTCCTCTTCAAATATACCACTCACTCATGATTATATAATCTCAGAATTTGAGACGCTCCTTATATGAAAACAGAGTAGAGCAACCCTTGTGTCTCCATTATGAATAATTTATGTTTATTGATAAAGTATCAGACACTAGTACAATGCACAATCCATCCAGAAAGTAGACAATAAGGTATTTAAAGGGAAGGGGGTTGTGGCTCAGTAGTAGAGCACTTGCCTAGCTCGTGTGAGGCACTGGGTTCAGTCCTCAGCACCACATAAAAAATAAATAAAGGTATTGTGTCCATCTACAACTAAAAATATATTTTTAAATTTTAACACATAAATAGTTATGTGTTAGTGCACCTTGGTGAAAAGGGCTGTGAAAGAAAAGGATAGGGTGCAATGAGAATACAACACCTGGTCAGAGGTGTTAGGGAAGGCTTTCCTGAGAAAGTGAAAAGCTGAAATGCAAAAGGGAAGTAGGGTGAGGTTAGCTAAGCCAAGGAGTGAGGACAGATCCTTTGCATGTGCAAAGTCTGGAGGTGTGAGATCCTTAATCACATTCAAGGAACTGAAAGGCCTTTGTGAGCCAGAGTGTGGGAAGAGAGGGTACACAGTAAAGCTGGAGATGCAAGGGGAGGTTAAATCACGCAAGGACTAGGAATAATGTTAAAGACTTTAGACTTTTGAAGAAGAATGAGAAGCCACTAAAATGCTTTAAGAGAGAAGCAACACAATCATATTTTTATTTGTATAAGGCCACTCCACACATTATGTGGAGAATGAATTGGAATAGCAAGAATGAAAATAGTGAGCTACCACAGCAGTGCAGGTAAAAGATCAGTGTCTTGACCTAAGATAGCAGTAGTGAAGATAGATTCAAGAGATTTTGGACGACCCAAAAGCCAACTTCACACTTAATGGAGAAGCAAAAGAAGCATGCTCATGAAACTCACAAATAAGATGAGGATACCCATTTTCACCACTGCCATTGAATGTTGTTCTAGATGTATTAGTTAATGCAGTTGTACAAAAGGAGGGAAATCATGGCATCAAAACTGGAAAGGAGTTGCATCACTATTTACAGACAAAATGATTAGATATCTGAAAAACTCAGGCACAGTGATAATCACAGTGGGATTACAGACCTGTAATCCCAGTGACTGGAGAGGCTGAGGAGAAGGATAGAAAGTTCAAGACTAGCCTCAACAACTTAGTGAGATCCCATATCAATTAAAAAATTTAAAAAGACTATTTTCCCCCCGGAAGATATGCCCCTCCAGTGGCTGAATAAAACATCACTGATCCATGAATGAATGAATGAATAAATAAATAGAGCTGGAGATGTAGCTTAGTGGTAAAGCACCCCTGGGTTCAATCCCCAGTACCATCCCCAAAAAAATTTTAAAAAAATAGAACCAAATGGAAAAGCCACCATAAATAAAGCAAAAAAGAATTAAATTAATGTATATAAACCAATAACTTTCCTGTATGCAAATAGCAATCAATTCAGTATAGTGGGAAAAAGACACTACAATGATAACCAAAATTGATAAATTCCTAGCAATCAACTTGCCAAGAAATGTAAAAAAGCTACAATATGAAAACTTTAAATGTTCTTCAGAAACACAAAAAAGATTTGAACAGATGAAAGGTCTACCATGTTCTTAGATAGGCTAATAATAACAAAATATCAATTCTCTTCACATTAATCTACACATTTAGAAATAGATACACCTTTGATTATGTTAACACATGTAAATTGGGTGGATTGATAGGTAAAAACAGAAACCAGGAGGCAGTAAGTAATGTTAGTGAAGGGGAAGTTTTGTTATGTTTTGTTTTTGGTTTTGTTTTTTAAAGAAAGAGAGAGAACAGTATGTTCATAGATCTGGGGTGGGAAATATTTGTTCTATCCAAGGAACTGAAAGGTAAGTGAGGAAGGACTATGGTAAGTGAGGAAGAATGAGTTTGAGATGAGTTTGGAAAGGTAGTGAGTTCAGAAGTAGTGAATTCAGAATGAGGCAGTGGAGACTGGGCAGGGTGTCAGGGTGACTGGTTGCTCCTGGAAGTGGGGGTAGAGAGCTAACTTAGCAAGGGAATAATTCTTTGGCCAGGGAAGTATTCAGCCCCATCTTACCTCCCTCAGAGGGCAGCAGGGGTTCTTCACTGAGCCTTCAGGATAGTGCTGAACACCTACTGAAGCTGTCATGGAGAAGAGATGTCTCTAAAGAAAGGTCCAAGGAGTTCCTGGAGAGAAGGGGGAATTCAACTCTGGACCAGCAGGGTTCTTGGCATATGTGAAAGAAGAACTTCAGCATGCACCAGCCAAAGGCACAGAGGTTTATTTAGGAAAATCGATCCATATTCAAGGGAGAATGGGGCAATATCAAGAGAGAGAAGCCTTTGTGGGTAAATCAAGGAATAGGTATTCAAGGGAGTAAGGGAGCCATCTCCAGAGGGAAGGGCAGCCACTCATTGGTGTGCGGTTTTAAATTTATAGAGGGAGGTTGCTAAGGACTGAACTAGAAGTGGAGCCAGGGTAGAGTTACACAATTTTGCACCAGTTTTCCCTGAGCTTACACATTGGCCTCATGTTACTTTTTTTCAGGCAAAGTCGTGGGTCAAAGGCACAGCCCTAGGGTATGGGTTGTGTTGGTCAGGAGTTCCAACTGATCATGGGTGCTTTCTTACTTCAGTGGTTTGTAGGCACTTCCTGCATTTCAGTGGTTCATGGGTACTCCCTTTTTAGTATCCCCAAATTCCTTTCTCAAACCTTCATGCAGTTCTCCTGAGATCACTGGACAGAGGCACCTTTTTCAGTCCTAACTCCTATTTCTCTCACTGCAAGTTGGTGATTTTTCAGCCCTTCACAGGATATATACTGATTTTTTTAAAAATTATTTTGGGGGTACCAGGGCTTGAACTCAGGGGCGCTCAACCATTGAGCCACATCCCCAACCCTATTTTGTATTTTATTTAGAGATGGGGTCTCACTGAATTACTTAGAGCCTCACTTTTGCTGAGGCTGGCTTCGAACTTGGAATCCTCCTGTCTCAGCCTCCTGAGCCACTGGGATTACAGGCATGTGCCACTGCACCCAGCTCCACATTTTTTTAAATTGCTGCATTATAATTGTACATATTGATGACATTTTGTTGTTACATATTTGTACACGCACACAAGATAACAATATAATTTGACCAATATCATTTTCCAGCACTTTGCCCCTCTCCCCAACTCCCACATGCTGGTCCCTTTCCTTTTCTAATCTCTCTTTGATTTTCATGAAATTGGCCCCCACCTTTCTTTTCTGTTTTCCTCTCTACCTTGTACATATGAAAGAAAGCATACAATGCTTGACCTTCAGAGTTTGGTTTATTTTGCTTAACACAGTGGTCTCTAGTTCCATCCATTTTCCTACAAATGACATATTTTATTTTTCTTTATGGCTGAATAAAAGTCCACTGTATATATATATATATACTACATTTTCTTCATCCATTCATCCATCAAAGAACAACTAAGCTGGTTCCATATTTTGGCTATGGTGAATTATGGTGCTATAAACATGGGTATGCATGTATCTTTGTAGAATGACACAGGATATATACTGTTGTTTTCATGAAACATCCCCCCTCTTAATATCAGCAGGGATGAACTTGGCATTCATTGTCTGTTCAGGAGTAGGGAGGAATGAGGGAAACCCCATTCACCCCAGGCCACCCTTCTATGACGATCGGATGCATGTAGGCTAGAGAACTAACTTCTCACCAGAGCGCAGTTAAGAAGACAGGGAAGCTAACCTGATGTTAGAATAAGCCCTAACTTCCTTACCTGATGTCCAACTCAACAGTGAAATAATATTACTGAGTAGATTTAGGAAGTCCTGACTTAATGCACCTAATTAATGCCTGATTTCCAGTCCCAAAGAAGCCTGGGCCCTATGAAGGTGACTTAAAGTCCGTTTCCTGGAACAAAGGCAACAGCAGTCCTGCTTTATGAGCTGCCAAATAAAACTGCTAGAATCTATTTAGGAAAACCAGGCCAATCTGGCAGTACTTATTGAGAATGACTGTCTGAGACAAAGAGGGAGTTTTCACTCAATTCATTCACAGATATTATTGAGCACCTGCCATGTGCCAAGTCAGATTCTATGTGGTAGGGATGCAGAAATGAAGCAAATAAACACAATGCCTATGCTTACAGAGCTTACATTCTGGTGAGGGGAGATACAACAAATATAATAAACAAAATAGTATCAATTAAAAGTTGGTAATCAGGTATGCTACTATGCCTGTTATTCCAGCAACTGGGAGGCTGAGGCAGGAGGATCACAGGTTCAAGACTAGCCTCTGCAACTTAGCAAGATCCTGCCTCAAAATACAAAAGGGTTGGGATGTGGTTAAGCAGTAAAGTGTTCCTGGGTTCAATACTCAGTAACACACACACACACCAAAAGGTAGTAAATGCTAAAGTTTCAGTTTACATGGAAAAATATCTCTAGGACCTTTTAAAAATACCAATAAGGTGTTAGGAGAGAGGGCCCTATGTTACAGTAGATAATGAAGAGCTTTCTGAGAAAGAGGGAGGGACAGGAAGAGAGTTAGGCAAGAACTGAGCATGTTCAAAACACAGAAATATCAATTAATGTAGTGTACTGAATGAGGGGAGAGATCCTAAACATGATGAGGATGCGAGCTCCTCCTGAGTCGCCTGGTCATTACTGCACGATTATCTATCCTACTGTGACACTGCCTGCTCAGAACTCACTGGCTAACTCAGCTCCAGGATAGGATATCTTAAGTCCCAAAACAGATGTAATGAAGCCTGTGCTCTAAAGCTCATACCAACACTTCTCAGGCAGCTTCTGGGATTTTTATTCAGGTCATTTACTTTCATAATAAATATTCTTTGAATAAATTTTCTTACCTGCTTTCCAAGTCCACGGTAGATTACAAGCAGCAGATTCAAAGGGGAGGAAAGGGCAAGCAGTCATTCTGTTTAGATGACAATTCAGTTAGTCGTTTTGCTTAGAAACCATTTTACTACATTACTGGCCTAATATGATACTGCAAGGACTCCAGGGGTCACCTGGATAACTTTATGATACTTATGACTGCTATACCATGGTGTAGTGGGAAGAACATTGATACACATGCATAGTCCTGGATGCAAATTCTGATTTCGTCATTTGTAATTGAGTCCCCATTAGATTGCAAATGATTTAAAGACACGAATCATGTTTGAACTCACAATCAATGCCACTACTCTAGGAATAGTACTAGTCATTTAATAGTGCTTGATAAATGAATTTTGAATGAATAAATGAAAACATAATCTTTGATTGGTTACTCTCTTCAATCCTCCTTTCATCTGTAAAAGGAGATAACATCACCTCAAGCTTGCTTGGAATATTAAAAAACATAACTATGTATAAAACAATGTTAAGTATAAAATATAACTTAAATGTAAGTTATTTTGTTACTTGAAGCTGAATCCATGGAATGTCCCTTCCAAGGGTCAAGGGAACCTTTAGGTCCTTGTGTCTACAACTTAAGTAGTTGCCACTAGATGGCAATGTTTTATTAAAGCATGTAAAGCCATTTTTGAGTCTACTCCAGTGGTCTTCAAACTGGAGTCTTCGCATACTGCTGGGAGTACAGAAAGCTTTCCAAAAGTACTTAGTTATTGAGCTTCAGGAAAATCAACAGTCCTATCCTCAAATTCTAGGAGTTCTCTTTCCTAAAACCAACCTGCTTGGAAAAGAGTCTGTGCTTATAATATCCCTTGTCCAATTTTTCCAAAGAAAGGCATATTCATCCCAAAGCTGATTTGATGGCACCATCAGGTGAATGGTATCTACTATGGAGGCATCAAAGGGGAAATCTCCTTCAATGATTAACAAGGAACCATTCTATTTTTTAAATCTGTCCTTTTAACTTCTAAGAGTGAAACTTGGCTTTAGTAATGGGGTACTTTGGCTCATGTTGTTATGATCTGAATAAAATATTTGGTACAGTGGGGTGGCAGAACAAGGTTTTTTTCATCTCCTAAGAATTTTCAAAGAAAGCATTGATCTTAAGGAAGCAAAGCACAGAAAGAATCTGTTTTATTAAAAAGGCTAAATGTTTTTTCACATACTTAAATGTATTTTCAGCTATTTCCAATACTTATCCCAAAGTCATATCACTAATAGGAAAATAAATATGTTGAAGTAGCCAAATTAATATATTTAATTAATATTAATTTTTGTGGTGCTGGGGATTAAACCCAGGGCTTCAGGCATGCCAAGTATGCACTCTACCACTGAGTATATCCCTAACCAAAGGAAAAACAAATTTCCCCTTTTTTTTCCTGGTACTGGGTTTCAAACCCAGGGCCTTTCTCATGCTAGGCTAGTGCTGTACCACTGATCTACAGCTCCAACCCTGGTTGATCACTTTAAATGTAAGTAAAATATTTTCTGGGATCACTAAATTTTTCATGACTCACTGGTTAAAACAAACCAATAAGTTTTTACATGATCTCTTTCAAATTTGGCATGTATTATTCAATAAAACAGTTACAAAACATTTGTATCAAATGGTATGATATTTATTTCAATAATAGTCAATTTTGTCTTTATTTCACTTTATTTAATATTATCTATTTCCCACTTTAAAAAACCCCACATCTATATGTTTCATTCCAGATCTATTTATTTTTATTTTTTTTTTGCTTTTTTATTTTCACTTTTTTATTGTACTGAGAATTGAACCCAGGGGCCCTCTACTACTGAATGATATCCCCAATACTTTTTTTTGTTAGAGATCAGGCTTCCCCTAAGTTGATGAAGCTGACCACGAACTTGTGATCCTCCTGCCTCAGCCTTCTGAGTAACTGGGATCACAGGTGTGCACAACCACACTCATCTTACATCAACTTTTTACTTTTTTTTTTTTTTTTTTGTACTGGGGATTGAACTGAGGGGCACTTGACCACTGAGTGACATCCGCAGCCTTATTTTGTATTTTTATTTAGAGACAGGTTCTCACTAAGTTGCCTAGCACCTCACTTTTTGCTGAGGCTGGCTTTGAACCCTGAATCATCCTGTCTCAGCCTCCTGAACCACTGGGATTATAGGAGTGTGCCACTGCACCCGGATAAATGGATTTATTTTGGCAGTTTATAGCTTCCCATTTCATTAAATATAGGGGAAATTTTTTTTATTGTGATGTCTAATGAAAATAACTATGTTTCTGATTTTTATACCTGAGACATATTTATTGTCAAAAGCTGAACCTAAGCCAGGTGTGGT
This sequence comes from Sciurus carolinensis, assembly GCF_902686445.1. NCBI lineage: Eukaryota > Metazoa > Chordata > Mammalia > Rodentia > Sciuridae > Sciurus > Sciurus carolinensis. The sequence continues at coordinate 42,142,998 of NC_062225.1, forward strand.
GATACATGCCTATAATCTCAGCAACTGGGGAGACTGAGGCAAGAGGATTGCAAATTCAAGGCCAACCTCAACAATTTAGCAAGGGCCTCAGCAACTTAGCAAGACCCTATCTCAAAATAAAAAAATAAAATAAAAAGGACTAGGGATGTAGCTCACTGTTAGAACATCCCCAGTACTTCTAAATAAATAATTAAATAAACAAACAAAGCTGAACCTCCAACTTTAGTTCATATGGATATATTTTACCAAAGAAATGTCATGATTTGTATTATATTCCTTGCCTTACAAATGATTCATAACTTGGCTTTGCATTACTATAAATTAGGTCACGAAGAATGGTATAGTGAATTATTACTTTGTTTTTATAACTTTAAAAATCAATAAATGAAGAAATAGATAACAATTATACTTATCTTCCAAACTACTTCCCCACCCAGTTAACTACCCAATCCCAAGACCCTTTCCCTTATCACATTTTCACAATTTATTTCTCTTAGACCAGTTCAGCATATAAGTAACTGAGAAAACTGCTTTTTTGAGTCTTTATTTCTTTGAGGGTTCCCAAGTCATGTAAAACTTGTATTATACTTTTCTCCTTTTAACCTTGCCCCTTTTAGTCCTTTAAACAATCCTTGAAATAAGTGCTATTATTTCCCCCACAGAAAATTAATTTATCCATAGTCACAAAAGCCAAAAAGAGTCATTATGCTAGTCAACATAAATATCACAAAAACCATGTATTAATACTTAGGGAAGTTATTCTTTATATATTCCAATTGAAGAGGTTAGAATATGCTATTCTGTCATACTGGTCATTTAATTTCAAGGTGCCTAGGAATCAGCAATCAGGATACCCACTGGTTATTGATTCACAGCCTTCCAGAAAGTGTCTATTTTTTATGTAGTTTGTAAAAGGAAGAAAATCATAAGATATTCTCTCTCTCTCTCTCTCTCTCTCTCTCTCTCTCTCTCTCTTTCTTCTTTTTTGGTACGAGGATTGAACTCGGGGGCACTCAGTCACTGAGCCACATCCCCAACCCTATTTTGTATTTTATTGGAGTAGAGACAGGGTTTCACTGAGTTGCTTAGAGCCTTGCTTTTTGCTGAGGCTGGCTTTGAACTCTTGATCCTTCTGTCTCAGCCTCCTGAGCCACTGTGTGCCCCGAAGCCTGACTAAGATTCTCTTTTCATCCTGTTTTACGTCTTCAGAGTGTGGTTTTGTGACCAGATAAAATATTCTCTCTGGTCTCTACCAACTGGGGGTAGAAGTATTTGGGCGTGTGGCAGGCAGCTAGCTAGCTGGCTAGGAGTTCAAAACACAAAGTGTTTCTTTGTCCTACCATACAGGCTCTCAGTGGAATTTGTCTTAATTGTCTCAACCTTCCTTGCCTTGTTAACAATGAGAGTCTTTGCTTTCTTGGGCTATCTAGGAACTTTGGATATTGATTGAGAGGGATTGTGTATTTTGTACCCACTTTGGGGACACCATGATTAAGCCCTCAAAGGCTTACTAGTTATAACTCTTGCAAAGACTTTATAATGTTGAGTCTCAACTACAGTAGGTGTAGCTTTGGAGATTTGAGCTTCTGTATATAAAACTTCATTTCTTTATTGAGCGCTCATCCTAAACAACTGTCCTATTGGCACCTATGTAAAGATTTGGTTTATAAACAAAAAAGGAATGTTTATGTAAATTAAAAATTTTCTCAGAAAAATAGAAGCTAACTTAAATGTTTTTCAACTTGACATGCTATGGAATAATTTTTGGCAAATAAAAAAGCTAAGCCAGACATGGGAGCACACAAGTGTAATCCCAGCTACTTGGGAAGCTAAGGTAGGACAATTGCAAGTTCAAGGCCAGCTTGGGCAATTTAGCAAGACTCTGTCTCAAAATAAAATTTTAAAAAGCCTAGGAATGTAACTCGGTAGTGGAATGCTCTGTATTAAGTCCCCAGTTCAAAAAAAATAAAAAGAAATAAAAAAGTTTATAACTGGACTTTATTTTTGGTACCAGGGATTGAACCCAGAGGTGCTCAAGTCACATCCCCAGCCCTTTTTATTTTTTATTGTGAGACATGGTCTTGCTAAGTTGCTTAGGGCCTCACTAAGTTGCTGAAGCTGGCTTTGAACTTTGCTATCTTCCTGCCTCAGCCTCCTGAGCTGCTGGGATTACAAGAGTGTGCCACCATGCCCGGCTATAAATGGACTTTTCAACAATGATTGTTTTACAAGATATATCTACTTCGAATATTTATAAAATCATGATAACTTAAATTCTTGATAACTCAAATTATACTAAATTAAATGATGGATATTCCTTGAATATCTATGTCATTTTCAAATAAGATATAATGCTGAAACATTAATTACTAAATATGTTTAAGTTTATATACTGTTGGCTTCTTATTGAAGAGAAAAAAAAGATATTTGAATTTGTTCATAAACATGTCCTGCAAAGTTAATATATGTAATTAAAACTACTAAAAGTAAGGACAAAAAAATTAAGAATAATGCCAGGTGCAGTGGCACATGCAAATAATCCCAGATACTCAGGAGGCTAAGGCAGTAAGAGCACAAGTTTGTGGTCAGCCTGAGCAATTTAGGAAGACCCTGTCTCAAGAAATAAAGGGCTGTGAATGAAGCTTTATGGTACAGAACCCCTGGGTTCAATCTCCAGTAGTGCCAAAAAAAAAAAAAAAAAAAAAAAAAAGGACTCTGACAAGTACTTTGGAAATAGATTTCTAATAACTTTAAGGGCATACTGTTAGATGAGTAAGAATTTATAGAACTCTTAGGGAAAAAACTGTATTTATAAAACTACTAATTCAAGATCAAGCAAAATAAGAATTAATTAAATGAGACTGAATGAACTAATAGAAAAGAATCATAAGGGCTAGGGATGTAGCTCAGTGGTAGAGCACTTGCCTAGTGTGCTCAATGTCCCCACTACAGGAAGGAAAAATACATATATATATATATATATATATATATATATATATATATATATGCATTATTAAGAAGACTTTTTGTCTGGAAATTGCTGATTCTTTCACATTTTGTTTTCCAAATTTAGGGAAATCTTTTTCTCTTTTCTCTTAAACTGTTTATACCTTTAAAAGTCTAATCTAAGGAGCTAGAGTCATGACTCAATGGTAGAGCACTTGCCTAGCACATGTGTGAGGCACTGGGTTTGATCCTCAGCACAATGTAAAAATAAATAAATAAAATATGAAGTTATAAAAAAGTATAATCTGAGATTCTTTATTAAAAATTCCAACAAAGCTGACTTTTTAAAACCCTGAACTGGGCACAGTGGTGCACAGCTGTAATCCCAGCAACTCAGGAGGCTCAGGCAGGTGGATTGTAGGTTCAAGGTTGGCCTCAGCAACTTAGTGAGGCCATAAACAACTTTTGGAGACCCTCTCTCAAAATAAAATGTAAAAAGGGCTGGGAATGTGGCACAGTGGTTAAGCACCCCGGCTCAATCCCTGGTACAAAAAAGAAGAAGAAAATAACAACAATAACAATGAAAACCCTATAAGAAGCAGGTACTATGGAGCAAGCCTGTGATTCCGCCCTACAACTCAGGAGGCAGAGGCAGGAGGATCACAAGTTCAAGGCCACCTTGGGCAACTTAGTAAAACCTTGTTTCAAAATAAAAATAAATAAAAGGGCTGGGGATGTAGCTCAGTACTAGAGTTCACTGGGTTCAATCCCTAGTACTGCAAAATCATCATCATCATTAACAACAACAATTTAGTTTCATTAAACAACATTTTACAAAGAAATCAGTTTAACTTTGATCATCTTTGATAAAAATGAAGGGGACAGGGCTGGGGCTAGGGTTCAGTGGTAGAGCACTTGCCTAGCATGTGTGAGGCAGGCACTCGGTTCAATTCTCAGCACCACATAAAACTAAATAAACAAAATAAAGGCACTGTGTCCATCTACAACTAAAAATATTTTTTAAACTCATTTTAAAAAATGAAGAGGATAATAATAGGAAAATTATATTTCAGAAGAAAACTGTTATTAGCTTCTAGTCTTCTCATTGTTTTTGAGATTTTTATTATTTATCTGCTAACTGGACTGAATTCTCATTTCTTCTGATCTCCTCCAATATCTGGCTATGACTCTCCAAATTAATATTTCCAATTTTTCTCCTACCCTTCTGGTTTGGAATCCCTAAAAATTAAAACTGCTCTTTCTTTCTTTTTCCTTCCTTCCTTCCTTCCTTTCTTTCTTTCCTTCTTTCTTCCATTCGTTCATTCTTCATGTTTTATTTTGAGACAGAGTCATGCTAAGTTTCTCAGACTGGCCTTGAATTTGTGATCCTTTTACCTCAACCTCTGGGATCATAGGTGTGCACCACCCGCCTGACAAAAACTGCTCTTTTCTTGGAATGCTGCCAACTAAAACTGGACAACTTGATGTAGACTTCAGAGAAATCATCACAACAGCTTATGTGTAGACAAATTCTGTGCCTGTTGTTGACTGGGGTACTCATAAAGTTCAGTGGAATTTCTAATGCAAACTACAAATTAGGAAAATCTGTCAGATTGCCACTCCTTGCCCCAACTCCAAATAAAGATACTTCAAGTTCAACATCAAGAAATCTTTGCAACTGACTGCCCTGTGGACTAAAAACTGGTATATAGTTTGTTCTACACCTTTGTTTTTCTTTCATCTCCATAGAAATGCCTCTTATTCTCAAAACATATGGAGTCCTAACTTAGATGAGAGTCTACCTACAAAATCATTTCCCAAAATGACACATACTGCTTACCTGAACTAAAACTATTCTCACAACTAAGAGACTGATTCAATAAGACATTGGACAATGTACTTAGATTTCTTCTTTTCTGCCTATTCCAATTTGTGTTCTTCTTTCTATATATAGATATCTTGCCACATTGTGACATAAAATATTTCCAGCATTCTGAAAAGGTTCCCCTTTTTAATTAATGCCCTACTCCTAACCCATGGTGCCTGGAAATCACTGACTGGTTTTTTATCTCTGTAGTTTTGCCTTTTCTAGAATTTCATATAAATGGGATAATACAGTATACAGTCTTTTGTATCTAGCTTCTTTTCCTTAGCATTTATTCTTTTGAGATCCATCTATTTTGTTGTATGTTTCATCATGTTATTATAAATATAAATTGTATATATGTATATATATACACACACACACACATATATATAAAGAAGTGGTTACAGTGGTCATCCTTGACTTGCTCTTGATCTTGGGGGGAATTCATTCACTCTTATGCCATTAAGCATGATGTTAACTATGAATTTATCATAATAAAAAGTTTTTATCAGGTTGGGGAAGTTTCCTTCTATTCCTAATTTAAATTTTTTGGCAAAAAGTTGTTTATAATATTACCTGTGACCCTTTTGGTGTTTGTGATGATATCTTTCCTTTCATTTCTGATATTGGTAATTTGTGTTCCCTGCCCCCTCTCAAATTTGGATAAGAGATTTCTCAATTTTATTGATCCTCTCCAGGAACTAGCTTTTGGTTTTATGATACTCTCTATTTTTGTTATTGTTTTCTATTTCATCCACCTGCTCTTATCTCTACTAGTTCCTTTCTTCTCTGCATTTTAGTTTTAATTTGCCCTTTCATGTTTAGTTTTTGAAGGTGGATGCTAAGGTCATTAATTTGAGACCTTTCAGTTGTTCTTCAGTGGGTATTTATTGTTATAAACTTCCTTTTAAATACCACCGTAGTTGCATCCACATATGTTCACATGTTGTTTTCTTTTTTATTCAGTTCAATACTTTCTAATTTCCCTTTTGCTTTCTTCTTTGGTTATTAAGTTCCTAAGTATTTGAAAAATTTTCAGAGATCTTTCTGGGTTTTTTGTTGTTGTTGTTGTTATTGTTAATTTATTTTGTTTGTACCAAGATTGAACCCTGGAATGCTTAACCACTTAGTCACATCCCCAGCCCTTTTTATTTTTTATTCTGAGAGAGTTTGAGAGAAGGTCTTGCTAAATTGCTTAGTGACTCTCTAAGTGGCTGAGGCTGACTTTGAACTTGAGATCCTCCTGCCTCAGCCTCCCAAGTCACTTGGATTACAGGCTTATGCCCCCCCATGACCGTCTCTGTTATTTGTTTCTAACTTAATTATATTTGGGTCAGAAAAACACTTATGTATGACTTGCTTCCTTTAAAAATAATTGAGGAATGGGGATGTAGCTCAGTGGCAGAGGATTTGCTTAGCATGCATGAGGCCCTGGGTCCAATCCCCAGCACTGCAAAAAATAAATAATAAATAAATAAAATTATTTTGACTTGTTCTGTGGTCCAGAAGGTGTTTAGAAATATAGTGCACCTACTGGGGAAAAATGCCGTCATTATTATGCTAATGCAAGGTCTCAGATCCGAATAACAATATGTTTCTCACTGTAGATGAGTATATTGGAGTTTGAATTTTATATATTAGTCTGATGAGCTCAGTAAATGTGAGTTCCCTCCTGAGAGAGCAAGCTGCCTCTTAATGATCTCTGTTCACAATGGCAAGGATTTTAATTGAAAACAGAACATTCCAATCTTCCAGGTATTTTCAAGAACAACATCCATATGTTTGTATCCACATATTATTTTAGTGTTAGAACATAAATGAAGATCTGAGTTCTCTGAATAAATTGTCCTTTTTTGGATTACTGATTTTCCTATCTCAGAATTACAAATTGACTCAAATAAATTTAACTTGCTTTATTTATCCATGAATGTATTCTGAGAGGCTGAGCATCATGGTGGAAGAGTGTGGTGGAAGAATGCGGGTCAGAATATTGGAGGGAGGGAAAGAGGGGGAGAGAGAGAGAGAGAGAGACTCTCCTCACCATACACAAAATATATACCCCAAAGTTACATCCCATTGACCTACCTCCTCCAGCTATACCCTACCTGCCTACAATAAACACCCAGTTAATCAAAATCAATCTCAATCTCTCTCTATATATATATTTATCTCCCCCTTCATTTTAAGACAGGATGTCTCTAAATTGCCCAGGTGACCTCAAACTTGCAATCTTCCTGCCTTAGCCTCCTAAGGATTATAGGCATATGTCATTCCTGGATGAAATTAAATGGTTTTAGAAGCATTAGGAGTTATGTTGTACATTTTTTATTCAGATTATTTTCTTCTTTTCTTTTTTATTATCCTCAGTATCACAGGGCTTTGAACATACCAAGTACATGCTCTATACTGAGTTATACCCCCAGGTCAAGAATATTTTTTAATGTGCTTCTGTAGATCATAAATGTAGTATCTGGGTAAATATTATTGGCCTGTTAAAAGAGGTTGTCACCAGTGTCAAAAAAAACAAAACAGAAACTGGGGTTGTAGCCCAGTGGTAGAGCACTTGCCTAGCATGTTTGAGGCACTGGGTTTTATCCTCAGCACTGCATGTAGAATAACTAAATAAAATAAAGGTCCATCTACAACTAAAAAAAATTTTTTTAATAAATAAATAATAAAAATAGGAAAGAACTGGGGATGTAGGTCAGTGGTAGAGAGTTTCTGAATTAAATCTGCGGTAACACACACACACACACACACACACACAAAGGTAAAGAAAAGAAAAAAATCAATTTATAAAGTAGAGGGGGAAAGATGAGTAAGAAAAGTCCTATCCTCCCCACAGCCTACGTTTAACCTCTTTATTGTGCCCAAATCCTTTTGTCCTCACATGACATGACTATCTTAATTCTTCACCAGGGAAAAGAGGGTAGAGTGACAATAGGATCAGCTTAGAGCATCAGGTCCTTGTGAAAACTGTTTCCTCCCACAAATCTAACTCAGCATTTCAAACCATTATTTTCCGTTATAATCTTTTTGTTGTTGTTGCTGTTTGTTTTATTTTTTAAATATGTGTGTGTGTGTGTGTGTGTGTGTATTTTTTTTTGTCTGCAATGGACCTTTATTTTATTTATTTATTTATATGTGGTGCTGAGAATCAAACCCAGTGCCTCACATGTGCTAGACAAGCACTCTGCTACTGAGCCACAACTCCAGCCCCAGTATCATCTTAATATGTAGAGCTCTTGTGCCTCAAACTAGGCAAGAGGCCTCTTAATTACAATTCTAAAACTGTACAGAAGACTAAGTGTTTAGGCTCAGTGGCAGAGGGCTTGCCTAGCACATGCAAGGCACTGGATTCGATTCTCAACACTGCATATAAATAAATAAATAAAATAAAGGTTCATTGCCAACTAGAAAATATATATTAAAAAAAAAATAAAAAAGAAAGAAAGAAAGAAAAGAAAAAGGAAATAAAAACTAAGCGTTATAGCACCAGAGCTCAGGAACTAATTCCACCAGCAATCATCAATTTTTTTTTTTTCAAGAAACTTTTGTTCTAAATTAATCACAAGTCTGGAAGCATTAGACTAAATTAACTGTCCCCAATTTATAATATTTAAATGATAACCATCTCATCTAGTAAGTATTTTTCAATTAAACATACTTGATATTCTTGCTAAGTTTTATTTAAAAAAAGAGTGGGGCTGGGGGTATAACTCAGTAGAGAGCACTTGCCTATCATGCGTGATACCCTGAGTTCAATACCCAGCAACACAAAAAAGAAAGGAAGGAAAGGAAGAAATGAAAAGAAAGAAAGAAAAGTAAAGGAAGCATTATCAGGCTGGGTATGGTAACACATGCCTGTAATCCCAGGGACTGGGAAAGCTGAGGCAGGAGGATTGCAAGTTCGAGGAGAGTCTGGCCAATTTAAGGAGACCCCACCTCCAAATAAAAAATAAAAAAGGCTGGGGATATAGCTCAGTGGTAGAGCCCTCCTGGGTCTAATTCCCAATACTGTGAAAATAAGTAAATTTATTTAATTTAATGAATAAAAATAAATAAATACAGACTGGGTATGTAGTTCAGTAATAAAACATCCCTGTGTTCAATCCCCAGTACTGGGGGTGGATAAGAAGCATTATCAGGGGCTGGGGTTATTAGCTCAGTGTAGAGTGCTTGCCTAACGTGTGAAGTACTGGGTTCAGTCCTCAGTACCATATAAAAATAAATAAATAAAATAAAGTTATTGTGTCTAACTACAACTTAAAAAAAAAAAAAGAAAAGAAAAAGCATTTCAGCCTTATATTTAAAGCAAGGAAATGAAAGAAACAACTGTTGACTGCCAGGCATGGTGGCACATGCCTATAATCCCAGTGGCTCCTGAGTTCAATTCCCAGTAACCAACCCTTCAAAAAAAGAAACAACTGTTACTTCTGCCACAAATCTATGACAAGCTAGACACCCAATCGGCTCAAGAGAATAATGTTCCTGAAGTTGCTCATTATTTTATTTTCTTTTTTGCAGGGCCATTGAACTTACTAGGTAAGCACTTTACCACTAGTTACATCCCCAGCCTTTTAAAATTTTGTTTGGAGACAGGGTTTTACTAAGCTAATGAGGCTGTGGAACTTGTGATCCTCCTGTTTTAGTCTCCCAAGTCGGTAGTATTACAGGTGTGTGTCACTGCATTCAGCTCTTGATAGGTATTTTTTAAATCATCATCATCTACAGACTGCTAGTAACTCCCTTCACATTCCATGATATCACTTTGTGAACGTTATTCAAAGAGAAAGGAAGAGCTAACATAGTAATATATATAATTCAAGAATATTTTTGTAAGAGGTAATGAAGTTAAGAACCAAACCCCCACAAAGAGAACACTCCAGAGCCTCTTTATTTAAATTTTCTCTGCTCCAAGGGAAATAAGAAAAGAGACCACCTATATATAATCTGAGGGAGAAACCAAATTAAGAACATTGGATGGGGAATAAGAAAACCCAAATGTTGGTCTCGGCTTGTTACTAACTTGTTGGGTGGACTGGGATTAAGCCACTTGTCTTTCTGCTCTGGAGTTCTTCATCTTAAATTAGGACTTTGGATAAACAACCTCCAAGTGTCCTCTGGACTCCTGTCTGCTTCCTCTGTCCCATGTTTCCCTGCTATCCTTTCTCTCTTGTCTGACAATTCTTCTTCCTATTATCACATAACTGTAGGCGTCTTTCCAGTGACCTGTCCTTGACTCCATTTTTTTGTCTAATCCTCTTAGAGTTTTGGTTACAATCTCTGAGGTGGGTACTGGTGTATCACCAGTTCCTCCCTTCTGTACTGAAGCTTTTTTTCTCCCCCGCTTCTGGGAAGGTTAGAAGACAGCAGCTCTCATGTGAGTTCTCTCTGGGAATTGCCCTCATGCAAATATAGCCACCTCAACAAGGTCACATCCCTTCCCTGAGGACAACCTACATTCAGTGGGCCAGACCGTTCCTAGATAACACTGAAGGGTAATAATATGCTCCCAAATTACCCTGGTTTTCATTGTAACTGCACCGCTACCTTTGCCCAGTTCTATAGGTGTTGATTCTGAGAAGACACCCCAGTAAACCACTTATACAAAAATCTTCATCTCAGTGCCTGTTTTCTGGACAAACCAATGGAAGATAGTTGGTGCCAGAAATGATTTGAGGAAACAGACTCTAAAATGGGATTTTTGAGCCAGGCATAATGGCACACACCTGTAATTCCAGCAACTCGGGATGCTGAGGCAGGAGGATACCAAGTTTCAGTCCAGCCTAGGCAACTCAGTGAGACCCAATGAAAATAAAGGCTGGGGATTTACCTCAGTGCTAGAGTGCCCTTGGGTTCAATCTCCAATATCTTTACATGAATAAATAAATAAATAAATAGAATTTTAAAACTGTGTTACATATCTTCCAGTTGACAAGAAAGACTATCACCCCTGGTAGTAGAAGCACTGTATGTTCCTGACATGTAATACAACTGTTAAAACTTCCACTAGTGGTGAACTTGAATGGAAGACTACCAGAAGAGAATGTGCTAGCCAGTTCAATATCTAAGGTTTTCAACAGACTGGGAAAAGTAATAACCATAAGTACAATGGAATCAGAATAGTTCTTGAACCCAAGGCCTTGTGCTTGCAAGGCAAACACTCTACCAACTGAGCCATATCCCCAACCCCCAGATAGTTCTTTTTGAGGATCATTGATTCATTGGAGAAAGACATCAGAAGATAGGGTAATTAATCACCAATTAAAAGCCAAGCATGAAATACAGGGCCTCCTTGAAAGCTTATACAAAAACGCTCATCTCTTGCAGCTAGAAGACAGAAAAGGCTCAAGGTAGGGCCCTCCAGTTAACTGTAAAAGTAGCAGAACTCCAAAGAAATTTGAATTCCTAGCCTCAGCAAATCCGCTATGTCAAGATGAAGACCCTGACTAGGAAGAAATGAAATCCTGAGACTTGGGTGGAGGACATTTGGATTGATGCACTTAAAAACCTTGAAACTACAGAACCCTTTAAAACTTCTGCGCCTACAGACATGACCCACTGTTCCTGTTAATAGTTAGTGTTCTCACTTGCCTGAAAATAAAGCAGAGACCCCTCAATCTAGACAAGAAATCCAAGCAGCCAGGCATAGTGGTACACGCCTGTAATCCCAGTGGCTTGGAAGGCTAAAGTAGGAGGCAAGTTCAAAGCCTGCCTCAGCAAAAGCAAGGTGCTAAGCAACTCAGTGAGACCCTGTCTCCAAATAATATACAAAATAGGGCTGGGGATGTGGCTGAGTGGCTGAGTGCCTCTGAGTTCAATCCCCAATACCTCCACCACCCCAAAAAAAGTGATCCTGCCGGACTGGGGTTGTAGCTCAGTGGTAGAGCACTTGCCTAGCATGTGTGAGGCACTAGGCTCAATTCTTAGCACCATGTATAACTAAATAAGATAAAAGTCCATTGACAACTTGAAAAAATAAAAGTGATTCTGCCACTTGGGGGAACCAGCAAACAGTATGGTACTATTTCCTCAATGGTAGGAAAAGATGCCATGTAGTTCTTAGTAAGTTCTATACTTCACTTTCAGTGAAGAATTTTATAAGTATTTAAAAAAAATAGATGCAGAACTGCTATTGTATTCTAGTAGAGAGAACTGAGGATGGAACATCAAATGGCCATGTAGTTAAGACTGTGCATTATGAGATGGTTTCTGTTAAACTCAGTAGCCATCCATGATACTATGGAAATAGTGTGTCTTGGATCATGCAAGAGCAGGGTCAGAAGGCACAAATAATCTGCACAAGTAGGTGATCCAGAGCCCTAGGTCATCCATAATTGTTGTAGTGATATTGTACACTTATGACTGCATTAGCATGTTCTTGGTATTTTCCTTAAAGCTGTTTGTTGGTAGTCTCTTGTTCATTTTTTAAGGCAAATGGGCAGATGCAAGAACCACTGTCTAAGAAAGTACTGGTAACGAGAGACTCATCTATCAGACTGACCCTGAATAGCTTGGCAGGTTGGTCCAGGTTCTGAAAGGAGAAAAACTAAAGGACAGTGATGAAGGTCAGGGTCACCACCAAGTAAGCCACCAAGAGCAGCAGAGTTCCTGGACAGGGAAAAGGAAATCTAGACTAGGTGGCAGAGGTGGGAGACTGGAGTTATCAATTGCAACCAGTTGAAACCAGTGCCATGATAAGGACTAAGTGTGTTCTGTCCAGAGTTATAATTCACTTGTTAATTTGGGAGGTAGTCATTTCTGAAATAATCTGGTGCCATCCCGAAGCCTGAATTACTTGGTTCCTGTGGTAGGTGTGCACTCAAGGGACAGATAACTCTGCCTACATGGGGAAGAAAGGTAATCCTGATTCCCCTGAGATTAGGGAGGAGCAGGGGGAGAGGAAAAGAAAGAAACTTATCTGTTTTAAAAATAAGTCGCAGTGGCACAGCAGCAAGGGCTATATTCAACGGATAAAGTGGACCACTGTTACAGTAATGATTGCACAACGATACGAAGGGTTAACTGTACTATATGCTTAAAAAAGATTAAAATGGTGCAGTGGTACATGCCCCTAATCCTAGACATGGCTGAGGGAGGAGGATCACAAGTTCTAGGACAGTCTCAGCAACTCGTCAAAATAAAAAACAGAAAGGAGCCAGGCATGGTGGCACACTCCCAGCAGCTCAGGAGGCTGAGTCAGAAGGATCTCGAGTTCAAGCCAGCCTCAGCAATGGCGAGGTGCTAAGCAATTCAGTGAGACCCTGTCTCTAAATAAAATACAAAATAGGGCTGGGGATATGGCTCAGTGATTGGGTACCCCTGAGTTCAATTACCCACCCCCTGAAAAAAAAAACAACGAACAGAAAAGGCTGGGTTTTATTTCTTTCTTTATTCTTTTTGGTACAGGGATTAAACCTAGGGGTGCTTCACCTCTGAGCTACATCTCCAAACTTTTTTTTTTTTTTTCTTTTTAATGTTGAGACAGTGTCTTCCTAATTTGTCCAGACTGGCCTCAAACTTATAATTTCCATGTCTTAGCCTCCTAAAAGTCATTGCCACCATACCTGGCCCTATTCCTTTTTTTCTGATAATACTTTAATTTTCCTTCTCTCTAGACTTGAAAACTAAGTGCCATTTTGAACCTGGTTTCCCTATCATTCTTTAGTGTATATCTCCTGCTTCCACTCTGGTATAGTGGAATTAACTCATTTTTCATTCTTTCGGTGTTTGCCTATAACCAGTCCTCAGATCTAACTTCTGGGTTTTGGATTAATACTGCCATTCAGCCACCTACCTCCTAATGGGTGACCTACATTTCTGTAACTGAACCAAAGGATTTGCTTCTTGGCAAGTGCAAAGCCAATAAGCACAACCAGGAGATAAGAGTAGAGAGGTTTATTATTTGCAGCAAGTAAGGAGAGCGCTGGAGATAATCCTCAGAGCAGTGTTCTCCTCAAACAAAGAAGGCAAGGGACTTTTATGGGGAAGCATATACATATTCATATAGGAGTCATCACTTATAGAGGTGGGCACCTTCCTGAGCATCTCAGTTCAAGGTCATGTATCACATGTTCAAAAAATGGTAGAGACCAATACTCTGGGTGGAGAATTTAGTATTTATAATGAGCATAGTTTACCCTAGTTCACCAAAAAAGAATGAATCAGAATGACTCCGTGGGTTGGCACGGTGGTGCATGCCTGTACTCCCAGCAGCTTGGGAGGCTGAGACAGGAGGATTGTGAGTTCAAAGCCAGCGTCAGCAACTTAGCAAGGTCCTAAGTAATTCAGTGAGACATTGTCTCTAAGTAAAATACAAAAAAAGGACTGGGGATGTGGCTCAGTGGTTAAGCGCCCATGGATTCACTCCCCAATACCAAAAAAAAAAAAGAAAAGTTGACTCCATGATTTTGGTTAGTTCCTTATAAATTTCTCCTAAGGACCTTAGCTGAAACAAAGAAACTTTGAAAGTGCATCAACAGTCATTTAAAGGGTCAGCAGCCCCGACCACCACCACCCCACAAGTATGTATAGGAGCTTGCCTCTAAAAGTGTTAGCCTATTGACTGACATTTCTACGTATCTACAAGAATAGGTTTTTCTCAGTAAACCAGCCCCTTCCTCAATATGCCAAAGTGCAATTGCCCATCTCTATCAGTGTTGACAAGTTTTCAAGGTTTCATTGCTTTGTACCTTCACATATAACTTCCTCTCTCTCTCTCCCTCTCTACTCCCCCCACTCCCGCTGCCTCCCCGCATGCTGGGGATCCAACATAGGTCTCCAGAATGTTCAGCAAGCACTACTATGAAGCTACAACCCCCAAACCAGCTTTCTTCCCTGCTCCCCCACAAGTACCTGCTTCATACTAGAAGTTGAACCCAGGGGCACTGCACCATTGGAACTACATCCCAGCCTCCCACTGCTCTCCACTTTTTTTTTTTTTTTTTTTTTTTATACTGGGGATTGAAAGAAATAGAGAGAGAGAGAGAGAAGAAAAGGAAAGAAGGAAGGAAGAAAGAAAGGAGAGAGAAAGAAGGAAGGAAGGAAGGGAGGGGAGGGGGAAAGAGAAAAGAAAGAGAAAGAAAGAAAGAAAGAAGAAAGAAAGAAAGAAAGAAAGAAAAGAAAGAAAGAAAGAAAGAAAGAAAGAAAGAAAGAGGAAAGAAAGAAAGAAAGAAAGAAAGAAAGAAAGAAAGAAAGAAAGAAGAAAGAAAGAGAAAGAGAAAGAAAGAAAGGAAGGAAGGAAGGAAGGAAGGAAGGAAGGAAGGAAGGAAGGAAGGAAAGAGAAAAGAAAAAAGGAGGTAACCCAAGGTATATAGATAAGAATAATCACCAGTATATACTGGTGAGTGAAAAAAGCAAGGAACAGTACAGTGTCTGTCTTTATTTACTTATTGTTGCTGGGGATTGAACCCAGGACCTCACTCATGCTAAGTCTATGCTCTACCACTGAGCTAACCCCCCCGCCGCTGCCACAGTGTATTTTTTATTCCACCATTTGTATAGGATTAAAAAAAGACTACATACATATGTACATATTTGTATGTGAATAGAGTATCTTGGGAAGGGTATCCAAAACTAATGATTTGCTGAGCTAAGATAGGACTGCTAGAGATCTAGGTAGCAGAGAAACTAACTTCTTACTCCATACCCATTTGATTTTTTAATTGTGTACTATCTGCAAAGCCCTGCCACATTGTACAACCTGTGCATAAACTTTTTTTTTTTTTTTTTTTTTTTTTGGTGATACTGGAGATATGAACCCAGGGTCTTGTGCAAGCTCGGCAAGCACTCTACCATAGAGCTACACCTCCCACCCCAACACTGCCAGAACTATTCATATTCTAATCTGTGTAAACAGCACCCCTGGAGTTGTGTTGTGTGTGGCCAGTATGACTGTACATAACAGTCCTGGTATGCATGGTTACATATTCAAAAACAAGTTTAAGAAAATATATATATTTAAAAAAGAAAGAAAGAAAATACATGTATGCCTTGCTGTCATCTGGGCAGAACAGTTATTCTCTGAAACCATCTCCGTTAAAATGTCTTAGGATTTCACAAATCTTTATCTAGATGGTTATTTACATCAACATACCAGCCATCAATTTAAAATGAGCTTCATTATCATTATAAAAGATCAGCCACTCTTCAGGAAATTCCTTCAGTGCTAAAATGACCTGACAACTTTTTCCAACCTAAGAATTCCAAGGTGAGGTTGGGGGGAGGGTCAATCTAAAACCAGTCTAAGGGCTTAACCTCCCTCTGAGCTTCTCCTGTGAACTGTTAGTTATTATTTAACATGGACCAAAGACCTGAAGAATGTTCTTCACTTTCAAGCCCTCCAAATTCTACTACTCTAAATTTCCCACATTATCCTAAGGAAAGAGTCACTTTTCTAAAATAAGTGGTCACAAACTAAAGAGCTATAAATATAGATAAATATAGAGGTTGTTAAATCTCTATGGTTCATCTAGGTAATGGAATTCTATGCAGCCAGATGTTAAAAGAATTTTGGTATGGGGAACTGATCACATTGTATTGATAAATGAAAAAAAAATTACAAAACAATAGATAAGGCATGATACCAATTTTTTAAAAATTGTATAACTGTAGGTGGAAAAGTTATTCACCAAAATGTTAATACTGCTTATCTTTGGGAATTGAACTTGTTACAGATTATTTTTAATTCCTTATTTGTCCTTGCCTGCATTTTCCAAAACAACTACAATTAACATGTTTTCTTTCATAATTAAAAAATTCAATCTCAAGGGTTCTGTGAGGACTTCAGTCTGCTCATTAGTCTCCTGAAGTACTCTGAGACATATATATTAATTAAATGTGAAACATTAGTCCTGAGTAACACAGAGAATTCTTCCAATCTGATTATGTACTGCAAGGTAGGAGGTAAGAGTGGAGGGGTGGCAGATGGTAAAGGGGGCATGAAACACTTCAAATGACTTTATTATCTTTGTTACAAGTTTTTCTTGTAAGAAGAGTCATTTAAAGATGTTCTAAGTAAACAAGTTACTTTACATTTTTAGAGGTGACAAACTTCACTCTTCACTAGTACCATGTGTTTTTTTTGATATTCATAAAGGTTTTGAAGTTCAAAATATGTGCTATTTAGGAATCAGCCTAGACTACAGAATAGCTCTTCCCTAAATAATAATATATAAATAATATATAAATATCTTTTAAATCTGGCCTTGAACAAAAGGAAACTTTAAAAATAGAAGATGTGGATCAGAACCAAGTTCTGTAACTCAACATATCCCTTATAAAACATTTATAGATTTGACGAAGGATTATTTTAGACATATTTGTGTATAGCATAAATACAACTTAAATCCAAAAGGTTTTTAAAAATTTTTTGCTTGTAGATGGACACAATATCTTTATTATTTTTATGTGGTGCTCAGGATCGAACCCAGTGCCTCACATGTGTGAGAGAAGCACTCTACCACTGAGCTACAGCCCCAGCCCAAATGTAAAATTTTTAATAATGAAAAAATGAGTCATAAGAAAACCAGCAAGTGGCATAAATAATATTTTTAATCAAAACTGCCAAGATATATATTGTAAAAGTTACCTTCCCTGATCTTTTCCCCATGAAATATGTTTCTTGCATTAAATTTAGACTAAAATTCCCAATTCGAGCATCTCTAAAGAAGATCTAACTTAGTTGTAAGTCCAAGAATCGAAAATTGCAGGAGAGATTGATCTCATAGATAGCTACCTGAAGCTACATAGTAAACTGTGTGCCCAGGTCTGCCATAAACTGAAAAGACAACACAAAGTCAAGGTGTAATGAGAGCGAGCTAATCTAGCTGCTCCACCTAGCACACTTTCGAAAATATCTCTGACTTAGAAGGAGTATGCTGACATCAGAGACATCTTCAAAGCTGTGTGGGTGCGTACCTGCTCCAGTAAATTCCTTTGTTAAGAACAACATGAAACATCCACTCCCTTCACATACAACTGGAATGTTGATCTCGGCATTCAGTCTTAACTGGGTAAGACTGGAAGACACTAACTGATCAAATCCCTGTTGGTTACTTTGGAAATGAAGTAGGCTATTTTCCCCGTTTACCAACATCTGATGAAATGGACAACAGGAAATGTTTATTTTAACTTGCTTTTGTAACTGTTTCCAAGAAAATGGCTCCCAATAGGAGAAGTATCTGTGAAAGAGAAGGAGTCAACTCTGTAGTAGTATTGGCCTTGAATTCTATTGCAAGAGGAGACTCTTGACTTTCAGGATGTAGTGCAGAGGCAGCAATCTATAAAGTCAGACATTCCCTTTAAGACCTCCTGTATAGCACTGATTCCCAACCTGGGACTCTCAGCAGCAGGGCCAGGGACCACAGACTTATCACATGGGTTAGAATCCAGACATGTGTAAAGCTGAACAAACAGAACCAAACTATTAATAATGCTTTCTCTGGAAGATGTGTTTATAGGAGATTATTTTGTGTTCACTGTTACATCTCAAGTGCTTAGCCTAGGATCTTATGCATAGTAGCTGCTAAATCAGTACTTGTTGAATAAAGGAATTTTTTTCTATAAAGTTTTTTCTTTCTTTTTAATTTTTTTTAGTTGATGGACCTTTATTGTTATTTATTTATATGCAGTACTGAGAATCAAATCCAGTGCCTCCCACGTGCCAGTGCTCTACCACTGAGCCACAACCCCAGCCCCTTTCTTTTCTTTCTTAATGAGCATGTTACTTTTTTTTTGGCACTGGAGATTGAACCCAGGACCTGGTACAAGCTAAGTATCTACCGCTGACCTATATCCCCCAAACCTGAGCATGTTACTTTTTTTTCTTCTTAATTCTTTTAGTTGTAGATGGACACAATGTCTTTATTTTAATTATTTATGTGGTGGTGAGGATCAAACTCAGTGCCCCACGCATGCGAGGCAAGTGCTCTACCACTGAGCCACAACCCCAGCCCAGCATGTTACTTTTGAAATCACAAAGAAAATAAAGATTTTCTAACATTTGCATTCTCAAAAAAGTAAGGAATCCCTCTTCCAGAGAATATTTTCCTAGGTGAGAACAATTATTTCTTCTTCCACAATCTTTTTTTTTATTAATTTTATTTTTGAGTATGAATATGATTCAGTATTATACAAGCTTGACAAAATTCACCTACCTTCAAGAGTGTCTAAATCTGATAACAGATTCAATTATGTGAATTATATAAATCACCAATGACTCATTTCAAGACTTTCCAGGTGTCTTTACTATCCATTTCAGTAAACACACTCTACTGTTACTGCACTATTTGCTTTCCTGTGGGCCTTTTACACAGAGCTGCATCACCTCTCAGGATCTTGGTCCCTTCCCCACTTTGGCCAGAAGGCAATAAGGAAAAAGTCAGCAGCTTTTTCTAAGGTGAGACACACATTGTGCTGCTCTGTGTTCCTTGAAAGCAGGTGTGTTAGCTTGCATGTCAGCTAGGCCTAAGAGTAATTGGAAGGCAATTGGATTGAGGAATGTAAAACAGTTTTCTTTTTTTTTTTTTTTTTTTTTTTTTTTTTTTTTTGTAAAACAGTTTTCTTTGAAACCATATTATAAGTAATGGTTGGAGTCCAAGGCCACCCCACAAAGTTGCACTCACTCATAATATATTGCACCCATTCGAATTTTTATGTAGATATAGGAGGCACTCAGTATGTATTTGTTTAATACATGAATATTGATGGTGCGTCTTTTTTTTTTTTTTTTTTTTGCTAATGGGGATTGAACCCAGGGGCACTTAACCACTGAGCCACATCCCCAGCTCTTTTTTATATTTTATTTAGAGACAGAGTCTCTCTGAGTTGCTTAGTGCCTCACTAAGTTGCTAAGACTGGCTTTGAACTTTTACTCCTCCTGCCTGAGGCTCCAGAGCCACTTGGAGACCCTACGCCCCACTTTGATGGTGCTTCTTAGCAAGAGGAATTTATAGACTAATGTGCAGTCTCATTCTCCACCTACCCAGGGAAGCATTCTTCCCTGTCAGTCTCTGCTGGCAGTTGTTGGTACCTGCAGGTGTTGTTAACTCAGGAGATGACTGCGTTGTGTTGTCATAGACAAGACCTTCCAATTGGAAGGACTTAAGGGGACTCTTACTGGACCCTGTGTGTTGGTACCACACCTTTGGGTAGGTACAGGTCTCAGAGAAGGGAGGTATGGACTGGAAACATCAAATGCATCAATTAAGTTTGGTGGTTAGAACTTTAGGTCATTTTAATTTGGATTCATTTGACCATAAGGAATGACAGATTTAATGTAAGGAGTGACAATGAGGCTCTTGCACAAATCTTAGATGGGTGATCCCTGGATTTCCTATGGCTGGAGTAGGTTATAGTTCTACACTCAGCTGCTCAGGGGCCCTCAGCTGCATGGTCCTGTGGGCTCTTCCACTGATCTTCCTCCATTAATATGCCATGAATACACATCTGCTTTGTTCCCCCACATACTCCCTGTCTCACCACCTCAAACTGGGAGAACCTGTTGCACACTGGCAATAGGGTGAAGGTCATCGATTACCTTGGAAATTAAAAACCAACCCTGGTGAATCAACTGTGGCCTAGGACAGGGTGCAGGGTAACTAGGAATAGATCACAATTATTTGTAATAAAAGCACTGTGGGAAACCCAATGTATATGTTTATTTGGGCGTTTGGCTTAAAAAATTAGAGCATTGTTTTAGGCTACTATGAATTGGGTCCAGAGAGGGAGGCAAGAGATGGAGAAAAGGTGAGGAGGTTCTTCTCTGCATTTTGTGTGGGATCACATCCACCATTCCCAATAAAAAGGCTGGCCCCTCTACCTGCTTTATTCAACTAACTTAGCCTTTCCTGTGTGCCTTTAAATGGATTATTATTAACATTTAGAAGTCCTGTGCATGTTGAATGAGCATGCCTTGACTTATTAAGTGTTACCTGCAGTGTCAAAACTCATCATTTCTGCTCTTTTCTGTGATTTTTTACAGGGAGTCACTGCAATATGAAGTAGGAGTAGAAGCCCTTGCCCTGGTCCCAGCTCTTCTCATAGAGTTCCCTATGTCTGCTGAATCTCAAGTCAGTGAAGGGATAGATGGTCAGAAGAGGAAGGGCATCCCATGGTCCATGTATAAGACAAGCTAAAAAGTCACACTATAGGCCGGGGTTGTGGCTCAGTGGTAGAGCGTTTACCTAGCATGTGTGAGGCACTGAGTTCGATTCTCAGCACCACATCTAAATAAAGAATAAATAATAAAGGTTTGTCAACAACTAAATATATATATATATATATATATATATATATTTTTTTTTTTTTTTTTTTTTTTTTTTTAAGTCACACTGCATTGATTGCAATGGTACACACTTATAATCCTAGCAACTCAGGAGGCTGAAGAATGACAAGTTTGAGGCCAGCCTGGGAAACTTAGCAACACCTGTCTCAAAAGAAAAAAATAAAAGGAACTGGGGATCTAACTCAGAGATACAGCACCCCTAGATTCAATCCTCAGTACCAAAAGAGAGGAAAAAAGAAAGAAAGAAAGAAACAAACAAACAAACAACAAAAACTTGTGTTATTGTACTTCTGCTTATTCAGCAAAAGTTTTGGAATCATTATTGTTGCCAGGGGCCAGGCCAGGTGCTGGGGGATATAGTGGTAAGTTAAACAGGGCCCTGTCTTCAGGAGTTTACAGTCTTTTGGGGAAATAAGCATTAAACAATAGTTACCTGATGCAGATTGTGGGAAGAGCTATAGAGAGGTATTTGATGTGGTGGGCAAGAATAATGAAAGAATCATTTGGGTGCAGTGGTGCATTCCTATAATCCCAGCTATTCAAAAGGCTGAGGCAGGAGGGTTCCAAGTTTTGAAGCCAGCCTGGACAATTTAGTGAGACCCTGTCTCAAAATAAAAAATAGAAAGGACTGGGAATGTAGCTTAGTGGTAGAGTGCCCCTGGGTTCAATCTCTAGCACAGAGGAGGGGTGTGTGTGTGAGGTAGGGGGATAATGGGAAAATTAAATTCAGACAGATAGTGGGCAAGTGGTTAAGGACTCTGAAGAAGTAACTTCTCAGAGGGAACTGAAGGATAAACTGGAGTTATTAGCTAGAGGAAGAATAAGGGGGAGGAACAATCTGGATGTAAAGTAGAGCAGATGCCAAAGCCTGGGACAGCAAAGGGCTAGACATAGTCAAGGAATTGAAAGAAGACAGTGGGTGATGTAGCAAGCAAGAGCAGAGCAGTTCAGGGTGAAGCAGTAACTCAAACTTTGTCCTTTACCTGAAAGTGTTTTATAAGGGATCTAATCTGTTGTTTTCCTAGGGAAAGAGGGGAGAGGATTACATTGCTCTAAAGTTATATTTTAGGTAGCCATGGTCACATGTGACCCATTGAGCACTTGAAAAATGGTTGGTCCACACTGGATTTCAAAGACTTAGTATTCATAACTTTTTTTTTTTTTTTTTTTTTTTTTTTGTACCAGGGATTGAACCCAGAGACACTTTACTCCTGAGCCACATTCCCAGCCCTTTTTCACTTTTTATTTTGAGACAAGGTCTCACTAAATTGGTTAGGGGCCTGGCTAATTTGCTGAGGCTAGCCTGAAAGTTGTGATTCTCCTGCCTCAGCTTCTCCAGTCCCTGGGATTACAGGGTGCACCACCACACCTGGTAATAAATTTTCACATTGGCTGTATATTGAAAACAGTAATATTTTTGGTTAAATAAAATTTGTCATTAAAATTACTTTCACCAGTTTCTTTTTTCTTTTTAATGTGGCTACTAGAAAATGTGCAATTACTTTTGTGGGTTGCTATATGTTTTAACTGGGCAGCTCTGCACTAGTGCTTCCTTCAATATGAAGAAAGACTACTTGACTATGAGGGAGATTGGGTAATTTAGGAAGGGAGATTTAAAGATTTCAGTCCCAGGAAAGCTTTTAAAAACAGGTCAGCTAGGCAGTCACCTATCTTGAATGCCAGGTGTTTCTTTTTCCTTGAGGCAGGGAAGAGAACAAACCATATAGGCTCTTAAGGTCTCTTCCAAGGACAACAGAATCCACTCATTACCAGGCATTAGTTGGTATACAAAATCTTCCTTGCTAGGGCTGGAGGAACAGGTTCTAGGTGGAGTTACTGGGAACAAGCCCCAACCCTGGAATCACATTGCTTCTTTAGTAGGAGAAGTGGGGGATTGTTGTCCCCACAGGAAGTTGCTGATCATTGATCACATTGCCTCCTCTGCCACAAATCATGCCACTAATGCAGATGACCTCTTCCCCATTTTACTCAAGTCTGAACTCAGTTCTCACATGGAATCCTCTGATTGGCAGAACCCAAGTTACATTCATCAGCTGAAAGGGATTCTGGGAAATGCACTTTTAAGTGGTCCAGCTTTTGCCAAAAACACACTCTAGAAGGGGGTTGGATATTGACTGCACCAATCTACAGTACATATTGTAAGTGCAGAGAGAATGTTTTCAAGAATGCTGATGTACAGAAAGAGCTTGGTAGCACAGGTGAGGCTTGATATATCAACTTGGTGAAGGAAGGGAGGTTTCAAGAATGCAAATGGAGCTGGCATGGTGGCGAACTCCTGTAATCTCAGCTGAGGCTAAGGCAGGAGCAAGTTCAACACCAGCCTCAGCAACTTAGTGAGGCTGTAAGCAAGGTAGCAAGACCACATCTCAAATAAAAAGGGCTGGGAATGTGACTCGGTATAAAACGTCCCTCAGTTAAATCTCCAGTACTGAAAAGAAAACATTATATTAAGTGAAAGATGCCATACACAAAGGATCATATTATCTGACTCCAGTTATATGAAATGTCTAGAATAGACAAATATATAGAGACAGGAAGTAGATTAATGGTTGCCTAGGGCTAGGGGAGTGATGAATAGATTGTTGGTTAGTGGCTAAGGAGCGCAGGGCAGCATTTTGGGATAATGAAATGATCTAAAATTGATTGTGGTGATGAGTACACAACTCTGTGAATGTAACAAAGACCATTGAACTGTGATTTTAAATGGCCAAATTGTATAGAATGTGAATTTTATTTCAAAAAAACTGTTAGAAAAACAAAACAAAAATCTCCCAGGTTTCTGAAATGAACAACCAAGTATTTGTAATTAATTTTTTGTTTATTTTATTTTATTTGGCAGTACTGGGGATCAAACTCAGGGCCTTGTGTTTCCGAGGCAAGCACTCTACCAGCTGAGCTATCTCCCCAGCCCATTTTGTTTTTATTTTTGTGTGCTAGGTGTGAACCCAGGGGTAGTTTACCACTAAGTTACATTTCCAGACCATTTTTAAATTTTTTATTTAGAGACAGAATCTCGTTGAGTTGCTTGGGACCTCGCTAAATTGCTGAGGCTGGCTTCAAACTTGTGTTCCTCCTGCCTCAGCTTCCTGAGCCACTGGGATTACAGGCATGTGCCACCACAGCCAGCTGAAGTTAAAATTTATTGAAATAAGAGCTTCCATTTCCAGTAAAATAGCAAGACAAATTTTCCAGACTGACCCTTTCGTTGGGAACAACTAAGATTGATGGTTTAAATATCAAAAGTAACGCTGCAGTTGTGGCACACACCTAATCCCAGTGACTGGGTAACCCCAACCACTCAGTAGGCTGAGGCAGGAGGAACACAATCTGAAGCCAGCCTCAGCAATGTAGCAAGATCTACAACATTTTAGCAGGCACTGACTCAAAAAATAAAACCACTAGGGTTGTAGCTCAGTGGAAAAGTGCCCCTGGGTTCAATCCCCGGTACCTCTCACCTGTGCCCCAAAAAATGTAGCCAGGCATGGTGGCCCTCATCTATAATCCCTGGGACTCTGGAGATTTAAGTAAGGTGGATCTCAAGTTTGAGGCCAGCCTCAACAACTTAGTGAGACCCTGTATCAAACCAAATAATTAAAAAAGGCTCAGAATGTAGCTCAGTGGCAGAACATCTTGGGGTTCAGTCCCCAGTACCAAAAAGAAAAATAACAACAACATCAGCAACTATATGTGTGTGTGTGTGTGTGTGTGTGTGTGTGTGTGTGTATGTGTGTGTGTGTGTGTATAAACATATATATGTACTTATATACATATATATTTTTTGATATATATGAGGTGGCCTCCCAAATCTCTCATTCAGAGGTGAAATGATTAGTTTGTGAGAAATGAAACCTAATCAAGCCAGCTAGTTTGAAAGGACTGATGAGAGGCAACTGTAGGCAGGTGGGGTGTGGCTGGAAGAGGTGGGTCACAGGGGGCTCGCCCTGAAGGAAGAGTACATCTTTCCTGTGGCCTCTCCTCCCCTTTCTCTCTAGTGCAGGTTTGTAACCCAAATTTATATTACCTAATTGTAGTCCTTCAAACCTCAAATTATGAATTAGGTTTAAAGTCATCCAGTACTAACAGGAAGTGGTTAAGTGACACTGTATGACTTCTGATGTTAGCTCAGAAAAGGCCATGGAACTTCCATCTCACTTTCTCCCACTCTGAATGCAGAAACCTAGTTGGGTGGGTGTGATGGAGCCTACCTATAATCCTTGCTACTCAGGAGGCTGAGGTAGGAGGATCCCAACTTCAAGACCAGCTTCAGCAACTTAGGGAGAATGTCTCAAAAACAAAATTAGGGGTGGGGATATAGCTTCAGTAGTAGAACACTTGCCTGGCATGCCTGAGGCCCAGGGTTCAATCCCTAGCACCACAAAAAAATTAAAAATAAATTTAAAAATAAGAGAAAGGGCTGGGGATGTAGCACAGTGATAGAGCTCCCTTGGGTTCAATCCCCAGTAATGAAAGAAAAAGGAATAAAATAAATTAAAAAAGCAGCATCCTCACTATAAGAAACCCAGATGTGTATGTTCTACTTACAGTCCAGTTGAGCTCAGCCTTTGAGACATTCTGGTCCATGAACTGGATATGTGGTATAGATGACTACATGACTTTAATCCCCAGCCAAATGAGTCACTCTGTGTTCAAGTCTTCCCCTCTGAAAATCCAAATATTATGGAACTAAGACAAGCCTGTTCATACAGTAAGTCAAAGAAAATGGCTATTGTTTTATCCCAGTAAGTTTGAGGTTATTTGTGATGCAACAATTATAATCAGAACAAATTTTATTACCTGGAAATGGTATCCTGCCATAAGAAAAGCCTAAAACATGTAGTTTTGGGACTGGGTGGCAAGAAGCTAGAAGATTCTTTGGGAAGATTGTTAGCAGAATCTTGGTAAGGTTCTGGATGATTGTCAATGAGAGTTTAAAGGAAAATGAGAAAATTGATGGAAACAGGAGGACATGGAAGACTTTTTGTTTGTTTTTTTTAGGTAGGGTCTTGCTATGTTTCTAAGTTGGCTTCACACTTCTGGGCTCAAGTGACCTTCCTGCCTCAGCCTCCCAAGTAGCAGGAACTACAGGCACATGCACCATGGCACCCAGCTCAAGGAAGTCTTTTTACATAGTGGTAGAAAGTTCAGCAAAACTTTCCTGTCATAACATGGAAAATAAGAACTATACCTAATGAACTGGGCAGAATGTTGAAAGTGCCAACTGATTTCATTTATCTGCAGTGATAAGATTTTGAGAGAGACAGAGACACAGAGAGAGAGAGAGAGAGAGAGAGAGAGAGAGAGAGAGATCTTTAAAAAGGTACAAAAGTATAAAATTATGAAGAACTATAAAGGAACCAGTACTTGCCAAGTCTGAAGAATAAAATGGCTATTCTCAGTTGTTCCAGAAGGCAAAAATAATCTTAAATTTAAAAAATAGTCAAGTGTGATGGCCCACACCTGTAATCCCAATAGCTCGGGAGGCTGAGGCAGGAGGATCAAGAGTTCAAAACCAGCCTCAGCAATTTAAGGACACCCTAAGTAACTCAGCAAGACCCTGTCTCTAAATAAAATACAAAAAAGGGTTGGGGATATGGCTCAGTGGTTAAGTGCCCCTGGGTTCAGCCTCTAGTACCAAATTAATAATAATTTTAGGGGTTAGGGACATAGCTCTGTGGAAGAATGTGTGCTTAGTATTCATAGGCCCAGGGTTCCACCCTAGCACAAAAATGTAAATTAAATTAAAATTAAATTAATTTCAGGGTTGGGGATTTAGCTCAGAGGCAGAGCACTTGCCTTGCATGCACAAGGCCCTGAGTTCGGTTCTCAGCCCTGAAAGTAAAAATAATAATAATAATAATAATTATTGTTATTATTTCAGAGTAAAGGTCAAAGTCAGAGTGGACCTGTAAAATGCCTTGTTAAGACCCAGAAAGATCTAAGGTGGTACCTCATACAAACTTTCAGCTAACCTGGCACAGTGGTGTATGCCCGTAGTCCCAGTGGCTACAGAGGGTGAGACTGGAGGATCTCCAGTTCAAGGCCAGCCCCAGCAATTTAGTGAGGTCCAAAGCAATTTAGTGAGACCCTATCTCAAAATTTTAAAAAAGCACTGGAGACTTAGCTCAGTGGTAAAGTGCCCCTGGGTCTGATCCCCAGTACCAAAACCAACAAACAAAAAACCTTCAGCTAGACAAAGGCCTTCTAAGGAATTTAAAGGTATGTCTCAGATTTTTCCCTACTAAAAACAGAACGTTTAACACTATTATGGGCATCATACCTCTATAACCACACTGGGGGTCCAAAGTTAAAGAAAAACCTACTGCAATGTCACCTCATCAAGAGGTAAAACCGAATTTTCATTCCTTTGAATCTGGGATCACCGATATCACTCTTTTTTTTTTTTTTTTTTTGCAGCAGGGAGGGTACCAGAGATTGAATTTGGGGGCACTGGACCACTGAGCCACATCCCCAGCCCTATTTTCTATTTTATTTAGAGACAGGGTCTCACTGAGTTTCTTAGCACCTCATGTTGCTGAGGCTGGCTTTGAACTCATTATCCTCCTGTCTCAGCCTCCCAAGTCGCTGGGATTACACTCGAGCAACCTTTATCATTCTTGTAATTAGTAGAAGATATCAGAAGTGATGCTGCCTGACTTTTAAGTCTGGGTCAGAAAAAGCTATGAGACTTCTACCTAGTTCTCTTGAAATGCTAGCTGTCAAGATGCTCCCTCTGGGAAGCTAGTCCCCATATGAGAAGGCCAAGTCACATGGAAAAGCCATCAGTAGGTGCTTCAGTCAACTATCCCAGCTGAGGCCAGTCTTGGTGGATAGCAGATGGGCACCAGCTGTGAGCCATGACACATTGAGATTATCATTGCCCCAAACCATTCAATCACCTCCAACATTTGAGTCATCTCAGCTAAGGATCCAAAGGACACACCATGGAGTAAACATCTTCACTGTTCCCTGCACAAATTCCTAACCCACAGAATTTGTGCATAATAATATAGTCACTGTTTTATACCACTAAATTTGGAGTAGTTTTAGCCAGGCGTGGCGGCACACACCTGTAATCCCAGCGGATCCGGAGACTGAGACAGGAGGATGGAGAGTTCAAAGTCAGCCTCAGCAATGATGAGGGGCTAAGCAACTCAGTGAGACCCTGTCTCTAAATAAAATACAAAATAGGACTGGGGATGTGGATCAGTGGCTGAGTGCACCTGAGTTCAATCCCTAGTACCCTAAATAAAAATTGGAGTAGTTTAATAGACAGCAATATAAAGAATAGGAATCATGATACATTAAAGAATCAAATGGTGGCATGGCAGAAAGAGAGGTGTGCTACCACTGCATACTTGAAGTACCAACCATCTTTGTTGTTTTCTACCATCAGAAATCCAAAGTAAGAAAAAAGAAAAAGGCAAGGTCATCTGAGACAGGTATGACTGGGAAAATTATGGAGACATGGCCTATATCTTTATATAACCCCTAAACTAAGCAGAATATACTACTTATTTTTAGTCTTTCATAAGTATTTTAGAGATAGATACAGAGGTCTCTGGCCCTACCCAGGTTTGCCTTACACCAGATTTTCTTACAGAGGAGGACCCAAATCAGTCATGGTGGCACACCTGTAATTCCAGTGGCTCCGGAGACTGAGACAGGTGGATCCCAAATTTAAGGCTAGCCTCAGCAATATTACAAGATTCTAAGCAACTTAGTGAGGCCCTGTTTCAAAATAAAAAATAAGGATCCAAGATGGCGGACTAGAGGGAGGCTATATTCCTTGTTGCTCCGTAACTTGGGTTTTAAGCAGAGGATATCTGTTTCTCAGTGAGGCAGTCTTTGATCCTGTGCTGTTTACCCCATATTTTCACTGCAATTACCTGCAGTCTGACAGCTTATCAACATCTTTTTGCGTGCATATTGCTCACTGATTGGTGCCTATCATCTACCATTTGCCTGCCTCTTGCCTGCCCATCACCTGCCTTTCACCTACCCATCACCCACCGCCCAAGGTTTACCTGCCAATTGTCTGCTGGTAGCCAGCAGTGGATCAGCGGCTGCCTGCTGTTGCCTGGAAGTCCACTGTTACAATACCTGCAGGTTTAGTTATACGTGGCTGCTGCCATGCCATTTTGAGACAACAGCCAGGACCAGCAGGACCCCCAGACTGACTGAGCTCCGTCTCCAGGACCCCTCAACCAGATCAACCACACCCTGCCTCCAGGACCCCTGTCCAAATAACTGCTTCCCACCTCCAGGACCCCTGGTCAACCATGCCCACACCCCGAGCTGCAGCTCCCCTTTTGCCAACACATTTGGAAGTGAGAGTGGCCATCTTGGATTATCCTGGAAGCAGTAGCTCCCATCTTTAGGTGGGGCAAATCCCATCCCGAGATGCCTGCTGGAGACTGGAAGCTCATTGTCAGGTACCTCTCATGCTTCAGGCTACTGAAGACTGTGAGGTCTGAATACTATATTACTGTTATAGTGTAGTTTTCTTTTTTTCTTCTTTTTGAAAAATTTTAAGTTTTTATTTCTTTACTTTTCTTGCTCTATTTTTCTTTTGTTTACCTGTTTCCTCAGAGTCTCTTTCTCCCTTTTCTCATGCTAACAACCAACTTCTTTTGATTACACTTTCACTCATTCTGTGATGTAGAACTTCTATATACTCTTTTCTTATGCCATAACAGTTACATCCTACACCTGTCTCCATCCCCCAGTTTCTAATGAAACTGCAGACCTTATTGCAAATTTATTTGTTGTACTGTAGATAATAATTGAACTCATTCTGTTTATTATGACAATATCATTAACATCCTCATAGGGGCTATTTGGTTTAGGGCTGCATATTGTCTGTACTAGTCGCTGCTAATATTGATCTCCCCCTTAAAGAAGAGGTTTTGGAAAACTATAGGGTCACTATAAGCCTATAGGGGGGAAACTGCAATACCTCAGATCTGCACTGCTAGAGGGAAAGATATGAGAACAACATGAAAAAACAAGGGAAGAAAATGATCCAAACAAACCTAGATTCTATATTAATAGACTCCAGTGACAGCATGGTAGAAGAAATGTCAGAAAAGGAGTTCCGAATATATATAATTAAAATGATTTGTGAAAGCAAAGGATGAGATAAGAGAGCAAATGCAGGCAATGAATGATCACTCCAATAAGCAGTTGAAAGAGCAACTTCAGGAAGCAAACGATCATTTCAACAGAGATAGAGATTCTAAAAAAAAAAAAAGAGAGAGAGAGAGAGAAAGAAAGAAAGAAAGAAATGGAAATCCAAAATCCTTGAAATGAAGGAAACAATAAACCAAATACAAAAACTCAATGGAAAGCATCACCAACAGACTAGATCATTTGGAAGACAGAATCTCAGAGAATGAAGACAAGATATTTAATCTTGAAAATAAAGTTGACCAAACAGAGAAGATAGTAAGAAATCACGAACAAAACCTCCAAGAACTATGGGACATCATGAAAAGACCAAATTTAAGAATTATCGGGTTTGAGGAAGGCACAGAGATACAAACCAAAGGAATGAACGAACTATTCAATGAAATAATAGCAGAAAATTTCCCAAACCTGAAGAATGAAATGGAAAATCAAACACAAGAGGCTTACAGAACACCAATTGTACAAAATGGAAAATCAAACACAAGAGGCTTACAGAACACCAATTGTACAAAATTAAATCCACACCAAGGCACATTATAATGAAAATGCCTAACATACCAAATAAAGATAGGATTTTGAAGACTGTGAGAGAAAAGTATCAGATTATATATAGGGGGAACCAATACAGATAGCAATAGATTTCTCAGCCCAGACTCTAAAAGCTAGAAGGGCCTGGAACAACATATTTCAAGCTCTGAAAGAACATGGTTGCCAACCAAGAATCCTATAACCAGCAAAACTAACCTTCAGATCTGAAGACGAAATAAAATCCTTCCATGATGAACAAAAGTTAAAAGAATTTACAAATAGAAAGCCAGCACTACAGAATATTCTCAGCAAAATATTTCATGAGGAGGAAATGAAAAACAACAACGTAGGTCAGCAAAGGGAGGAACTACCTTAAAGGAAAAACCAACCAAAGGAGAAACCAAGTTAAGTTAAAAACCAAAAATAAGCCCAAATGACTGGGAATACAAATCATATCTCAATAATAACCCTGAAAGCTAATGGCCTGAACTCATCAATCAAAAGACATAGACTGGCAGATTGGATTAAAAGAAAGACCCAACAATATGCTGCCTTCAAGAGACTCATTTCATAGAAAAGGACATCCACAGACTAAAGGTGAAAGGATGGGAAAAAACCTAGCATACACATGGACTCAGTAAAAAAGTGGGGGTTTCCATCCTTATTTCAGTTAAAGTGGACTTTAAGCCAGAGTTAGTTTTAAGGGACAAAGAAGGACATTTCATACTGCTTAAGGGAAGCATAAATCAAGAAGACAAAATGATCATAAATATTTATGCTCCAAACGACAGCGCATTCATGTACATCAAACAAATCCTTCTCAATTCCAGGAATCAAATAGACCACAACACAATAATTCTGGGTGACTTTAACATACCGCTGTCACCACTGGATAGATCTTCCAAACAAAAACAAAGAAACCATAGAACTCAATAACACAATCAATAACTTAGAATTAACAGACTTATATGGAATATTCCACCTATCAACAAGTAAATACACTTTCTTCTCAGCAGCACATGGATCCTTCTCTAAAACAGATCATATGTTATGCCACAAAGCAGCCCTTAGTAAATGCAAAAAAGTAGAAATACTACCTTGTGTTCTATCAGATCATAATGGAATTAAATTAGAAATCAATGACAAAATAAAAAACAGAAACTAGTCTTACACCTGGAGATGAAATAATATGCTATTGAACGAAGCATGAATAACAGAAAACATCAGGGAGGAGATAAAAAAAATTCTTAGAGGTAAATGAGAATGATACAACATAACAAAATCTCTGGGACACTATGAAAGCAGTACTAAGAGGAAAATTCATTGCATGGAGCCCATTCAAGAAAAGAATTAAAAGTTAACAACTAAATGACCTAACATTACATCTCAAAGATTTTATTTAACTTATTAACAAATAGAGGATTAATAAGATGGTGTAATTGGTTCAAAGGCTAATTCAAACAACCACACATATAAATGCAGTCAGTAATGCTAAAATGAATTTACAAATTGATGCAAAATTGGCTATTCTATGAGGAAAGAAAGAGTTCAATTATAATTTCACAAATCACAATTTGTTTACATGTCTATAGAAAAGAATGGTTATCTATAATTTATAGAATTAAAAAGAAACTCAAAGGCAAGGAAAGGCACAGAGACCCCATAAAATTGTATAACTCACAAGGTTGTGCTTATGCAATGTCAACCTACTTTTCCTGTTGATGACACCCAGTAACCATTTTGCTCCACTTCAACATTTTTCACATTTTTCCTATGTTGTCTACTTTAATCTCTTTATTCACAAATAAAGAAAAGGAAGCCTAAAAATAATAATAATAATAATAATAATAATAATAAAATAAAAAAATAAAAATCACTGGAATGTAGCTCAGTGATAAATTGCCTCTGGGTTAGATCCCCCGTACCCACAAATAAATAAATACAAAGGCTGGCCCAACCAGGGCAGCTCTCACCTCATTGTGAGCAGCAATATAGTAGATGTCAAAATTGACTTCCACATATCTCTGTTCTGCTCCTTGTGAAAACCAGGCACTGCTACAAACTGTGGGACTGGGGCTGTCCTATTCCGTCTACAGAAAAAACAGCCCTCTGCAAATGGCCCTAGTTGATCACGAGAAATAAAGAATATGAAATTTTATATAGTTTCTTTTGGTCCAAATGTGATTTCCTCCTTCTTTGAGTCATTCTCCTACTATGGGCATCAATTTCAAGGATACACTGCCATGGTGGCCCAATCGAATCTTTTTTAATTGTGTAACTAAGAATTTTAAACCATGAGGCATTACACCTTTAGGTCATTTGCATGTAGTTTTTTTTTTTTTTTTCCTTTATTTTATTTATTTATTTTATATGGTGCTGAGGATGGAACTCAGTGCCCCGCACATGCTAGGCAAGTGCTCTACCACTGAGCCACAACCCCAGCCCCACACATAGTTTTTACTGCGGAATGCACTCAGGGTGCAGGGTAAATGCCTGCTGACCTCTTGTTTATTTTTTCAGCTGGTAACTGAAGTTCTGGTCCAGTTATAAAAGATGGGAATGCCAACATCTTATCCATTTTCAGTTTCATTGCAAATCTTGCATTGCATTGGGTTCATATTTCTACTCTGAGCATGTAAAATAAAAGCAATTTTCATATCTATGTTTCCAAAATAATAGTGTTTACCTCACACCTCCACCCCATAGAAAATTTTAAAAATGAAAAGACATGAATGTGCAAAATTAATGTTTCTTGGGTGAGTGTTATTAATATAAGATACATTTTTTTTTCATGTAAAGTTTTTTTATTATTATTTGGGAGGGGTACGGGGGATTGAACCTAGGGGTGCTTAATCACTGAGCCACATCCTTAGCCATATTTTGTATTTTATTTAGAGACAAGGTCTCACTGAGTTACTTAGGGCCTCACTAAGTTGCTGAGGCTGGCTTTGAACCCACATTCCTCCTGCCTCAGCCTCATGAGTCACTGAGATTACAGGCATGCACCAGGAAATAATCATTGCTGTCCCAAAATATTTTGCCACAAAAATTATACAGTGGCGGGTGTGGTGGTGCACGCCTGTAATTCCAGTAACTCAGGAGGCTGAAACAGGAAGATTGAGAATTCAAAGCCAGGGTTAGCAAACGTGAGGCACTAAGCAACTCAGTGAGACCCTGTCTCTAAATAAAATACAAAAGAGGGCTGGAGATGTGGTTCAGTGGCTGAGTGCCCCTGAATTCGATCCCCGGTACCCCACACACGCAAAAAAGAAATATACAATGGAAAAATTGGAAGTGGTCTATTTTTCCACAATTATGCATTTAAGCCAAGGTATATTCACAAAACAGAGTACTATGCAACCATTAGAATGTCATAAAGAAAGAATAGTTTTAGGATAAGGGAAAATATTTTCATTATATTAAGTAAGAAAAAGTCAATTATAAAAACAGTAATATCATATTTCTTAAAAAATCTTACTTGATCGAGGGATGTAGCTCAGTTAAGTAGGGTATTTGCCTAGCATGTTAGTAGACTAAATTTTTTAGTCTTGAAGCTATACAAAAGTAAATTTTAAAAACTTATTTGTGTATAGCTTCAAGACTAAATTTACACCAAATTGTTACCTCTGTTGATCTTAGGTGATACCATTCTGAACAATTTAAAGTTCTTCCTTTTCATCTTTGTATCTTCTAAATTTTCTTCAATAAGTAGGAGATGGAGCTCGGTGGAAGAGTGCTTGTCTAAATTTTCTTCAATAAGGCAAAAAAGAAAAAACAAATGGTACTGGGGATTTAACCCAGGGGTACTTTACCACTGAGCTACATCTGTAGCTCTTTTTATTTTTTATTTTGAGACAGAGTCTCACTAAGTTGCTTAGGTCCTCATTAAATTGCTGAGTCTGGCCTCGAACTTGGAATCCTACTGCCTCAGTCTCCCAAACCACTGGGATTACAGGCATGCGCCACCATGCCTGGCTAGTCAAAAATTATTTTTTAAAATATTTTTTTAGTTGTCAAAGGACCTCTATTTTATTTATTTATATGCAGTGCTGTGAATTGAACCCAGTGCTTCACACATGCCAGACAACCCCAGTCTGGCAAAAAAATTATCTTCAAAAAAGTATTTGGAGTATTTGTTCTTAGTTACAAATCAGACTTATAGAGAAAGTCATTAAGTACTTAGGAAAAAGACGTATGTGTCTCTGCTCACCCTGACGCCTTTATCCAAATAGAAAGATCTGGGAAATTCCTTGCGAGGTAGAGCTTAAGATGATCACAGGGCGTCACTTAGGAAGCTAAGGTCCCCCCAGTCCAGTAGATCAGTGTCAAGAAAGGGATATAGGGGAATGCAGGGTTTGGACAATTTGAGAAATTGGTAGAATTAAAAAGCACACTGATCATGGGAATTCTGGGATACTCCCTGATTTAGGAAAAGGAAACTCAGTGTTTGACTTTTAAAACATTGATACCAAAGATGACAGGATAAAGGGTTAGTTACTCCAGGTGCAAACCCTGAGTTAAAGTTATCAGCCAAATTTTCTTTTTTTGGTATAGGGGATTGAATTCAGGGGCACTTAACCACTGGGCCACATCTCTAGCCCTCTTTTATATTTTATTTAGACACAGGGTCTTGTTAAATTGCTTAGGGGCTTGCTAAATTGCTGAGGCTGGCTTTGAACTTGCGATCCTCTTGCCTCAGTCACCTGAGCTGCTGGGATTACAGGAGGGTGCCACTGGTGGTGCGTGGCTCTCAGATTTTCTTTAAACTTTAGTTTAATTAAATTTGTTTTTCTAAATACATTGCTAAAGTCTGAAAATGAGGTTATGTGCTTTACACCTAGGAGACTATTCATAACTTGACCAAAAGATCATACATTAAAGATTTAAAAATATATATGTGAGTAAAATCAGACTTCAAGTAGTGCCTATTTATAGGGTTTAACAAAGGACAGAGTAAAATAACACAGTTCATTTGGGGTCAAAAAACTTTTCCTGGAACCAGGCACACACCTGTAATCCAGCAACTCTGGAGGCTCAGGCAGGGGGATTGCAAGTTCTAAGCCAGTCTTAGCAATTTGGTAGGAACCTGTTTTAAAATAAAAAATAAAAAGGACCGGGGGTGTAGTTCAGTAGTAAAACTTCCCTGGGTTCAATCCCCATACTGGGGGCGGGGCCTTCCTGGACCATTCATTCTCTGCCTGAGCCTCTGAGAGAACCTCATTGCTCATACTTTAGAACCGCTCCAGAAGTTGTCCTTTCCTGGGGTTCTCATAGGCAGAATGTCAAAGGGTAGGGCCCATTCTTAAATACCCTCAGAACTATATCCATAGAGCAAACTTCTACCCAGAAAGTCAATTGGTGGAAAATTTTACACTCCATTTTTGAAGAAAAAGGTTTCCATTCATACTGAATCGTAATCAGCAACCAAAGTCATTTGTACATCATGGAAAAGATATTCTGGATTTCCCAAAGAAATGCTTGAGGAATCAATTTCTCAAAACTGAAATTGTTATCCTAAGTCTAAGAAATTTCATTTCATACTTCCAAATGGATATTATAGATATTGTTTGCTCTAATTATATGAAAACGATTCACCAAGGAAGCACACGGCAACCATCAGGCAATCTGAGAGTAATTATCAGCTTCATTCTGTTGTCTAAACCACAACTACACAATAAAATATTAAAATTGTAAATAACATACTAATAAATTTTGTTAACTCTTCAAGCGATGTTTTACTAGGTATATATGCCTTGGGAAAGGAAAATGCATAACCATAATATTTTCAATTTCTCCAAACAAAAGGACTTCAAAACAAAAAGAAATGCTGAAAAACTTTACATAGCATCAAACTAAAAAAGCTGAACTGCCTATTTTTGTCTTAAGGAAACTGTGATGTATTAGACACCCAGCTTTGGGGACAATGGAGCCAAAATGTTAGTCGACCCTGTTAATTTTGCTAATTCATTAAAAAACCAAAAGGAGCCCAACCTGTGAAAATAGAATCAGTCAAAAGTGATTCGACATTTGATTACTATTTAAGCCTACCTCAGGGGCTTTCTCCCTAAAGTGCTCTCACATTTTTTCCAGCTCTTTAGATATTTATTATTCAACAAATATTTGCATTAAGGGCCTTATATGTGTCAGATAAGATTCCTAGGGAACTTTTTTGATCCCTGCAACTGTCTTATGTAGTGCTGAGCAAAGAATCCAGCAGAGTCCAAAAATGGGTCATGACAGAAAATCCTAAGATTGCTGCCGTAAGTTTCAGGCCAGCTATCTCAGCTAAGGTTTCTATTAAGAAGTCAGCTTCTACTCTGAGTGTCTACCCTAGCCAAGCACTGTGGATGAATAGGGTCAATCAAGTTAGCAATAAGCTTTTTAGAATATAAAGCTGGAACCTAGACATTTCTGTCAAAGCCAGCCCTTGATATGGGGGGCTGCATGCATTTACAGGACACTAAACTTCAAAAAAAGATCTGCACCATGCATTTGTGGGAGAATCAAGGCCTGAAAGACACAATTCTAATGTGCTGTGAGAGTCTGTAGTCAAGATAAGGATTAAGAATTTGGGTGCTCCAAAGGACTTTGGGGATAAAGAGATCAAGGTACTATAGGACTATAAAGTCTCTAATACTCTCAGGACAGTCAATGCTGTGCATGGCTACCTCCTCCTACCCTGCCAGTCACAGGCTTTGCTTATACTGAAAGGTTATGTAAATGTTTGTTTGAGTTTTAAGTAAATTATCCCGTGCTATTTCATATACTAATTTCAAATGACCCAAAAAGGCATAGAGTAAAATGTCCCATCTGTCCTTGGTCCCCAGCCATCCAATTCCCTACCTCAGAAGCCACCTAATATTACAACTTTCTTACCTATAATTGTATAGATGATGCATATCTGTTTGTGGAAAGAGATACAGATATGTACAAAACCTGCTCCTTTATTTTCTCACCTATTTTTTATTTTATTTTGGTACTGGAGATTGAACCCAGGGGTGCTTTACCACTGAGCCACATCCCCAGCCCTTTTTTATTTTTGAGACAGGGTTTCACTAAGTTGCTTAGGGCCTTGCTAAGCTGCTGAACCTGGCCCTAAAATTGTGATCCTCCTACCTCAATCTCCCAAATATCTAAGATTATAGGCATGTATCACTGTCCCTAACCCCCTAACTCTAATGATCCTTTTCTCTTTTCCTCAGTGGTATTGAGGATCAAACCCAGGGCCTCATGCATCCTAGGCAAGCACTCTACAACTGAGCTACAACCTCAACCCTTTTATTATTTTATTTTGAGACAGGGTTTCACTAAACTGCCCAAACTGGCCTCCAATTTTTGATGCTCTTGCCTCAGCCTCCTGAGTTGTTAGGATTACAGATGTTTGCCACCATGCCTGACAAGAGTGCTTTATATATATTCTGAATATTAACCCTTTTGTAAATATATGAATTGCAAATATTTTCTCCCATTCCCTAGGTTGCCATTTCACTCTGTGGATTGTGTTTTTTGATGTACAAAAGTTTCTAAATTTGATGTAGTTTCATTCGTCTATTTGTGCTTTGGTTGCCTGTGCTTTTGGTGCCATATCTAAGAAATCACTTCATTTAAATCTTAGTTTATTTTGTGGTGTTGGGGACTGAAACCAGGGCCTCACACATGCTAGGACAAAGCTCTACCACTGAGCTAACCCCCATTTCCATATCTAAGTATTTAATTTGTTTTTAGTTATTTTTTTGTATATGATGTAAGACGAGGTCTAACTTTATTCTTTTTCATGTGGATATCCAACTTTCCCCAACACCATTTGATTGAGAAACTATCCTTTCCCCATTGAGCATAGTGGTTTCCTTTATAAACAAGTCTCTTTCATCATAAAGACAAGCAATTAAACCAGGTATGGTGATTCATATCTGTAATCCCAGCAGTTTGGGAGGCTGAGGAAGGAGGATCAAAGGCTTGAGGCCAAACTGGGGACTGTGGCACATACCTGTAATTCCAGTAGCTAGGGAAGCTGAGGCAGGAGGATCACAAGTTCAAAGCCAGCCTCAGCAATTTAGTGAGGTCCTGTGCAACTCAGCAGGACTCTGTCTCTAAATATAATATGCAAAAGAGGCTGGGATGTGAATCAGTGATTAAGTGCCCCAGGTTTAATCCACTGTACCAAAAAAAAAAGCAAAAGAATAAGCAAATTCTCTCCCTTGTTTCTGTTATCTATTACTGTGCGTGTGACATACTATGCCAAAAATTCCATGATTTAAAACAACAATCATTTATTTTCCTCACAACTCTGCAATTTGGACAGGGACCCATACTTTGCTCCATGTAGCATCAGCTCTGCTTGTTCAACCCGAAGACTAGAGGGTCTACTTCAGGCTGGCAACTTAACGCTGGCCGTC
Source organism: Sciurus carolinensis (assembly GCF_902686445.1). NCBI lineage: Eukaryota > Metazoa > Chordata > Mammalia > Rodentia > Sciuridae > Sciurus > Sciurus carolinensis. Next base: position 42,182,230 of record NC_062225.1, read on the forward strand.
AGCTGGGTTATGATCAGAGTCTCAGTTCTTCTCCACATGGCCTCTCCATGGGCCGCTTGGACTTCTTCCCAACACTAAGGCTATGTGCAAGCATGAGTGTCCCAAGAGTAGACAGAACCGGTATCTTAAAATTCTATCTTCTATAGTCAGAGAACTGAGAACTGACAGGAAATTTGAGAACTCATCTAGCACTGTATAAATTCCAAAATAGCATCTAAGGCGTTTTCTGAGCCCATAAGGGTAGGCAGTGTGTGTGTGTCTTATTATTTACTGTTGTATTCCCGAAGACGGCAATTCTGGAACCGTCCAAGGTACACATAAAACACTCTAAGAATGCTTGTTAAGTGAATGAATGAATGAATGAATGAATGAGTTAAGAAATAGCTGGTGTTAACTAATTTTTATACTTCTCTATAGTGTAGGGACTATACCTTTTTGAGTTCGAAAGTTTTTAGTATCAATAACATCGTTCTTATCTCTGTGAAAGGCTGGTTTCATCTTATTGCCTCCTTGGTAGAAATGACCAAACACAATTGGTTAGGGGCCTCATTTTTTTTATTTTATGATGAAAAAAAATGCATATATAGATTTATTCAACAGGACTCAGTTTAGATGATTACAAATTTGTCAACAACATCCAAAGCATCACAATCAGAAGCCAGTTGAACATATACCTCACTTTCTCCTTTTAGGCCTGATGGGGTTATTGACCTGGCTGTATCAGTGTCATAGAGCTTCATAGCCTGTTTGATCTGGTGTCTGACCTTAATATCCACAATTAACACACGTGTGTATTGTCTTATATATTCTTCGTGGTAACAGAGTGGTCAGGAGGAACTTGGTGACAGCATAGCGGTCAAGCTTATTTCTTCTGAGGAATCTTCAAGGTTACCTGGGACCTGCATGTCTTACGTTGATAGAAGGTAAATGATGTATAGATCTTTTTTCCCCTCCTTTGAGACAGGGTCTTGCCTAGGCTGGCTTCAAACTTAGATCCCCCTCCCTCAGTCCCCTAATTATCTGGGATTATGGGTGTGTGCCCTTGTGCCCACTATAGATCTTCTTGTGTGGTTATACACTCCTTTCAGCACTGCTTTCTTGGCTTTTAAAACTTTTTCTTTTGCTTCAGAAGGGGCAGGAGCTTCTATCTTTGTTTCTGGTGCCATCTTGATGAAAAAGCAGAGTTTTGTTTTTGTTTTTGTTTTTGTTTTTGTTTTTTGGGGGGGCGGACAGGGTCTTACTACATTGTCCAGGCTGGTCTGCAACTCTTGGGCTCAAGCAATCCTCTGATCTCAGTCTCCCAAGTAGCTGGTGGGACTGCAGTTTCACACTACCATTCCAGTTTGGGAGCCTCGTTTTAACCTTCCAAATGTTTGAAGTAATTTGTGACCCTCATAGTCTTTCCTTTCACCAACTGAACAGTCCCAAATATCTCTCTCTCTCTCTCTCTCTCTCTCTCTCTCTCTCGTTTTAAGTAAATCTCTCTCTCTCTCTCTCTCTCTCTCTCTCTCTCTCTCGTTTTAAGTACTGGAATTGAACCCAGGGGCAGTCTGTTACTGAACACATCCCCAGCCCTGTTTATTTTTTATTTTAAGACAGTCTCAGCTTGGCCTGGTGATACACACCTGTAACCCCTGCAGCTGGAAAGTTCAAAGCCAGCCTCAGCAAAAATGAGGCACTAAGCAACTCAGAGAGACCCTGTTTCTAAGTAAAATACAAAAAAGGCTAGGGACGTGGCTCAGTGGTTAAGTGTCCCTGATTTCAATCCCCAGTACTGAAAAAAAAAAAAAAAAAAAAATGATAGTGTCTTGTTAAATTGCCAACACCGATCTTGAACTTGTGATCCTCTTGCTACAGCCATCCCAGTAGATGAGATTACAGGCATGCACCACTGCATCTGGCCAGTTCCATCTCTTTCTCTCAAATACCAATTTACTTCCTGTTCAATCACTCTGACCTCTCTGAGTTTTCCAAATCTTTCTTCAAATGCAGATTTTTCAATTGGTTCATGATGCTTTAGTTAGGATGAGACATACTAAATATTGTAGAAGGACTCTTGATATATCAGGTTTACGAATTCCCCCCTTGACACTTTCCTGGGATAGATTTTCAAATATACCTTTTTTCTTTCTAGAGATACCTTGAATTTGAGAAAAGACAACCAGGTGTCATACCAGGAAACACAACTCTTGAATCTCCACCTCCACCATCTACTGGCTGAGTGGTTTTTAATTCATTCATTAATTTCATTCATTCAACACATAGCTGTTGTACCTACTCTGTGCAGGTACTGTGCTAGGTACTGAGGATAGCAAAATAGACCCAGCCATAGAATTTATGTTCCAGTGGAAAGAGAATACCAATTAACAAAAGGAATAGGTAAAATATAGGTTATCTTAAATAGTGATAAACACTAAGGAGAAAAATAAGAAACAAAGAGGGATAGGGATTGTGGGTGCAGGGGTTACAACTTTCAATAGATTCAGGTGCAGAACATGGTAGTTGCACACCTGTAATCCCAGTGATTCTGGAGTCTGAGGCAGGAGAATTTGGAGTTCAAAGCTAGCTTTAGCAATTTAGCGAAGCACTAAACAACTCAGTGAGACCCTGTCTCTAAATAAAATACAAAAAAGACCAGGAATGTGACTCAGTGGTTGAGTATACCTGGGTTCAATCCCCAGTACCAAAAAAAAAAAAAAAAAAAAATCAATAGAGTTAATAACATTTTTCTTGACTAGGTAGGATATACTAGAAGGTGATAAGTCAAAATCGTAAAGATGGAAAAACAAAAAATACTAAAGATGCAAAGCAGTGAATTATGTGGATTTCTGGAAATAAGAGAGAATAGTGCAAAGACCCTGAAATGGTAAGTGGGCTTGAGAAAGCAAGGAAGTAGTGTGGCAGAAGGGAAGTGGTTAGGAGAGCAGAACAGAGTTCAGAAATGGGACAGCTTCCACCAAAGAGGAGGACATGAGGGGCTGGACAGAGAGCTGTGACTCAATTAATTCATTTCTAACAATTTTAACAGGGTCTTCTCAGGGTTGCTATGAGATTGAAATAAACAAATGTACATGGAAAGAGTCTGGTAAAGAGTAGGACCTCAGTAGAAATGTCTGAAAGTCTTTGAGACTGTTTTTCAAGTTGGGGAATTAAATTGTTTTTTCCTAATGATTTTCTTCCAGTGATTAGAGAGACGTTTCTCTTACGAAGTATCTTCATGGCAAAAAAAACAAAAGCGTGCGCCTAATGTCAATTAAGGTGTTAGACCACATACCAGTTTTTTGTTTGTTTTTGCTTTTGATCTAAGAGAGTCATGGATTACAAACCCATCCATCAATGGCTTAGAGAATACTGTCGGGAGACCCTCTTTTAAAGGAAGATGAGGTAAGAGAGGAACAGTGACCCTATGTCTCTGGGTAATGACAGACTGATTCAAGTCAATTCTGCAGAACATTCAGTCAATGCATAAATCTGATAGACTAAATTCTCTGTGATATATGCTGAATATCATGCCTAAGATTAGAGTTTCCAAATGATAGTATTGTCTAATCAAAAAGGTGTTTCTCTGCCAGTCTGTTTATTTTTTGAAAGGTCAAGATTTTAGTTAGTTAAAGATAAGGGATAGAGGCATCCTGACCCATCAGCAACCAATCAAGAGACATTCATCCAAGAACAAAGGTGAAAGAAAACCAATGGAGGAGCCACCTCCAATTCCAGAATCCAGACATGGAAACTGTTTTCATTTGCTTCCTCCCAGAAGCCCCTGCTTTCTGGCCTCTAGGACAGTCTTGCTGTTCTAGCAACAGATAGAAACCTAGGTGAATTGAATTAATTTTGCTATCTTGAATCCATCAATCACAGGTCTGTTAAATATTAATGTATTTAATATTACAAGAGGTCAAGATAACCTCAGGTTCTCTAAGAGGTATCTAGGTAACACAATTCAACTACATCACCAACTAGAACTAAACTAAACACACACAAATACACACAAAGATATAATGACAAAGGATTAGGCAATAAGATTACTTTATCCTATTTTTCAAAATACTGATTTTGAAATTTAAAAGGGGGGATTGCAGTAAATGTAAATTACCTATAGGTTTTGTGTAATTAATTTGTAGTTGAAGAGGAAAGGGACCAGAGGGAGGGAAGAAGGGAGAGAAAGGGAAAATATTGGAGAAAAATATTAACCTAATTATATTGTTGTATCATGTACATGTGTGAATATGTAACAACAAAGTCCACTGTTATGTATAATTATAACACACCAATAAAAATGTGGAAAAAAATTTTGTTAAAACTTCATATACAGAAACAAACTGGTGATGTATGCCTGCAATCCCAACTACTCAGAGGCTGAGGCAAGAGAACTACAAACTTCAAGAGCTGTCTGTGCTAGTTCGCAAGACCCTGTCTCAAAATAAAATTTTAAAAGAGGACTGAGAATGTAACTCAGTGATAGAACATTTGCCTAACATTCATAAGAACCTGTATTCAATCCCTAGTACCACAAAAAAATACATACATAAAATAAAAATTAAATAAAAATAAGTACTGGGGATGTAGCTCAGTACATCAATCTGTATTCAATCCCCAATACTAAAAAACAAAACAAAAGTGCACTAGACATGTACTACTTTTGTTATTAAGAAAAAATTGTCTGTTGGGCACAGTGGCACATGCCTGTAGTCCCAACAGCTGAGGAAGCTAAGGCAGGAGAATCGTGAGTTCAAAGCCAGGCTCAGCAACTTCGTGAGGCCCTAAGCAACTCAGTGAGACCCTGTCTCTACATAAAATATAAAAGAAGGGCTGTGGATGTGGCTCAGGGGTTAAGCGCCCCTGAGTTCAATCCCCGGTAACCAAAAAAAGAAAAAGAAAAAAAAATTGTCTGAATATTTATGTTAATTAAAATTCAGCTGCCTAATATTTCTAAAAATCAAATTTGCTTTCTAACTAGAAACAAATCAATTCATATATTGACTTTCTTTTCAGGAAATGGCTTGAGAAAAGCATATAGTCATGAAGGTTTGTGTCCCAATGATTTAATAATGTTACTCTGTACCAGGTACTGTTGGTCTTTGCATGTACTCATATATTGCCTCATCTAATCTGCACAATCCCATGAAGAAGATTCTGCTAAGAAGCCCATTTTAAAGTTGAGGAAACTGAGGAGCAGAGAGGGAAGTAAATTGCTCAAGTCCACAAAGTGGCATGAGGCACAACCCTGGGTGGTTCTAAAGCCTTTGAGAGGTGAGAGCATTGAGGCAGCCCAGGTCACCTCCTCATCTACTGCCTCCCACAACTGTGGCAAACCCCTGCTTCCCATACCTCTCCTCTCACTATTTGTAGCTGGCCTGATTTCAAGGAGAAAGAGAATTCCTTCAGCTTCTACATCTTTCCCTAGATCATCTCTTCTCCCTCTAAGGGAGGCACTTCTGTTCGATGTCAATTCTTCAAAGACGGAGGCCTTTATTCTCTCTCACCCCTCAAATCCATAGCATGTCTTCTTATTCACTCTTTCCTCTTGGGTTATGAAGAGGTTTGCCAGATATAACAACCCTAAATCCATTGCAATCTTTGGGACATATTTATACTAAAAAACTATTCATTATTTAACTGAAATTTAAATATAACCGAGTGCCCTGTACTTTAGGTGATCCTATCTTTGTAGATTCTTCCTTTCATCTTGAGAAAACATACCTACTCAATCTTAATTCCTCATCTCCTTCCAACCTCCAATTGCCCAACCAGGAGATACCTATCATGCCTACCACACCCATGCCTCCTCCCAAGGAAAACTGAATGACAATAAAATCACATCTGCTGTTGCCCAAACAGCCCTTGTTTGGGCCAGATCATGCCTCCACAGACTGAAGGCGACCTAAGAGATCGCTGCAACCACCAACTCTGAACTCTGAGCCTGTCTGCTAGTTTAGCCAAAGTCCAGTTGTCCCCAAAGCTACAATAGTGTAGATGCACTAGGAGACCTATGATCGTAGCAGCAGACCCAGTGCCCATCAGCCTTGATTACTCTCTGCAAATATCAAATGCAGCCTCTGCCTCACTGTGTCAGCACTTCTCCCGCTAATCTGACTCTTACAACCCCCAGAAAAGGAGACTTGCGGGGGCTGGGAGTGTACTCAGTGGTAGAGTGTTTGCATAGCATGCATGAAAGTCCTAGGTTTGATCTCCAGCACATGTCCCCCACCCCCACCACCAAAAGGAACCTGGTCCTGAGCTTGCTGCCATTTTCTGAGAGGTGAAGAGACTGGGGCATGGTAGATATTCCTGGAACTTGGGATTTGTCCCAATCACATAAATGTATTATACTATGTTTTCACATCTGTCTCTCCTAGACCACAAATTCTTTGAAAGCAAAAGTTATAACTTTTATGTTCAGATGTTGAGAATGAGTATAAGGTCTAGGCAGTTTACCCATGAATGAATGAATGAATGAATGAATGAATGAACCTACAGACCAAATGGCCTACAATAAGAGAAAATTAAGCAGGGCATGGTCATGCATGCCTATAATCCCAGGAACTCTGGAAGTTAAGGCAGGAAGATCAAAAGTTCCAGGCTAGCCTCAGCAATTTAGCCAGACCCATCTCGAAATGAAAAAATTAAAAAGTCTGAGGATGTAGCTCGGTGATAAAGTGCCACAGTATCAAAAAAAAGAAAAAGAAAAAGAAAAAGAAAATTAAACTGTGGTATCTCAGCTATCTGAAATACCAGATACTTATTCAAAATAAAAAGCATATCTCAATTTGTGGAAATAGGTAAATGAAACCAATTAAATTCAGAATATAAACACTGAGTAATTTGTTTTTATTTGTATTTTTATGTATTACTATGTTGAAATTTATGCACAGATCACAATAAAGCACAATCAAGACTGGCAGAAGTCAGGCACGGTGGCACACGCCTGTAATCCTAGCGGCTCAGGAGGCTGAGGCAGGAGGATCCAGAGTTCAAAGCCAGCCTCAGCAAAAGCATAGGAGGCACTTAGCAACCCAGTGAGTTCTTGTCTCTAAGTAAAATACAAAATAGGTCTGGGGATGTGGCTCAGTGGTTGAGTGTCCTGAGTTCAATCCCCAGTACAGAAAGGAAGGAAGGAAAGAAAAGAAAGAAAGAAAGAAAGTTAGTTCAAAGTCAGCCTCACTAACTTAGCTCACCTCCCTAAGCAACTTAATGAAACCCTGCTTCAAAATAAAAAGTCTGGCAAAAAACTTGGAGGCTAGTATTCAGTAAAGGGTTTTCTCTGGTTTCATTGTTGTTGGTGTTTTTTGTTTGTTTTGTTTTGTTTGCAGTATTGAGAATCGAACCTAGCTATTCTCTACCAGAGCTAGATCCCCAGCTTTTTAAATTTGGGACAGTAGATTGAGACAGACATTATTACCCTATATACATGTATGAAAAAAATTTTTTTAGATTTTTTTTTTAGTTGTTGATGAATTTTTATTTTAGTTATTTATATGCAGTGCTGAGAATCAAACCCAGGGTCTCACACATGATAGGCAAGTGCTCTACCACTGAATTACAACTATAACACTCCCTCCCAAATTTTTAAAAAATATTTATCACTGTCAAACAACAACAACAAAAAAAAAGAATGAAGAAGTAAATAAATAAAAGTTTTAAAAAAAAGGTTGGTACCAGGGATCAAACCCAAGGGTGCTTAACCACTGAGCCACATCCCCAGCCCTTTTATTTTTCATTTTGAGTCAGGGTCTCACTAAGTCACTTAGGGCTGAGGCTGGCCTCGAACTCACGATCCTCCTGCCTCCACCTCTGCACTTGCTGTGATTACAGGCGTGCACCACCATACTCAGGTAATAGAATGTTTTTCTATAAATTTTATCAATTTCAAAATAAATATTTCTTTATAGCCGAGAAGCAAGAAGGACCTCAGCCTCTAAATCACTGGAATAAATAAGTTCACAGGCTTCATAATTTGAGCTCCTAATAAAATTCATACAAGTTAAAATATTTTCCTTTCCAGAAAGCACTATGATGTGCTCCCATGTTCCTCATACTCTGTGACAGAAACAGTATCTATTCAACACAAATCGTAAGGAATATATAGCCATGACTTGGTTTATTTGACCAGTAAACACCAAAAGTATAGCTGGGTTTGGTGGTGCTACTCTGCAGGCTGAGGCAGGAGGATTACAAATTCTAGGCTAGTCTCAGCAATTTAGTAAAACCCTGTCTGGAAAGAAAAAAGAAAAGTCTGGGGATGTTGCTCAGTGGTTAAGCACCTCTAGGTTCAACCCCTGTTAACACCAACAACAAAGTATGTATTTTCATTCCACCATATAATTTCCATTAATTCCTTGCTTTGTGCATGTGTGTGTGTGTGTGTGTGTGTGTGTGTGCGCGCTAGTACCTGATACACACACTCTACCACTACCATATATCCCCAGCCCTATCTTTTTACCTCTTAAGTCTGAATGGGTTATTTTGTTTGTTTGTGGTTTGGGTTTTTTTGTTTTTATTTTTGGTTTTGGTACCAGGAATTGAACTCAGGAACACTTAACACTGAGTCACATCCTTAGCCCTTTTTATTTTTATTTTTTAGCATGAGACAGGGTCTCATTAAATTACTTAGGGCCTTGCTAAGTTGCTGAGGCTGGCTTTGAACTTGTCTTCCTCCGGCATCAGGCTTCTGAGCTGCTGGGACTACAGGCATGTGCCACCACACGAGCTTGTTTGGTTGGTTTTTGTTTTCTTTGTTTTTAGTACTGGGGATTGAACCCAGGGGTGCTCTACCCCTGACCCATATCCTGAGCCCATTTTATTTTTTATTTTGAGTCAGGGTCTCACTAATTTGCTGAGACAGTCCTTGAATTTGCAATTCTCCTACCTCAGCCTCCCAAGTCACTGGGATTACAGGTGTGGAACACTGTGTCTGGCTCAAACTGTGTTTAAGTTCTAACCTTGTTCCTGAAACAATAACCATAGATTCCTGTGACTCCCTAAACTACATTTGCATTATGATCCTCTCTTAAAACCCTTGGTGGTTCCTGGTTGCTCAATTCGGATTCCTTAGCCCTTTGAATTCCTGCAACAGAACTTTCCAGTCTGCCCTTCTAATCTTATCTTTCACTAATCTCTTTTTCTTTAACTGAATGCCTAATATAAATGCCTAAATCCCTACTTTATAAATTAATTCTTCAGGTCCTCCCTATCAGAGAGGGTTTTGGATCTCTTATCCAAATTTCCCTTTTATTTTTTTGCTTCTTTAGGTAAACAGAAGAAAAAAAATGACATTTATTCTAAGAAAAAAAAAAAATGACAAGATATCCATCCCTTGACTTCCTTCCCTCCTCCTTCCAGCTGCTCCTTAGCCCTCCAGGATTGAACCCTGGCTGGGGCTAGGTAGCAGGACAGCCCCTCTCAGATGAGGTCAGCAACGTTGAGGGACATCTCTTCGGTGAAGGTGTTATAGAAGATCTCCATGTTTCAAAGAGTTCTCTTCTTCTGTCACCATGTTAATAATCACACCCTTATGGCCAAAATGCCCACTTCGACAAATTCTGCAGATGTAGTTTTCCCTGTTGGTGGGAAGATCATAGTTGATGACTAAAGAAACCTGCTGCACATCAATGCCTCTGACCAGTAGGTCAGTGGTAATCAATACTCAGTTAGAACCAAACTGGAACTCCCTCATGATCACATCTCATTCCTTTTGGTCCATATCTCCATGCATGGCAGAGACAGTGAAGTCTTGGGCATGTGTCTTCTCAGTGAGTCAATCAACCTTCCTTTGGGTGTTGATGAAGATCACTGTCTGGGTAACGGTCAGGGTTTCATAAAAGTCACACAGTGTGTCCAGTTTCCATTCCTCTTGTTCCACGCTGATACAGACCTGGTGAATACCCTCCGGGGTCAACTCTTCCTTCTTGACAAGAATCGGAATCGGGTGCCTCATGAACTTGTTGATTGCCTCAAGCATATTGAAAGGCATTGTAGCTGACAACAAAACCACCTGGGTATTGCTATTGAGCTTCTGGAAAATGTCATAGATGGAGTCCTTGAATCTGTGACTTAACATTTCATCAGCTTCATCCAATACAAACATCTTAATGTATTTGGGAGACAGGTATCTCTGTGACCAGGGGTACCCACAATAATATGGGGAGCTTCGTTCTGCAAATGTTATACCTCAGTAGGCACATTGGTGCCCCCAATGAAAGTATGACACCCAGTTCTCACGTGGGTACCAATACCAAAGCCTGGGTGGCCTTTAGATCTAATTCAATTTACTAGAGATTTGATATGGCAAATGTGGCTGTTTTCCCAGTCCCAGACTAGGCTTGAGTGATCACATCATAACCCTTGATACAAAGAAGAATGGCTCACTGCTGATGGCAGAGGACTTCTCAAAACCATAGGCATAGATGTCACAGAGGAGGGCCTCTTGGGCCATTGTCTCTGGATCAGGAATCCTGACTCGCAGATGTGATACTTAGAAACTAGGCTGTTCTCGGCGGCAGGGGGATGGAAAGATAATGGAATGACACAAACATCAATACCCTATGTACAAGTATCAGTGTGTCCTTGGTTCCTTCTTTCCTTTTTTTCTTTCTTTCACCAGGGATTGAACCCATGGATGCTAAACCACTGAACCACATACTCAGCTCTTTTTATTTTATATTTTTGAGACAAGTTCTCCCTGAGTTGCTTAGGGTCTTGATAAATTGCTGAGGCTGGCTTTATATCACAGCCTCCTGAGCCATTGAGATTATAGGCATACGCCACCGAACCTGGCTAGAACATTTCTTCTTTGCACCTTTCTTTATTCCTTACTATTTTACTAATTCTGGCTTGCATTGTTAATATCCTTTATGTGTGTTCATTTGGTCTTCACAAGTAGACAATGTCATCACTGAAGGTAGAATGAATCAGCAAGCTGATCCTCACAAGATGGGTTAGGGTGTCACCAGATAGGTATACAAGTTCAATTACGCATACTCCTGTTAACTGAGTGGTACTTTATAATTTCCAGAAATAGCCAGATGTGGTGGTGCACACTTGTAATCCCAGAAGCTCAGGAAACTGAGGCAGGAGGATCACAAGTTCAAAGCCAGCCTCAGCAATTTAGCAAGGCCCTAAGTGACTTAGTGAGACCCTGTCTCAAAATTAAAATAAAAGGGCTGGGGATGTGGCTCAGTGCGTAAGCCCCTGGGTTCAATCCCTGATACCAAAAATAAGTTTTTTTTTTCCAGAAATAACAACACAGGGCTGGACATGGTGGCAATCCCAGAGGCTCAGGAGGCTGAGGCAGGAAGAGTGAGAGTTCAAAATCAGCCTCTGCAACTTAGTGAGTTCCTACTCAACTTATCAAGACCCTGTCTCTAGATCAAATATAAAATAGGGCCGGGGATGTGGCTCTCTGATTAAGTGCCCCTTGGTTCAATTCCCGGTACCCCCCCTCAAAAATGATAATAATAACAACATATTGATTGTAAGACTGAATCATGTTAACTAAATCCCAAGGATGATTTATAACCAGAACATACACTTCTATTTGAAAAAATTTTTTCAGAATGTCTTTATTTGGCAACACCAGTAGATATTTGTATAGGCTAGTATCCTGATGAAAACCAAATTACAGATAAAGAAGTTTTTAGCCAGGGCTGGTGTCGAACTCCTATAATCTCCACTACTTGAGAGTCTGGGCAGGAAGACTATAAATTCCAGGCCAACTTGGGCAATTTAGAACAATCTGTTTTAAAACAAAAATAACTGGAGGTACAACTCAGTTGATAGAGTACTTTCCTAGCTCTTCCAAGATCCTGGGTTCAATTCCAAGTATAGCAAAAAAGGAGAAGAAGAAGAAGGAAGAGGAGAAGGGGTAGGGGAAGGAGGACGTGGGGCCAAGGTTGTGTAGCTCAGTGGTAGAATACTTACTAGCAAGCACCAGGCCCTGGGTTTAATATCCTAGGAGGACAGGCTAGTTCACAGTAAGTAGCTATAAGAGGGGAAAAAAGAAATTGGCTTTGTAATTATCTGTTTCCTATTGCTACTATAACAAATTACTATTACCTTGGTGGTTAACAACAAATTGGTGTTGAATACCCATTTTAGACAAGATGGAGTGGCACAAGCCTGTAATCCCAGCAACTTGGGAGGCTGGGGCAGGAGGATGACAAGTTCCAGGACAACCTCAGCAACTTAGAATGGTCGTGTCTCAAAATAAAAAGTAAAAAGGGCTGGGTATGGGGTGTATAGGTCAGTGTTAAAGGGCCCTTGGGGTTCAATCCCCAGTACCAAAGAGAAGAAGAGAGGCAAGAAGAAAAAAAAGGAGGAGAAGGAGAAGGAGAAGAACAACGACAACACTCATTGTAGTCTGAGCAAAATCAAGATGTGCTCCTTTCTGGAAAATCTAGGAGAGAATCTGTTTCTTTGCCTTTTCCAGCTTCTACAGGCCTTCACGTTCCTTGGTTAGTGGACCCCTTCTTCACATCACGCCAACATCCTCTTCGACCTCTCTCCCACCATTTTTTTTTTGTACCAGGGATTGACCCAAGGGATGCTTAACCACAGCCACGTCCTCAGCCCTTCACGTTTTTATTTTGAGACAGAGTCTCACTAAGTGGCTTAGGTCCTCGCCTAAGTTTCTGAGGCTGGCTTTGAACTCTTGGTCCTCCTGCCTCAGCCTCCAGCTGCTGGGATTACAGTTGTACATCACCATGCCCAGCTCCCACTTTTTTTTTCAAGACAGGATCTCAAGAAGTTGCCCAGGCTGGACTTGAACTCTCCATCCTTGCCTCTACCTCAGTCTCCCAAGTAGCTGGGATTACAGGCCTGAGCCACCATGCCTGGCATCTCTCCCACTTTTAATAACCCTAGTGGTTAAATTGGACTCAGCCAAATAACTCAGGAAAATCTCTTCCCCATCTGAGTTTTCTTTCATTTTCTTTTTTTCTGTGTGTATGTGTATGTGTGTGTGTGTGTGTGTGTGTGTGTGTGTGCACTCGCGCTCGCCAGATATTGAACCCACAAGTGCTTAACCACTGAACCACATCCTCAGCCTGTTGCCTGAAAGCTCTGTCCTTGTCCCTGATGCCAATCCAATGAGGACACGGTTTTGAGAAAAAGGAAAAAGGTTTATTGTTTTGCTAGCAAAGGAGAAACACAGGGGACTCCTGTCCCAGAGGCTGTGATTCTGTCCATCATCAGAAAAGGGACTTTTAAAGAGGTGACTGTTGGAGTTGTAATTCATTTGTTAATTTGGGAGATAGTCATTTCTGAGATCTTCTGGTGCCATCCCCAAAGTCTGGAACCCAAAGTCTGGATTACTTCATTCCTATGGTGGGTGTGTAGTCAAGGACAGATTAACTCTGTCTAGGATGGGGAAGAAAAGTAATCCTGTTTCCCCTAAGATTAGGGAGGAGGAGAGATTAAGGAGGAGCAGGGAGAGAAGAAGAGAAAGAAACATGTCCATTGAAAAAATCAGTTGAAGGGATAGTGGGAACATTCCTTAACATTGTAAAGGCCATCTACGCTAAGCCCATGGATAATATCATTCTAAATGGTGAAAAACTGAAAGCATTCCCTCTAAAAACTGGAGCAAGGCAGGGATGCCCTCTTTCACCACTTCTATTCAATATCGTCCTTGAGACTCTAGCCAGAGCAATTAGACAGACCAAAGAAATTAAAGGGATATGAATAGGAAAAGAAGAACTCAAACTATCCCTATTTGCTGATGATATGATTGTATACTTAGAGGAACCAGGAAATTCCACCAGAAAACTTTTAGATCTCATAAGTGAATTCAGTAAAGTAGCGGGATATAAGATCAATGCACATAAATCTAAGGCATTTTTATACATAAGCGATGAATCTTCAGAAAGAGAAATCAGGAAAACTATCCCATTCACAATAGCTTCAAAACAAAAATAAAATACTTGGGAATCAATCTCACAAAAGAGGTGAAAGACCTCTACAATGAGAACTACAGAACACTAAAGAAAGAAATTAAAGAAAACCTTAGAAGATGGAAAGATCTCCCATGTTCTTGGATAGGAAGATTTAATATTGTCAAAATGGCCATACTATGAAAAGTGCTATACAGATTCAATGCCATTCCAATTAAAATTCCAATGATGTACCTTACAGAAATAGAGCAAGCAATTATGAAATTCATCTGGAAGAATAAAAAACCCAGAATAGCTAAAGCAATCCTTGGCAGAAAGAGTGAAGCAGGGGGTATCGCAATACCAGATCTTCAACTCTACTACAAAGCAATAGTAACAAAACGGCATGGTATTGGTACCAAAATAGAAATGTGGATCAATGGTACAGAATAGAGGACACGGACACAAACCCAAATAAATACAATTTTCTCATACTAGACAAAGGGGCCAAAAATATGCAATGGAGAAAAGATAGCCTCTTCAACAAATGGTGCTGGGAGAATTGGAAATCCATATGCAACAGAATGAAACTAAACCCATATCTCTCACCATGCACGAAACTAAACTCAAAATGGATTAAGGATCTCGGAATCAGACCAGAGACCATGCATCTTATAGAAGAAAAAGTAGGTCCAGAGCTTCAATATGTCGGCTTAGGACCAGACTTCCTCAACAGGACTCCCATAGCACAAGAAATAAAAGCAAGAATTAATAACTGGGATAGATTCAAACTAAAAAGCTTTCTCTCAGCAAAGGAAACTATCAGCAATGCGAAGAAAGAGCCTACAGAGTGGGAGAAAATCTTTGCCAATCATACTTCAGATAGAGCGCTAATCTCCAGAATCTATAAAGAACTCAAAAAACTCTACACCAAGAATGCAAATAATCCAATTGACAAATGGGCTAAGGAAATGAATAGACACTTCACAGAAGAAGATATACAAGCAATCAACAAACATATGGAAAAATGTTCAACATCTCTAGTAATAAGAGAAATGCAAATCAAAACCACCCTAAGATTCCATCTCACCCCAATTAGAATGGCGATTATCAAGAACACAAGCAACAACAGGTGTTGGTGAGGATGTGGGGAGAAAGGTACACTCTTACATTGCTGGTGGGGCTGAAAATTAGTGCAGCCACTCTGGAAAGCAGTGTGGAGACTCCTTAGAAAACTTGGAATGGAACCACCATTTGACCCAGCTATCCCACTCCTTGGCCTATACCCAAAGGACTTAAAATCAGCATATTACAGAGATACAGCCACATCAATGTTCATAGCTGCTCAGTTCACAATAGCCAGATTGTGGAACCAACCTAGATGTCCTTCAATTGATGAATGGATAAAGAAACTGTGGTATATATATACAATGGAATATTACTCAGTCGTAAAGAATGATAAAATTATGGCATTTGCAGGCAAATGGATAAAACTGGAGAATATCATGCTAAGTGAGATAAGCCAATCTCAAAAAACCAAAGGACGAATGATATCTCTAATAAGTGGATAATGACACATAATGGGGGGTGGGAGGGGTTAGTGTTAGGGTTAGAGTTAGGGTTAGGGAGGGGGGCAAGAATGGAGGAAGGAAGTACTGTATAGAGGGAAAAGAGGGGTGGGAGGGGTGGGGGGGAAGGGGAAAAAATAACAGAATGAATCAAACAACATTACCCTATGTAAATTTATGATTACAGAAATGGTATGCCTTTACTCCATGTACAGAGAAACAACATGTATCCCATTTGTTTACAATAATAAAAAAAAAGAAAAAGAAAAAATCAGTTGTAGCAGCACGACAGGCACTATATTCAAAGCATAAAGTGGATCACTGTTACAAGCCCTTTTTCTTTTTTATTTTGAGACAGTGTCTGACCAGATTGCTTAGGCCGGCTTTGAATTTATGATCCTCCTGTCTCAGCCTCCCAAATCCAAATTGCTGGGATTGCAGGTGGGCACCGCTGTGCCTGGCCAATATTTATTTTTATTTTATCTTAACCACTGAACCACAACCCAAGTCCTTTTTTTTTTTTTTTTTTTTTTTTTTTTTTTTTGATAAGATCTCACTAAGTTGCTTAGGGACTGCTGAGGCTGGCCTCAAACTTGTGATCCTCCCGCCTCAGCCTCCGAGAATGCAGCACTACCCCTGGTCTGATTTTATCTTTTTGTTGTTGGTGGTACTGCTATGGCTTTGCACATACTAAGCAGATGCTCTACCAGTGAGCTACACCCCCAGTTCCCTTTTTATTTATTTTTATTTATTTTTTATTTATTTATTTTTGGGTGCTGGGGGAAATTTTTTTTTTTTTTTTTTTTTTTTTTTGCAGTACTGGGGATGGAACTCAGGGCCTTGTGCTTGCAAGGCAAGCACTCTCCCAGCTGAGCTATCTCCCCAGCCCTATTTTTAAATTTTATTTTATTTGTTTACTTTTTCATGTGGTGCTGAGGATCTAACCCATTTCCTCACATGTGCTAGGTAAGCGCTCTACCACTAAGCCACAACCCCAACCCCTCCTTATTTACTTTTATTGTATATATTTAAGGTGTATAACATGTTTTCATACACATATATATAACAAAATGATTAAAGAATTTTCTTTCTTTCTAGTAGGAATATGTGATATCTACTTTCTTAGCAAACTTCCAGTATACAATATTATGAACTATAGTTATAATGCTGTGTATGAGATCTCTGGATTTTTTCATTCCACATAACTCCAAATTTGTACCCTTGACCTACATCTCCCCATGAAGACCATCAAGGTTCTTAGTCACAATTGCAAAACCTATGGTGGTAGAAAATTAATTACCAATTATTATGTGGTGCCTGAGGTACCAGAAGAAGAACTCAAATTTCTGGCATGGAATGCCACAAAAATCTTGGCCTCAGGCCATGTAGTTCCCTAATGCCCAATGGCACTCAGCTGCATGAGATTATGGGCAGTTTTGCCCAAGCAAGACATCTTGCTCCAGTTATCCTAGCTGGCCCAATCCACTGTGGGGTCTTCCCCACTGCCCGGACCCTCAAAGTAGTAATAATGTCCCTAGAACTCTCACACCCCTTCTTGCTTAGGTGAATCTCCCTTCTTCCCCACCCCCCCTCTTTCTCCTCAGGCTGGAGCCTCTATTTCTTCCCTCCCCTTCTTTACCGGATTTACTGGATTTTACAAAAGACCTGAAGAGCACTTGGTATTAAGCTGCTTTTGGCTTTCCTTCTTGCAAATTCCTAGGGAAGAAATTACAAAAGTCCTATACAAGAAGGACCTGTGCACAGTGGGACAGTGGAGCAAAACACAGTGTTATAGTTAATAAATTATCACACACAAACACTTCTGTTGAGTAAACACAGTTTTATCTTTTTTTTAGCCAGGATTTTTTTTTTTTTTTTTTTTAGATGTAGATGAACACACCTTTATTTTATTTACATTTATTTTCATATGGTGCTGAGAATCAAACCCAGCACTTGCTAGGCAAGTACTCTACCACTAAGCCACAACCCCAGCCCATTTTTCTTTTCTTTTTTTTTTTTTTTTTTAGATTCTTTATAAGCCAAGCAACATCTATTTACATTTGTCACTTCTCTGAATTTTTCTCATACTTTGTTTTATATCACATTAGCTATTTTAACCTGGATGCTCCCTTAAGATATTTCTGGATTATGTTGATAATCCCAGCTACTCAGGAGGCTGAAGCAGGAGGATTGAAAATTGAAGGTCAGTCTCAGCAATTTAGCAAGACCCTCTGCAACATAGTGAGAATTTGTCTCAAAACAAACAAACAAAAAATATTTAAAAAGGGTAGGGTTGTAACTCAGTGGTAAAGTGCTCCTAGGTTCAATCTCCAACACCAAAAAAATAAATTAAAAGGTTGGGTTGCTGGATGTGGTGACACATGTCCATGATCCCAGGAGGCTAAAGTAGGAGGATGAAAATTCAAAGCCAGGCTCAGTAATTTAGTGAGGCCCTAAGCAATTTAGTGAGACCCTGTCTCAATATTAAAAAAGAAAGAAAGAAAGAAAGAAAGAAAGAAAGAAAGAAAGAAAGAAAGAAAGAAAAGAAAAGAAAAGAAAGACAAAAAAAAAAAAAAAAAAAAGGCTGGCAATGTGGCTCTGGGTTAAGAGTCCCCGAGTTCAGTCACCAGTAGAAAAGAGAGAGAGAGAGATTTGGGGACATACCCTAATCCATCAGTAATATTTATAGAATAAGCCGCTTCTGGGTGAAGATAACAAACCTGTGTATGTGCATGTTTTGTGTATTTGTTCTGTTTCAGAGTTTTTCCCTACTGTCACAAAATACATGTAACATAGAATTCAGCATTTTAATTATTTTAAAATGGTCTTGTGTTTTGTTTGTTTTGGTAGTGGGGAATGAATCCAGGGGTGCTTTAATACTGAGCCACATCCCAAGCCCCTTTAATTTTTTTTATTTGAGACAGGGTCTTGCTAAATTGCTTAGGATCTCACAAATTGCTCCTGCTGGCTTTGAACTTGTGATCCTCCTTCTTCAGCCTCCAGAGTATAGACCTGCGTGACCACACCCAACTAATTCAGTGGTCCTAAGTACAGTATTATGCAACATCATCACTGCCTAGTTCCAGAATTTTTTTATCACCCCAAATTGAAACCTGGCACCTGTGTAGTCATTTCCCACTCTTTAACCCAAGCCATTATTTGCAGAGGCGATTTTTGTTTTTGCTGTGCTGGGGATTGAGCCTAGCGCCTCTACCATGGAGCTACACTTCCAGTCCCAATAGTTTTCTTTTTCTTTTTCTTTTTCCTCCTTTTTTTTTTTTTTTTTTTTTTTTTTTGGTACAGGAGATTGAACTCAGGAGTGCTTTACCACTGAGTTACTTATTTTTTATTTTGAGACAGGGTCTTACTAAGTTGCTTGGAGCCTCGATAAATTGAGGAGGCTGGCCTTGAATTTGGTATCCTCCTGTCTCAGCTTCCCGAGCTGCTGGGAACACCCTGTTTTTAAAATGGACAAAAAACCTTAAACAGATACTTCACCAAAGAAGATATAGAGATAGCAAGTAAATATGAAAAAATGTTCCACCAGGCAATGTGGTGCACACCTATAATTCCAGCAACTGGGGAGGCCAGGACAGGATCATAAGTTTAAGATAAGCCTCAGAAATTTAATGAGGCCTTAAGTAACTTAGTAACTTCAACCCTGTATGAAAATAAAAAATAAAGAGAACTTAGGATGTGACTCAGTGGTTAAGTGCCTCTGAAGCACCACTGGGTTAAACCCCCCAACAACACCACTGCAAAAAAGAGAGAAAAGATGTTCAACATCATATGTCATTAGGGAAGGGCAAATTAAAACAATGATGAAATACCACCATATATGGATCAGAAAGGTCAAAATCCAGAACAATGAGAGCAAGAACTCTCATTCATGGCTGGTGGAAATGTAAAACAGCAGGGCCACTTTAAAAGACAGTTTGGCAGTTTATTACAAAAGGAAACATATTTCAATCCCCATTATCTGCTCTATACCCCCACCCCCCAAAAAAAGAGAAATATATTCCAACCATACAATCCAGCAATCATGTTCCTTGGTATTTGCCCAAAGAACTTGAATATTTATGTCTACACAAACAGCTGTTGATGTTTATACTGGTTTTATTCATCATTGCCCAAACTTGTAAGCAATAAAGATAACCTTGAGTAGGAGAATGGATCAACTTTTGTATATCATACAATGGAACATTACTCACCAGCAAAAAGTAATGAGGTAGCCAGTCAGACACATGGCAAATGCCTGTAATTCTAGCAACTCACAAGGCTGAAGCAGTAAGATCTCAAATTTGAGGTCAGCCTCAGCAATTTAGTGAGACCATGTTTTAAAATAAAAAATCAGAAGGGCTGGGGATGTAGCTCAGTGCTAGAGTGCCCCTTGGTTCAATTCCCATTATCTGCCCCCACCTCCACCAAAAAAAAGGGAAAAAATGAGTTATCAGGGCAAGAAGACCCTTGGATGAATTTTTTTTTTGGGGGGGAGGGGACAGTAATGGGGATTGACTCCAAGGACCCTCTACCTCTGGGCTACATCCCAACTCCTATTTTTTATTTCTAGGCAGGGTCTCACTAAGTTGCCCAGATTGGCCTCAATTTTACAATCTTCCTGCCTCAGTCTCCCAAGTCTAGGATTACAGGCATGGACCACTGTGCCTGGCTCATGGAGGACCTTTAAATGCACATTACTCAATTAAAGACATGAACCTGAAAAGATTACACCTAGTGTATGATTCCAACTCTGTGACATTTTTTAAAAGGCAAAAACGTGAATAGTAAAAAGATCAGTGGTCACGAGGGGTTGGAGGAAAGAAAGGATAAATAGAAGCACAGAGAATTTTAAGGCAGTGAAGCTATTCTGTATGATAGTATGATGGTAGACAGCTGTCATTATGTCAGCTGCTAGGCAGACAGTTTTAGGGCGATCATCTATGCTTCCGAAGGTGGACGGGGAACAACTGCTTTCCCTTGAAATGGCTGTTAACACTCCTTCAAGTTGTTCTTTTGTTTCTGATAAGGTCCTACAGAGAAACCAGCAAAAATCGCTGAGTCACTTGGGCTTCTCTTCTTGGTGACCAAGGATAAACTTTGCTCATTTTAATTAATTTTTTCCTGCCCAGGAGGCATTCGGATCTGCCATTTTTTGAACATATGATGTATGAAGAAGCATGATCTCCCACTGACCATGCTCAGGATTGTGCCTGCCTCTGTCTGTACTGACTAGTCTTTCCTTTATGAATATATGTTACTTCCCTTGCTTTTCTGTTCAGGGAAACACACTGCTTTGGGATTATCCCCAGTGCTCCCTTTACTTATACAAATAATAAACCTTTTTTCACACTTTCATCTCTTAATTTCGCTTATTATCTTTGTAGCACCAAGGAGCAAACTCATTATGTTTGCTTACAGTTATATATTTGTCAAAACCCAGAGAATGTGCAACACCAAGAGTGGACCCTAATGTGAAGTAGGGACTTTGGATAATAATGATGTGTCAGCGTAGGTTCAGAAACTGCAACAAATGATACTGCAGTGGTCGGGGATATTGATAGTGGGGAAGGCTGTGCATGTTTGGGGACTGGGGATGGGGGTGGTATAGGAAACTCTGTACTTTGTGCTCAATTTTGCAGTGAAACTAACATTGTTCTAAACAATAAAGTTTATTTAAAAACAAACAGACAAAAAAAGAATGTAGACCATTACTAAGAATCTCACCCAAGATATAGCATTAGGTTAACCAAGGAAGTTCAAACTGTTTTATGGGCTGATTTTGTTGGGGGGTGGGGGAGGGACGAGTATGATTAAATATGCCTAGAACATAAATGGAAGGACATAAAGAATTTGCTAGCAGGGACTTCTTCTGGGGGAGCGAGTTGGGGAATCAGGAATGGAGAATTTTTATTTCCTTTTGTATGTAGATTCAAATTATAACAAGAGTTTGTAGTTCTTCTGGTTTTCCTTGATTACAGACCTTATTTAAGTAATAAATTAGTACATGTATTTTCTTGGCAAAATAGTCTAACAATTCAGATAATAGAAAAGTGCCCTTGACCTCCCTCCACTCAACCCCACCCCTTCCTGGGAGATAACCACGGCGGGCAGTTCATTTGTGTTGCTCTTTTACCATTCTTAAAAATTATATGCAAATTCCTTTGAGCTGCTTCAATTGGTGTGTTTACTAGTAATTGTCAAAGTCCCCTATAATCACAGAAATGCTGTTTATGGGGAAAGGGAAGTTTTAAAATAAGGGAGCAACAGTATTTGTCATAAACCAGGTCGGCAGCAGGGAAAACCCCAGCCTTTTTTAGCTCTCAGAGACCAGGAGAATGACTTAAGGTGACTGCCCAGAGGCTGAGAGTGGACAAAGAAAGGAAGCCCAAAACAATAGGGTCGCTCCACCTCTGCCCATTGGGAGGTGTGGCTGCATCAGTAAATGTGAAATTGGCTTAAATAAATGTAATTGGGCGATTGGGAAGTCACCAGAGTGAAACTTTCAAATCTTTATTTTGAATTTTAGAATAGACTATGATGAGAATGGAGCTCAATGAGTCAGAGGCTTCTTTAGGCCCAAACGTACTTTTTTTTTTTTTTTGCTATACCCAGGGCCCTCACACATGCTGTGCAAATACTCTACCACTGAGCTACAACTCCAGTTCTTAGCCCAAACTTTCTACAAAGTAGCACTGAAGATGATGCCACTAAGGTTATCCTACTGGCTTACAGTTTCTGTAGGGATAAAAGCAGGTGGATGCCACAGAATCTTTTTATTAAGAAAGTTGCTCTCACTTGGTGCAGTGGCACATGCCTATTACCCCAGCTCCTTGAGTAGCTGAAACAAGAGTATTGAAAGTTCCAGGCCAACCTCAGCGATTTAGCGAGAGCCTATCTCAGAATTTTTTTAAAAAAATAAGTTTCTCTTTGTGCCATTTTTGGATTACCTATTTTTGCAAAATATTAATTTATTCCCCTAATCATGAAAAAAAGTTACTATATTTTTACCAAGTTCAGGCCAGAAGATGTATCAAAAGGGGAAATTCCTAATGTGGGTCTCTGATTTAATTGAAAAAGCCCCAAGACTGGGACTCTCATCCTGCCTCTAACCACTGTGTGATCTTAGCCTTAATTGCATAATGCTTCATTTGTCTCATCTATAAAAGTAGAGTGTTGGAACAAATGATTTCACTGGTCCTAGGGCTCAAAAATCTAATCATTAAACTCATCTAGTTAATGTAAGACTGTCAGACTGAATCATACACTCAAAATGAAGTGGAGAGTTGGATCAATGGTATGGATCATTCTGGGGGAAAAAAAATCAGACCTCAATTAGATATATTTCAGGCCTAATTGTTTATTCTGTTTTATTTTCCTGGGGCTGTTGCAAAAGACTCCTACCTGATTGATTGAGGTCACTTATTTGTTCTCTACTCTTGTTTGACCTAACTGAACCTCTCAGAGTTTCACACTCCTATACCAAACAAATCATAGTTTTGCCCTATATACTCTGAAAAAGCAAAGATGTTCTTTCAACCCAGTGCTGACTAGTGTCTGCCATCATTGAGTTAACAGTCCATCTCAAACTCAAAAGTGGCTATGATTCATCTGGGGACCTTTTAAAATGCCAGCTCTGATTCAGCAGATCTGATCTACTCAAGATCTTTTGCTATGTTTGCGACTGATCTGAAGGTCCCATACATGGTAGGCCAGGGCTCTATCACTAAGCTATATCTCCAGCTCAAGATTCTGCATTTTTAATAAGCTCCCAGTTGCTGCTGGTCTGTGTTGTACACTTAAAGTACTGAGAGGCTAAATTAGTAGTCCCTATTTGTCTTTTATAATTCATTTTTCAAATGCATGCTTTTTTATTAAAAATAATTTTTTAGATGTTGATGGATCTTGTTTTATTCATTTATTTATATGTGGTGCTAAGAATTGAACTCAGTGCCTCACATATGCTAGGCAAGTGCTATACCACTGAGCCACAACCCAAGCCCTAAAAAAAATAGTTTAACAGCTAAAAGGGATGCTGCTTTCAGACAGTGTGAAATAAATCCAGAATTAAGGTAATTCCTAAAATAAATATGTTGAGTACGGATGCATAACACTTTGCTAATAGTGTTAGGAAACTTAGAAGTTTTTTTGTGGGGGGGGGGGGTTGGTATTAGGAATAGAACTAAAGGGTGCTTAACCCCTGAGCCACATCCTCAGCCTTTTATTTTTTCTTTTGAGACAGGGTCTCTAAATTGCTTAGGGCCTTGCTAAATTGCTAAGGCTGGCCTCAAGCTTGAGATCCTCCTGCCTCAGCTTCCGGAGTTGCTGAGATTATAGGTATGTACCACCATGCCTGGCCATTTTCTCTTTTTCTTTAAATCTGTATCCATTAACATATAAATCCAATGCTCCAAAAAAGGATTGAAGGAAGTAGATTTTGAGGATTAATGAGATAACCTACACAGAAATTTTTAGTCCAGGCCTGGTTCATTTAAAATGCATAACTAAAAGATTTATAACCAGTAAGGTAAAATATATGAAGAGATAGGCATTTCACTGAAAGGAAATTTTTTTTTTTTTTTTTTTACATTACTAGGGATTGAAGCCAGAGCCTTGTGCTTGGGAGGCAAGCACTCTACCAACTGAGCTATATCCCCAGCCCATGAAATGTTGAATGGTTAATAAACATATCGTAAGACACATAACCTCATTAGTAATCAGAGAACTAAAAATTAAAAGTACAAGACACCCTGGGCACACACATCTGTAATACCAGCTACTAGGAAGGCTGAGGCAGAAGCATGACAAGTTCAAAGTCAGCCTCAGTAAACTTAATGAGGCCCTAAGCAATTTAGGGACACCTTGTCTCAAATAAAAAATGAAAAGGGCTGGGAAATGACTCAGTGGTTAAGCACCCCTGGGTTTAATCCCCGGTACCAAGAAAGAAAAGAAAAGAATAAAACAAAAAGAGGGCTGGAGATGTAACTCAGTGATAGAGTGTCCCCAGATTCAATTTCTAGTACTGCAAAAATTAATTAATTAAATTGAATTGAATAACTGTAATCATAGTCTACACTTCAGTATCTTGCTACTTTTCTCTTAATATTATTCATGTTACTATGGTCTTCATGGTCTTAATTTAAATTTATTTATTTGTACTGGAGATTGAATCCAGGGGCGCTTAATCCCTGAGCTACATCCCAGGCCCTTTAATTTTCATTTTGAGACAGGGTCTCACTAAGTTGCTGAGGCTGGTTTTGAACTTGTGATCCTCCTGCCTCAGCCTTCTGAGTTGCTGGGATTACAGGTGTAAGCCATCAGGCCCAGCCTCATGGTGATATTTTAATAGTTAAATAATAATACATCAAGTGCATAATTTATTTAGCTGTTTTCATATTATTGGACAGTTAGATTCCTGTTTTATAGATGGTGAAATAAGACTTAGGACATTAAGTTATCCAAGATTGCACAGCTAGAAAATGGTAAAAAAAAAAAAAAAAAAGTAACACAGGACAGTTTGACTATAGGGTCCATGAATGATGTTTTCTTTCTTTCTTTCTTTCTTTCTTTCTTTCTTTTTTTTTTTTTTTTTTTGGTGGGGGTGGAGGGAAGTACCAGGGATTGAACTCAGGGGCACTCAACCACTGAGTCACATTCCCAGCCCTATTTTGTATTTTATTTAGAGACAGGGTCTCACTGAGTTGCCTAGGGCCTTGCTAAATTGCTGAGGCTGGCTTTGAATTTAGGATCCTCCTACCTCAGCCTCCTGAGCTGCTGGGATTATAGGCTTGCGCCACTGTGGCCGCCTGTTTTCTATTTTTGAGACAAGGTCTCACTATGTTGCCCAGGCTGGTCTTGAACTCCTGGGCTCATGTGATCCTCCTGCCTTAGCTTTTCAAGTTGCTGGGATTGGAGATGCACACCATTGCAGCCAGCTCACTATTTCCTTCCTTTCCTAGAGACTATTCAAGTTTACCAAACTAGTTCACATGTGTCCATCCTCACACACAAACCAACACCACCACCAGTGCTGGGGATTGAGCCCTGGGCCTTGCACATACTAGGCAAGTGCTCTACCACTGGGTTACTCCCCCAGATTCATATTTACCCACTTTTATCCAGGTTCTGGGGTCTCAAATGACTTTTTCTTTTCTATTTTTGGTCAGGGAATTTCTTCTCAGTCTGCCATACCCAACTTTCTCATGACCGCCTCTGGGAAGTCTTCCTTCACCCTGAGGCAGAATTACTCACTCCTTCTCCTTTTGTTCCCATAGCACTTTATTCCTGCCTGTAATTACAGACATTCTAACACCACATTATGATTTATTTATGTGTCTGTATCTCACCAGGTTGGGTTCTCTTTCAGGGCAGGGACTGAGTTTCATTCACGTTTGCATCCATAGCCTGGCACATAATCAGGATTCAATAAATGTTTGTTATGCGAATGAATAAAAGAATGTCTTTGATTTGACTTTACAAAAGATAAAGGAAATATTTCTTTGAAAGGACATTTCTTACAATCACCTTTCTATAGAAGCTAAGGACATAAGATTAAATCTTAAGTTTGACGAGGCTTTAGCAAGAAACTATTTCAGTACCAACAAGGTGTCTCACTTTCTAACACTACTTAATACAGAGGTGTCAAGGAATAGTTACAAAGACAAATCTTAAGTGCACTTACATGGGAGAGGCTCAACAAATAAATATGAATGGTTTGCTGATAAAAGCAATCCAGGGAATGAATCCTAGGGAACTCAACAGCCAAAAAAGCCTCAAATATATTCATTTACCTTTTAAATTTTAGACAAAGGTGTCGAGAAGAGAGGGGAAAAATTACCAGACATTTGTGCTAACTCTATTTTTATGACTTCTAGTTTCAGTGCCTCCTCAGAAACATTGATGACTTCAGGTTCCCTACAACAGATGATGTGGTGCATTGCTTCTTTTTCTATGCAATGGTTTTTCTTTTTTAAATTACCTTTATTTTATTTACTTATTTTTATGCAGGGTTGAGGATTGAACCCAGTGTCTTACTTGTGCTAGGCAAGCACTCTACCATTGAGCCACCACCCCAACCCCAATGTTGATAACAGTGAGTTCAGTTCCTCAGATCAGTCATCTGGTAGGTTATTTGCATAGTTGGGTCTCTGGAAATTGTTAAATCCTGCCAACCTATCTTACTAAATACTAACTTTGAGAGAGATGCAACTGACTCATTGACAAAACCAAGAGTAAAGCCATTTTCTTCATTGGTATGCTGCTATTATACTTGATAATTATTCCCATATTATTTTCAGTGACTGAAGACTTTCTGCCTTTTCCATTCCCATTTTTCTTTGTATAACCAAAAATGTCAGTTGAAAAACTTGCAAGAAACTTCTCTTGCTAGGTATGGTGGCGCACATCTGTAATCCCAGAGACTCAGGAAGCTGAGACAGGAGGATTGAAAATTCAAGACCAGACTCAGCTACTTATTGAGGCCCTCAGCAACTTAGTGAAAGTCTGTCTCAAAATAAAAAATAAAAAGGCCTGGGGATGTAGCTCAGTGTTAAAACACCCCTGTGTTCAATCCCTACTACCAAAAAGAAAGAAAATTCTATTTATTCCAATTCCATAAATATGGCCCAAAGCAACAACTCCATGGTGACAAAGTTTGAATGAACTTTATAGGTAGGGGCATCTTCTAGCTATTTGTCATTGTTCACTCAGTAAAAATCTGCTTGCCAAAAAGGAGCCAGGATATCAAAAAAAAAAAAAAAACCAGTGGATTCATGGGTAGAAGAGCATCACAGAAGCACTTACACGTAGACAGACAGGAGCCTTCATGCTGACCCAAAGGAACTGTTGAGTTATTACTTAGTGTTTAAAGACTAGTGATCCAAAGAGATTCAGGATTCAGAGAAAGAGGATGATTAATAGTACAAAGCCCAAGAGAACAGGGGTGGGGTGTGTGATCCACAGCATAGGTGGAAAAAATAGCCTTAATAGGTGAAAGGAAGGGTGTTATTTTGGAGGCAGGAAGTTGTGGGGGGGGTTCCTTTTAAAGACTCCTGTTTTCTCTGAAGTTGGAGGTGAGGTCATTCTTGGAGAGAGAAGCAGAAGGGTCAGAGGTTTGTGGAGGTTTGAAATGGTTCTTGTAGATAATGGGAAACACTCATGTAGCCTGGCAGCCTTGAGGGCCCCCTCGCAGAAGGCGTTACACAAGCACAAAGGGGGCTGAGGATGTATAGCTCAGTGGTAGAGCACCTGCCTAGCATGCGCCTAGCATGTGAGAGGCCCTTTCAATCCTCAGGACCAGAAAAAAAAAAAAAAAAAACAACAGAAAAGCAAAGGGACTATCAGTCATGGTGATGGGCCAAGAGCCACAAGCTAGAGAAAGAAAAACTGATGGCAGAAGGAACAAACAGTATAAAATGATAAAGTATATAATGTGGAATGATTAAATCAAACTGATTAACACATTGAATACTTATTTTTTTATGTTGAGAACATTCAAAATTTACTCTCAGCAGTTTTGAAATATACAATAAACTATTTTTAAAAAATTTTGGGGTGGGTACTAGGAATTGAACTCAGGGGCACTCAACCACTGAGACACATCCCCAGCCCTATTTTGTATTTTATTTAGAGACGGGGGTCTCACTGAGTTGCTGACCGCCTTCCCATTGCTGAGGCTGGCTTTGAACTTGAGATCCTCCTGCCTCAGCCTGCAGAGCTGCTGGGATTACAGGTGTTCACCACCACAGCTACAATACGTTATTTTTATTAACTACTGTCACCTCAAACTTTTTTCTTCTTTAAGTGGTTCTACCACTGAACCACATCCCCAGTCCTTTATATCTTTTCATTTTGAGACAGGGTCTCCCTAAGTTGCTTAGGGTCTCTTTAATTTGCTGAGACTAGCTTTGAACTTTTGACTCTCCTGCCTCAGCCTCCTGACTGACTGGAATTACAGGTATGCACCACCATGCCCTGTGTCCCAGGTTATTTTTATTTTTATTTTTTTGTACTAGGGATTGAAAACAGAGGCACTTAACCACTCCGTATCCCACAGTCCTTTTCAATTTTTATTTTGAGACAGGGTCTTGCTAAATTGCTGATGCTGGTTTTGAACTTTCGATTCTCTTGCCTCATTGATACAAGTCACTGGGATTACATACATACGCCACTGTGCCTGGCAAGATGTTCACTCTTAAAACATCAAAACAGAACAAAAACATCAATTTAAAACAAAAAACCTCATGAAGCAAACTATATAAGTATTTGGGATAATTTCAAAGCTACCAGACTAATTCAAACTAATGTCCAGACATTATTAGTTTTTATTTTGTAAATGATATGCTATATATATTTTTGTGGGAAGGGAGGGGTGACAGGAGTGTGTGAAAAAATGTGTACAAATAAAAAATTAAGTTAAATTGTTCATGAATTTACTTTAAATTTACTAGAACATAACTTATTCTGTTTTTCCTTTCTTTTCTTTTTTTTTTTTTTTTTTTTTTTTTTCCCTTTAGTGGCTATGGAAGCCAGAGGCTCTGTAGTACTAATCTACATTCCCCAGTCCATTTTTTATTTTAAGATAAAATCTTGTTAAATTATACAGGTTGGCCTTGAGTTTGGGATCCTCATGCCTCAGCCTCCCAAGTATCAGGGATTACAGGCATGAGCCACTATGCCCAGATTCATTTTTTTAAAATTGTAACATATAGAAATGATCTTAATATGTACATACTTCCTTCAAACTACCATTTTTTTCTTTTTTCTTTCTCTCTGTTTTGTTTGTTTTTACAGTGCTGGGGATTAAGTCCAGGATCTCACTCATGCTAGACAAGTAGTCTACCCCTGAGCCATATCCCCAGACCAAAATATATGTTATTTATTTATTTATTTTTTTAGTACCAGGATGGAACCCAGAGGCTCTTAACCACTGATCCACACATCCCCAGACCTATTTATTTATTTATTTTTAGTTACAGGAATTAATCCCAGCAGTGCTTAACCACGAAGCAACATCCCCAGTTTTATATATATATATATTTTTTTCTTTCTTTTTTTTTTTTTTTTAATTTTGAGACAGTGTCTTGCTAAGTTGCTGAGGACTTCGCTAAATTGCTGAGTGTAGGCTGGAGTCGTGGCTCAGTGGTAGAGCGCTTGCCTAGCACGCATGAAGCATTGGGTTCAATCCCCAGCACCACATAAGAAAACTAAATAAACAAAAATAAAGATCTAAAAAATAAATAAATAATTAAATTGCTGAGGGTTTCATTAAGTTGCTGAGGCTGGCCTTGAACTCAAGATTCTCCTGCCTCAGCTTTCCTATCCACTGGGATTATAGGCATGCAATACGGGGCCTGGCTTATGCTATGTCTTCTTAATTGACTCAACTCTATTTTTATTTATTTTATCTGGGGGAATTAAATTAGTTTTATTAATTAGATCAATTTCTAAAGTTATGTACCTATGTTCAAATAATGCTACATTGCCACCTTCTTATTTTTAAATTTAATTATTATTTTTTGGTACTGGGATTGAACACCAAGGGGTGCTTTACCACTGAGCTACAGCCCCAGTTGTGTTTTGTTTGTTTGTGACAGGGTCTCAATAAATTGCTGAGGCTAGCCCAGAACTTGTGATCCTCCTGCCTCAGCCTCCTGAGTTGTTGGGATTACAGGAATGTACCAGCATGCCTTGCTTCCTTTTGAATATTTTAATGTCATATTCAATATGTGTTTGTTGCATTGGTCAGATCTTCTAAAATAATACGGGAAAGTAGCTGCACTTTACGTTATAGGCAAAAGCTAACCTCCCTTATTTTAGAAAAAGTTCCTACCAACCCAAAGAAAAAGACCGAGAGAAAAATGGACAGGGGCTATGAATAAATATTTCAGAGAAGGAAATACAAACTCTTAAACAGAAGGAAAATCGCTCAGCCACACTTAAAATGAGAAAAATTTTTTACCCATCGGATTGGCAAATAATTAGAAGTTTATTAACACTAGTGCTGTGGGAAAACAGGTGCTCTCATCTACTGCTGATAGGAATGTAAATGGATTTAATCTCCAAGGAAGGAAATCTGTCAAAATATGTCAAAATTACAAATGCATATATACCCTTTGACCCAGCAATATCACTCCTATGAATTTATCTAGAAGATATATTTGTACATATGCAAATTGATCCGTGTGCAAGGTTATTTATGGCAACATAGTTTGTAATAGCAAAAAACTGGAAATGATCCAAATGTTCCTCAACAGGGAAAGGAATAAATTGTAGTATGTCCATTGAATGGAATATTATGCCACCAAGAAAGAATGAGTTGATAAAGACCTTCGATATATATCACGAACTGAAACAAGGTACAGAACAATATGTGTGGTATGCTACCTTTATGGTGGAAAAAGGGGCAAAATATTAATATTTACTTTTATTTGTGGTACTAGGGATTGAGCCCACGGGTCTTCAAGCACTGAGCTTCATCACCAGTCCTTTTATTTGTTCATTTATTTATATGTTTTGCAGTGCTGGGAATCAAATCCAGGGCTTCATATGTGCCAGTCAAGCACTTTACTGCTCAATTATACCCCACCTCACCCCACCCCTTTTATCTTGTTTATTTATCTATTAGTACTGGGGATTTAACCTAGAGACCCAGAGACAATTTACCACTGAACTATAACCCCAGTCTCCATTTTTATTATTTATTTTTTGTACCAGGGATTTAACTCAGGGCCACTTGAGTCACATCCCAACCCTTTTTGAAATTTTTATTTTGAGACAGGGTCTCACTAAATTGCCGAGGACTTTGCTAAACTGCTGAGGTTGGCCTTACCATCCTTCTGCCTCAGCCTCCCCAAATGCTGAGATTACAGGTGTGTCCCACTGTGCCTAGCTTTTATTTTTAATTTTTATTTTGAGACAGGATCTTGCTAAATTGCCCAGGCTGGCCTCAAACTTTGGGTCCTCCTGCCTCAGCCTCCTGAATAACTGAGAATTTAGGTTTGGTACTGAGATTATGCTCAACTCTGATATATGTGCTTTCATTTGTATATTCATAAAGAAATTCTAGAACAACACATAAGGTACCTCCAACAGGGATTCTTTTAGTAATCTGGGTCTAAACCAGTGGGATTCAGGAGTGAGAAATGTTTACTGAACCTGTTTATATTTTAAAGTGTTTGAACCATGAGAATGCATTATCTATTTTTAAATGTGGGGGAAATATGTTTAAATTGGCTATTATGGGCTCCTTTGAAATTGTTAACGGGGTACAGTGAAGTGGCTGGACACATATCCACAGGAACTTACTGCTGGGGTGAGTATTCATGTAGTTTTCTGCTTTGGAATCAGAAGACCTCCATACGCTGAAATCAAATATTGGCTGTGGCCTTGGGCAAATTCCTTAACCAACCCTCTGACAATACCATCCACAAGGGGTTGTTAACAAACATTAAATTAGGGAGAAGATGTTATACAGGTTTTAGATCAGGGCCTGGCATGTAGTAAGTGGAAATACTTCTTTCGTATCTTCTGAGAATTGGCACCTGTTCCTCCCTTCTCTCAAGGCTCTGGTACCTACTTCCCTTCCAAGCCCCCATGGTCTATGGTAGTAGTTTGCTGTCAAGTCTGCTTCTTGTGTAGGCAAATACCATGTCTTGCTCATCTCTGTTCCTACTCCCCAACCAATACCATTGCCCAACACATATTAAGCTGTAGTGGGCACATAATAAGTGTGTAGTATATTCATTTACCCAATGAAGATCTATTAAGCACCTATCATTTTGCTGAGTACTCTCTTGCTGCTGAGCCCTGAAAAGACCTGTGGCCCTTGTTGACAGCTTAGAAGAAGAGATAGACAGTAGACAGATGCTTTTTTTGTTTTGTTTTGTTTTGTTCTGTTTTGGATATTGAACCCAAGGGCACTTAACCACTAAACCACATCCCTAGCCCTTTTTTTTATTTTATATAGGGACAGGGTCTTGCTGAATTGCTTATGGTCTCATTAAGTTACTGAGGCTGGCTTTGAAGTCACAGTCCTCCTGAGCTGCTGGGATTACATCGTGTCCAACTAAACAGATACTTGATTACAGTAGGATGAGTGAGAAGGATAGTATGTAAAGTACAGTGAGTTAGGTGCGGTGATGCATGCCTGCAATCCCAGTGGCTCAGGAGGCTGAGACAGGAGGATCATAATTTAGCATGGTCCTAAGTAACTTCACAAGACCCTACCTCAAATTAAAAAATAAAGAGGTGGGGATGTGGTACAGTGGTTAAGCACCCCTAGCTTCAATCCCTGGTACCAAAAAAAAGCACAAACAAATAAATAACAAAGTACAATGAGACCCTGAAGAGAATCTGGGGAGCCTCCCTTAGGAAGTGGTATTTATGTATGTATGTATCTAAATATGTATGTACTGGGATAGAACCCACAAACTATAGTTCCAGCCCTTTCAAAAATTATTATTGCTCAGACTAGCCTCGAACTTGAGGTCTTCCTGCCTCAGCCTCCTAAGTCACTGGGTTTACAGGTGTGTGCAACCACACCTGTAAGTGTGGCTTTTAAAATGAGAATTGAAGCCTGGTGTGGCCCTGAAGGCAGACTTAATAAAACTAGTTAACATTGGTGGGCTTAGTAAGAACAACTGCTTTCTAAAAAGGGTTTAAGACAGGAGAAACAATTGATTGAATAT
The DNA here is from genome assembly GCF_902686445.1 of Sciurus carolinensis. Lineage (NCBI taxonomy): Eukaryota > Metazoa > Chordata > Mammalia > Rodentia > Sciuridae > Sciurus > Sciurus carolinensis. Next base: position 42,215,350 of record NC_062225.1, read on the forward strand.
GAATTTCTTAAAATCTTTCTGGCTACCCTAGAAACAGTAGATTTTTGTCATGGCTACAAATAAATGTTAAATGAATGGGTAAATGAACTCCAAAGAATTCATTAACAATACAAGGGCACATTCTTTTGTATTTTCCTGAGACCGTATCTTTTTTATTTATTTTTACATGGGGTACTGGGGATTGAATCCAGGGACACTTTATCACTGAGGTACATCCCCAGCCCTTTACTTTTTATTTTGAGGCAGAGTCTCAGTTGCTGAGGCTGGCCTCCAACTTGCAATCCTTCTGCTTTAGCCTCTATAATGGCTGGGATACTGGAGTGCACTGCCATATCCAGCTCCTCTTTACTTTAGATCTAGGAAGCCACAGGCATTTTCAGCTCCAGATTAGTAACTGTTTTTAGGGTGATTACCTCTACAGATAGATCCTATTACCTGTCAATATAATTTTACTATAGAAGATAATCAAACCTTGAAACTCTTTCATGGGTGGGCTACAGAGCCTTCATTCCATCCAGGGCACCAGCCACACCACCACTCTCTGCTCAAACATCCCAGTTACTATGCTTAGGAGGCACTTCAGGGAACATTACCAAAACAATGAACAAGTAGTAGTTCTGGCAAAGGAGCAAAGCAACTATGGAGACAGAGGAACATCAGAGTACAGCCAGCTTTCATCTTAATTAGTGTGATTTCCACAGTGTTCGCCTTAAACATCTAGAAATTGATTCAAGTAACATTTCAGAAAGTGCTGCTCTTACAATTATAATAACATCAGGGAATCAAAAGGATCAATCTCATGCACCAAAGTTAATAGAATTCAAATGATATGACAACAGATTCTGTTTTTCTTACCAAAATAAAATAACAGTACTAATAAATGGTTTAAAACTCTGGAATTTCTTTCATTCTTTTCTTCATTTGACATTATCATAAAGCACTGAGTAATGAAGTTCTGAATTTCTGTTTAGAAAGTCATGACTTTTTTTTTTCCTTCTTGCGAAAATCTAAGAAAAGGAAAGAATCATTGCCATATAATATAATTAGTGCTGTAGATATCAAACGTGGTGCTGCAAACTAAGTCTAAACGAATACAAATTCTAAAGTCAATATTATAAATAGTTTCTTGGGGGCTAGGGATATAGCTCAGTAGGTAGAGTGCTTGCCTTGCGTATATAAGGTCCTGGGTTGAATCCCCAGCACCACCAAAATAAATAAGTAAATAAATGTCTTCTTGAAAAATATTTCCTCACCAGAGGACTGTAAACATCTGAAAATGAGTCTCACATGCTGGAATCTGTAGATGCAGAGTAGCTTGATGAAGTTGATGAGCACCCTGGGTAACAAAATAATTCTTTGACCATGAGGGGTGGTAACTATTTGATTATTATTTAGAACTTGATTTTTTGGTTTTGAAATCAAGAAAAACACTGCATTTTGGTGAAGTAATCAACATAACTATTATCTGAAAACTAGTTTGATGTAGGTACTATTTGTCAGTGAAACAAAAGATGAATCCTGACAGCAGTGTGCCTTTGGATGCCTAAGAGTCCCTGATACTCTGTGTATGGACAGTACATACACATTCAGAAAATACCTAGTGACTCAAAAACAACCAATACGAGAAAGCAGCAACTCTTTGCTCCCTGGCTGCCAAGAGGTGAGCAGCTCCTCTGCTACACTTTCCCACCTCTGTACCTCAGGCCCAAAGACAACCAGGCCGAGCAACTATGAACTGAAATCTCTGAAACTGTGAGTCAAAAACAAATCTTGACTTCTTCTAAGATGACTATCAAGTATTTTGTCACAGTGAGGGAAAACTGACTAAAACAATAAAATTCTGGTATCTTTCTGCTAAAGTGCACATCTCAAGCTCAAGTTTAAGATTTTTATGACAGGGAAATGGATTCTGGGAAAAGTTAGATAAGTATTTTTCATCTGCAGCCCTGCCTCATCTGGTCAGCTAAAACAACGTTGCATGTGGGTGTTTTGTTTGTTTGGTTTGGTTTTTTTAGTACTGGGGATTGAACTCAGGGGTCCTTTACCACTGAGTTACAGTCCCAGCCCTTTACATTTTTAAATTTTGATAAAGGATTTTGCCAAGTTGCTTAGGGCCTCTAAATTGCCCATGCTAGCCTGGAACTTGCAATCCTCCTGCCTCAGCTTCCCAAGTTGCTGGAATTACAGGTGTGTGCCACTATATCTGGCCTGTTGCATGCTTTAATGAATGTGGCACTGACTTTACAAAATAAATTTAATCTCAAAGAAAGTTTAAAGGATAGTCAGTCATTTGGGTTGACTGATCAAGAACAGATAAGGAAATGTTTCAAGAAACATGTTATCACACCGAACTTAGAGAATCCTTTAATGGACTGCTTCAGAGGAAAAAGGTGGGAAGTCAGAGTGACGATCTTATTTGTGCAGTTTTCTTAATTTTCTTCAGCTTAAAATATGCAGTATGCCAAGGGGCCATGTTTTGGGATATCTAGTGCTGATGCTGAGTCCTGCTATGTGTTGTGTTGTACTGTTTGTGTAGGGTGGATAGGGGTGGGCTGTCTCCAGACAGTGTGGATGTGCTTTCTGATGGTTGTTTGGGAAAAGATAGGAAGCGGGCCATATTAAAAAAAAAAAAAGGAGAAGTAGAAGGAGGAAGAGAATCGATGCTTACCAAGTGGCAGGTACTTTGATACAAACTTTACAGGTGTGGCATATGTTAACTACGGGTTCTCACGATGACCCTGTGAAGTAACTCTCCTGTTATCTTCATTTTGCAGAGGAAGAAACTGGGCCAGGCAGCATGTGTAATTTACCAGTACATGGTCACAGAACTAAAAGGTAGGGGAATTAGAATTTAAAAAATCAGACTCCACCACCTCCAGGGCACTCTACCACTGAACTACATCCCCAGTCCTGTATATTTTTTAGTTTGAAACACAGTCTCTCTAAGTTGCTGAGTCTGGTCTTGATCTGTGGTCCTCCTGTCTCAGCCTCCTGAGTCACTGGGATTATAGGTATGTGCCACTGGACTCAGCTCAAAGTCAAAATTTATCTCTAGAGTTTTTAATCACTATTCTGTTGCTTGAATGTGGGATGACTAAAGCTGAGTTTTTCAAACAATAGGTCATAGCCCATCACTTGATTTTGTCTTTTAAAAAGAATAGAACAGAACAGAGTAGAAAAAAGTTTTCTATTCCAGTGACTTGGTGGCTGAGGCAGGAGGATTGTATTTCAAGGCTAGCCTCAGCAACTTAGTAAGAACCTGTCTCAAAATAAAAAATAAAAAGGGACTGAGGATGTGGCTCAGTGGTAAAAGCGCTCCTGGGTACAGTCCTCTGTACCAAAACCAAACCAAAACAACAACAAAAAACTTTATCTGTCTACCTATCTACATATCTACCTATTTATTGTGATATGGGAGATTGATCCCAGGGGCACTTTACCACTCAGCTACACCCCTAGCCCTTTTTATTTTGTTTCAGGGTCTTACTAAATTGCCCAGCATGACCTTGAATTTGCAATTCTCCTACCTCAGCCCTACTACCCCCAGTTGCTGGGATTATAGGCATGCGCAACCTCACCTGGCCATCTCTTGTAATGTTCAAGAAGAAAAGAATACACAGAAGATTGTCACTGATCCAGAAAGGACATTTAGGAACTTTCTAGTAGTTTGACCCCTTCACACAGATGGTGAAGAGCATTTTTTATTAGAGCTAACCTGGAAGGGGAATCCAGACTTCCTGATTCCAAGCATTTTTCACTTGTCCCATTTTGTAATATTTATTTATTTATGTATTTATTTATTTATGGTATTGAGGATTGAACCCAGGGGCACTTTACCATTGAGCTGCACTCCCAGCCCTTTTTCAATTTGCTACAGGATCTTGCTAAATTGCTAAGGTGAGGCTGTCCTCTAACATGCCATCCTCCTGCCTCAGCTTCTTGAGTTGCTGGGATTACAGGTGTTCTCCACCACGCCTGGCTAGTAATGCTAATTTTTTAAAAAATGTGGCAACATTTAGAAAAATACTGTTTGGTCCTGTGTAATTCTCTTTTTTTGGTACAGCTCCAACTTATTTCTATATACTGTGGAGCTACTACAGAACCATATATATCCTGTAGAAGCAGAATTTGGAAAATAAATGTTCTTGGCCCTTGAGTAAACTTTGTGTGTTTGCTGTATACCAGTCGTTTCTACAGTATAAGTAGTTTGACTGAAGCTTCAATAACCAAGGAAATTATGTTATGTATAAGACCTTAGGGATTTCACGTTCCCTGAGGCCAATAAAAGCAAATTCTGTTATGCTTCCCTACCAAGAACTTCATTAGGCTATTCTGCCAGTTACCTTCTTAGATCTGCATATGATTCTGTTTCTTTCTCTAGATTCTTGGACAGGCAGTTTTTCAATGAAACCCCATTTACTCTGTCCTCCTTCTACTGGCTCTTTTCCTTTCGTTCATATTTATCTATCTATCTTCTGTGCTAGGGATTGAACCCTGGGCCTCCCAGATGCTAGGCAAGCACTCTACATTAAGCACCATCCCTTTCAGGTTCCTTCAGTAGTCCTGCTTTCCGTCCTTAGTCCCTTTTCTCCCAGCTTTCACCATCACTTCAGAGAAATGTTTGCAAATCTTTCACTTCAAGTAAAGCTTCCATGCCTGTTTTAGTCAGCCTTTTAGCTGCCACAACTAAAAGACCTTACAAGAACAATTAGAGAAGGAAAAGCTTATTTGAGGGCTTATGGTTTCAAAGGTTTCAGTCCATGGACAGCAGGCTCCATTCCTCTGGGCTAGAGGTGAGGCTGGCAGAAGGAAGTGGCTCACATGATGATGAGAAAGCAGAGAGAGATTCCCCTCTCCAGATACAAAATATACACCCCAAAGGCACACCCCCAATGACCCTCCTCCTCCTGCCACTCCCTAATCCCTTTGGTTTCCACTCAGTTAATTTCATCAGGGGATTAATTCGCTGATTGGGTTAAGGCTCTCATAACCCAATCATTTCTCCTATGAACTTTCCTGCATTGTCTCCCATGTGAGCTTCTGGGGTACACCTCGCATCTAAACCATAACAATGCCTGAAAATACTCATCCCCCTCTACACCATTCATCTGCAAGAAAAACTAGAAGGGAGAAATAACACTTGCCCATCCTCAGTTTTGCTTCCACTAAGGCAGAGACTAGAAGATGATTCTTAGGAGCTACCCCTAATGGCCTTAGGATTGACTACAGTCCTTTGGGGCTTCTCTGGAGAGAACTGCAGTTTGAGATGTGAAAAAGTCTTGGTGGGGAGGGCAAGGAAGCCCTGTTTTCTTTTTAGACTCAGTCTATGGAAGGGCACTCACATCTCCTACCCTAGGGATTTAGCCTGGGGGGCCAGCTGGTCCTGGTGAACTCAGTAACAGAAATAACAGAAGACTGAGAGTCCAAATAGGCTGCAGACTGCATTTTCTATGAAGTAGTAGGAATAAGTGAACTCTTCTGATGGAAAGATGATGAGCAGCTGTTTAAATGCCCAACATCAGATGAGTGTGGTGTGCAAGCCTGTAATCCCAGTAACTCAAGATGCTGAGGCAGGAGGATCACAAGTTCAAGGGCAGCCTCAGCAATTTAGGGAGGCACTAATTCAAAATAAAAAGTAAAAAGGGCTAGGGATGTAGCTCAGTGGTGGTATGCCCCTGGGTTTAATCCCTAATTCCTCAAAAATAATCAAATACATAAATAGATTTAAATGTCCAAATGCCCCTTACTGGTCCTTTACAGGTTTATTTACTTTGAGGATTAGGTTTTGTACTTTTGTATCTTTCTGTAGCATCAGAGCTGACACTACTATGAGTAAGACTGGTTAAATTCTTGTAACACCGCTGAATGAACACTTGCCTCAAGGCTTTCCTAGCCATGACAGTGGATACACGAATTCTTTAGAAAACCGAGCTTGTTGTGGACCTCCCTGGATCTTATAAATGCTAGAATAGATGCAGGACCTTGGGTGGCTCACTGAACCCCTGCAGTAATTTTTATGACCTGGGTGTCTTGGCCTCCTGACCACCTGTAATCCCAGTGACTCTGAGGCTGTGGCAAGAAGATCACAAGTTTGAAGTCAGGCTCAGCAATTTAGCAAGACTGTTTCAGAATTAAAAAAAAAAAAAAAAAAAAAAAAAAAAAAAAAAATTCAAAAAGGGCTGATGAGGCTCAGTGCTTAAGCACCCCTGGGTTCAATCCCTGGTACAAAAAAAAAAAAAAAAAAAAAAAAAAAAAAGCAAAAACTGAAAACTTTGTACTTGATAAGGAGATATGCATCCTGGTTATGTAGGAATTTAGAACCATTTACACTGGTGTTGTTCATAAGATCCCCTTCTTGCTTTTCCATAACTTCCTTGAATTGAGTCCACTGGTCTATCACAAAGATGATGAAGATTGCAAATGGCCTCTCACCTATTGCCTCTGAAGGCCACCCCAGTACTGTTTTCTAGTTCCTCAGTCTGGTGTGCCTGCAGGCTTGTTTTGTCTCAGTCATCACTAAACTCAACCTGGGATTACACACCCCTTTCAGCCATGGGGGCCCATTTGTTTCCAAATTGCCATGCTGCTTCAGCTTCACAAACCCTTGCCCACCATATTTCCTCACCTTGTGCTCTCTGTCTCTCTCCAAATTCACTGTAAAATCCTTGTCAGGAGGCCAGGCACAGTGGCACATGCCTGTATTCCTAGTGGCTCTGGAGCCTGAGGTAGAAGGATTGTGAGTTTAAACCCAGCCTCAGCAATTTAGCAAGGCCCTAAGCAACTCAGTGAGACCTTCTCTCAATATAAAATATGAACAAAGACTGGAGATGTAATGTAGCTCAGTGGTTAAATACCCCTGGCTTCAATCCCTGGTACAAAAAAAAAAAAAAAACCTTTTGGGGAATTCCATCATTACCAGTAGAGAGAAAGAAATGTTGTTTGTCTTGGTGTAAACAATCTGGAAAAAAAAATGACTGGATGGTGCATTTGTGATGAGTGCAGAAATTATATTTAGGTTCTACAGAAAATCTGTATTTAGGCACAGTGGTACACACATGTAATCCCAGCCATTCTGGAAGCTGAGGCAGGAGAATCACAAGTTGAAGGCCAGTCTGGGCAACTTAGTAAGACCCTATATCAAAAGAAAAAAAAAAATTAAAAAGAAGACCTGGGAATGTATGTAGCTTAGCTTAGTGACAGAGCAACTGCCTGACACGCTTGAGGCCATGGAGTTGATCCCCAGGACCCCTAAAACTAGAGTGATCCAATTATTATTCATTTGAAGATCTTCAGATTCTGGTTACATTACAAATAAAAGTTATATTAGGGTAGTTTTGGTTTGCATTTCTCTTATTACTAGAGATGTTGAACATTTTTCCATATGTTTGTTGATTGCTTGTAGATCTTCTGTGAAGCGTCTGTTCATATCCTTAGCCCATTTGTTGATTGGGTTATTTGTATTCTTGGTGTAGAGTTTTTTGAGTTCTTTATATATTCTGGAAATTAGCGCTCTATCTGAAGTATGAGTGGCAAAGATTTTCTCCCACTCTGTAGGCTTTCTCTTCACATTACTGATAGTTTCCTTTGCTGAGAGGAAGCTTTTTAGTTTGAATCTATCCCAGTTGTTGATTCTTGCTTTTATTTCTTGTGCTATGGGAGTCCTGTTAAGGAAGTCTGATCCTAAGCCAACGTGTTGAAGATTTGGACCTACTTTTTCTTCTATAAGATGAAGGGTCTCTGGTCTGATTCTGAGGTCCTTGATCCATTTTGAGTTTAGTTTTGTGCAGGGTGAGAGATAGGGGTTTAATTACATTCTGTTGCATATGGATTTCCAGTTTTCCCAGCACCATTTGTTGAAGAGGCTATCTTTTTTCCATTGCATATTTTTGGTCCCTTTGTCTAGTATGAGAAAATTGTATTTATTTGGGTTTGTGTCCATGTCCTCTATTCTGTACCATTGATCTACCTACCCCAAATAGAATGGCGACTATCAAGAACACAAGCAACAATAGGTGTTGGAGAGGATGTGGGGAAAAAGGTACACTCAGACATTGCTGGTGGGGTTGCAAATTAGTGCAGTCACTCTGGAAAGCAGTATGGAGATTCCTCAGAAAGTTTGGAATGGAACCACCATTTGACCCGCTATCTCACTCCTTGGCCTATACCCAAAAAACTTAAAATCAGCATACTACAGAGATACAACCACATCAATGTTCATAGCTGCTCAATTCACAATAGCCAGATTGTGGAAACAACCTAGATGTCCTTCAGTTGATGAATGGATAAAGAAACTTTGGTATATATATACAATGGAATATTACTCAGTCGTAAAGAATGATAAAATTATGGCATTTGCAGGCAAATGGATGCAATTGGAGAATATCATACTAAGTGAGATAAGACAATTTCAAAAAACCAAAGGACGAATGATCTCGCTGATAAGCGGATGATGACACATAATGGGGGGATGGAAGGGGTTAGTGTTAGGGTTAGGATTAGGTTTAGGGTTAGGGTTAAGGAGGGGGGCAAGAATGGAGGAAGGAAGGACTGTATAGAGGGAAAAGAGGAGTGGGAGGGGTGGGGGGAAGGGAAAAAAATAACAGAATGAATCAAACAACATTACCCTATGTAAATTTATGATTACACAAATGGTATGCCTTTACTCCATGTACAGAGAAACAGCATGTATCCCATTTGTTTACAATAAAAATAAATAAATATAAAAAAATAGAAGTTATATTGGCAAATCATGCTAGATCATTCTTCAAAAGTGATTTTTTTTCTCACAAAAGTGAAATTACTGAGTATAACTGAAGTTTGAGATGCTAGACTATTCTTAAGAAAATACTCCATGAATTGTTACAATTTTCAAAAATTGAGCAAATGTGGTACATGTTATTGAAGTAAATCTCTTGCTTTTCAATATTTCTTTGGTTAAAGATAATAGAGTAGTTAAATAAATATTAAATAAATAAGCACCTAACTTCAAGGGTGTATGTTAACCCTTTTTCTCTTGAAAATAAATATATTTTTATTTATTTTATTATTATTATTTTGATACAGGGGATTGAACCCAGAGGGACATAACCACTGAGCCACATCCCTTGTCTTTTTTAAAAAAAAAATATCTTTAGTCATTTATTTTTATGTGGTGCTGAGGATCAAACCAGTGCCTCACACTTGCAAGGCAAGTGCTCTACCACTGAGCTTCTGCCCCAGCCCATCCCTAGTCCTTTTTATTTTGAGACAGGGTCTCACTAAGGTGCGGAGGCTGATCTTGAACTTCCAATTCTTCTGTTTCTGGGACTACAGGTGTGAGCCACTGCACCCAGCCCTCTGGAATATATTTTAAGAGGACCTGAGAGTTTCCAATTTGGCCAGGCTATGATAAAGCTTTTTAAAAAAATAACCCCATTATACTTACATGTGCCAATCCTTTCAGGAAGTGGTATTTCTCTTTCTTTTCTTTCTCCCAATATTCTGGAATTTGTATCCAAATGAAAAGAATAAAAATGAAAGTGTTCATTCTAGGAAACTTCCTCACACTTCAGTCATTCATTTGCTTTATTTATTTTTTAATTTTTTGGTACCAGGGATTGAATCCAGGGACGCTTAACCATGGAGCCACGTCCCTAGCCCCTTTATATATTTTAGAGACAGGGTCTCACTGAGTCCTTTAGGGCCTCACTAAGTTGCCGAGGTAGGTCTGAATTCTCGGCCCTGCCTAGGCTCCCAAGTCACTGGGATTCCAGTGCACCCCACGCCCGGGGTACCATTTACTTTATTTGTTTATTAATTTGTATAAGGATATCCTTATATTCTTCTTACTTTTCTTTTTTTTGGGTGCTGGGGATCGAACCCAGGGCCTTGTGCTTACAAGGCAAGCACTCTACCAACTGAGCTATCTCCCCAGCCCCTTACTTTATTTTCAAATACCTTAAATTTCTGTGTCCATTTCTCCATATTATTAATATGACAATAATAATAGTTCCTACCTAATTGGGTTGTTATGAAAAATAATTAAATATCATGAATTACATAGAAAAGTTCCCGGCTCATAGTAAGTGCTCAATATATGTTAGCCACTATGACACTTGACATTTTGATTATTACCTTCATCTTGTGATCTGTCTGGGCTTATGGTCTATCTGCTATTTGATCTGTCATTCTGAGCAAGCATTTAGAAATCAGTTCAAGAGGGTTTATAGATAATACCACCTGAAGGCAGAATGATGTACTAAGATTTTTCAACAAACGCATTTATGATGTAAATTTAATTTCTTCAGAGAGAAATTTTTTCTGTTCAAGAAATACATTTTAAAAATTCTCCTGGAAGGAAAGAATTATAAAATACAGAGTATCTAAAAATAATGTTTTTTTAAATTTTATTATTTTTTATTTTTACAGACTGAATTTTGATTCATTGTACACAAATGGGGTACAACTTTTTGTTTCTATGGTTGTACACAATGTAGATTCATACCATTCATGTAATCATACATGTACATAGGGTAGGTAGTACTGCCTGTTTCATTCTACTATCTTCCCTTCCCGCATCCCCTCCCATCCCATTTTCCTCTACACCATCCAAATTTCCTTCATTCTTCTCTCTCCCCCAACCCCCTCGTTATGTACTGTCATCCACTTATCAGAGAAAACATTCAGCCTTTGGTGTTTTGGGCTTGGTCTATTTCGCTTAGCATGATATTTTCCAACTTCATCCATTTACCAGCAAATGCCATAATTTTATTCTTCTTTATGGCCGAGTAATATTCCATTGTGTATATATTCCACAGTTTCTTAATCTATTCATCTATTGAAGGGCATCTAGGTTGGTTCCACAATCTAGCTATTGTGAATTGAGCTGCTATGAACATTGATATGGCTGCATCACTGTAGTATGCTGATTTTAAGTCCTTTGGGTATAAACTGAGGAGTGGGATAGCTGGGTCAAATGGTGGGTCCATTCCAAGGTTTCTGAGGAATCTCCATACTGCTTTTCAGAGTAGCTGCACCAATTTGCAACTCCACCAACAATGTATGAGTGTGCCTTTTTCCCCACATCCACTCCAAAACTTATTATTGCTTGTGTTCTTGATAATAGTCATTCTAATTGAAGTTAGATGAAATCTTAGGGTGGTTTTGATTTGCATTTCTCTAATTACTAGGGATGATGAGCACTTTTTCATATATTTGTTGATCACCTGTATATCTTCTTCTGTGAAGTGTCTGCCCATTTCCTTAGCCCATTTATTGATTGAGTTCTTTGTATTTTTGGGGTAAAGTTTAAAAATAATGTTGTTTAAAAATATTTTCTTAGGGGCTGGGGAGATAGCTCAGTCGGTAGAGTGCTTGCCTTGTAAGCACAAGGCCCTGGGTTCGATCCCCAGCACCCAAAAAATATATATATATATTTTCTTAGATGTTGATAGGCCTTTATTTTATTCATTTATTTATATGTGGTGCCAAGATTTGAACCCAGTGCCTCACACATGCTAGGCAAGTGCCCTACCACTGAGCCACAACTCCAGCCTCTAAAAATAACATATTTTTAACGAGTCCAGTACAAACTTATATGTAGCACACTCTGAACTTTAATTTTTGGGTCTCTTTCGTTCAAATTATTAAGGAATCTCTGTTCTTATCCTACCCCAACAGATACCACAGTGGCATAATCTAGTGCCTCCTTACTCAAAGTGTGATCCATATACTATTAACATTAACATCACTGGAAGTTGGTTGAAGATAGAGAATATGCTGGGCACAGTAGCACATGCTGTAATCCTAGTAACTCAGGAGGCTGAGGCAGGAGGACTGCAAGTTCAATACCAGCCTCAGCAACTTAGTGAGACCCCGATTCAAAATAAAAAATAAAAAGGGCTGGGTATATAGCTCAGTGGTAGAGTACTCTGGGTTCAATCCCTAGTACTGAAACAAAGCAAAAGAAACAAAACAAAAAGCAGAATTTCAGGCCCTGCTCCAGACCTACCAAATCAGAATGTGCATTTCCATAGTTTTCCAGAGTTATTCCTATTTACATTAAGGTTTGAATAGCACTAATCTTGTTGAGAGGCAGCTTTCTTTCTCTTCCCCCACCCCCTCTAAGTGGGCCAGGATAACTTTAAGGATTTTATTTCTCAATCCCTGCATTACTGATATTTTGGGCTGAATAATTCTTTGTTCTAAGTGTTGTCCTGTGCATTGCAATATCCCTGGTCTCTACCCATTAAATGCCAGTAGCACCCTCTCCTTGACCAGTTGTGACAATCAAAAAGATCTCTAAGTTAGCCACTAAATTTCTTTTTATTATTGCCTTGACCTTTTACCTGCCTGTAATGTGCTCTGTGCTGCATTGATGCTGTTTAGTGAGACAACCCTGGATTACTAAAGTTTCATATGGGGGTAAAACTACCAACTGTTGAGAACCACTGAAATAGATTCACTAATTTTTTTTTTTTTTTAACTAACTTTGTTAAGGTCTTCATTTCATTTAAAGTCAGATTGCCTGATAGAACAGTTTTTATCACTAGAATCTATTTTGTACATCATGAGAACAGGTTTCAAAACATACTATTGATAAAATTATATCAAAATTTGAGGATAAATTCCTAGTACTCTCTTTTTTTTCATGGTCTTAGGAATTGAATCTTGGGGTGCCATACCACTGAACTACATCCCAGTCCTTTTTTATTTTTATTTTGAGACAGGGTCTCACTACATTGTCCAGGCTGGCCTTGAATTTGTGATCCTCCTGCCTTATCTTCCCATGCAGTACTCTTGTCTGCTTTTTAAGCTTGGTGGAACACCTGAATCTCTTCTCTTAATCAACTAGAGCAGCAGATGGACAGCACAATGCAGGGCAGAGTCAGATAGACCTACTAAGTGACTAAAGAAAGTGTAATGGGGGCTGGGGAGATAGCTCAGCTGGTAGAGTGCTTGCCTCTCAAGCATCAAGGCCCTGAGTTCGATCCCCAGCACCGCAAAAAAAAAAAAAGAAAGTGTAATGGACTTTGTTTAGAGTAGCATCTAGTCGCTTTTCAACTTTTGTTCAGTCATAGTATCGCAGAATTTCATCTAGAAGCATTTTCCCATCAGTATTAATTTCTAGGAGTTCATATGATTAGAAAAGCTAAAGATCTGGGCTCTGTGACACACACCTATAAATCCAATAACTCGGGAGGCTAAGGCAGGAGGATAACTAGTTCAAGGCCAGTTTCAGCAATTTGGAGACACCTGTCTCAAAATAAAAATTAAAAACGACCAGGGAGAGGCTGGGGTTGAAGCTCAGTGGTAGAGTGCTTGCCTAGCAAGTGTGAGGCCCTAGGTTCGATCCTCAGCACCACATGAAATTAAGTAAAATAGATTTCTTTTTAGCCATGCCGAATCCGCGTGTATAGGTCTGATCCTCATAACCCGCCTTGCAATCTATTTTGACGCCAGGATCCTCGAAGAGACGATGATGTTGGGCACCGAAGGCGGAGAAGGATTCGCGGTGAAGATCCCGGGCTTGCTCGGGGGATGAAGTGCAACGTTTTTTTCTGACTGCAAAGTTCAAAATGGGGCTCATCTACACCAGAGAAGGCAGACCAAGTGGCGAGGCTTTTGTTGAACTTGAATCAGAAGATTGGCCCTGAAAAAAGACAGAGAAACTACGGGACACAGATATGTTAAAGTATTCAAGTCAAACAACATTGAAATGGACTGGGTGTTGAAGAATACTGGTCCAAATAGTCCTGACACGGCCAATCATGATTTTGTACGACTTAGAGGACTTCCCTTTGGATGTAGCAAGGAAGAAATTGTTCAGTTCTTCTCAGGGTTGGAAATCGTGCCAAATGGGATAACATTGCTAGGGGAGGAGTACAGGGGAGGCTTTTCGTGCAGTTTGCTTCACAGGAAATAGCTGAAAAGGCTCTAAAGAAACTCAAGGAAAGAATAGGGCACAGGTTTATTGAAATATTTAAGAGCAGTCGAGCTGAAGTTAGAATTCATTATGATCTACCACGAAAGCTTATGGCTATGCAGCAGCCAGGTCCCTATGACAGACCTGGGGCTGGCAGAGGATATAACAGTATTGGCAGAGGAGCTGGCTTTGAGAGGATGAGAGTGGTGCTTATGGTGGAGGCTATGGAGGCTATGAATATTATAATGGCTATGGATTTGGGTCAGATAGATTTGGAAGAGACCTCAATTACTGTTTTTCAGGAATGTCGGATCACAGATATGGGGATGGTCATTCTAGTTTCCAGAGCACAACAGGGCACTGTTTACACTTGCGGGGATTATAATTTATAATTTTTTTCACCACTCAACCCTGTGAGAGTACACATTGAGATTGGACCTGATGGCAGAGTAACTGGTGAAGCAGATGTCGAGTTTGCTACTCATGAAGATGCTGTGGCAGCTATGTCAAAAGACAAAGCAAATATGCAACACAGATATGGAGAACTCTTCTTGAATTCTACAGCAGGAGCAAGTCGTGGTGCTTATGGTAGCCAAATGATGGGAGGCATGGGCTTGTCAAACCAGTCCAGTTATGGTGGCCCAGTTAGCCAGCAGCTGAGTGGTGGTTATGGAGGAGCCAATGGCAGCCAGAGCAGCATGAGTGGATATGGTAGCCAAGGAGCAATGAATAGCAGCTACTACAGTAATGGAAACCGTGCATCTATGGGCGAATGGATGGGAGGAATATCTAGCATGTCCAGTATGAGTGGTAGATGGGCAATGTAATTGATCCTGATCACTGACTCTTGATGAACTTTTTTTTAAAGAAAAAAACAAAACTTCAATTTAACAATTTTTGCAATCCAAGCTTGTGACTTATGTTTACTCTATAAGTGGGAATCAGGATTATTTGAAAGACTTAAGGTTCAGTGTTTTTGAACACAGCAGTCATCCAGGATGTAACAGCAAAGTTGAGTAAACTATAACTGTTAAAACAATTTTCAGCTTTTCTCAAGTTAGTTATATTGTAGGATATACTTAAGCAGTAAGCATATTTAGGTTAAAGCAGTTGAATTATGTTAAAAGTTGCTCTTATACCACATTACATTGAACCCTGTTTGGATGCATGTTGAAAGACATGCTTTTTTGTAAAACTCAATATAGGAGATGTGTCTACAATTAAAAGTGAAACATTTGGCATGTTTGTTAATTTTAGTTTCATTTAATAACCTGTAAGGCATGGAAGTTTAATGTTTTTTTTTTTTTTTTTTTTAAGTTGATGGGGAAAATTTGAGACACAATACCAATACTGTAGGATTTTGGTCTTGGTGTTTGTATGAAATTCTGAGGCCTTGATTTAAATCTTCATTGTATTGTGATTTCCTTTTAGGTGTATTGTGCTAAGTGAAACTTGTCAAATATATCTTCCTTTAAAAAATAAATAAATAAAGGAATGTGGGACTGAGGTTGTGGCTCAGTGGTAGAGGGCTTGCCTGGCATGTGTGAGGCACTGGGATGGATTCTCAGCACCACATATAAATAAGTAAAATAAAGGTCAATTGACAGCTAAAAATATTTTAAAAAATAAAGGTGTGTCCATCTACAACTAAAAAAGACTTAAAAAAAAAAAAAAAAAAGGGCTGGGGATGTAAAGTGCCCCTGTAAGAAAGAAGGAAAGAGAGTAAGAGAGAGAAAGAGACAGACAGACAGACAGAGAAACAGAGGAAGAAAGGAAGGAGGAAAGCCAAAGCATTTACAATGAACTAAGTAAACCCCTACTTTCTCTGCCTCCCAGATGGTCCCCTCACCTGCTCTGACTTCATCTCCCTCTTCAGTGGACTCTGATCTCAACTGGCCTACCTGGTGTTCTTAAATACACAGTGGTGTAATGCTAAATGCTTACCAAGAGGCACTCAGGGGAAAATGTCCTCACATTTAGTTGACCTCCATGGTATATGTAATCCTACCAAATGACCAATGTCACAAATTGCAGAATTGTGAAGAGATAAAGAAGTAACATATCATTATATCCTATTTCTTTTGTGTGTGGGCAGGAGAGGGTACTGGCACTTAACCACTGAGCCAGATTCCCAGCCCTTTTAAAATTTTTTATTTTTTTACTTGTATATGGACACAATTTTATTCCATTTTATTCACTCATCTCCATGTGGTACTGATGCAGGTGGTACAAGCACTGCACCACTGAGCCACAAACCCAGTCCTTATTTTTTATTTTGAGACAAGTTCTCACCAAGTTGCTTAGGGCCTCACTAAATTGTTGAGTCTAGCTTTGAACTTATCCTGCCTTAGCCTCCTGAGCTGCTGGGATCATGGGTGTGTGCCTGGCTCATACCCTATTTCTATCATTCAGATATCATTGATGTAAGTAACCTTAAGAGCACAGATAATAGTATAAGGCAATAACATAATAAGGAAGTCGTGAGTTGTGTGTTTTTGTTTTTGTGGGATGGGAATGGAACTCAGTGGCGCTCTACCAGTGAGCTACATCTCCAACCCTTTTTCTTATTTATTTTGTGATAGGATCTCCCTAAGTTGTTGAGAGTGGCCTGGAACTTGACTTCTTCCTGCCTCAGTCTCCCAAGTAGCTGGGATGACAGATGTGAGCCACATGCCTAGCAACCTTTGTTTTAAATAGAATTTAATAGTACATTTATGTGTGTGTGTGAGAGAAAGAGAGAGACAGAGAGAGAGAGAGATGCCAGGGCTCGAAACCAAAGCCTCACATGTGTCAGGCAAGTACTCTATCACTGAGACACATCACTAGTCCCTCATAGTTCTTTGTTAGTTTCTAGGTGATGCCCTTCCCAGTCATCCTATGGAGAATCACATCCACCCCTACACTTCCTATTCCATTACCCTGATCCACTTCTTACCTTTGCACTTATCACCATGCAACAAACTATTTCTCTGACTTATATATGTTATTTACCTTTGGTGTCCTCCATTTGTGTCAAATTCAACGAAATTTAGAATTTTTGTAGGATTTATTTCCTCTGGAAACATCAGTACTTAGAAAAGTAAGTAAATGGTGGGCTCTCAGTATATTTTTTGAGCAAATAAATGTGTCATCTCTTCATTTATTTTATTTTCTTTTATGTTTTTCATTGCATAATATATAATACAATATTTTAATGTAAGAAGTGACATTTCTTCCAATCTCAGGTACCAACTTCACCTTTCTAACTATAAATCAAAATGGACATGTTGGGCACAGAAATACACACCTGTAAACCCAGCAACTCGGAGGCTGAGGTCAGAGGATTGGGCAGCCTTGGCAATTAGTGAGATTAAAAAATTTAAAAAGGGTTGGACAAGTAGTTAGGTGGTAAAGCACTCCTGGGTTCAATCCCCAGTATCCTCCTCGCCCAGAAAAAAAATTAGAGTGAACTACTGTTTGTGTCCCCTGTCAAATCTATATATTGCAATTCTACCTCTTTCCCCAATGCGATAGCGTTGGGAAGTGTTAAGAGGTGGGGCTTTTGGGTAGTAATTATATCTTGAGAATGGAGCCCTCATAATGAGATCAATGTCTTATAGAAGAGAACTCAGAGACCTCTAGCTCTTTCATTTTCCCTTCATGTAAGAATACAGGGAGAAGTCAGCAGTCTGCAACCCTAAGGAAGACCCAATGAGAACCCAACCACACCAGGCACCCTGGGATCCAGGTTCTAGAAGTGTGAGAAACAGTTTTTTTTTCCCTTGGGGGTACTGGAGATTGAACATGGGGACTCATGCTAGTCAACTGCTCTACCACTGAACCACTTTCTCAGCCCCCAAAAATGTGTTATTTAAGACACCCAGAACTTGACACTTACTATAAGCAGTCCAAATCGATTATTAGAGCGAACCTACAATCCCAGTTATTTATTTTTATTTCTGGCTTAGAAATGCTTCAGCAAAATCAAATATGGGGGCTGGGGATATAGCTCAGTTGGTTAAGTGCCTGCCTCATGTGTACAAGGCACTGGGTTCAATCTCCAGTACCACAAAAAAAAAAAAAAAAAAAAAAAAAAATCAAGTGTGGCTTTCCCTGTCCTGTCTGTGAATGATCCTAGTTAGATAATACTACATCTTTCATTTCTCCATGACTCATATTTTCTGGGACCCCTCATTGAATGTCATTGTATAGAACTGTATAAATTTCTCAGACTATCAAGTCCTCTTGTTAGATGCCTTTCTCCATGTTCACAAAAAGGCATGGCTGGGAATGTAGACTGATAATTGAGTGCTTGTCTAGCAAATACAAGCCCCTTGGTTTGAACCTAGGTATCACCAAAAACAAAAAGCAACAACTTCCTTTTGGGCAATTGCTGATTCTGTTCATGATTGATTTAAGAGTTCATAGACTCCATGCAGATTATTCACTGAGGTTCTGGTGATACATGGGACTTTACCTCCACAGACAGAATATTCATAATCATTTTCCAAAAAATATTTTCAACACTGTAAATTGAGCTTGATAGGAGTAGAGTTGTAATCTGAAGTATGCCACTGTAGGTCAATTTTTTAAAAAATACATGTTTAGTTATAGATGGACATAATACCTTTATTTAGTTTTCTTTCTTTTTTTTTTTTTTTTTAATGTGGTGCTGGGGATCAAACCCAGTGCCTCACATGTCCTAGGCAAGTACTCTACTACTGAGCCACAGCATCAACCCTCTAGGTCAATTTTTTGTGGAAAAGGACAGGGCACCCCTTTCTCTCTATACTCATGCTTCAGCATTCTATACAATTATATTTTCATCTGAGTTAGACAGGTAATGGTTCTGAAATCTAATGATATTGTATTACATATCATTTTTCTTTCTTTTATTTACTTATGTATTTATTTTGTAGTGCTGGGGATTGAACCCAGGGACACTTCCCAGCCTCTTTTTATTTTTTGAGAAAGGGTCTTACTAAGTTACTGAGGCTGGCCTCAGACTTGATATCCTCCTGCCTTAGCCTTCCAAGTTGCAGGGATTACAGATGTTTGCTACCATGCATAGCTTTCTTATGAAGCATTTCTAAAAACAAGAAAAATTTCCTTATAAGATATTCATGAAGAAATATTTCTCCCAGAGAAATGTCTTTGTGTCTTCAGAGACTTAAAAAGTCACATGTCTTAGAGATTCATTGGGGAAAAATGCCCATGGAATTGTGAATTTGTGCTCAATATATGTATGTGCACAGTTAGTCAAACTCGTAGTATGTTCAGTTCAAGTACCTGTTTTTCATGGCTAATGGGAAGAAATAAAAGTTGCAATATTGCTATATCCCTGACAGCAAAGTGGCATTTTCTCAAAAAACAGTGAAATGTTTAATAACAATTGACTTGTTAAAATGGATTCATTCCTTAACTTAATTTTTAAAAAATACATTAATCTTATGTCTATTCCTTGAGCTCACAGTTAGTGGATATCACCTTCAGAGCTCAAGGAATACACAAAAGGATCAATATCCACTAAAGGTCAAATTAAAATGCTGTTATTGCTCCTTTGAATTATCAGACCCTAGCATGAACTTTTTTTTTTTTTTAAACCAGGGATTGAACCTAGGGGTGCTCAACCACTAAACCATGTCCTCAGCATTTTTATATTTTATATTTTATTTATTTTATATTTTATTTAGAATCAGGGTCTCAATGAATTGCTTAAGGCCTCACTAAGTTGCTGAGGCTGACTTTGGACTCGTAATCCTCCTGTCTCAGCCTCCTGAGCTGCTGGGATTACAGGTGTGCACCACCTCACCCTGCTAGTGTGAACTTTCTTATAGGTGTGTGTCAAGATTTCATCACCTATAAATGGAAATAGCAAATATCTGTAACTTTGATAGACAACAAACAGGTGCTAGTCATATAGTGTGGATGGTATGTAATTGATATAATCTTTTAGGGAACACCTTGGCAGTACCTAAGACAAATACCCATGTCCTTTGACACAGTAATTAGGACTTTAACCTAAAAATACAGCCACATTTGTGTCCAAAGATAAGTGTATAGAGACATTCACTGCAGCTTTACAGGTCAGAGGGAAAACAGAAAATAGCCTAATTGTCCCCTGTGGGAAAATGGTTGAATTGTGTATGGTACTGAGAAGATGGGGAAGACTATAAGACTATTAACAAGGATGAGGTGGATTTACACATTCTTACCTATTAAGTTAAAAGCAAGTTGCTGAAAAAATGAGTCACGTGTCATGTATCGAAACACAAAGCAAATGGTTATGAATGTGTAGAAAATCTCTAAGTATACCGATTGCTTTTGGGCAGGAAAAAGGATTGGGCTACATATGAATGGGACTTTCACTTTTTTAGATACTTGCTTCTCTGTGACTGAATTGTTAATCATTATCACATATTATTTTTAAATTGAAAATAAATTTTAAAAACAGAAGAAGGTGACAGTGGAGAAAAGGAATTTATTGGCTTCCATTTCTTCTATTTTTGAATAATTCATATTTTGTATAATATGACTTGGGTCCAGTGCAATGGTGAACACCTGTAATCCCAGTGAGTCTGGAGACTGAAGCAGGAGGATCACAAATTTGAAGTCAGCCTGGGCAATTTAGTGATACCCTACCTCAAATTATAAAACCGTCTGGGATGTAGCTCAATGGGAGAGTATTCCTGGGTTCAATTCCCTTTACTGCCCCTCCCCACAAAAAAAGAGAAAAAGAAGAAAAGAATTGTGGGGTGAAGTCGGCTTGTTTATATGTGTATGAGATGGGGAGACAGAAAGAGAGGGAGAAATGCAAGCTAATAACTATCTCTTAGAATTGTGAGAATTCAGTAAGAACATTGTACAAAAGGTCTCCAACACCATGCTGGATGGTAGGCAGGCACTCAACACAATTTACTTACTTTTTCTTATCCATATTCTATTTCAATGGTTGGAATTCATTTGCTTCCAACAAATGAAGGCAATGAAAAAGTATTAAGACATAGTATGCCGAGTTGTTTTCTAAATTTAATTCTAAAAATATAGTGAGCAAATTAATCTGCCCTGTCACTTCTTTTTACAGTTGCTAATAAGTTTATATGGAATACTTCAATTTAGCTATTTCTAGGCAAAATATATGGGTTAAATATTTGCATCTGATTCACTAAGGTCAGAGATATGTCTGGGGGTGTATGATTTAAAGATGGGCTAAAAACGTCAAAGAAGGGAATTATAATCCACTTGGTGCTTCCATGGGTTACAAAATCCAAGTATTTTAAATGATCAGCATATATCATACACATTATATATTATGGTTTGATATTACTCAGGCAATACAAATTTTAAATCTGAAAACCAATCAATATAATTTAAATACATCTAAGCATTGACTTATTACTAGACGTTTCTTTATTGGAGAGAGAAGGAATTATCCTTAAGTGGTGCTTTGATATTAATTGTCTACTGACTGAGGATTTGCTGAAGAAAATTGTGTCGCTTTAATAAGCCATTTGTCTGCCTCTTGGTGGCACAATGGGCCTAGTAAATTTTGGTAGACAGCTTGCTCTTTCTTAAGAACAATCTGTAAAGCTGATTTGGAGGACACTTGGGGACAAACGAGAGGCAACCATGTGAAAGGCCATGTGCGTGACTTTCATAGAAAATACTATTTGGTAATGATCAAGTGTGTGAAGAGCAGCTAAACTTTAAAGAAAAAAGTGTGGAAGATCAAGGGCACCAAGTGGGACTCATTTAGCATACAAGTTCAAACAGAGAAAATTCGTGTTACAGTGTTTCAGTTTTTAGGAAGAGTTAAGTGTTAAAACTGCCAAATTCCAGTCCGCGGAGACAAGTTAAATTTTAAGCATATCTTTCCCAGGACTCTCGAGATCACGAGTCGCCAAGATTGCAGGTCCCGCAGAACACCGCCAACCTTTTTCCCGGCTTTTCTCATTCTCAATTCGTGGCCCCCAAACTCTGGTTCGGAAATAGATTAGAGTTCCGGGGCCTACAATTAGGCTCCAATGTGTCCTTTTGGGCCCCCACCCCGCCCCATGCATTTACAAACAACTGGGTGTGCCCTCCCTTTTCCGAGCGCAGCCCCCATCCCAGGGGCGGGGCCTGGTCCTGGCGGGCTCAGGTCTCCGCAGGTTGGCGGGAGACGACGGGGGCGGGTCGGCGCGGGTCCGGGTAAAAGCCCAGCGAACGCCGCCGCGCGCCGCGCTCAAACTCGCGCCGCCACCAGCTCACGAGCGGCGTCCCACCCTCTCCGTCACCAAAGGCGTCCAACCAATGAGCGGGCGAGAAAGGCAGGGCCAGCTAGCCAAGCACAGGGAGGGGGGAAAGGCGGGAGGGGGAAGGGAAGTCGGGGGCGGGCTGAATTTGATTGACAGCTCACTCGAGCCAATCCTCCCATAAGGCTTCTCATCGCTCCCTTCTCTGCTCTGCTCAGTTCTTGGTCCCACCTCCTCCTCCACCCCCCTCCTCACTCCTTTTTGACCCGCCCCACATCCCCTCCCCCACTCTGCGGGCAAATCGCTGCTGGAAAGAGGCGGGGGCCGAAGCGGCAGGCTCGTGTGGAGCTTTGAGAAGAGGATTGATAGGCGTTGCAACCAATAAGATATAGGCTGATGGCGCGGCTGTGGCTGGAACTGGCCAATGGGCAGGCGGGCTGGGGGCGGAGGCCCAGGTTCCAAACGCTCCGCGGCGCCATGGGCTGAAAACTCAACCGAGATGGAATCTCCCAGTCTGAACCGGTTTCAACCGGTTCCGAGTTTGAGGCACTAGGAGGAGGGGGAGAAGCGGCTGCAGCGGCCGCGGCAGGAGCAGCGGGAGCTACAGCATCAGCAAGAGCAACAGTAGCTACAGCCCCGGCGGCGGTGCTTGTTCCAGTCTTTGCTGCTGCAGTCCGTGCAACCACCCAGAGGGGGAGGGGGGAACCACCAGTCGCTGAGGAGCAAGAGAAGGGGGGAAAGTTTAGGCGAGCCGGGGTGGGGGGGCCCAGCGCCGGAGCCGCGTGAGAGTAGGAGCCGTGTTTTGGTAGGGGGGAGTCGGACTGCAACTGGCAGCAGAGCGTTCCCCCGACCGTGTGGACTCTACACCCCCTACTCCTGCCGCTCCTGCTGCCGCCTGTGGCTGGAGGGTCCCCTTGGGGCTGAATCTTTGGGACTTGACCCCGTTCCCCTCCCCCTTTGCTCACTCCCCAGCCGGGCGGGAGCATTTATCCCTCAGATTAATTCCCCTTCTTTTTTTGGGGGGGGCGGGTGGGTGTGTGTTGGGGGGAGGTGTCCCTGGAATAGTAAATATTTAGCTTTTTTGCCCTTCTCTCCGTTTTTTAATTTCCTTTTTTTAAGGTGGGAAAACTGAAACCCACCTTGATTTCCTCCCCTTTTCCCCTTCCCCACCTTCCCTCGCCCTAAACCCCGACAAGGAAGGAAGAAGCAGTTGGTTCAATTTCTGGGTAAGTCGACTGTGTCTTCGGGGCCGTGGGTCGGGCGGCGGCGCGGCCGGGCGGGAGGAGGCCGGCGTGGGGCGCGGTGGCGGCCGCGGGAGGCGAGCCCGGGAGGCGGCAGGCGCGACGGGCCCACGGCAGAGCCTGCGATTGAATGGAGCCGCTTCTGCCGCTGGGGGATGGAGGCGGGGAGGCGACCGCGGGAGGGGAGCGCTTGCTGGGTCATTCGCGTGTGGGGGTGGCGGTGGAGGAAAGCAAGGAGCATGGTAGTGAAGCGAGGCCCCGCGCGGGGGTGGAAGGGCTTCCCCGACCCGTTGGGCTAGGGAGAAGTTCGGGTGATTTGGAAACATCTCTGTAAATTATGAGGAGTGGAAGTTTCCAGAAATATTTAGTGCAGCAGCATTGAAACGTCCGCCTGCATCACGTGGCCCCCCTCGGTGGAGAGCTTGGGATGGGGGAGGGAGGGGCTGCCGAGTCCCTGTTCCTTTTGCAAGGGAACTCTAAAGCTCTCTAATTTTTTTTTTTTTTTTTTTTTTTTTTTTTTACAAAGTAGGATGAGAAGTAGGAGAGATGAGTTAATTTCTCAGGGATCTGCAAATGGGGTTCCGAGCTGTAGTTCTTTTTGGGGATTTGAATGTTTTAAGTTGTTCGAATCATTGACTGCTGGCAGTGTACGGTAGATGATGCCCTGATTCTCCTTCATTCCCATGTCTCTCGAGTTTGGCACCACGAGTTTGGTGGAAGGGTGGAAATGGTGTAGTAGAGGAAGCATTAATTACATGCCCAGCCCGGGCCGCCTGTGATCACGCAGAGGCCATGCTACATGGAGAATGGGGCGGTGAACTTAAGGCAACTGGTCTAAATGCCTCCTCCGAGTATGGGCGGGGTGAGTGCGTGCTCTTGTGTGCTATAGTTAGAAGTGCTGCAAATCGGTTCGAGTGGGAAGCGAGGGGAGGGCGGGCCCTAGTGAGGTGTGTTTCTCTTGAATGAAGCAAGCGATTGCCCACACCTAAGTAGCAGTCTTTTGCCTTGTAGCGACTTGTTTTTTCACATACTGTGGAGTTACCATTAAGCAACGGTTGTGATATTTTTCTGGTTTAGGGGTGGGAACTGGTAGTGTGTAGCTGTTGCCTGTTCAGGTTG
Source organism: Sciurus carolinensis (assembly GCF_902686445.1). Taxonomy (NCBI): domain Eukaryota; kingdom Metazoa; phylum Chordata; class Mammalia; order Rodentia; family Sciuridae; genus Sciurus; species Sciurus carolinensis. Next base: position 42,239,826 of record NC_062225.1, read on the forward strand.
AGGTGGCAGTGAAGGTATTTTGGTGATTGCTTGTAGAGTCACCGCATTGCTGGATAATCCTTATAATGTGCAGTTCAATCAGTGGATTTTAGGATTGAGGGAACCCAACGAAAAAAGAGCGTTTGTGCTTACACGTCTCCCGCCATGGCCTTTGCTGTCTGGTTGTATACCTTTAAGTGTGTGAACTCTGCTGATAGTGGAAAAATGTTTTGGAAGCGGTTCGATTTGGGGGTATTAAATGCTTGGCATTGACCACAAAGCCGCCATTTCTGTAGTACGTACAGTTCAAGAATAGGTAGGTCATTTTGAAGATAACCGCTAGTTCTGAGGATTGCAAAGTACTTTAAACGCTTCTATTCTAAACCTGATTTTAACCTGAACTCTAGCAAGGAAAACTCTAAGGACAATGTACTGGAAAGTGAAACTTTTTAGCAGTCTTATTTATTATTCCTTTTTTGTTGAGTCTGTAAATTATGACAAGTAGGTGAAAAGTTTAATTTTTAACCAAAAAAATCGAAAACTTCTGATGTGTAGGTAGATCTTGGTGCTTGTAGGATGTTCGTTTAAACTTTAATTTTTGAGATTTTAATCTTAAAATTATGGCACTTGAAGGTATAGGTAAATCACATGCTTTTCTGTGGAATATATACATTTTGTTAGTACTAAGATCTAAAGTGTTTTGATAGGTACTTTGCTATTTAAAAAACTCAAACATTACAGAAAATTTCGAAGTTTTATTATTTTTAATTGTCAGTAATGGACTAAAGACTTTGAAGAATTGGAAAAAATCCCATGTACTCCTTTTCTTGACTTTTACATTACATTATGTAATGTAGATATATTTTTACAATATACCTAACCTTGGTGACTCATCTTTTGGACCTCTACTTTATTGTAATTGACAGATAGACATCATCTCTTAAGACATTTGTACTAAAATTGAAATTGCTGCCCTTATTAAGGACAGTTGTCAACTGCTGTAAATAGCCAAGAAATAATTTTTCTTTTCAAACTAATTTGTCCAGACAGTGCAATCAAATTAACCACTCATTTCCTGATCCTAGAAGGTCTCTAAGAAGGGGAGAAGCGAAGGTGATTATCTGACCTTGTTCTAAACACTTAAGTGTTTTTTTATAGATGGATTTCAAGGTGTCTTGTATCCTCTTTAATTCTATTCAAAATTGTGATTATAAAATTTGTACTAGATCTATTTTGTTCCTGAGTCTGTGGTACCTTGATTTACCCCTCCTCCAAAAGGTTAAAAACTACTGACTCAACCAGTCAGATTTGAGTGTCCCTCCGAGGGACCCCCCCCCTGCAAAAAAAAAAATAGGAACCCAGGGCTTTCCACATGGTAGGCATGCACTCTACCATGGAGCTATATATACATATATGTGTGTGTGTGTGTGCATGAGTGGAATTGATTTTTGAAGAAAAAAACAGGAAAAAATTTTATAATTCTGGAAAACTAAAAATGTGAATGTGTGCCAGTATCTTAGAGTAGAATCATCTTAGAGGGATAACATTGCATATAAATACCAGTAGGTTTTAGCCAATACATACTTTGAAATAGCTCTGTTGTTATTATGATAGAATTTGTTTTTATTTGGTAACTGACTAGCTTTTACCCTACCAGTGACAAGATACCTGAAATTTAAAAAAAAAAAAAAAACTAATTTTGGCTTATTGCCACAGGACTTTTTTGTGTGTGTGTGCCACAGGACTTTTTTGACCATATGTTCAAGGAATGTATATGTTCAAAAGTGTAATTTAAAAAATTTTTTTTCTACATGTTGATAGACTTATTTTATTCATCTATTTGTACGTGGTGCTGAGACTAGAACCCAGTGCTTCACACATGCTAGGCAAGTGCTCTACCACTGAGCCACAGCCACAGCCCCCTCAGAAGTATCATTTTAATCCTCAAATTGAGAGTTGGAAGAAAAATATTTGAGTGTAGAAATTAATTTTTTTTTTTGGGGGGGTGCTGGGGATCGAACCCAGGGCCTTCGGCTTGCAAGGCAAGCACTCTACCAACTGAGCTGTCTCCCCAGCCCCCAGAAATTAATTCTTGGAAGGTTAAGAGAGTTGTTTAAAAGATTTGTTATAACAAGACACTTTTTACTGGTAATTTACAATAGGAAATCTTGTATGTTCGTATTTAATGTTTATCATCGTCCTGTCTTTTCAGCATATCTTAAGAATTAAGATATTTGAAGGGAGCTTATACTGAGCTATCCTGAAGATCCTTCTTAGAAGAAAAAAGCCATGTCTGCTAATCCATGCTTAAAAATTTGCCATCAAGACTTGTTAACTGTATCAATTTTTAGGGCTATAAAAGCCTAATAATGGATTCTCTTAAAAAATAGGTTAGCATACTTTATAAATGTTAGTAGTTTGCTAAATTTTTCTGGGGTCTAAAACCACTAGGAAAGTTAAATGGACCCTAATAACTAATATACTTATGCATTCGTTAAGTAGTTCAGCTTTAGTTACCTGGCTTTCATTAAAGGTTGTTTTGTGATAATTAGATAGTCTCTAAAGTTTGCTACTTAAGATACTTTTAAGAATATGGTTGAAGTAAAGTGACTTTAGAAAGTTTTTTTTTTTTTTTAACTGATAATACCAATTTCATGGCCACCTTCAATTTTTTTTTTCTTTCCTTTCAGTAATCTATGCCAGCAATTATGACAATGTTAGCAGACCATGCAGCTCGTCAGCTGCTTGATTTCAGCCAAAAACTGGATATCAACCTTTTAGACAATGTGGTGAATTGCTTATACCATGGAGAAGGAGCCCAGGTAAAGTAGCTGACCAAAATTTTATAATGTTATTATTATAATGTAATGAAGTTGTTAGATAAATTACCCGGTTTTAAAAAGATCTTCCATTTTTAATATGAATTTGGAATTGTATATTAACTGTAATGAGAATTTGGACTGGAGAAAGAGATTTCATTATGTTTGATATGGTTATGAGTAGGATACTGTGGAATAAATATCATAGTTAGGTTTGTAACTTCAGAAACATTCACTGTTAAATATTAAGGTTTAGTTGGGCACGGTGGTGTAGGCCTGTGTTCTCAAAAATTTGGAGGCTGAGGCAGGAAGATTAAAAGTTCGAGGCCAGCCTCAGCAACTTGGACTCTGTCAGTAAATAAATAAATTTACATCACATGTACGTTTTATGTGTACTTGTTGTGTTTGGAGTGAGTGTGGCTCCTCTATTTTATTTTTTGCCATGCTGGGGATTGAACCCAGGGCCTCATGAGTGCTAGCCAATTGCACCATCACTGAGGTACATCCCCAGCCCTCTGATTCTTTTATTTTTAAATATGAAATCACAGAACCATTTCACAGGTGTTTGTTTAAAAAAATCCAATAATAAACATTTTTACATTATTTGAATTCTGTGTACTTGTATTAATGTAGAGAATTATCTTAAATATAAGCAATATTTTAATTAGTTTAAGGTTTAGGTTTTTAGGAGGGCAAGTTCAAGGCCATTCTGGGTAATTTAGCGAGACCTTATCTCTGAATAAAAAATAAAAAAGGGCTGGTAATGTAGTTCAGTGGTAGAGGGCCTTGGGTTCATGTTCCCGTACCAAACATAAATACAGATAGGTGAGACAGGCTTGAAAAGTTTTTAAATTGTGTGTCACACAAACTGGTTAGTCTTGAATCTTGTGGAATGAACCAGATTTGAGTGAGTAAAAATTTCTGCAGTTGTATCAAAAATCTTTTAATGTGACATGACATACATATATCTAACAGTACAAGCTATGTTCCCAAGACAGATTCTTGGTTGATGTGTTTTGCTAGTTGGTAGGAAGTTATTTATATTGTCAAGATACTTGTACGTACATAGTTAAAAGAACCTGGGTGCTATTTTTATTTTTTGGAAACCTAAGAAGTGACTAAGGTAGTAACTTATAGGTAGTCCAAAAGGAATGATATGTAAATATTAAGCAATCATAAATATTTTCATTACTTTGTGAAATCCAGCAGTGTTGGTATCACTATAATAAAGAGAAACTTCAGAAGGAAAAGGGGTGACAAATATTCTAAGAATGGAAAAATATACTCTGGAGTGATTTTGTGTTAGTCCGTTTTAATACTCCAAGGAGCTTTTTGATAAGCATGTTCATATGTATTTTTTTCCTTATGCTGTACATTCAACATGGAGCTTAAAACTTCATTTCTGTAAACGTGGATGCATGTAAAGCAGCAGCTTTTGAAAGAAAGTATTAAAGTAATTTTGAAAAGCATGAAGTGCAGTTAGGTGCAACATCATGGAAGCACAAGTTTATAGCGATTAGAAAGAAGAAAAGCTATTTACTTTTTTCATATTGATTCAGCTGCTAATATCACTTAACCTTTGCTCTTCTTTTGGGGGGACCAGGGATTGAATCCAGTGTGGTGCATATGCCAAGCAAGCACTCCCCCACTGAGTGCTAACCCCAGCTCTATTTTTAATGCTTGATAATATTAAGAGTCTTATGTTTTATTTTAAAGTTGCCTTAACAAGCAGTAGATTTAGAAAAGTGTTTCTAAATATTTTTTATTTATAAGGGCAATAGATTTCCCTGAAATATTTTGTCTATGTTACGTATCATATGACAAGTTAGTAGCATAAATAATCTGCAAACTCTTAATATAGTAAATGAGGAAACTGAGGTTTGGAGCTTAAAACCAGTTAAAAATTCCTTTTAGTCACTAAGAGTCAAATCTCTAAACTTACAGTTCAGTTTACTTTTCATATAGCACCTCCTTGGTGATCTTATTCCAAAACAAAAAGAGACCTTTAGTGGAGAACGTGTTTTTAGTATTAGATGTTTTATTTGACTTCCAGAAAGTTCTCTAGTCATTACTCAGTCTCATATGTATAAATGTAACCTGTCTTGGAAGAGATTGAAAAGTTGGTAATGGTTTGTATAGCATAATATTAAAAAAAGTAAGTTCTTCTAATACATAGAAGACACTGTTTAAAGGGTTCGCTTAGAAATATTTGGAAAATAAGTACTAATAACATGGTAACATTTATTATGCTAATTAAAGTAAACCATAGTAGCCTAGTATTTTTCCAAGGATGAAATAGTGTGGGTGGGTGGGATACTAGGGATAGAACCCAGGGTTTCACGCTTGGCTAGGCAAGTGCTCTGCCAATAGCAGAGCTGTATCACCAGCCCTCAAAGATGATATAACTTTAATTAATCTTTACTTTGAGCCCAGTGCAGACCTGTAATCTCAACAACTCAGGAGGCTGAGGCAGGAGGGTGACAAGTTAAAGGCGAGACCAAAAGTACTGGGGATGTAACTCATTTCTAAAGTGCCCCTAGGTTTAATCCCCCCCCCCCAAAAAAAAAGGGAATTTTCACTTTTAATCTGTAGACAGAAATTTTGCCTAGATGGGTAGTATAGTAAGATATTTAGCACTATAACATTAGGTCTGCCTTACATTAAAAAGCATTTTTCTGTTTTTAGCCAAGTAGACAGCCAAGGGAGAAAAAAAGATGGAAGCAAGGGATGTTTTCTCCAATATTTTGCTCTTTTAAGTATCTTGAACTCTTTAATCTATTGCTTAGCAACTAAAATGCTTTCACCCATTCAGTTAGTAGCACAGGGAGATGTTTGATTTTCTCCCTCTTTAGTTTCCTTTTGTCTTTGATGTTTAACCCCCTACTGGCATTTTAAGGTGATAAAAGATAGGTGAGGATGCTGGAATTAGGATAAAATAAAGATATTAAGATGCAAGAACTGGTGGAAATGCCTTTGGAGAGTAAAATTAAACTAATAGGAAAGAACATGATGTATGCTAAGATTGAAACAAATGATGTTAGTGTAGGAGGTTATTTGCTTATGTGTAGAAAACTTATCACTGACAATATCATTTTGACCAAGTAATTTTTACTTGGCATGGATCTTTGTCAAATCTTATCCTCTTAATAGTTGCTGTGTGTAAGTGCATATCTCTAGTTAGTTATGGATAACTAGTTATTCTCAGGTAGAGGGTGAAAACGCTACTGAAGTGGGTTTAGACCCTAGGTAACTTCATATCTTTACTTTTTTAAAGTATTTTTTTAGATGTTGATAGTTCTTTATTTTATTCATTTATTTATATGTGGTGCTGAGAATCGAACCCAGTGCCTCAAACAAATAAGGCAAGTGCTCTACCAGGGCCACAACTCCAGCCCTCACTGCCCTTTTTGTGTGGTGCTAGAAATTGGACATAGAATCTTGTACTAGCTTAGGCTAGCTTTGTACCACTAAACTCCATCTCCAGTCTCATTTTATTATTCTTTCTGCCCTTTGTCATTTCTCAAATAACAAAATACCTTGTTGGCGCTATCAGCCCCTTATTAAAGCCATATAAATTGTATATGATAGGCTGAGTGTGGTGGTGAACACCTGGTGCTCAAACTCAGGAGAACAAGGCAGGGGTCTCTTGAGTTCTAGGTCAGCCTGTGCGATTTAGGGAGACCCTTTCTCAAATTTTTTTTTTTTTTTTTTTTTTTTTTTTTTTTTCCTTTTGTATCAGGAATCGAACTCCGGGGTGCTTAACTACTGAGCCACATTCCCAACCTCTTTGTATTTTTTATTTGGAGAACAGGGTCTAAGTTGCTTTAGGTCCTCACTAAGATGCTGAAGCTGGCATTGAACCTGTGATCTTCCTGCTTTAGCAACTGGGATTACAGGTGTGGACCACCACGCCCAACTTTGTTTTGAGACAGGGTCTCTCTAAGTTGTTGAAGACCTTGCTAAATTGCTGAGACTGGCTTTGAATTCCCAATCCTTTTGCCTCAGCCTCCCAAGCTGCTGGAATTACAGGTGTGTGTCACCATGCCCAGTCTAAAATAATTAAGAAAAAAAGGAAGGGCTGGGGATGTGGGTTAGTTGTAGAATGACCCTGGATTCAGTTTCTGATACAGCAAATAAGTAAATAAAATTGAAAAGCAAAATACATTTAATTGGCTATTAAAAGTTTACACTTTAATGCCTAACTTCTAGCCCCAGATCCTCACAATGGAATGCAGGCAGCTGTGGTTTTAATCTTTTAAATTATGGTGGGTACTTAGGGTAGAAAACCACTGGTAAAGTTCTTGATTATGTAGCTCTCAAAGTTTTTAAATAAAAAGTGTGTATTGCTGATTTAGGGTAATCATGAATGGGTCATATTTGCTATTTGAGGAAAAGATTATTGTTAACATCAGAGCAAAAAAAATCATGATTTTTTTGGAAGTTGGAATCATAAAACCAAGCTAGTGATTAATTATAGGAATTTGAAGAAAGAATATTTCCTGTTAACACCCCCTCCCACTTGTGGGAGGGATTGAACTCAGAGTCACTCAACCACTGAGCCACATCCCCAGTCCTTTTTTTGTATTCTATTTAGAGACAGGTCTCAATGAGTTGCTTAGGGCCTCAGCCACCTGAGCTGGATTACAAGGCGTGTGCCACTGTGCAGGCTTCCTGTACCCTTTTTGAACTTTCTTGTTTTGATCCATAGAATTAAATCATTGATCAAATAAAAGGGGAATTGACAATTGGGGAATGGACTGACGATTGAACTCAAGGCCTGTAACGTGCTCATTGACAAATTTTAAAACCATCAAACTTTACTATTTTTATAAATTTTGTTAGAAGTAAGAGGAATCCAGTTGAGCCACGTGTGTTCCTTCTGCCTCAGCCTCTCTAGTTGCTAAGATTATATCCATGTGCCACTATGCCCACCTTACATGTGAATTTTTATGTTATTTTGGTTGATTCTAAGTGCTTAGGATTGGTTTATTTCAGAGTAGGTCTTTATCAGCATTTGCTAGGATTTATTTTATGGGGTGTAGAACTAAACAGCTAGGTCTATGCTAATAATAAGCACTTTACCACTGAGTTACATCTCCAGCTCCACATTGGTTGAACTTAGAATTTCTGTTTTGAGAATACTAAATAAAGATTTGCCAAAAAGGCCGTTGTTTTTTAAAGAAACAAAGTATTCCTTTTTGTTTGTTTTTTGGTGTCTGGGGTTGGACCCAGGGGTGCTTAACCACTGAGCCTTATCTCTTGCTTTTTTTTTTTTTTTTTTTTTTGAGACAGGGCCTTGCTAAGTTGCTGAGATGACCTCAAGCTTTGATCCTATTGCCTCAGTTTCCTGAGTCACTGGGATTACAGGTGTACTCCACCATGCCTGTCTTAAATATTCCGGTTTTTAACTAAGGTTTAGGAGTAGTGATAGTTAGGACATTTTTGTTACCTTCTGAAATGTTTCCAAAATTAATAGAATTACCATCCTGTTAGAATTTGTGACTTTTTAGTACTTAACATTTTAATGAATGATTCAAAAGAACAAGTTACCTTAAAATTCTTTTTGTTTAATATTTTAGCAAAGAATGGCTCAAGAAGTATTGACACATTTAAAGGAGCATCCTGATGCGTGGACAAGAGTCGACACAATTTTGGAATTTTCACAGAATATGAACACGAAAGTAAGCAAGTGGTGGTTTTAAAATGAATTATTTCTTTTTCTTTCAGTCATAAACTTTGAGGAAGGTATCTCTTTTTTAGTATTAGCATTTGTTATTTCAAATCATTTTATATTGTAAACTTATTTCAAAATTTAGTCTTAAACATAGAATTAATTCTTGCAAATAGTCCTAAGACTTATGAATGGAGTTTTGTAATTGGGACTAGTATGCAAGGTGGCTTTTTTTCTTTCTTTTTCTTTTTCCTTTTCTTTTTTTCTTTTTTATTTTTTTTTTCCTCTTTCTTTTTAGAACATGCATACAGGTCTGATAAGTAGCATAAATTCTGAATGTTATTCAGAGATGAAACAACATCTAAGGAATTATTTTGGGCAAGTAATCAATATCATACAGGCTAGGCACCTCCACCCAAGTTGTGTGGACAGCTTAAAACCCTATTCCATGGTACCAATGCTTTTAATGGGACAGCACTCAGTTTTTATTTGCAATTGAAAATGTTATGATTCTGGTCCTTTTTTTTTTTTTTTTTTTTTTTCCTTAAGTTTGAACAGAAGGGTTGATCAAAATGTGTTTTGACTGTTTTAGGCTTGATGATTCACGCTTCTCTTTAAACTGCCGTAAAGTAATAAAATACCATGGCATTCTGTTTAATACACAAAAGGTTTCAATTTGATATACCTTGTGTTAAAACAGAAAATAGCCATGTTCACATCTGTTTCTGAAATCAGACTGTGTTAATTAGCAGTTTTAAAATATTAATTAGTTTTGACATCTTGTAAATTTTAGGGAAAAATACAGTCCAGAACTTCCTCAAAGTGCTAACCTTAAGTAACATAACAGTGTTTGCCTGTTTGCTTGCCTGGTAAATTTTGCTTTTTATACTGACAGACATTACTAATGTTTAAGTTGATTTATCAACAGTATTTTTAAAAACTCAAATTTGTCTTGTGAAAAATGAGATGATTAGAGGAACAGAAAGAAAGCAACAGGTAAAGAATTCTTCAATTTACATAAATTACAAATGATTTGGTGCTAAATTTATGCACTATGACATTTGGCTTTTATGCAATCATTTTTTTTTCTTTAAAGATGTTAACACTACCTGATATTAATCATAATGTTCCATTATGTTGATTGCTTGTAATAGGAAGAAAAGGGGTGTCTTCCTGTGCAACTGACACAGCTAGGCTTTGACGGCAGGCCTCCACAAGGTCTACCCTTTTGATTCCCTTTAACTGAATTCTGTTCATCAATTGTTTTTGTTTCATGGGTGGTGGGAGGGGAAAGGGGAATTCAATGCATAAAATAAGTATTTCTAAGGGCTCAGTAGAAATTTCTACCATAGGGATCATTTCATGCATTTATTTTTTCATGCAGTCTTTGCTGTTATCTGTCCCTCATCTTCATAAATCAGCAGTGGATTTCTCAAGTTCTGAGTTGTAAAACAGAAGTGTTTTTTAGAATGTATGGGTTACTTATGGACATTTCTAAAGTAGTAGTTTATCATTGGCTTTCAGATTTGACTACCAGTTCAGATTTTTGAACCAAAATACTTTTTTCCTCCTCTAAGCTTGTGAACTGTTTTCTCTGTGGAGTCTTTTATGTATAGGAGGAGTTTGGTGTTAGGAAATTATGGTGATGGATGGGAGAAAATAGATATATATAGATTGATTAATGCTTTGACCTAAGCTATGCCAAGCTTTTGTTGGGGTCCCTGCCTCAACCCATTTGGCAGAAAGATGAGAATATGCAGTGTATGTTCGGCAGGATAATAACTTTAACCCTTGGAGAAGATTAAAGGTTAGTAAATAGGTATTTTTAGTTGATAATGTATTGATCAATAAAAAGTAAATGTAATAAAAATTTTGGTCAAATAAGATGAAGTTTTAAAGATTTTGATTCTGATAAATTTGTGTGGATTTTGTTTCTTAGTATTTTAAAGGTCTTTTGCTGAAGAAATGCTTCTTTAGCAAGAAGCATTTTGTGTAGTATATACATTGCTTTGACTTTCTAAGTCTTTTGACCATCTGATCTTGTGTTTGGAAAACTGAAGGAAAATATTAGTTACATTCTTAAAAGCTAATTTAGAATTTCTATCAGTTGGGAATTCTTTTTGGTTGACATTTTTCTGAGACCTAGGGATAGCTGTGTTCTAAAACATGAACAATATAGAAAGCTTTCACTGTTTACTGCTGATTATGAAACATTTTAATGGTATCAAATATGTAAGTTCAGAATTTTGCTTTGGCCTTGTTTTTATTCTGGAAGTCTGTAAGGAAAGTTCTGCAACTGTAGGATTGAAGTTGAGATGGCCAAATTTTCCTGGAAAGTGTGAAATGTTGAAATGAAAGAAAACAGCAAAAACATTAACTGTTTGAGCACAATGTAGTTTGGGACAGTCTATATTGTGCTTTGGATAAAAAGCATTTGCATGATCCCTTTGGTTGAAATACTAATGCTCCTATTTTATTGTTTAATGACTAACCATTTTAAAGATGAACTCTTATTCTCAGCCAAAACTTGCAATCTGAGGTTATATGTCTATGTCTGAATGAGTTTACCTTTCAGGTATTGTAGGTGATTCTTCCTGTTAAAACGTACCACAATATTTTTGTCCCTTTTCTTCCTCCTGCCTGTCCACACTAATTGGTTATAGTAATAATTTTAGGTAGCTGCTCTTGGAGCATTATAAATTCTTAAAAATATTGTTGACTATTTTTATTTTAGAGTGTGTTATCAGCAGGAGGGACAAAATGGCTTGAAAGTGGTATCTTTATTTCTTAAACTTTCTTGGACATTTAGTTACAACTTTTATTTAGGAAGGAATACCTGAAAGGTAGATGCAGATTGCAACATGCATTTGTATATTTTTTTGACTGTGCACAAAAGTTTATCTTTAAATTAGTAGAAATAGCAATTATAAGGGTGGGGTTAAAATTGAAAGTAAACCCATGGGTTGTCTTGCTGCTCCTTAAGTAACACACCAGTGATGCTTAAACAGTTTGTATAGAAAGTATCTGTGACAATACTTTAATATTTGGCCAAAAGCTTACAACTTGTAGAGGATGGTAGGAAGCTTGATAGCATCCAAGCTACTAAATTCTTAGGAGCCTGGTGGTGTTAAAAGTCTGTGAGCTTATGAGCAGTCAGTTATGCTGTGAATTCATATCTGGCTGCTATTTTTCCTTCTACAGATAAGCCCATTTGGCTGCTAAAGAGGGCTCTTTTTATTTGGTTCTTCTTCCTGGTGTGAGCATGTATAAACAGCAGGACTTTACATAGTAAACAGTAAAATGAGGAAAATGCATGAAATATCAGTGTATGGGTGAATAGATCTTTGTTTAATATATGTAATTAAACTTGGTAGCATAATGTTTTTGAAGCTTTAGAAGTAAATGTGTGAGTGTCTGTCCATTTGTGAATTCCTAAGAGTCGCCAGTCCTATGGCAATATATTCACATGATTCTATTCTCCAATTTTCAGTATTATGGACTACAAATTTTGGAAAATGTGATAAAAACAAGGTGGAAGATTCTTCCAAGGAACCAGTGTGAAGGTAGGAAAATATTCTAAAAAATTATAAATTCAGGTCTGGGGTTGTGGCTCAGTGGTAAAGAGTGCTTGCTTGCATTGCACTTGAGAGGCACTGGGTTCAATGCTCAGCACCACAAAAAAATAAATAAATAAAATAAAGATATTGTGTTCATCTATAACTAAAAATATTCTTTAAAAAAAGAATTAGAAATTCAGAGTTTTTTATTATTTCTGGTGCCTTTGTTTCAGTTGAGTGGTATTTTGGGGAAGGAGAGTTGTCGTCGTCCCCCCCCCTTCCCCCCCGCCAATGGAGATTACATGCTTTCCTCATGTTGCAAATCAGTTTTTGTTTATATTGGGAAGGATGGTTAGGTTAACCTTTGTGGAGAGACCATGCTGTCAAATATTTTACAGTAAATATTGGGAAAATACATGCAGGACTGGGGGTGTGGATCAACTGGTAGCGTGCTTGTCTTGAATGTGCTGCTTAGCATGTGCTCTGTTTGACCCCTGGCCCCCCACCACCACTATACATACATACATAAATACATAAATCTGTAACATGTCCAGAGGTGAAAGAAATTTTGAAAATGTGTTATTTAAGTGCAGAGTAATTTGACAAGTAAAAAGTACTTTAACGTGGATCCTGATGTAGGTCTAACTAGGTATGAAAAACAAAGTATGAAAAATTGTACAAAGGCTTTTTTTTTTTTTTTTTTAACCTTTTTTATGTTTTGGTTGCTTTACATATAGAAAATGAAGATGTGGTGATAACCTGGTATTGGCATTTAACTTTTCTCTCTACTATATTAGAAAAGTTGGAATTCTTTGCAGTTCTAGTTGTCACTGCCTTTAATACATATTTATATCACTTGTTCATTTCTTTTTAAAACATAGAGCTGGGTGTGGTAGTACAAACTGTAATTCCAGCAATTCAGGAGGCTGAGGCAGAAGGATCACAGTCAAGGCCAGACTAAGCAATTTAGTGAGACCTTGTTTCAAAAAGAAAAAAGCAGGGATAGAGCTCAGAGTTTAAGCACCCTGGGTTAATCCCCAATACCCTCCCAAAAAAGGGTATACACACACATTTGTCGGGACTTTGTAATGGGAATATCTTGTATCTGGCATTTTCATTTAATTATTCTATTTATTTATTTTGGTGCTGGGTGTTGAACCTAGAGGCACTTTACCACTGAACTACATTTCCAGCACTTACTATTTGTTATTTTTCTACAGAGTCTCATTAAGTTGCTTATGGCCTCACTGAATTGCTGAGGTTGCCCCAAAACTTTTGATCCTCCTGCCTCTCAGTCACTTACACCACTATACCTGGCTAGATTGTTGATGTTTATGGTGCTCTCCTTCACTTGATTTTTCATGGGGTCATTATAGTGGAGTAGTAGCCTGAAATTTACTTAGCCAACCTCATTTAAACCTTGATATCTTTTTGACACATTTAAAGGTGAATGAGGCATAAATTTTAATGGCCATTTTCTTAATTCATCATAAGCCATAGATTAAGAATGGTGATAGTCGGGAGCACACCTATAATCCCAGTGGTTGAGGAGACTGGGGCAGAAGGATTGCAAATTCGAAGCCAGCCTCAGCAATTTAGCAAGGCCCTAACCAACTTAGTGAGACCCTGCTTTAAAATTAAAAATGAAAAAGGACTGAAACTGTATCTCAGTGGTAAAGTACCTCTGGGTTCAGTCCTAGTATGAAAAAAAAAAAAAAGAATGGTGTAGGAGGAAATAGAACCCTCAAAGGAAGTTTTTTCTTTTTCTTTCTTTTTTTTTTTAAGTGTTTTATATGATTCAAAAATGTCATGTTTTGTGACCTAAAATATTGTGTAGTTTGGCTATGAAGTGTTTTCTATTTCTTTAACATTTACTGAAGTATAATTTAAGCCCCACCCCCTTTTTTGTTCCTGGGATTGAACCCATGGGCTGAGCCACATCCATCCCAAGCCCTTTTTATTTTGTGACAGAGTCTCACTGATTTGCTGAGGGAAGCTTTGAACCTTTGCTCTTCCTGCTTTAGCTTCCCTAATTGCTGGAATTATAGGCAGATGCCACCATGCCCCCCTGTAAACCCTCATTTTAATTTTTATGGTGCTGCAGTGAACCCAGGCTACCAGCATGCTAAGGATGTACTGCACCACTCGGCTCTATCTCTAGGCTGCTTTATCTGTTTTTAAACACTTCAGTGTCTTCTTCATATTACACAGGATTCTTATAAAGCTTTTCTACCTCTAAGTAAGTGTTTAAGGATTGAAATGACTTACCAGTGTCATGTATTCGTTACCCAAAAAATTAGGCTCAAGGCCTTGAAATTTTGACATTTTTTTGCATTCTGCATTAGTAGTGGCAGTATGTTTAGGTTTTTTTTCATAAAGGCACTGTAGTGCCCATATATTCATATTTTAGTATCAAACATTCCAGGGCACAAAAGACTGTACTTTTCTATTGTTCTGCTTGTAAAAGGAAGACGGGAAGGAGTAGTGTCTACTCACTGACTTAGAATTGTGTTTTATTCACGTTATTGTTCCACTTATTGATGATAATACTTAATTTCTCTGTAAGCACTTTTTTCTTTTTTGGAGGTAGAAGTTGAACCCTAGCCTCACCTACTTCCCCATTTTGTACATCTGAGATGTGCTTCCAGCCAAATACTTTTTGAAGCATCAGAATCACATTTCTAGCCTCCTGTATTTCTCCCACAGTAATGAGATTTGCTGAGATATAAAATTTTTTTCATTTAGTTTTGGTGGTGCTGGGGTTTGAACCCAGGGGCACTTAACCTCTGACTTAATCCTCAGCCCTTTTTATTTTGAGATGATGAGTATTCTAAATTGTCAAGACCGGACCGGCCTTAAACTTTTGATCCTTCTGCCTCAGCCTTCAGAGTCACTGGAATTACAGGCATGCATCATTTCCCTGATAATTCTTCATTTTTAGAAAAGACATTTTAATAAAACAATAAATTATATTTGCATTTCATAAAATTTATTGCATTGCTGTGGTGGTTCTTTAGCTTTAGAACAGAAAAAAATGTGTCTAAAACTTGGTTTATGTTTTTTATATTGTTTTTGCTTCCCCTTCCCTCACCATTACTTACAACATTTGAGTGCCATAGTTTTTTTCACATCTCTCCCCATCACTCCAAAGCATAAGCACTATAATTTTTAAGGATCAGAGGATGTTTTTGTTGCATTCTTATTGCTTGGTAATTTGGTACTCAGTATATAATTTTCCAGATAATGAGTTGCCATTAATACAGTGATCACTTTAACAACCTAAAGGGTTTCCAAATATTTCTGCTTTCATATTTATGACATATGTATAATTTAACATTGTTTTAAAAGAAGTGTCTTTATTTCCATACTGGGAATGGGGAATCGATCCCCTGGGCTTTGTATATTCTAGGCAAGCATTCTACAGCTGACATCTCTAGCCCTTTTTTATTCTGAGACACAGGGTTTCGCTGAGTTGCCCAGGCTGGCCTCGAACTAGTGATCCTTCTGCTTAGCTGGAGTAGCTCGGATTATGATCTTTTTTTTTTTTTTTTTTTTTTTTTTTTTTCATTGTGCTCCGCAATGAACAAAATCCTCAACACGCACACCCAACACCTGGTTTTACTGCCATGCTGGCCTCTAGCTTTGACTCAGCCCCCTGAGTTGCTGGGATAACAGGCAGGTACCACTAGACCCAGCTAAAAGGAATATTTCTTTAGATGAATTACTATACACTTAAAAATCCTTAATAAAAAACTAAGAAAGGTGAAGGGGAAATTATAAAATGGGAAGTGGAAGAATTTCCAAGTAAGGAGTGGTTGCTGTTCACTGATGTCTTAAAAGGAACTCTGACTGCAAATAATACTTGTGATCTTAACTGTAAATGAGAGTCATGATTCAGGTAACCTTCCCTCCCTTTCCCCGTTTTGTTTTTGTACTAGGGATTGAACCCTTAGGTGCTTAATCACTGAGCAACTTTCCCATCCCTTTTTAAAACATGACATTGCTGAGGCTGACCGTGAACTTGTGATTTTCCTGCCTCAGCCTCCCCATTCACTGAGTTTACAGTCACCATGTGTGACTACCTTCATTATTTATTGAAAAATAAGTAATTTTTTGTTGTGGTATAATATATAAATTTTTTTATTAAAATTTTTTTTAGTTTAGATGAACACAATACCTTTATTATTTACTTATTTTTATGTGGTTCAGAGGATTGAACCCAGTGCCTCATGCATGCTAGGCATGAACTCTATCACTGAGATACAACCCCAGCCCAATATATGTAAATTTTTGAAATGGAGATCTTGCTGTTTTGCCAGGCTAACTCAGTCTTCCTTGCCTCATCCTCTTTTTAAGTAGCTTGGAATACAGGTATATGCCACCACATCTTGCTTCCTCTTAAGATATTTTTGCACCTGATTTTTAAAGTGAAGTACAGTTGACACACACAATAAATTGTACATGTTAAATTGTGTAGTTTCATAAATTGACTTCTTTATGTACTCTTGAATTCACTTCTTATAATTAATATCTACCTTTGATTATATTCTCTTTCACCACATTTTTCCTCCATGTGCTCTTACCACTCATCTTGATTCACTAAGAATGGTATGACTGGATCATGTGGTAGGTGTGTAACTGCCCAACTGTTTTCCAAAATGGTTGTGTTCTTTTATGTTTCTCTCTAGCCATATATGATTGTGCTTCACTTTCTGGATGACACCTGATATGGTCAGTGTTTTTAATTATAGGTGTTATAGTACATATATGGTGGTATCCAGTTGTGATTTCAGTTACCATTTCTTTAATGACTAATGCTGTTCTGCATTCTTCTACACCTTCAGTACATGGCATGCCAATATGTTCCTTGTTGAATTGTCTGTCCACAAAAAGTTTAGAATCATCTTGGCAAATTATGACAAAAATTTTGCTTTAAATTTAAATGAAATTGCATTAGATATGGGCTCAGTGTGGAGAAAATTAATATCCTATCTGATTCATGAACACAATTTATCCCTATAATTTGTATAATTTAATTTTTTAGACTACTAGGCCTTGTGTAATAATTTCATTGAAATTCCAGAGAATATAATGTTTGAAAGTGGGCCAAACACTATTGCTCTGAGTTTTACAGCCATCCCTATTCATATTTCATATATTTTGCCAGTAGTACACCATGAAGGGATAACAAAAGGAAATAAAATCAATCTTGATAAAATATATTTCCACGTCTAAAACAAGGTTGGGGGATGTAGCTGAGTGTTAGTGTACTTTGCCTAGCATACCATAGTTTGTAGGTTTGTGTTCCAGTACCGCCAAAAAAAAAAAAAGGTAATATTTTTGAGATGTATTTCAATTCAATTCAGTATTGTGTATAATTGATAAAAGCTTTCCATCACCCCTGTGCTGTGAATCAAACCCAGGACCTCATGCATGTTTTACAACAGCTGTACACTGAGCAGTTTTCTTAATACTTCCAGTTAATTTTAACTGAGGTTTTACTAGGAGAGGGCTATACTTCATTGCTCAATTGTCAGCTTGCATCCATGTAGCAATTAGGAGCCACGAGAGTGTGTTTTGTTAAGTGGTAATAAATTCTTGATCCCTTTGTAATTTTTTTTTTGTGTGTGTGTACGTGTGTCGTGCTGGAAATAGAACCCAAGGATGCTCTCTGAGCTACATCACCAGCCTTTTAAATTTTCTTTTTGGGACAGGATTTTGCTGTTGCACAGACTGGCTTCAAATTTAGTGATCTTCCTGCCTCAGCTTCCGGAATTGCTGGGATTATAGGCATGTGTCACTATGTGCAGTTTAAATATAGAAATCAGTGGCACGAAGTACAGTGACAGTGTTGTGTAAACATCATTATCCATCTCCACAGTTTGTTTTCATTAGCCCAATTGAAGGTATACTCATTAAACTACTGACTCCTTGTAACCCTCTTTCTCCAGCCCTGGGTGGCCACCCACTCTCCTTTCTCTCTGAATTTGCTTATGTACCTCATGTAAATGGAATCATATAATATTTGTCCTTCTGTCTGATTTTTTACTTAGAGAATAATTTCAGGATTAGTACATGTTACCGCATATATCAGAATTTACTTTCATTCTTTGAAGGCTGAATGAAACTGTATTGCACATTTGTTTATGTATTTTTGTGTTGATGGAAATTTGGGTTGTTGCCATCTTTTAACTGGAGCGAATATTGCTGCTGTAAGCTTTAATAAAATATGCCTTTTAGTATTTTTGTTCCATATATGTTTGAGGTTCTAGACCTGTTTAAGAATGGTGAATGTTGCTGGTTGTAATGGTGTACTCCTGTAATCTCAGTGGCTCCAGCAATGGAGGCAGGAGGA
The DNA here is from genome assembly GCF_902686445.1 of Sciurus carolinensis. NCBI lineage: Eukaryota > Metazoa > Chordata > Mammalia > Rodentia > Sciuridae > Sciurus > Sciurus carolinensis. The sequence continues at coordinate 42,258,207 of NC_062225.1, forward strand.
TTGCTCATTGAAAGCGAGCCTCAGCAGTGAGGCCCTATGCAACTTACTGAGAACCCTGTCTCTAAATGAAACAAAAAAGTGCTGGGGATGTGCCAGGTGCCATGTTATACATGTTATACGTCTGTATTCCCAGGTTTTGGAGAGGCGGAGGGAGGATCATTTGAGTCCAGGCATTCCAGGCTAGCCTGGGTAATGCAGCAGTGAGACCCCTGTCTCCCAAAAGAAACAATAATGAAGAATGTTAAGATCCATTCTTCTTAAAATGACTAAACATGTGGGCCCAAGTTACAGTTTGATTCTAGCCCTGTTGTGGAACCCTACTTTGTTAATCCCTTTTTAGAATTGTCTTTGGCTATTTTTCCCACGGTTGACTGTTTGTTCTCAAATATTTCATTAAGTGGAACAATCTGCATTCCTTTGAACATGTAAAGAAAGAAAACATAGCCTTCTTTTACTGATCATCTTTCTATCCATCAGTCTGGGTGGTTTAAGTGAACAAGTGTTTGTAATATTTTGGTATTATATGGTATTGATGAGAAATGTACCAATTTACATTTTCATAGCTTGTAAATAAGGTGAAAGGGGTATATATATATATATATATATATATATATATATATATATATATATATATATATATATATTTCGCAGTCTTCGCAATTAAATTGAACTCATCCTCTTCTATACCCCCTTTGTAGTATACTTTTGTTTTGACTTGGTACTAAGGGTTGCACAACCTAGAGACACTCTAGGTGGCTTTTGTTTTTGTTTTTGTTTTTTAAACATTTTGAGACAGGGTTTCAGTAAATTGGTCAGACTGACCTGGAACTTTGTGAACCTCTTAGACTCCCCAGTTGCTGGGGTTACAGGGCAAGTGTCACCTTGCTTACGGGAAGGTGCAACTTTTTATTCACACCTTTAAACATATTTTCCCTTATTATAAATAAATAGAGTCCTGTATTTGTTTAAAAACTTCATGACAGTCTGTCTCTGACTAGATGAGATACTAATTTATGATTTAAATGATTTTAATTTTGATTGTACCAGGATTGAACCCAAGGGTGCTTAACCACTGAGACACATCCCGAGCCCTTTTTTATTTTTCATTTTCAGACAGGGTCTTGCTAAGTTGCTTAGACCCTCACCAAATTGCTGAGGATGGCTTCAAACCTGTGATCTTCCTGCCTCAGCTTCACAAGCCGCAGGGATTACAGGTGTGCCCCAGCTATGATTTGTATTTTGAAAGTTTTGCTTTCATAGAAGTAATGGCACCACAGTATGCTGTATTAATTTGTTCTCTGTATTTCAAATATTTTTAGTGAATTTTCTACCTTTAAAAAACGTGTTCAGTCTTTTTTTTTTTTTTTTTACCTTTACCCTATCGTTACCTATGCAATATTTTACAAGGCACTTCTAAAGGCTAATTATTTTTGCTGTGTAATTTGCAAGATGATGCGTATATTTTGAGCCAGCATGGGATTTATTTAATTCTCATCTTTTTGCCAAAATATAGTCGACAGTATTTGGTTGCATATTGATATTGAATATTTGACATTGATTTTTTTTTTCCCCCCTATGCTGGAGATCAAGTTTGTGCATGGTAAGCATGTGTTCTGCCAGTAGACTATTAACTCAGCCCCAAATTTTTTTGTTCATATTAAGAATAGGGTCTTGGGCCCTTTGATTGTTAAAATGTCAATAACCAAAGGATTCACCGTTTAAATCCTTTGAAAATACAAATGACACAGCAAGCATGAGAAGATAATTGTATTTGTGAAGACATTAAGCCTCAATGAGAAATCATTTTTCATTTTACATTTTTGGGCTTCATGATGCTTGGCAAGTACTCTACCTTGAGTCCCTGTTCTTGTTTTCATATCAAATTTTATACCAAACTTTTCAAAGAAGAATTAGAAAGCTACTAGAAGACATCCTAGCTTTATGTATACTTTCCATGTAGTTGGAAAAGAAATTCCAATTTAATGCAGTTTTTACTGAATGACATCCACAAAGGTAGTCTAACCTTGTTTAAATAAGATTGTTTTGCATAAGTTACATTTTGTAACTCAACAGTCACTACTTTGTGAAAATTCATAATTTTTTTAAAGTCTCATGCTGAGTGAGCACTTTCTGCTACTTAGAAGCATTTGTATTTTCCTTTTTTTTTTTTTTTTTTTTTTTAATTGTGGTGCTGGGGATTGAACCCAGGGCCTTGTGCTTGCAAGGCAAGCACTCTACCAACTGAGCTATCTCCCCAGCCCAGCATTTGTATTTTCTGTCCTATGTATTGCATCTTTTTTTTTTTTTTTTTTTTCAAGTGTAATTCACAGTCTGTAAAGTTAATTTTAAAATTAGATGCCTTTACCTTTTTAATTTTGGGCAAATCATGATAAAGGAGTAAAGGAGTTTAAGAGATTAGTTATGATATTTTGCTCAAGGAGATTCTGAATAGACAACTTGGAGCCATATTTGATCAAAATGTTGTGAATTTAACTGGGTCCAGTGGTGTCCACCTGTAATCTCAGCAATTTAGCAAGATACTAAGCAATTTAACAAGATCCTGTTTCCGAATAAAAAATTTAAAATGTACTGGGGGATGTACTTTAGTGTTAGAGTGCCCCAGGATTTCAATTCCCAGTATTCCCCCCAACTCTCCCCCCCCCCAAAAAAAAAAAAAAAGTTGTGAATTTAATCCAAGCAACTCGGGAGGCAGAGGCAGAAAGAAGTTTGAGGCCAGCCTGGGCAACATAGTGATAACCTATCTTTAAATAAAGAACAAGAAATGACTAGGGATGTAACTCGTGGTAGATTAAACCCAGGTGTGGGTTTACTCCCCAGTACTGGAAAAGAAAAAGTTGTTACTGTATGTATAGCTTCAAATTTGAGGGCTGGAAGTACTGAATTGTAGAATGACATGATTGAGACATTGCTCTGTAGGAACCTTAGTTTTACTATAGTCAACTCATTGTTTTCAGGTTTTGTATCTGTATTCAACCAACCATGGGTCAAAAAAAAGAAAAGAAAAAAAATTGTATCTGAATTGAAAATGGACCAACTCTTCATTTTTGTCCTTGTACCCTGAAGAGTATATTATAGCAGCCAGGTGAAATGACACAGTCAGTGACTCGGGAGACTGAGGTACGAGGAACATACATTCAAGGCCAGCCTGGGCAACTTAACAAGAATCTGGTTCAAAGTGTATTTAAAAAAAAAAAAAAGTTGGGGATGCAGGTCAGCAGTAGTAAAGTGCCATTGAGTTCAATCCCCAGTTCCCACATACACCCAAAAAACCCATTGTAACACCTATATGCTCACATTTTATTTGGTATTGTAAGTATCTAGAGATGATTTTCTTTCTTTTTGGTTCTCAGGAGTGCTTAGCCACTGAGCCACATCCACAACTCTTACTATTTCTTGAGACAGGTTATTGCTAAGTTGCTGAAGCTAACCTCTAACATTGGATCCTTCTGCAGCAGCCTCTAGTTGCTGGGATTACAGGCATGCACCCCCATACTCTGCTCCTCAAAAGGGTGGATTATATGCAAGTACTGCACCATTTTAAAGAAGGTAGTTGAGCATCAGAGAACTTTGGTGTCTGAGGGCATCCTTTACTTGACATTTTCCAGGTTTCATCTTTGTTCTTGGCTCCAAGTATCGGCGAATTTTAGAAAATCCTGAATAATGGGGAAAGTTACCTAAATTAGTAATAGTGGAGTTGAAGGATATATGATCCTTCTCTTCCCAGAGCCTGAGAAAAGTATCCACGACTCATATATGACAGGTAGAGGCTGTATTAGTGAGTGCTTTAAGACAGTGTTTTCTTATGCAAATTTAAAGTACTGGATTTCCTATAATATGGTATTTTTAGTTATTTATTCATAGAATAAAAGATTTGAGAGGAAGATTTACTCTATTTTCTTTAGATTCCCCGTTTTTCTTTTATAGGAGTTTCGTTTGTGTTTTGCAGGAGGTCAGGGGGGTTGGTACCAGGGATTGAACTCAGGGGTACTCAACCACTGAGCCACATACCCAGACGTATTTCGTGTTTTATTTTATTTAGAGACAGGGCCTCACTGAGTTGCTGAGGCTGGCTTTGAACTCTCAGTCCTCCTGTCTCAGTCTCCTAAGCAACCCGGATTACAGACTTGGGCCCACCGCACCTGGCCCTAATTTTTTTTTTTTTTTCTTTTACATTTCTTTTTCATTTATTTTATATATTTATGTGGTGCTGGGGATTGCAGTGGTGTACTGTTCTAATCCCAGCTACTTGGGAAGCTGAGGCAGAAAGATCTTAAGTTCAAGGCCAGCCTGTGCAACTCAGCACAAACCTGTCTCAAAATAAAAAGAACTGGGGGTATGTAGCTCAGTGGTAAAGTGCCACTGGGTTCAATACCTAGTATCAAAAGAAACAACACTATTTTGTGTCTTCACACAATTTCTTTTTGTTATTTAGAAGTTTGTAGAATTACAAGGAAAGTCTCCTAAGAGAATTGAATTTCCTTAGAATCCTTTAGTTAATTGTAATGTTGATGATTCGGCCTTGGTGCAAAAAAGCCAAAAAAGTGAACACTAATTCAGTACTACCAACTCTAGATCTTGCATTTCCTCCCTGATGTCTTTTTTCTGTTTTACATTGCGTGTATCTGGGTCTCATTAATCTTTGACAATTTTTTTTTCCTGAGGTCTCATATATTCTAGACAAGTGCTCTGCCACTGACCTACACCCTCCGGTCCTCTTACCATATTGCCTGCTTGTTTCATATTTATAAGACTTGTTTTCTCTTTATATTAGGTGTATATCATAGTGTTATAGGATAGAATGTGTCAATTTGAGCCTATGCCAGTTCCTTTTTTTTTTGGTACTGGGGATGGAACTCGGGCATTCAACCTCCGAGCCACGTCCCCAGTCTTATTTTGTATTTTATTTAGAGAGAGGGTCTCACTGAGTTGCTTAGCACCCTGCCATTGCTGAGGCTGACTTGGAACTCTCCATCCTCCTGCCTCAGTCTCCGGAGCCTTTGGGATTACAGGAGTGTGCCACTCCAGACCAGTTACTTTTTTCCTCAAAGGTTTACCCATTGGCTTTAGTTTTTCTTGGTGTATATTGTTTACAACAGTTATTGTGACCTTTCCCTAATGTTAACAGAACTTTTTTTTTTTTTTTTTTTTTTTTAAGGTTTGTTTTTTTGTTTTGGTACTGGGGATTGAACCCAGAGGCACTTTACTACTGAGCCATATCCCCAAACCTTTTTATTTTGAGACAGAGTCTGGCTCATTTCCTTAGGACCTTCTGAAGTTGCTAAGGGCTGACGTGGAATTTGTAATTCTCCTGTCTCTGCCTCCTGAGTTGCTGGAATTATAGGCATGTACCACCACTCCAGGCAACGTTTTAACAGGATATTTTTAAATTTACCTTTCTATTTTATATGCTTGTAACATAACAGTTAAGAAAATTTGGTACCTGACAGTTCATTAACTTTTCTCATATATATATATTCATACTAGTTTCCATTGAATTTTTCATTTGATATATAGCTCTTATTATTGGACTGTATTGTATTAGTAAAGTTTTTCCATGATTAGGGAAGTGTTTTCATGATATTTTAATAGTATATTTCTTTTGTTTTTATTTGGGACATGGAGGAAAATTGCTAGCTCCATCATGGTTAATAGAAATTGTATTTTCAAGTGCCAGTGAAGGGGAACCATGGTTTAAAAGAGTGAATTTAGTTCATTAGCATATAAATATTAGCATATTAGAATAGCTTTATATAATCACAAGGTATTTGGTTGCCTTCAGATTGGCCACATTTTCTAATTGTAGTCACCTTCTTAGCAATTTAAATTTCCATGTTCTGACTTTGTTAGGTGAGACTTAAAGATAACACATTTCAGAAAGTTCTGGAAACTCTGTGTAAAAATACTCGATTGTTCAATTGGGGATCCTGCCACAGATCCATTGGGCATATTACATTATGTATAACACTAAGTTTCTACAAATTGCAAATAATCCCAGTTACTCAGAAGGCACCAGCAGGAGGATCACAAATTTAAAGCCAGCCTGTGAACCAGCCTTATTAATGCACTAAGCAATTTTAGTAAGACCTCATTACTTAAAAACAAAAAGTGCTGGGGATGTCACTCGGTGGTAAAGCACCCCGGGTTTAAAAATATATATATATATTTTTTGTTTGTTTGTTTTAATTTTTAACATGTGACTAGTCTTGTGAAAAAGGGACCTATAGAGTTGTTTAGAAGATTGTTTAATATACAAATTAAGACCACAGGCAAGTTGTTTTAATTATTTAAAAAATATATTGTACTGTTAAGGGAAGGAGTATTAGAAACAAAAGGTTTCTCCTGCTTGTTGTGGTGGGCTATCTCTGTAATCCCAACTTCTTGGGAGGCTGAGACAAGAGGATCACAAGTTTGAAGACTGCTTTGGAAATTTTTTGAGACGCTAAATGAAAAGTAACATTTTTAAAAGGACTGGGGGTTGTTGCTGAGTGTTAACAGCATTTGCTAAACCTTGGGTTTATTCCCTTGCACAGGGCCCTCAAAAAAAAAGAGGAAAGAAAAAATTTTTCTAATTTTTCCTACATTGTAGAATTAAAAAGTTAATAATGCATTTCTAGTATTGGCCTAATGTTGTAATTAAACTTGGGAGTGATAACATGTGATATTGACTTATAGATTATAAAAAAAAAGTTTAACCTGTAAAAAATTAGTTGAAGTAGTTTATTTAAGTGATCAATGCAAATTAATTAGTTCCTTGAGGCATTTTTTATTTAAAAACCACAGGTTGATACATTAAGTTCTTCTCTAAGAATTAGTGAGCAAGTTGGCTCTTACCTGTGATCCCTAGGGAAGAAGGATGGAAAGTTCTAGGCCAGCCTTAGGAACTTGGTGAAACCCTGTCTTAAAGTTTAAAAGGGATGTGGGGAGTCTATCTGGGTAGTAAGCATCCATGGGTTCATTCTCCAGCTTACGTTGGTAAAGATGGAATCCAAGGCATCTTTCCCATGATAATTTGGCAAAGGCTTCACTGTACTACATCCTTAGCTCTAATTGGCATGCAAGGGGAGGGGGGCCCTGGGAAATTAATCCAGGGGCATTTATCACCAAGCTACATCTCTAGCCCCCCCCCCCCTTTTTTTTTTAATTTTAGACAGGAGTTTAGTAAATTGCTGAGGCTGGCCTTGTGAACTTGCAAGTTTTCTGCCTCAGTTTCTCCAGTTGTTGGGATTCCAGTCTCTTTGTTTTTTTCACTCTGGCCTCCTGGAGGTCCTGGAGGTCTATAAGCATGCTGTAAGTTTTTTTTTGTTTTTGTTTTAAAGATATACATTATGTTTAATTTTTTTAATAGGAATAAAAAAATACGTTGTTGGCCTCATTATCAAGACGTCATCTGATCCAACTTGTGTAGAGGTAAGAGCTTTTTGCAGATTATTTAAATATTTGTTCTTGACTAGAATTTACTTTACAGATACACAAACATAAGGCATATAGTTACAGTAAAGCTATAATCATTTGTCTCCCAGAAGGACTTCTTATGTTCATGTTCATTTGCTATTCTATTTTCATTAGGCTTTTACTTAATCTGTTCTTTTTCTCCTCCTCAGAAGGAAAAGGTTTATATCGGGAAATTAAATATGATTCTTGTTCAGGTAAGTTTGAACATTTTTCATCAGAAAAGTAGAAGTTTACTACATAACTGTTGAAATGTTTAATTTGTGGTAGGAGTCACCAAATGTATTTCAATTATATTTCTCTGTGAATTACACTCTATATTTGAGTCTCTGCAATTTTCCATATGACTGATATGATTTTTCTCAGTTGCTGGCAACTTCTTTTTCCTTTACTGATGGCATTATTCTTATATCCTTGCCTTGGTTTTTGATGTCTTAATTCTCCATTAAGTCTTTTTCAATATGCTTTATTGTCTAAATGTAGAATTTTTATATTGAACTGTTTTCTGCAGTATTGTCTCCAGTATTTACCACTTAGCAGGTCATGTTAGAATATTTAGAAAATCCCTAGCTTAATTAGAAAAAATTGTATCCCATGCTTTTATAATTATGCAAAAAGAAATCCTAATGTTATCACTAAAAAGATGCAATCTAAAAAAAAAAGGTGCACTTTTAAGAAAAATCCTTAGAGGTTGGGGTTGTAGCTCAGTAGTAGAGCACTTGCCTAGCAGGTGTGAGGCACTGGATTCCATTTGCAGCACCACATAAAAAGATAAATGGATAAAATAAAGATATTGTGTCTGTCTACAACTACAAATTTAAAAATGATCCCTAACTTACTACACACATTGTACAAACATAAATCTGATGCAGTTCAAGAGACTTTATTAAATTTCCATCCCTGATTGCAATGCCTCCTTTCTTTCAAATTAATAATCTGAACCCTCCTATAATTCAGGTATTAAGAGACTAGGTTGTAGGTCAGAGATAGAATGTTTGCTTAAAATACCCAAGACCCTGATGTTGTGTATCCCCAGTGTATTGTGAAGACAAGAATTTTAAAAATTCAAGGCTCTCATTCTATCCAAGAGAAATCTTTCTCATTTTGGGGAATGAATCCAGGAACTCTATCAGTAGTAGAGTATCTGTTAGTTACTCCACTATTGAACTACACCCCATCATAGTACTCTGCCTTAACCTGTATATCTTGGGGTATCGTAAGGTGACTTAACATATCTATTTCTTCAAGTATTGATATTCATGCACATTAGAGACAAATGAGGCCATTAGTTAGAATACTGGAGTGTGGTCTTAGAGTGTTTAAGGCAAAGAGGACTTTATCTGTAGTTTTCACCCAGCATGTGGTATAAGGAATGGCACATTTCCTGCCTTAGTAAAGGAAAAGTGGTTAATATTCAATCTCTGCTTTTTAATATACTTCACGTAATTTCTTTAAAGATTTTAGTTGCATTTGACAAGTGACATTTCTTATTTTAGATACTGAAACAAGAATGGCCCAAGCATTGGCCTACTTTTATCAGTGACATTGTTGGAGCAAGTAGGACCAGTGAAAGTCTTTGTCAAAATAATATGGTGATTCTCAAACTCTTAAGTGAAGAAGTGTTTGATTTCTCTAGTGGACAGATAACACAAGTAAAAGCAAAGCATTTAAAAGACAGGCAAGTAATACTTTTGATTTAGCATTTTATAAGTAATTTTTCAAATTATTTCAAGCAGTTTTGGAGATAACTGTGATCTGTAAAGTGTTTTATTACATGAGGTAGTTTCGTAATACAAATTTGAACTGGTCCTAAAGTGGGTGTGTTGTATAACTGTTTCATGGTAAAGTATATGAAGTGTTATAGACGTCCTCCTTCAAGATTTGTCTTATGTGATAACTATTCAATCATAAATTCCAAGGAAATGATTTATGTCCACTGTCAACTGAATACTTAACTGCCCTGCTTCTGTGAATTCTACTATAGTTAACACTAGGAACACACCAAAATTGCCTTTAGGAGTAAACAACCTGTATTACAAGTGTTTTAAATCACTAATGTCTTTAATGACCACATTGCTAAAGACGTTTGAATGTTTTCATTGTGATTCTTCTGTCTTTATAATATGATTTCCCCCATCTTTTTTTTTAAGCATGTGCAATGAGTTCTCACAGATATTTCAGCTGTGTCAGTTTGTGATGGTAAGTGCTTTTAATTTCATTTTTAAATGAATTTTTACAGGAAAATAATTATTTACAGAACTTGTTTTGTTATAGGAAAATTCTCAAAATGCTCCACTTGTACACGCAACCTTGGAAACCTTGCTGAGATTTCTGAACTGGATTCCACTGGGATATATTTTTGAAACAAAGTTAATCAGCACATTAATTTATAAGGTACAATTAATGAATACATTTCAGTTAAATGTATGTCTAAATAATTTTATACATGTCATTGTTTTATTTCTTCTTTTAAAACCCTAACCATCAAACTAACTTGAAGTGAAGAAACCACTTAAGAAGTTGTGGGTAGTTGCACATGCATGTAGTTCCATCAATTCAAGAGGCTGAAGCAGGAGCATCACAAGTTTGAGGCCAGGCTCAGCAACTTAGTGAGACCCTGTCTTAAAATTGAAAAATAAAAGGTGGCTGGGGATTTGGCTCAGAGTTCAATTGGGAATACTGTCTCTGAGTTCAGTTGGGAGTACTGCCAAGACAAAACAGCTTTAAGAAGAATTTCTGTGTACTTACAGCTAACAGTTGTTTGACATCAGTCTTAAAAGCCAATGATTCTGCCGCTTACCCATGGAATTTTGTGAATTTAGTTAGACCATCTTTAACAGATTTTATTATGTTACTCTTTTAATTGATCATATAAGTCAGATAAATGGTATTACACTGAAATGCAAATGTACGTTTTTCCTGAAATTTTTAAATGAGGTGTAATTCATTGTCATATTTTATTCTTCAGTAGTTACTCTTAACATTAGTGTATTATTGATAGATGTGATACTGTATTTAATTGGACCTCAGAAAAGACTGTTGGACCTTGAACTTTGTAGTTTTGGGCCTATCCTTTTTTTAGGCTTCTGGTGCTTGCTAAATGGTCTGCCATTTATGCCTTCTTAGCAATAGACTATAAAATGTTCTTCTATACCTTTTGATAAATTACCTAGTTTTATGTTGTCCATCACCTAAAATGCTAAGAATTCCAAAGTGCTGTGTCCTGTTTACACAGGAAACATGTCTGTAAATGTTATATAACAAGTCCCAAAAAGTTTGTTAGGCAGCTTTCTTTTTCAGATGTCTAAGGACACATCAAAAGAAAGCACGTTGATTCTTTTTTTTTTTTTTTTTTTTTTTTTTAGTCACAGATAGACACAATACCTTTGTTTTATTTATTTTTATGTGGTGCTGAGGTTCAAACCCAGTGACTCACACATGCTAGGCAAGCACTGTACCACTGAGCCACAACCCCACCCCGCACATGGTATTCTTAAGAATTTATTGTATATTGGACAGATAATGAAATTTCTTTAAAATACATGCAAAATAAAACTTTTAATCCATTTGCCTGTTTTTGCTTGTATTGTGTTCCTTACTGTTAGCACCTCCCCATTGTTAACTTTGTGTGTTCGTGCTATTTAATTTTATGCTCCCCCTTCTTTTGAAATAGTTCCTGAATGTTCCAATGTTTAGAAATGTCTCTCTGAAGTGCCTCACTGAGATTGCTGGTGTGAGTGTAAGCCAGTATGAGGAACAATTTGTAACGCTATTTACACTGACGATGATGCAACTAAAACAGGTAATGTACCACTATTTGAAAATTGGAACAACTTTAATATCTTGGAAAATGTCTTAGCAGAGTGTACATAGATCAGCTCTTATGTGACTTATCCCTAAATGGTAAGCCATTTATACTTTATTAACAATAGAATACTAATTTACTAATCCTAGTAATGTTGACCATATTGTGAAAGCCTATGAAATGAAGTCCTTGGTTCTATTTAACTACAGGTGAAACGTGTGTATGCAAAATCAGCAGTAAGGTAGAAATTTGTGTACTCTGGAAAACCCTTGAAATAAAGGTTTTAGGAGTATCATGGTAATCTATTTCTTGTAGACATCTGAGCAGACAATGGGAAACCTGGTTGGATTAATTATCTGAGATGTGGTCTGAGAAGTCAGTCATTAGCCACATTACTATTCATGTTTGTGATCTGAATGGATTATTTTTCTTTGAGAAAAATCAAAATCTAGGTCACAAAGAAATACAAGGCATAGCAAACCTAGGCGTTCACTGTTCTGATATTAGCCAATGAATGTCAGAATCTTAGAATTCTAATGTCTTTTTCTTATTGATTTATAAATTGTGTATTGATGGTTCATTTTTCAACTTTCAGATGCTTCCTTTAAATACTAATATTCGGCTTGCATACTCAAATGGAAAAGATGATGAGCAGAACTTTATTCAAAATCTCAGTTTATTTCTTTGCACCTTTCTTAAGGAACATGGTCAACTTATAGAAAAAAGATTAAATCTCAGGGAAACACTCATGGAGGTAGGCTTTGTGGAACCTTGGTTCCTGAAGTTTACATAATAAAAACTTTTTAAAAAACGTTGTGTTCTACATAAAACTAGAACTAAAAATCAAAATGAGATATCTAAAGGTTATTCTATATGATCAAAAGTCAAAAATCCTTTTTAAATGAGGTGATTGATACAACATAAATTTTTCCTTTCTCAAAAAAGTGTACCATTTGGACTGAGTGGTTAGAGTAGAGTGCTGACTGAGCATGTTCCAGACCCAGGTCACAATCCCCAACGATGCCCTCCCCCCAATTTTTTTTAAAGGTACAGTTCAGTGGCAGTTCAGTATATATTCAGAATGTTGTGCATCCATCAATATTTACTTCCAAAATATGCTCAGCTCCAAATGAGACCCTTTAATTATGAAACAGTCATTACTCCATGTTGTGGCAATTCTTAACTTTCTGTCTCGATGGTTTTACCTTATTCTGTTTATTTCATATTATGTGTAATATGTGAACTTCGCTTGTGACTTCTTTCACTTAGCATCATATTTTGAAGATTCCTCTGCTGTAAACTGTACCTTCATTCTTCACAATGGAATATTCCATTGTATGAGTATACCAAGTTTTATTTTATCTAGACACTTTTGATGGACATTGGGCTTACTTTTACCTTTTGGTTATTGATTTCAAAGGCATTTTTTAAAGGCTTGTACAAAATATATATTGATAACTACTATTTAAGATATTTTAAAGCATTATAGGGCATGTATGAAGCAGCAGAGAGTCCAGAGAGGTTACTTAGTTTGATTCTTAATAAAATACCAGTTGTGCTTAAAATGAATTTTTAATTCCCATTTGATTGGTAACTGAAAGGCAACTTTGGAGATAGGTTAGCCATATTTAAGAATTTATTGTTTTAATAGTGTTGGTATTATATGTAGGCCCTTCACTATATGTTGTTGGTATCTGAAGTGGAAGAAACTGAAATCTTTAAGATTTGTCTGGAGTACTGGAATCATTTGGCAGCTGAACTCTATAGAGAGAGTCCATTTTCTGCATCTGCTTCTCCGTTGCTATCTGGAAGTCAACATTTTGATGTTCCTCCCAGAAGGCAGCTGTATTTGCCCGTGTTATCAAAGGTAACATTAAAGTGGTTGATCGAGTGCTTTTTGTTTACTGTGATTTTGAAGACAAAATGGAAATACTTCGGCAAGTCTATTTAAATTAATGAACTAGCGACAAAAAGAATCTTGACTTTTTATTTTATTTATTTAATTTTTTTGTGGTGCTGGGGATCGAACCCAGGCCTTATGCTTGCAAGGCAAGCACTCTACCAACTGAGCTATATCCTCAGCCCAAATCTTGACTTTTTGATGAATGTTGAAAGCTAAAGTATTCAAGGAATTAAGCACTTGCAGTTCTAAGCCAGGCCTCATGGCAAAAGCTTGTAATAGGTAGATAAAGGAAGGAGGATATCAAATTTTCAACCAGGCTTGGCAGTTTAGGACACCCTGTCTCGAGGTTTTTAAAAAATTATTATTTTAAGTGGTGGTGATATAGCTCAGAAATTCTCCCTGAGGTTCAAGGACTGGGGAGATAGCTCAGCTGGTAGAGTGCTTGCCTTGCAAGCACAAGGCCCTGAGTTCGATCCCCAGTACTGCAAAAAAAAAAAAAAAAAAGAAAAGAAAAGAAATTCTCCCTGAGGTTCAATTCCAAGGAGAGGTGGGATGGAGGATGTGTTGCTCAAAAATGTGGTCCCTATTCCAGTGAATCAGAGGGAGAATATGAGAACAGAAAACAAATATAACAAAAAGTTAATTATTTTAAATTCTTGCCAGATAGAAATGGTTAGGACTGGTTGTGGCTCAGTGGTAGAGCACTTGCCTACATGTGCGGGGCACTGGGTTCTATGCTCAGCACCGCATATAAATAAATGAATAAAATAAAGGTTCATCAACAACTAAAATTTGTAAAAACATGGTAAAATAGGGTTTTAAACCATTGTTGGGGCTGTGGTTATAGTTCAGTGGTGGAGCACTGGCCTAGCATGTGTGAGGCACTGGATTCAATCCTTAGCACCACATAAAAATAAAGGTATAAAATAATACATTAAAGTTACTAAGAAAACCATTGTCATAGAGATGCATTTTAATTATTTTCTTAAGAATTTAGTATTGCATCATTTTTTCTGGTACAGTAATTTAAGCCCATGCCTTAAGTTTTTCCATTTCTACATTTGAAGTTGATTTCAAATGTGTAATACATTTTTCATATTGGTTTATTGTTCAATAGGTCCGTTTATTGATGGTTAGTCGTATGGCTAAACCAGAGGAAGTATTGGTTGTAGAAAATGATCAGGGAGAAGTTGTGAGAGAATTTATGAAGGATACAGATTCCATAAATTTGTATAAGAATATGAGAGAAACATTAGGTAAGTTACTATCAGTTTCATCATCAGCTTTGTGAATATATTTTTGGGTAGAAAATAAAACCGGAATAGTGCTACACTTTCTGAATCTTTCAGTAGATGTCTTTATTAATGTGCTGTTACTAATAAAATACCTTTGGTTTATGGGCTTTTCCTCTTCAAACATTTCAAACTTTTTCTTCTTTGTAGTTTATCTTACTCATCTGGATTATGTAGATACAGAAAGAATAATGACTGAGAAACTTCACAATCAAGTGAATGGTACAGAGTGGTCATGGAAAAATTTGAATACATTGTGTTGGGCAATAGGCTCCATTAGTGGAGCAATGCATGAAGAGGATGAAAAACGATTTCTTGTTACTGTTATAAAGGTATGTGGCAGATATGTATGAAGTAGAACCATTTGATGAGAATATTTTGTTTTCATAAATGACTGAATTTGTTTTATTTTTAGGATCTATTAGGATTATGTGAACAGAAAAGAGGCAAAGATAATAAAGCTATTATTGCATCAAATATCATGTACATAGTAGGTCAATATCCAAGGTTTTTGAGAGCTCACTGGAAATTTCTGAAGACTGTCGTCAACAAACTTTTCGAATTCATGCATGGTAAGTCCCTTCAGCTTTTAATTTGTTTGGTTTTGGTTTTACTTTCGTTGAACAAAATAGATGAATGTTTTTGTCTTGTTAGAGACCCATGATGGAGTCCAGGATATGGCTTGTGACACTTTCATAAAAATAGCTCAAAAATGCCGCAGACATTTCGTTCAAGTTCAGGTTGGAGAAGTAATGCCATTTATTGATGAAATTTTGAACAACATTAATACTATAATTTGTGATCTTCAGCCTCAACAGGTAAATGTAATGTGGAAAATGAGCTTGTTGTTCTTCGAAAGTAAGCACTATATGTTTGTTCATCACAATCTTACTAGTGGGTTTAGAAGAAGTGTCACTGTTGAATTCAATTCAAGTGTTTCTGTGGTTAAATTTTCTTAGGCAGAAACAACCAGCAGATTATTAGGCTTTGGCCTACATAATATAATCTGCTTCAGTACATTTCGTAAATGGTTTGCATGTGGTTTTCCTTAGTGGGCTAAATAGGAGTGTGAAAATTAAAATGTTTGCTTTTTTAAATAGGTTCATACGTTTTATGAAGCTGTGGGATACATGATTGGTGCACAAACAGACCAAACAGTCCAAGAGCATTTGATAGAAAAATATATGCTGCTCCCTAATCAAGTGTGGGATAGTATAATCCAGCAAGCAACCAAAGTAAGTTTTTGTTCATTTTTCTGGAAGTTCAAGTGGAATTGAAGATGACTAATAATTAGCAATGATTTCAGTAATTTTGACATATTCCTCATCTAGGAGTAATTTCATTTGTGGTTTTGTACATTAAAAAGTTTGTAGGGTATTTTTATTCTGTTTTGATCTCAAGATGAGGAGATTAAGTAATAAATACTTTGGGGGGACTAGCGATTGAATTTAGTGCCTTGTGGATGTAAAGAACGTGCTCTGCCAATTAGCTGCCACCCCCATCTCCCCATCCCCAGTAACGAAGACTTCTGGTTTTGGGGTAGTTGGTTTTCATCAATTAAAAATAACAGAAAGGGGGCTGGGGATATGACTCAGTTGGTAGAGTGCTTACCTTGCAAGCACAAGGTCCTGAGTTCAATCCCCAGCACCACCAAAAAAATAAATAAATCACAAAAAGGGTTGTGCTTTTACATAAGGGAAGTGTTGTAGGTTTGTGTGTGTTTTAAATCTTAGTAATTACAAAAACAATTCTCCCCCCTCCCCTCATCCTCCTCTAGAATGTGGATATACTGAAAGATCCTGAAACAGTCAAGCAGCTTGGTAGCATATTAAAAACAAATGTGAGAGCCTGCAAAGCTGTTGGTCATCCTTTTGTAATTCAGCTTGGAAGAATTTATTTAGATATGCTTAATGTATACAAGTGCCTCAGTGAAAATATTTCTGCAGCTATCCAGGCTAATGGTAGGTAACTCTGAATTGTTATAGAATGAGAGAATGCTATGTAACAAATCAGTTCTCTTGCTGCTTTAAGTCAAGCTTCATTATTTCTGTCAGAATTCTATCAACCTCCCAAATTCTAGATGACCAAAGACATTTTTTTAACAATTGTATGGGATTGGGGGTAAAGCTTAGTGCTTGTGCCCACTTAGTGTGCACAAGGCCAAGTGATCCCTAGTGTTCCCTTCCCCCATCCTCAACCATCAACCTTGTCTTAAAATAAATTCTGTACCTTTGGCTTTAAATTTTTATGGTAAACAGAAACTAGTGACATTACAACACAGCTGATTTGTTAATTGCAGGTTGGATTCTAATGGATCATGTTTTTCAGGTGAGATGGTTACAAAGCAACCACTAATTCGAAGTATGAGAACAGTAAAAAGGGAAACCTTAAAGTTAATATCTGGTTGGGTGAGCCGATCCAATGATCCACAGATGGTAAGTAAAACTTGTTTTGCTTTTTTATTTTGATACTGCATCCTCTGGAATACCCTGTCTATACTTCTGCAATTTCCTATTTTGAAGATAATTTAAATGCTTATATTTGTGATTATTTTAAAGCATTCTATTTATTGGGGGTTTTTATGTTACAGTGCTATGCTCTGTCTCCCCCAAAATCTGTTCATCAGTAAGGGAAAGTATGCAAGAGTGGTATGATATAATAAGATATTTGAGAATGGATTATTATTTGGTTCCCATGGGTAGGGAAGATTTGATGGAAGCTAGGGTGCACTTTTTGTGTTCCTTACGATGAAACAATTTATAAAGCTACAGAACTGTGATTTGTTTGCTTTATAATTGAATATAAACATCGAAGATTTAATCTTCTGTGATTTCCAGGAGCTGAACTAGCTTTCAGAAACTAAAAGCAGCTTGATATGCCTCAACTTGGAAGTGCGTGAATTATTTTTAGCTATTGTTAATTTTTGTTCATTTGAGCCATGGGAAATTATAAAAGCATCCTACCTTATTACCATTATTATTTGGAATGAGGGTTTAATAAGTTGCTATATACTTTAATAGTTTTGAAATTTCATATTATTCTTGATGAGGATTAATTTTTCAGGAAACTTATTTGAAACATTTCTTTTGGAATTCTTAATGGCTAACAAAAAAATGAAATGTGTAATCAGAACTTATTTAGTGCTGAGGATATTTAGTTCAGTTTTACAGAATATCCCTAGCACAGGGAAGACCTTGACCTTGGGTACTGTCAAAAGCAACAAAAAATTGCAAGTAGGATGAGTAGAAAGAAATCGTGAAGATGTTAATTTATAGTAGCTTGGGCAGATTTCAGAAGCACAATGAGAATGGTGTTATGTAATACTGTGAGTTGAATGCAGGGCCTGACATATCTTTGGCAGCCATTGCTTTACCACTGAACTTAAAACCCTAGCCTTTTTTGTTTTTTATTTTGAGATAGGGTCTGCTGGGTTGTCAGGAACTGCTGAGGCTGACTTTGAACTCAAGATCCTCCTGCCTCATACTCCCATGCCACTGGGATTATAGGCATGTGCATCAACCCCTGCACCCAGTTTACTAATAGTCTAGTTAAATGAAACATTTATTTATTTTACGTACTATACATACAGAGAATGTATCTAAAAAAAGAAAGAAAAGTTATATCATTCTGGCACGGTTCCAGGATTGTTGGTTTGTTTTTTGTTTGTTTTTAGACGGTATTAGGGTTTAAACCAAGGGGCACTGAGCCACATCATCCCTAGCCCCGTTCCCCTACCCCACCCCACCCCAGACAGGATCTCAGTAAGTTGCTGAGGCTGACTGAACTTTTGATCCCCTGCCTCAGTCTCCTGAGTGGCTGGGATACAGGTGTGAGCCATCAGACCATCCAGCTCCAGTTATTTTTCTAAGAATGTATGATTGTTATTTTTTGTTTGTTAAAATATTTTACTAATTTGCAGAGTTGAATTAAATTGAGTATGTTAGTTCAGTATGATTCTTGGATTTTAGATATTTAAGAAATGGATAAATTTGCCATTTCTATGTTTTTAATTTACTTATATTACATATACATTTTTCCTAGAATCCTGGTTCAGTCCTCAGCTGATCACTAAATTTTTGTCATCACTTTCTTACATTAAACAGTAGATTTGAACCATACTGTGTCTAAGAGCCTTCCCCAGTTTTGATTTAGATTTTTCTAGTCTTTCCTGCTTAAAAACAAAGGGAATAGAGGTATGGCCTAGTGATAAGAGCATTTATGTAGCATGCCTAAGAGTTAGGGTTCAACAGAACTGCTTACCAAAAAGAAGACTTTTTAATGTAGGAAAACTTAATAAAACACAGGATTTACATTTTCAGCAGATAATTGACCTAAATCTTAAAGAATTGTTTAAAATACTAACTAACTAGATTAAAACTTGTACATTTTCTTCCCCCTTACCCCCAATAGGTAGCTGAAAATTTTGTTCCTCCTCTGTTGGATGCAGTTCTCATTGATTATCAGAGAAATGTCCCAGCTGCTAGAGAACCAGAAGTGCTTAGTACCATGGCCATTATTGTCAACAAGTTAGGGGGACATATAACAGCTGAAATACCTCAAATATTTGATGCTGTTTTTGAATGCACATTGAATATGATAAATAAGGTATGTGATTTATGTTTTAATTATGTGATTGGAAATACTGGAGTCTTCCTCATTTCTTGAACATGTAAGTGGTATCTCCGAATATAACATCACTTTTTTTTTTTTTTTAACTAGAACTTTATTAACCGTTGTATCAAACTTTTTATTCCCAGGCTTCTTCAGCTTAATTAGCTGCAAAGAATAAATTGCATATAAATAGACACTGAAAAGAGCTGCAATGTCCTAGGGGTTTGGGCTTTAAAAATATTAGACATCTAGATTTTATCAGGTCCACAAACAAAACAATGTAAGAAACCAGTCATAATGGCCTGGGTTGTGGCTCAGTAGTAGAGCACTTGCCTGGCATGTGTGAGGCACTGGCTTCAGTCCTCAGCACCACATAAATATAAAGAAACAAAACTAAAGATATTTTGTCCAAAAAAAAAAAAGTAATAAAGTCCAGTCATACTATAAAATGACAGTAACTTCTTCAAGTTTATCTTCTTCAGAAGTTGATCAGTTCAGTTTGCCTCATTCTTAGAAGCCTCATCATCATCCTTCAGTCGCAAGTGGAGCTTTTCCATTCACAGATTGTTTGGTCGGGACTTCAGCCAGTCTCCTTAAACCAGTCATACTGTCTGCACCAAGTTGGTTTAAGGTGCTAGGTAACATTTCTATCAGTTGCTTTGTCTCAACATGGCCTGCAATGGTGAAAGTGTTGACTGTCAAATATGCCTGAGCTTCAGGGTTATTAAAGTGGATCACTGTTCCTTAGTTTGTAAACATATACACCTCTTCAATACCAGAAATAATGATTATTCCTAACTTTTTTAAGGAGAATTGAAGTTTTTTTTTACCTGCTGTAGCTGTTGTATGCAAGCAGTACTTTCCCCACCAATGCACACTTATACCTGCAGTTTGGCAAGGTTTTCCTGGTTCTTGATAGTTTCTTTCATCTTATTGGAGCAAAAATGGGGCCACAACAGGAGCAATAGCTTCATATTCTGGACTTAAAATTAAATATTTTAATTTCTAGGTCAGGGTAATATTGGTTTGGTTTGGTTTGGTTTTTGGCGACGGGAAAGATACCCTGGATTAAACTTGGGGACACTCGACCAGTGAGCCACATCTCCAGCCCTAATTTTTTTTTTATGTATTTATTTATTTCGTAGTGCTGGGATTTGAACCCAGGGCCTTGTTGGTAGGAGGCAAGAACTCTACCAACTGAGCTACAACCCCAGCCCCTATCCTATTTTGTATTTCATTTAGAGACAGGTTCTTACTGAATTGTTTAGCCCCACTTTCGTTGAGGCTAGCTTTGAACTTGCGACCCTCCTGCTGCAGCCTCCCAGGCCACTAGGATTATAGGCATGTGCCCAGCTTGTTTTTTCCTAATGGCCACAAAATCTTTATAACAACCAAGGATAGGCCTAGGGATGTAGTAGCTCAGTGGTGCAGCCCTTAACGGACATGTATGAGTGTGATCCTGAGTTTGATTCCTCAGCAACACCAAAAGAAAAAAGTGCATGTAGAAAGAGGTGAAAAGGGGTTGGGGTTGTAGCTCAGTGAATTTAGTGCTTTCCTGGCATGTATCCACACACCACATAAAAATAAATTAATACCACACACACACACACAGACATATATATATATTTATTTTAAATACTTTTAGTTATAGATGGACACGCTACCTTTATTTATTTTTATGTGGTGCCTGAGGATCAGACCCAGTGCCTCACACATGCTAGGCAAGCGCTCTACTACTGAGCTACACACCCAATCCTTAAGAAGGTTATTTTTAACCCAGAAAGAAAGGTTGGATGTAAGTGTACAAATTTACATAGTAGCTCATGTCTTTTTATCCTAATCTGTTTTGGTGGTCTCAAAGCATAAGAAACATGAAAGTGGTAATAATCTCAGGACTATCAAAACAAGATTTGCTCATTTTGTGCATGCGCCTGATATTAAACCCAGGGGTGTTGAGCCATTTAGCCACATCCCAGGTCGTTTTAATTTGAGACAGCGTCTAAGTTGCTTAGGATCCCTCTAAATTGCTGAGGCTGACCTCAAACTTGTGATCTTCCTGTCTCAGCCTCCCAAGTTGCTGGGATTACAGGTGTGTGCCACCATGCCCAGTCCATTATATTGGTTTTGATGAGTTCGCTACATGAATGTTGCACCTTTTAGTGTTCCTGAAATCTTAGGATTGATGTGTGTTAGAGGTAGTTTCATCTCCCTTGAAAACTGGGTTGTATTTGCTTTGGGTTTACCACTTAGGGGTATTATATCTTAATGGGATCCATTGATAACTGAACAATTACACTGAAGTAAGGCTTTTCCTTTCCCTCCCATTTCATATAAATAAGGCATTAAAATCTTAATTTGTTTCCATCACTTATTTTTAGGACTTTGAAGAATATCCTGAACACAGAACGAACTTTTTCTTACTGCTTCAGGCTGTCAATTCTCATTGTTTCCCAGCATTCCTAGCTATTCCACCTACACAGTTTAAACTTGTTTTGGATTCCATTATTTGGGCTTTCAAACACACAATGAGGAATGTTGCAGATACAGGTAAATGCATAGAAAAACTACTTGGATTCATGTAATTACCAATTCAAATGCTGTATAGGAGATTGCCCTTCATCCACTGTTTCTAATTCATTTTAGTTTCCTGAGGTCAACCAAGATCCTAAAATATTAAATGGAAAATTTTCAGAAATAAATTCTTTTTTTTTAATGAATAGTTTTAACTATGCTGCAGTGAAATCTTGCTGCAACCTGCCTGGACTATGATTCATCTCTTAGTCCAGTGTATGCATTACTAGTTCACAGTTAACTTGAAGCACATAATTTTTAGGCCTCAACAAAAGAATTACAATACTATTATGAAAGTTAACAGTTTATAATGATTTTATATTGATCTGTCTCTTTTAGGCTTACAGATACTTTTTACACTCTTACAAAATGTTGCACAAGAAGAAGCTGCAGCTCAGAGTTTCTATCAAACTTATTTTTGTGATATTCTTCAGCATATCTTTTCTGTTGTTACAGACACCTCACATACTGCTGGTAGGAATTTTAAACTTGTTAAAATGTTGTGTTCTACTTTTGAAATTTCATGTGAGTTAATAATTTCCTTCTCATCAACAGGTTTAACAATGCATGCATCAATTCTTGCATATATGTTTAATTTGGTTGAAGAAGGAAAAATAAGCACACCACTAAATCCTGGAAATCCAGTGAACAACCAAATGTTTATTCAGGAATATGTGGCTAATCTCCTTAAGTCTGCATTCCCTCATCTACAAGAGTAAATTATTCTTATAAATACATTGTTTAAGTTTTAAAAATTATTTTGGTGGGATACTAGGGATTACAATTTAGGGCTGGGCTTATAGCTCCGTGTTAAAGTGCTTGCCTAGCATGGGCAAGGCCTTGGATTCAATTGCAGTAAATAATTTTTAGAGTAATTTTGTAAACTTTAAATGCTTGTGGGGTTTTTTTGTTTGTTTGTTTGTTTTTTTAAGATTTAATCAAGCTCTTTCTCCCTTTCTTTTCTAGTGCTCAAGTAAAGCTCTTTGTGACAGGACTTTTCAGCTTAAATCAGGATATTCCTGCTTTCAAAGAACATCTAAGGGATTTCTTAGTACAGATAAAGGTATGTAATTATTTGCAGTTAAAAAATACTAAGGCCTAGTGTGATCACTTAATTGTATGTGAATTAATCACTTGATTGACAATATAAAACCACTGTGCTTTTAAAAAACGTACTGTTGGGGCCAGCCTTGTTGGCACACCTGTATTCCCAGCAGCTTGGGAGGCTGAGGCAGGAGGATTGCCAGTAGCCAGTTCAAAGCCAGCCTGAACATAACAAGGCCCTAAGCAACTCAGTAAGACCCTGTCTTTAAATAAAAATACAAAAAAAGGACTGAACATGTGGCTCGGTGGTTAAGTGCCCTCAGGTTCAATCCCCACTGTCGCCTCCCAAAAAATATCACAGAATGTTCAGTATTGTTTTTTCTTCAGAATGCATTTATTGTTTTGGAGGTTTGTCCTTCTTATCCCTTACCCCACAGTCAGGACTCTTGCTCTCTTTCCTAGGAACTGGTCTTCCATCCTCACACTTTAGGGGCTCAGGCTATAAGGAATTGAGCCCTTTACTGGCTCAGTTAGTTTGTTATTATAAAGATAGTTTTTTTTAATCGCGGAGTGTAGAGAGTGTACAAAATGTGATAACGACCTGAAGCCCAGCTATGAACACAATGATAATATAAACAAGCTTTGTTTTACCACTACAATTAACCTTAGGTGAAACTCCTTTCTTGATATTTTTCCATTTGAAGAATGTTTAATATTTGGGGTCAAACCATGTCTACTTTGTATCCTTTCTCTTATTCCCAACAATATTGGGTTTTAATTCAGCTACCTAGTACTGTATCAATATACTAGAATTTAAACTCTAATTAATGTGTGTTATGTTTACATTTCAACTATTTTCATAGGAGTTTGCAGGTGAAGACACATCTGATCTGTTTTTGGAAGAAAGAGAAACAGCCCTTCGACAGGCCCAGGAAGAGAAACATAAACTTCAAATGTCTGTCCCTGGCATCCTTAATCCACATGAAATTCCAGAAGAAATGTGCGATTAAAATCTGAAGTCATGCTGGGTTTTTTTCTCTGCAACTCTTGTTGGCAGACGAGAATAGCATCTGGATATTTGTCGACCAAAATGATGCCAATTTGTAAATTAAAATGTCACCTAGTGGCCCTTTTTCTTATGTGTTTTTTGTATAAGAAATTTTCTGTGAAATATCCTTCCATTGTTTAAGCTTTTGTTTTGGTCATCTTTAGTTTGCATGAAGTTGAAAATTAAGGCATTTTTTTAAAAAATCTTACTTCATGCCCATTTTGTGGTAGGGCTGGGGGGAAGATGCAAATTCGATTTGAACGTATACTTGTAAATTCTAATGCAAAATTATACAATTTTTCTTGTAAACAATACCAATTTTAATTAGGGAGCATTTTCTTTTAGCCTGTATTTCAGTCTAGAAGAAAAGGTAATGAGTAAAACAAATTGCGTTGTTAAAAAGGATTATAGTGCTGCATTGTCTGAAGTTAGCACCTCTTGGACTGAATTGTCTGTTTAGACTACATGTATTACAAGTCTGTATGGCAAGTTTGCAGCAAGATCATGTGCATATCATCCCATTGTAAAGCAACTTCAAAAAATATGGGAACACAGTTAGTTATTTTTACACAGTTCTTTTTGTTTTTGTGTGTGTGTGCTGTCGCTTGTCGACAACAGCTTTTTGTTTTCCTCAATGAGGAGTGTTGCTCATTTGTGAGCCTTCATTAACTCAAAGTGAAATGGTTAAAAATATTTATCCTGTTAGAGTAGTCTGCATCTTTTTAACAACTCATTAAAAAAACAAAACAGAACTCTGGCTTTTGAGATGACTTATACTAATTTACATTGTTTACCAAGCTGTAGTGCTTTAAGAACACTACTTAAAAAAGCAAAATAAACTTGGTTTACATTTATTTTCCCTTCATTGACTCAAAATTATTCCTATACTAATGGAAATGGTTTGGTTTATTCATCAAAATGTATCATTTAAAATTAGTCTTGAGCCTTTCAAAGGGTGGGAGAGCCAGGAGCCAGTGGTTCAGGTTTATAATCCCAGCAATGTGGAACCGATCTTAAAATTAAAAATGGACTAGGGATTTAACTCAGTGGTAAAGCACCTCCGGGTTCAAGTTCCCATACCTAAAAAATGGGGTGGGAGATTATTATATGATTATTACAACATTAGCCAACAGTATTCATCCAGTTGATGCAAATAAGGTTTAAATTTTGATTTATTTTACAACTCTGTTGCAAAGAGTGCTTTTGCATTGGTGACTCAGATGATCCTCTCCTCAGTTTTCAGCATTCCCTCTGCAGCCTTCAACACAAATCACTCTTGTTGACTACAAAATAGCTGACCTATCCCCTAGCCCCTGGACTAGAAGTTTTGGCTTGAGAACCACAATAGTCCACTTTGATTTGGAACAGATTGGCACTAGCAACTTAATAAATACCAAAAACAAGTTAGGGATACAACCCAGCACCTTACACATGGAAAGCAAGTGCTCTACCTCTTGAGTTATACCCCAGCTCCAAGTTTGTACATTTAACTTGACAAAGGTAATTGAAGTTACAGGCAAGATGAGAATCATTATGTTTTAGGATTTCTAAGATAACTTAGCTGGGCATGGAGGTGCATGTCTATAATGCCAGCTACATGGAAAATAAAAATGACAAGTTCAAGGCCATCCTGAGACCCAGACTGAAAATTTAAAGGAAAATTTTGGAATGAAGCTCAATGGTAAAGTGCTTTCCTAGCAAGCTTTTGAGATCCTTTGTTTAATCCCCAGTCTTAGGGACAGTGAGGTGTGGTGGGTGGGCCTGTTCTTGTGAGACTAATGTGGGTGAATTACTTGAGCCTATGAGTTCAGGACCAATCCAGGCAAGTATTTCAAAAAACTCTTTTTTTCCTATGATCAACTGACACATTTTGAAGACTACTAAAGATAATGTGTCTGTTGGTAGTGGTTCCCTTGTCATGTATTTGAAGTAGTGATTGCAGTCAAAACCATAGTAGTTTTTTTTTACTTTATTTTGTAGGTACCCTGGGTTGAACCTAGGGGTGTTTGACCATTGAGCCACATTCTCAGTCCTTTTTGTTTTTTGAGACAGGAGCTTGCTAAGTTGCTTCGGGCCTTTCTAAAACTGACCTCAAACTGCAGTCTACCTCATCCTCCCAAGTCACTGGGATTAGAGGTGTGTTCCACCGCCCCATCCATCCTAGATTTTCAGTAAAACAGTAAGGTACCAAGCAATTTGATTTTCACAGGCGGCCCTTCCCCCTACTTTGAATCTAATCTTTGCCAGGCTTCCCTACAATGCAAGCATTTAGCTTCAGGCCACCATAGAGGCAAGGATGGAGTTTGGAAAATAATCAGGGCTATTCACCTCAAAGACAAAAAAATTGGGGGTGAGGAATTAATTGGTTGAATTTTGTGTGCATAACAGGTTATCCATCTCAAAAGTTGTCAACTGAGTGGTTGGAGTTTCTTGGTATTTTTTTGGTGCTTGAACCCAAGTGTGCCCTACCACTGAACTACTTCCTCACCCCTTTTTATTTTTTTAAGTCAGGGTCTCACTAAATTGCCGACGGCCTCACCAAATCTCTGAGGCTGACCTTGATCTTGTTATCCTGTCTGAGCCTGAGTCCCTGGAATTATGGTATGCACTACTATGCCAACCTGAATTCATTCTTTTAACATTGTGAAGGCATATGTCAGGATGAGAAAAAGTTTATGGAAAATTTCAGGCAAGGCCAGTTTTGACTAGTTTTGGTAGTGTTTAGAAGCCCCAGAAAATTTATGAAGCTGGAGGTATATAGCTTGGGGTAGAGCACCTGACTAGCTTGTTTAAAGCCCTAGGTGTTTGATCCCTAGCACAACAGAATGGGAAAAAAAAAAAAAATTATTTAGTGGAACTGGGGCTGTAGCTCTGGTAGAGCACTTGCCTAGCATGTGTGAGGCACTGGGTTCAATTCTTAGCACCACATGTTAATAAAAATCAGTATAATAAAGGTCTATCAGCATCTAAAAATATTTTTAAAGAAATATAATTATTAATTTGTAAGTAGTACTTATGTACTTATCCCCATTTCTACTTTGTCTCTGGGATACATTCTCTGTAAGCATAGAAAACTAGCAAAAAAAGCATTTTATATATATATAAAGTATTTTGAATATATATTCAAGTATATATATACATATGTATACATACAGTGTGTATATATGTGTGTGTGTATATATATATATATATATATGTATATATATATATATATATAGTTACTTAGATTTTCCCAGTTACAGCAATGTCATTTGTTGCTGCTTTTCCCAGTGGAAAAGGTTCTTGCTTTGCACTTGTCATTTGTCTTAATTATCATCTTCTCGCTTCGTACAGTATCTGGTTGGTTAGTTTTCAGATTTTTCTGGTGCCAGATACTGAATCCAAGGCATGTAACCACTTGAGTGTCATCCCCAGCCCTTTTTATTTCTTATTGAGGCACAGGGTCCTCTCCTCTTCACTTAATTGCTTACTTGAGATCCTCCACCGTAGGCTCTGCATGTTGCTGTGTGCCACCATGCCCGGCTCAGATGTTTTTAGAAAAATAGTATCTAAAGCCAGGTTTGGTGGCCCATGCATGTAATTATAGGAACCCCAGAGACTGAAGCAGAAGGATTGAAAATTTGAGGTCAGTTTCACCCATTTAGTCCCAGAATAAAAGGAAGAGAAGTGGGAACTAAACTCAGTTGTAAAGTGTCCCCTAGGTTCAATCCCCTATACCACCAAAATAAGTAAACAAACTGTACTGCTGCATGCAGTGGTGCATGCTTGTAAGCCCAGCAGCTCTGGAGGCTGAGGCAGGAGGATCGGAAGTTCAAAGCCAGCCTCAGCTTTTCCCCCCCAAAAAAGAGCTGAGGATAAGTTTTCCTTAAGATGCAAGTGCTGAAAATGCTAATGACATTGTGTGGCAGTGATGCCTGCCTTTATTATTCAATGATTGTCTACAATGCCTAGAATCTCACCTACTCAGGTCAAGAGACTGAGTCAGTTCCTGGGCAACTTGGAACCCTGTCGATAAAAGGGCTGGAGATGTAGCTCAGTGGTTGAAACTTCCTGGGTTCAATCCCCAGTATTGGGGGGAAAATTACGTGGGTGACAGATAAAACCATTCAACAGTCATCTTTGTTATTAATTGCTATGTGGATTAGCAAGTAAACTACTCAAATTTAATAAATGAAATTTAATAAATGAAAAAAAACTAAAGCCTAGGAAAAATTAGATACAGAGGAAGGGGCCTAAGAGTTGGGAAAGTTCATATGCAGAACCTGTCATTTGGGAAAATGAGTATCTAAAATTCTCGTTATTTCCTTTATCCTTTTTTTTTTTTTTAAATTTTATTGGTACCAACCAGGGATTGAACTCAGAGGCACTCAACCACTAAGCTACATCCCCAGCCCTATTTTGTATTTTATTTAGCAACAGTGTCTGAGTTGTTTAGCACCTGACTTTTGCTGAGACTGACTTTGAATTTAGGATTCTCCTGCCTCAGCCTCCAGAGCCACTGGGGTTACAGGTGTGTGCCATTGTGCCCTCCTTTATCCATTCTTAATTGGGCTACTCCCCAATCTCTACCAATTCTCTCATCTTTCAGGATACCTGAGGAAAACATTTTCCCCAAAGTGCTCACCAAACTAGGCCTTTTTTTCCCTTGACACTGGAATGGAAGCTTTTGATCTACTCTCAAAATCTATCCCTTTTCTTCTCATCTCCTCTTTTAGACTATTATAGCAAAACCAGTTTCATGGAAGCTGGGTCATGATATTTTGTACCCCAGTAGCATATACATAAGAGAAAGTTTGAACATTACTTTTCAGCTCCTGACCCAAAATAAACCCTACAACAGTAAAAACACACCAAAACCCATCAGTCTCCCATACTGTGGGCTCAATATATAAAGTCGGATTATTCAAAATGAGGTCAAACTCATCCAACTACTTAGGAGTAAACTATTCTCAAATGTGCTTCAACCATTTTAGGAATTATCCAGGTCCTAGACACATTGTAACATTCCACAAGAAATCCTTTTGTTCCAGAGTCCACTCAAGTCTAGGTTTTCATCTAGAACATTTGTATAGGTAGAACTAATGTCCTGAACTTTAAAATGGACCTACTTATCCTTCACATTGCCTAAAGCATTACAGATAGGTGTTGTTTTATTTTGGTTTTAAAGATTTTTAGAACAACCAGGTGAGGTGGCACAGACCTATAATTCCAGCAGCTGAGCTTGGGAGGCTTAGGCAAGAGGATTGCTAGTTCAAACCCAGCCTCCAAAAGTGAGGTGACACCCTGTCTCTAAATAAAATACAAAATAGGGGTGGGAATGTGACTCGGTAGTTAAAAGCCATTTGGCTTAATCCCTGGTACCAAAAATAAATAAAATACAAAGATTCTTAGAACAAATTTTTAGCCAGCTATTGCCCTGTAAGAAGAAAATCTACTGCTTTAACTAGTTAATGAACTGTCAAAATGCTATAATGTTAATGATGGAACAACTACTATATATTTGATCCATGTAAATATCACCGTGATTTTAGTAACCAGTTTCTCTATAATACTCCTTTATGGTCAGTAGTTGCTGTAGTTTGAATTTGTGCGTGTTGCTGTGAATCAAACCCAGTATCTGGCACATGGTAGGCAAGCACTCCAACACTGAGCTACATCCTCAGCCTCTTAGCTTGGATATTTTATTTGAGAGGGGAGGCCTGGGGATTGAGGTCAGTAGTGCTTTACCACTGAGCTACATCTCCTGTTCTTTTTATTTTTTTGAGGCAGGGTCTCATTAAATTGCCAAGTCTGACTTCAAATTTGTAATCCTGGGTTGGCCTTCAGAGTTACTGGCATTATGGGCATATACCAATGAGACTATCTTAATTTGGATTTTTTTTTTTTAATACTGGGGATTGAACCCTGGGGCACTAAAGCAACCTAGCTACACCCCCACCCTTTTTTATGTTTTGACACAGGATCTCCCTAAATTCTTAGGGCCTAGCTTAATTACTGAGGTTGGTCTCAAAATTATAATTCTCCTGCCTCAGCCTCTTGAATCACTGAATTACAGGCATGTGCCACCATGTCTGGCTTAATTTGGATCTTGAATGTCCTCCAAAACTGCTTGTGTTGCACTTTTTTAAAATACCATTTACCCTATTATGTTAGGGAGACATTTATTTTTTTACTTATTTATTTATTTATTTCTATGGTGCTGGGATATGGACCCAAGGCCTCATGCATGACAGTATGACAGGCAGGTAGTTTATCACTGAGCTACATGCCCAGTCTGTTGTGCTACTGGGAGGTGCTGGAACCTTTAGGAAGTAGGGTCTAGTGAAAGGAAGTTCAGGGCATAGGCCCCTTCCTCTATGTGCTTCCCTGCTGCTCTCTGTATCACAAACTTCAGTTATGATGTACTGTGCTGCCTCAGGCTCAAAGGCAACAGGGCCAAGTGACTATGGACTGAAACCTCTGAAGCCATGAGCCAAAAGAATCCTTATAAATCAATTATCTCACAGTGATATACTTTGTCACAGTAGCAGAAAGTTGACTATCACAGTAGTGTGTTCAACAAGTTGCTATGGAGAAAATGTCCCATTATCCATAATATTTCCTCTATGCCCCCATAAAGCCTTGACTGACCAGTTACGTTGCTTACGCTAGACCAGGCATTGCTTTATCTCTTGAAGATCTCTATGTGTTTTTTTTTTGTTTTTTTTTTTCTCGTTACTTGGGATTGAACCCAGGATGCTCTACCAGAGAGCTACGTCCCCAACCCTTTTTTACTTTAATTTTGAGAGAGTGTCTCTAAGTTGACCAGATTGGACTTCAACTTTTGATTCTCCTGCCTCAGGCATGCACCACCGTGACATGGTTCCCAGTCTTTTTCTATAAAGTGCAGCCATACTACAAACTATTTGATACCTTTTAAAAAAAAAGTATATATCATAATTTATATATTTTTAAAAATATTTTTTAGTTGTCAATGGACATTTATTTATTTGTATGTGATACTGAGACTTGAACCCAGTGCCTCACACATGCCAGGCAAGCCCTCTCTACCACTAAGCTGCAACCCCAACCCTCATTATTTATATTTTGAGGTTATGAAACACTCTGCAACATTTATCTTTGTGATGGCATGATATTTCTTTGCATAGATACACAATAATTTACTCAACTACTAGACATTTAGATGATTGCTGATTTTTGTTATTTAAACAATGCTTTGAAGGCAGGGGTTATAGCGGTGGTGAAGCATGTGGGAGCTCTGGGTTCGATTCACAGCACCACATGTAAATAAATAAAGGTCCATCAACAACTAAAAAAACAAATGTAAAAGAAAAACAGAACACAATGCTCTGAGTTGGGATGGTAGCACAGGCCGGTGATCTTAGTGACTTGGGAGGTAGAGACAGAAGGATCGCAAGTTTGAGGCCAGACTGTGCAACTTAGGGAGACCCTGTTTCAAAATAAAATTTAAAAAAAGAACTGGAGATGTAGTTTAGTGGTAGAATGCCCCTGGGTTCAATCCCCAGTACCACAGGGGGGAAAAAAAAAAAAGGTAAAGCTTTGAAGAATATTCTTGTAACTAAATTCTAGCTTTCTAACTGTTCTTACTTAGGTCAAATTACTAATCCTGGAATTTCTAGGTCAAAGTATAAATAAAAATCAAAGCTTCTTCTGGGTACGGTGGTACTTGCCTTTAATCCCAGTAACTCAGGGTAGACACAGGAGGATTGCAAGTTCAAGGTCAGCCTCAGCAGTTCAGTGAGGCCCTAAGCAAGTTAGTACGACCCTGTCTCAAAATTTAAAACTATATATATATATAAAGGACTGGGGATGTAACTCAGTAGTGAAGTGCCCCTCGGTTCAATCTCCACTACCAAAATTCAATCATAATTAAAAATTAAAATAAATAAAACTTTTAATACTTTTTTTCTTCAGAAAAGTTGGACCAATTTTATATTCTCACCAATAATGTGTTCAGTTTTGTTATTTCCTTCTACATTGGCCCAAGCTGTGAATTATTTGAAATTTCCTTTAAGTTGGGTGTGGTGGCATGCACCTAAAATTCCAGATACTCAGGAGGCTCAAGTGGTAGGATTGCTTGAGCTCAGGAATTGAACACCAGCTTGGACAACATACTAAGATACCATACTGTACATTTTCTATTTTAATAGTGTAATACTGTAAACAGTATTCAGTGCACTGTAATGAGGCTTTAATATTCTTAATTCCTTCTCCCATGACCTCCATGGTTCTAAATCCAAAGATATTTTGTAGGTCTCATTATATTTGACTTCTCAGCAGCATTCACTATTTGTCATCTTCTTTTTGAGTTCTTTTCCCTGGTTTAAATGGCATCAGAATCCTCCCAATCTGATATTTTTTAATTGGTTTGGTGTCTATTCTTCTATTAAATTGTGTTAAGAGTGGTGGTGGTGGGGTCAGGGGACTTGGGATGTGCTCAGTGGTAGCGCACTTGCAGGCATGTGTGTCATAGGGGGAAGAAAGAGTAAGTCCATCAAGATTCTTACTTTGGCTGGGTACAGTGGCACATGCCTATAATCCCAGGGCTCGGGAAGGTGAGGCAGAAGGATCGTAAGTTCAAAGCCAGCCTCAGCAATTTAGCAATGCCCTAAGCAACTTAGCAAGAGACTATCTCAAAATAAGATATAAAAAAGGACTGGGGATGTGGCTCAGTGGTAGAGCACCCCTGGATTCAATTCTTAGTACTAAAAAAACAAAAAACCAAATGCTCTAATCATTTATTATTTTCCTCAAAAGAACACAACTCCAAAAATATTTATTTCAAAGTTAACCATAAATGATATGTATTTGCTCAACTGAAGTTTTTATAGGTGTCCTACACACAGATCAATAAGACATAATGGGCTAAGAAGTAGAGGTCAGGTATGGTGGTCAGCATATGTAATTTTGTCTACCTGGGAAGCTGAGGCAGGAGAATCATAAGTTTGAGATCAGCCTGGCCATTGTATTTTTTGTCAAAATAAAAAAGTAAAAAGAACAAGGATTGGGATGTGGCTCTGTGGTAGGTTACCCTGGGTTGAATCCTCAGTACAAACAAATAAAAGCACCCAGAATGATGGGAAAGGTAAATAAGTTCCACAGAACTATTAATTTTCCAAAGTTATTTATGTGGAATTGGTTTTCCAAATATTTAGATGTTATGAATATGCTATAAAGTGGAAAATCAAATTTCAGATTTGTATCATTTTATAAAGCATAATTCCACCACTAGATGGCAACATGTAAACAAAATATTGAAAACTGTCATTCATCAAGCTATCAAAAGTAGTATGGTGATTACCAATTACTCATTTGAAAATCCAGATTTAAAAGAATTTAGGATTTCTTTGACCAAGGATTCTACTTCACTATTCTTTGAGAATGCACACCTTACAAGAATATTAAAAGGTCTCAATACAGGGCTGGGGTTGTGGCTCAGTGGTAGAGCACTTGCCTAGCATGTGTGAGGCACTGGGTTTGATTCTCAGCACCACATACAAATAAATAAAATAAAGGTTCATTAACAACTTAAAAAATTTTTTTAAATAAAATATTTAAAAAAGGCTTCAATACATATTACTAAGGCAATAGTGAAGAGTCTAGAGTATGGAGGCAGGCAACCTTGTTTTTACAGGCTTGTGTCTTTATTATAACAAGGAGTTGAAGTAGATATGGGATTGATAAATAATCGCCTGTAAGCTAAGTGTGACCTGCTATGTTTTGTATGGCTTGTGAACTAGGAATGATTTTTACATTTTAAGAAAATGGATGAAGTAGGATTGTAAATTCTAGGCCAGCCTCAACAATTTGGTGAGACTGTCTCAAAATAGGGCTGGAGTTGTAGCTCAGTGGAGATGTAGTCCCTGGGTTCAATCCCCAGTACACACACATGAATTATCCTGTATATCATCATTTCCTCTTGCTTCCTATTACTGGGAATTGAACCAAGGGGTGCTCCTACCACTGAGGTACAGCCTCAGCTCCCACTTTTTTTTTTTTTTTCCCTAGTTTTGATATGGATCACAGCCTTACAGAGGCTGGCCTTGAATTTGTGATCCTCCTGCCTCAGCCTCCAGAGAAGCTGGGATTAGAGGCATGTACCTGATTTCTATCAACTTTAAGGTGTTTTTTCCCACTGGGGACTTAAGAACTTGATAATATGGATGTTGTATTACTTTGTGTATCAAGATGTTTCAGAAAAGTAAAGAGTGTAGGGTGTGGTGGCATACACCAGCAACTTGGTAGGCTGAGGCAGGAAGATCCAGCCTCAGCAATTTAGTGTGGCCCTAAGGAACTTAGTGAGACCCTTTCTAAATAAAAAATATTTTAAAAGGGCTCAGTATTTAAGCAACACTGGCTTCAATTCCTAGTATAGGGGGAAGGAAAGGATCATATCTCAGTCAGAAGAGTTAAAAGGCAATGTTAGCTGAATTTGTCATCCACTGATTTTGAGGTACTGGGTACTGAATCCATGGAAGCTTTTTCAGAACTATACTCCAGCCTTTTCATTTGTTTGTTTGTATTCTTCTAATGTTTGAGACTGACTTTACTCAAACTTGCAATCCTCTTGCGGCAGTTGCTGGAATTTACAGGTGTGTGCCACAATGAGCAGCCCCCCGCCCCCACTTTTTAATTAGGAAAGAGCAATTCTTCCCAAAAGACTCACCCTATGAATTTCTGCTTACCTTTCATGGACAAGAATTCAATTGTATGACCAATCCTAGAGAAACTAAATTACCATGATTTTTGGCTTTAAACAATTCAGATATACTCCTTGGGGTGCACCTCCCTGATATCAAAGTCTCACTGATGCTACCTACAAAAATTTGGGTTCTGCTGGCAGGAAAGGGATGAGTGGAATGAATGTTAAATGGACAATATTGGCTGTAGAAACCCAAGTTTGGAGGGAAAGAGGGGAAAATTAGGAGCTGGAGTTGTGGCTCAGTGGTAGAACGCTTGCCTAGCACGTGTGAGGCACTGGGTTGGATTCTCAGCACCACATATAAATAAATAAAAATAAAGGTCCATTGACAACTTAAAAAATTTTTTTAAATTTATTTTTATTGTAAACAAATGGGATACATGTTGTTTCTGTTTGTACATGGAGTAATATCATACCATTTGCATATTCATACATTTACATAGAGTAATGATGTTTGATTCATTCTGTTATTTCCCCCCACCACCACTCCCACCTCTCTTTGGCCTCTACACAGTCCCTCCTTGCCCCCCTCCTACCCCCCCATTATGTGTCATCATTTGCTTGTCAGTGAGATCATTCTTCTTTTGGATTTTTGAGATTGGCTTATCTCACTTAACTTGATATTCTCCAATTTCATCCATTTACCTGCAAATGCCATAATTTTATTATTCTTTATAGCTGAGAAATATTCCGTTGTATATATATATATATATATACCACAGTTTCTTTATCCATTCATCAATTGAAGGGCATCTAGGTTGGTTCCACAGTCTGGCTATTGTGAATTGAGTAGCTATGAACATTGATGTGGCTGTATCTCTATATTATGCTGATTTTAAGTAAAAAAATTTTTTAAAAAGAGGGGACGATTATGTAAAATAGCTCTACAAGTAAGGATCATCTACTCATAGGGCACAAACTTTACAGCACCGACAAAAAGGCATGGCATAGTGGGCAAGGTGATTTGTGTATGGAGAGATGGTGTGACATAATCTCTACAATGCCTATAAAAAATTACTACCAAGCCTTAGCCTTTGTTTTTAATTTAGTTTTTTTTTTTTTTTTTATACACACATACTGTAAGAAAAAATGCAGCTCAGTTGGGGTCCCAAGACAGCTCAGACCCTTGAATAGGGGAGCAAGCACTCTGGGGTGCCCAATCTGAGTCACAGCCCCAATGAATGCTCCCAGAAAACCACTCTGGACACGGGAACTCACACAAGAAATTTTATTAGGCAGATCACCAGATTGTCTGCTCTCAGGGCTGGGAGAGAGAGAGAGAGAAAATGGCAGGGGAGCGTCTCTTAAGTAGTGGAATTTTGTGGGCTAACAACAATCGGGCCAATTGCTGACAAGAAGTTTGCGGATTAACATTGGACCAATGGCTGGCTAAGATGTTCCCAGACTAATGATCTGGGCTGTAAGATGGGAGGGGGAGGAATAGCTGCAGCAAAAGGGTAGGGGGGAGCAGTAAATGATTGCAGCTTTATATCATATTTTCCCATTTTTGTTTTCATAAGATCGCTTTTGGGCACATGGGCAAAGATCCATCTTCAGTGACTGCTTCCTGCTGGGTGTGGGCATAGAGCTGATTCAGGGCAGGGAGATGTCATTACAGTAGGTGGGGGTTGGGGACCGGATAGTTCTTCTGTAGTGCACCTGTAGCCATGCCCCGATTCTTTCCTGTGAGGTCCTGATATTCCTGTAATACAAGCTGATTAATAGTCTGATTAGAAATATTTTGAATTTGATTTTGTGCAAATCTCAATGCACAGGGGGCAAAAGCCAGTATGATAGCAATTATAAGGAGTGGAGACATAAATGGGAGAATAAGTTGCCATAATTGGCCTGAAATGGTCCATGAGGATTCTTGGGTAAGTTCATTCCTTCTCCTCTCCAAGTCCTCCTATAGCTGTTTGATCTTGTCCTTAACAATACCTGATTGGTTGACAAATAACTCTTCCTGTAGGAAAAGATAGAGGTCCCTCTTTTTGGCTGTTAGGAGGTCTAGACCATGATGATTTTGGAGAACCACCACTGCCAAGGAGCCTAGCTGATTTTGGAGGGTAAGAATGGACTCTGCCACCCTTTGGATGTCCCCAATGAGCTGATGAAAGCTGTTGATAGTATGTTACAGAGGTGGCTACTTTTGCTGTCCCAGTTACCATGCCAGCAGTCACCCTAAGGGTAGTTAGCAAGGGTATGAATTGTATGGCTCTCTTAGGTCTAGGCCTATGTTGACTGTGAGGGGTATAGGGACCTCCTCATTTCCGGAGACTAGGTCTATAGCAGGAAATAGGAGAACAAGAGCACAGATGCCCTGCGAGTCTGGGGGAAGGCATCAATAGATAGTTGCCCCGTAGAGAAGAGACTTCATCTGATGGGGGCAAAGAGCACTGGCAGAGGGTGTGTGATACTCTATGTGTGAACACTCCCCTTTTCCTAGTGAACCCCCAGAATGGTTTCCATTGGAGGATATGCACCTTGAAGCAGACTGGAAGAGAGGCACTTGTGATAATTTTGGGGTGATATGTGCCTCCTCTGAGGGAGTGCTGTTGAAAGTCAAGGAGCTGTTAAAATTTATGGCACTAGTTAGGAGATGAGAGAGCTCTGCTCTCATGCACATCCAACATCCCTGTGCCATAAGAGGGTTAGTTAAATTGAGTATGTAGTGTTTGGTGGCAACTCTCTGTGTTAAGAGTGGATCCTGGGGGATTGGCTCTCGGCTAATGAAGGGTGGGATAAAACAGGTCGTGTAGGATCTGGGGTATTTCTGTGAACAATTCCTTACGGTGTGCTTGGTCCTGTTTGCCTCCCTCATCTGATATGCCCCAGTGGGTTTGACAGGACCAGTAATAGGTGTGGGGATTCCAGTTTTAGTCCCATGTTTGTTGTGAGTCTCATGGACAGGTATAGCCAGCATTGGGGAGTTTGGCTTTTCCCGTCCAATATCTTCGATTGCTGTTCTTGCAAATGGAGGCTGACATGTAGTACTAGCTGTGAACAAATGTAAAGTGGGTAAAATATCCCTGGGGACAGTAGGAGTCAATCTTTCAGCAGTCCTGTGGGCAACTGGGGAGGGAGGAAATGACTGGCATTTGAATAGATCTATTGGGGAAAAATCCAATGGTTAGGAAAATGGTAGACAGGGCAAATGGCAGGGGAGGCAAGAATAGAGCTGGCAGTTCAATCTTCATGGCTGGATGTAACTGCGTGGTGCCTTGGTTGTCTGGTCCTCAGTCTCAGGAACAGGAGAAAGGGTGGAGGGCTTGATGACCTTCAGCCTGAGATGGAGAGGTCACAATGTAGTGGCCAAGTATTGGCTGTAAGAA